>NC_088205.1:65515501-66140501 GCF_037126465.1 Ornithodoros turicata
GTAGAGGATGTCCGCTAGCGTGCCCGAGGTGGAGCGAGGGAGATGGGCAGAACTTCACCACATAGCACGCTCTTAGCCAACGACCATCCCCAATGACATCGTTGCGCCCCCTGGTTAGTTAATAATCGGAGGGTACGACTTTTTGTGGCAATTATAGACTTGTGTTAAATGCCGCAAGGTGGTGGATGGTGGTGGTGACGGAACCGGCTTGCCGTTGTTGGCGTCACTTATGTGGGCAGCGTCACGACTGTAGCCATCATATATATGATAACAAATGAAGGAATGATGACGGCCGAACGTTAAGATTTAGGTCGGTTGCTGCCAGGATTAGTGAGAAGCCCGAGTAAAGAAACTAACCCCCAATTCGTAGATATGACTTGATCTCGACTTGGCTTGCAGATGCCTTCGAAGAGAGCCAATGCAATTCAGAAACCCTGCTCGGCTTGAAGCGTTCTTATGCAGCGAGCTCGACTTGACGCGTGTGGTGAAAATGTCAAGTCAGCGCTTGTGCTACCTTGCAACCGACTTGGATAACGCTCCAGTACGGCAGCTTCGGGAAGCCGATCGACACTCAGAATCTTGCCTTGGTTTCAGTTTACGAGGTTTGATCCAAAATTTTCGGGACTGTCACTGTCACTTCTGCAACATCCTTACTTGTGCCTGTTGGTGGCCACCACCTTCGGAGTAGTCCCCCTCCGCAAGCATGCACCGGCCCCAGCGTGTCTGTCCTTTTTGGAACGTGTCCTGGAGGTCGTGTTCGGTGAAGGTGTCGAGTGCTGCCTGCGTTTGTACTTGAATCACCTCATTCATGTGGAAACGGTGGCCTTTCATTTTCAATTTTAATCGGAAAGATACAGAAGAGTCACAGGGAGCCAAGTCTGGCGAGCACGGTGGGCGCAGGACAACAGTCGTATTGTTTCTGGTCAAGAAACTCCCGGTGAACAATAAAGTGCGAGAAGGTGTGCTGTCGTGGTGCAGCAGCCAGTTCTTCTGTCGCGCCAAAGTCGTGAGGAACAAAATGCATTGGTATACCCCGTAATAAACTCCCACTTCATCAGCAATATCTCGAACGGTTCGACGTCGATCCTTACGAACCAGTTGTTCAATTCTGACAACCATGTCGGGCGTCGTGCGACTAAGGGGCATGACAGTGTGCTCGTCATCCTCGACACGAGTACGGCCGGCCTTAAACCGAGCATGCCATGCAAACACCCGTGTGGGGCGTATAGTCCCTTTCCCGGACACTTGCCGGGTCATTCCCAGTATCCCTGTAGCGTGCTTGCAAAGCTTTGTACAAAATTTGATGCACGCTCTCTGTTCCGTCTTCGAGTCTATCATGAAAAACGCCTATCGTCGTGCGCACGGTACGACATAAACGGACGTACCATGTGAACGCGTCCGCCCAGAAGCCCCTAAATTACTAGGCGGACTCTCAATATAAGGTAGTGCTGCTACCTACCCTTGCATTGCACCATTACAAGTAGTGCCCAAATGACAACACTATATAGTCCCGAAAATTTTGGATCAAACCTCGTACACGAGCTGATGCGTCGTAAATTTGTTTACAGGGACTTTGAAATGTCGCGTTTTCATACTGCAAAACAAATTTTAAGTGCAAACTTGAGCGAAAATCTCGCTCCCAGCCGCAGTTAAAGTTAGCAGGCTGCGACTTGACTAATTAAGCCAGCGGGAGGGTTCATGAACGACGCAACCGTCTTGAGTGAGGTCATGCCTTGGCGCGGATGTGCACAAGTCAAGATGCGTCTTCAAGTCAAGTCACGTCTATGGATTTGGGGGTTAGGCTCATAGTCTTTGGGCGAGTCCAGACTCCTGGAGATAGAAAGCAGACGAGGCTCCAAGTTTTTGAGTATCTTCCCGTAAAAGAGCCTCTGGGATGTAGGACATCATCAGCATTACACTTGCTGCAGTGTCCAATGTATTTTTCCCGCACCACAACATATGCACAACAATGAAGCAGGATGTGTTAAATGTCACAAAAGGGCGCACTCACCACGCTTTCCACAAATCAGGGGTGATAAAACGGTATCATTATGCGATATGGTTATACTTCACCCTGCTATGTGGTGAAGTTCTGTTCTAAGAGTACGGCAAGCCGGACTCGTCCCCGCTACCACATGTATACCTAACTAGCGGCGGAATAAATGGTCATCATCACCCTCAGACAAAAGCAACTACAGACACGAAGCAGCTATCGCTTTCACAAATATGTGTTTATTTCTTGCAATAAATAAAGTCACGGTGCTCCTGAAACTGATTAGGAGTGTTCACGAAGTTGCGTTCGATCAACGCTTAGCAATTCCTTGTGCTCTAGTTCTGGAGGCACTGAGAGCAAGCACACATGCGTTTGCACCGAAGTAAAAAGGTTTCGCGGCACTGCGCATTGATACGCACCAGAATCACCCACCAAAAATTCTCTAGGGGTGAATTCTGACGGAGTTTCGCTTTTTCTTTTTTTTAGTTAGTTTTATAAGTCCGAGCGGGCAGATGGATCCATCGCAGCAACTACCAATGATGTCTTTGCTTCTCGGTAAAGAAAACCAACGTCGCAATATTGACTTTGGTCAGGAAACTTGCCAAGAGAGTCTTTGTAAGCGTTTCGAACTGCCACTTAACACTATACCGCACTCCGGCGTACCTTTCAGTTCCCTTTCGCATCACTTTGTCACTCATAAATAGACTAAGGTCAGTCACTCTCACAGTCTGTTGTGTGCACGTGTCCATCGGCGGAATCCTGCGAAGAAGTGCAGACGCTCATCTCACAGTCGTCACTTTCCCGGGACGTACAAGACCTCTTAGTCGGTGACATGCCTTCTTCTTTGACGTCATGCGGTTTGCTCTTGAGGGCGCAGTGGCACTGGTATGGTCTTCTGTTCATTCCAGAACTTTCCTTCTTGTACTTGACGCGCCTATTCTGAAACCAAATCTTGACCTGTTTCTCGGAAAGGTGCAGGTAGGTAGCAATCTCGATCCTTCGGAGCCTCGAGAGGTACATGTTCGACGTGAACTCACGCTCCAGTTCCAGCAGTTGCGTACTGGTGAAAGCCGTCCGCACACGTTTATTGTTGCTGTTTTGGCTAGCGTCGTCGCTTGAAGGCTGGACGCCCGAGGACGAATCTAAACAAAGAAGAACAGGACTATAAGGTAAGGCTACCAATGCTAGACGTACAAATGTTGGTTCTCAAGAAAAACTGCATAGCGACAAACGATGGCCTCTTCGCCGCGTCTCTTTCGCGTATTTCCTTAATCAAGCATCAGTTTGAGGCTGTGATGAGGATTATGCCCTCCTATGCGGTGTTAAGTTCATTCGAGCGTGGAAGAAGAAATAGCTCAACCCATCAATACGAGGTAATGCAACGCGACAAAAAACTACAAAGCATGAATCATCACAAACCAATTTTAAGGAGTGACGAGCTTTCGTGCAGTTCACCAAGGGATGTTGACGTTGGCGAGAAAATAATAGAGGTTGAATTCGTCACCAAGGGAGTTTTTCGTGAACACCTTAGTCAGATTCTTTCTCCCCGGTCCTGCTGCATGCTATCACTTGAAGTCTGACGTTGTGCACGTCGTCTTTCTGTCAGCTGAACACCCGACCTGTGCTTATTATGTTTATTAATATTAAATATATGGGTGATCGTCTTCTTTTATGCGAATAATTTTCGCACCATCCACTCTTAAAACAGAGCTTCACCGCACAGCACGCTCCCAGACAACCGCCGTTCCGAATCGTTCTCTTTCCTGATCCGCTGCAAATAGGAGTCATACGCCTTTTTGAGACACTTTATATTTCTGTTAACTGCCGCGAAAGGCGTACGCCCTGCTATTTCTTGAAATCAAGAGTGACAAAACTGTATGACAACTATGTGTGCAGTGGATGCCTTATGGAGCATGTTATGTTGTGAAGTTCATTTTAAAAGTGTATATGTCAGAACAGCCTCGTTAGGGTTTCCTTTTGAAAGTGAAACAGAAAGCAAATCATCTGCTTCACGTAGAAGCAACCTTTCCAGAAAACAGTTGCCTATGTAACAAGCACTGTTCAGAGCAGTACCATTAAGAATTGACCATTTCAACTCCAAGAGATAAACTACTTAATGCAACTGTTCACCAGTTCACCATAGAACGGTTTTTTCCCTGACAGCGGCTGTATAGCTCATAATCTTAAGATCGTCCGCTATACCAGATCGCCTGTTTCCTACTCTATAGGGCTTATTCACATGACGTCATCCGCAAGAGAGCACCTCTTTCGTAGCAGATTCGCCGTCATAATGTGGGTCCTCAGCTTTGTCTGTCCAGGACTTCACCCGCATCGCATTCACCGTACATTGGGTGTTTCAAAGTTATTGTACTGTGTGAATAATATCTGTACCATATCCAAGTATAATTTCCATGTTTTCAACTTAATGGTCCCCTAAATAGCATATGGCAGCGAACGAGAACCGGAGCCGGTAAACTTCGACGGACCTACGTCATGGACGCGGTTTCGCGTTTTCGAAGCTAGTGCCCACTGGAGGGGTAACGTCAGTGAATAAACTCCATACGGCATTAGCGAGAACAAATTGTTGCGACAGGCTACCAGAGCTACAGTAACAAGGCAGGCCGTATAAACGAACCCCAGCAAGACATACTACGTCGATCGCAAATTTCCTCTCTGGGCGCATCAAATCACCAACAGCTCCCAAAGTACACGTACCTTTCGCGTCTTTTCTTTTGCTGCTCTCTATTCTCCCTGCTTCCGCTGTGACGGCAGCCAAGTGCTCAAGATCGTGTTGATGGAAACCTCCGGCGGCGAAAACCGCGGGCTCCCTCGGTAGGGATCCGGGTGAAGACGACGCACTGCGAACGCAAAGAGCGCAGTGCGGAAACCAGGGCGGGGACCCGACCCCCTTCCGGCACAACACGTGCTGCTGCTGCGCTGCTGAATGCTGGAGGATCAAAGCGGGCGACGGAAGAACGGGTGAAAACCACGGGGGTATCGAGCACACCTTAGACCTGTCCTTGCAGACGCCACTGGGGGGCTTCGAGTTCGTCAAGAGTGAATCCACGTAAAAAGATTTCGAAGCGGTGAATGCGGACGGCGTAGACATTGTAGTCAATAATTTTCTGTAGTAATGGCCAGTTTCGTCTCTGGGATTCTTGACCAGTAAGTTGTCCTTGTGCGGCATTAAACGGCAAGCCTTCTCCCTTTACCCACTGAAGTGTCTGTTGTCATGGCTACGTAAGCGTAAGTGCAGGCAACTGAGCAGAAGGATGTGACGTATCAGGACGAGGCGGTCAACAAGTCGCGGAAAGTTGACTTGCAGTTGATGCTGTAGTATACTTGACCAGCAAATGGGACGCACACTAGTGTATCAGGGTCCACGAGTAGGAGTCCACTAGCAGTCCAGGCGACAGGTAAGGAAGCACAACATCACGAGAGCAATTTACAAACAACCATTACGCAGCACGGGTTCAGAAACCACCACGCTCCCGAACGAAGTCCCTTCTACCCAGCAAACAGCACCGACAAAGCAGAGCAGTCCGACCGCGTGCGGCCACTCATCCAGAGTAAGTGGCCTCAAACCCCCGGGACATTCCCTCCGTAACCTGTTGCGAGACCGCGTCAATGTGTAAAAAAGCCTCCCGCGTGATCCCCTTCTCTGTGTAAACTTACCCCGCCAAATTTGTCCCCATGGACCAATCCAAGCGCTGGGAGAGGACGATAAAAATGGGAGCTTGTAAGCCCGCTTTCCCTCCCACTAAGGCTCTCATCTATGGTTCGAATACGATATCTATAGGGAGAGGAGGTTACACAAGGGCAGAAAAAAAAAAAGGAAAATAAAGAGGGAGAAAATGAAGCACGCGACTTACGGGACATAATAGAGCATGAACAAAAACGGGAAGTTGGTATGAAAGAGTTTCTCTCTCCCGATCAAAAGTCCGAAAGCTGGTACACGATAATAGGCTCCGCCTACTCGTATCAATACGAAGCTTCCAATTGGTCCTTCAGTACTTTCCACGCCCTGTCAATCGGTGATAACTGATGGAACCGATTAGTTCGAAAGGCAGTTCTGCATCTTCCGCTATACGACGAAAACTAAATTACCCCCCTTACATGCGTGCACCAAACACACGCGGAACCTTACTTCAGTGTAAATATTTATTCAAATACTGCGCAGCTTCTCCTCTGTGTAAATATGCTGAATCGCACTTGGTTATTACGAGAGGGAAGATCTATAATAGAATGGCTTACTTCAGGTCCAAATCGTACACGTCAAACAATCAGTTACCCATCACTGAACAATCGTTCATTCGTGAAATATAAAACGGATCGATATATACATTAGTAGGAGAGTATATTCATAGGTCGGTATACATCTACTATGGCGTCCGTGTATGTTTGCAGAAGGATTCCATAATAGCTATAATGAGGGTTTAATCAGATAGACATTCAAACAAGGAGATATGCCAACATAAGGCTGTGCCATGATGAAATTGTTGGTGCGGGATTACGTCGTTTGCGTTTATAGAAATAGGGACAATTAAGCATGGATTGCTGAAGAAGCCTGTAGTGCACTCTTAGTAGCCAGTTTCCGTATCGCACGTTGTCAATCAATACTGCGAGATCGTTCAAAGAATTGGAAACGTTAGTGAGCCATACGTGCTTTGGAAAAAGATGGACTGCGTAACTTGGCCTTTTGTACGCCTGATAGACGGGCACCCCAAGGCCCACTGTATCCACTGTCCGCCTTTGTGCCCGCTGACACACGACAATGTAAAATATCCTTTTAAGGGCCGCTTCTTTTTCGCAGAGGATCGGTCATCTATTTTACGACTGAAAAAGAATATCATCAAACGCAGTGCCAGCCGATGATTTGCGTCTCAAGAATATGCGAGGCTAAAATGTATTAGCGCGTTTCTTTTATGAACCGCTAAAAACAGCTTCGTAAGCTTATTAGGGCCTCATCACGCCTAATACGAGGGATTTCTAATTCAATATGCTCGAATTAACGTCGTCAGTGTCCGTATAGCGTTTCAAACACAGCGCTTTAGAGGTCTGCTACTAATTATAAACGTCGCTACATCTTATATTTACCCGGAATAACTTGAGACGAAGTGTGAGCTGTGTATGCGGCACAATTAACTCATTTCGATGAAGAGTCCTTAAAATAAAATGAATCCACTACATTCCAAAGGCAGAGCTTCACAGCATAGCACGCTACTAGCCAATCATAATCCCGAATGACAACGTGCTCTCCCTTGATTTCATGAAAACGGGGGGTGTACGCCATCTCTGCGGCAATTATGGCGTTAAGAGTGTGTTTCAAACACTCTAAAAACAGAACTTCACCGCACGCTCCTAGTCGACCATCTTCTCGAATGATATCGTTATCTGCCCTTATTTGTTGAAAACAGGAGGCTTACACCTTTTTTGTGACACTTATGCTGTTCATAATTGACACAAAACAGTCGTACGCCTCCCGTTTTCAGCAAATCAGGGCAGATAACGACATCATTCGAGATGATGGTTGGCTAGGAGCGTGCTTGCGGTGAAGTTCATCCTTAAGTGTGTAGCTGGTGCATAACTGCGAAGCGGACGATACCCGAGACGCACAACACACTTGAGAATTTGTGTGTGTGCGTGTGTGTGTGCGTTTCCCCTTGTCTCGGCTATCGTCCTCTTCGCAACCATTGCCACGAATGACTGGGTTATATCGCTTCTGATTCCAGAAGAGGGGGGGGGGGGCGTACGCCTTTTTGTGTCAATTTGGATATACAAGAATTGACACAAAAAGGCGTTCCCTCTCCCTTCGAATCAGAAGCGATAATTCTATAATTTGTGGTAACAGCTGGCGCACCGGGTGTTATATGCCGTGACGTTCTGCTTTTAGAGTGAAGGAGTTCTAGTCTGCCCGTGTGTCAGTGGGCACTCTTCTTCTACGTTAGGTGTTCACTTCGTTCTCCCCCACCCCCACCCCCACCCCCACACACACGTTACTCCATCACTCTGCAGGAGTGCCCTTCACTCTTCCGTTCATGGTGATGCCACGGTGAGGGTTTATGCCGTTTCTTACGAATCCCTCCTTCGACTTAGCCTGCCGGACGCCACCACCCTCCCTGTACCATGATCTCCGATCAGAACAGAACTTCACCACATAGCACGATGTCCGCCAACCATTACCCCGAATGATACACGCTTAAAAATCAACTTCACCGCATAGCACGCTGCTGGCCAACCGTCATCTCGATTGACATCGTTACTTGCCCAATTTGTTGAAAACGGGAGGCGTACACCTTTTTGTGACACTTATGTTGTTCATAATTGTCACAAAAAAAAGGCGTACGCCTCCCGTTTTCAACAAATCGTGGCATATAATGATAACCTTCGATATGATGGTTGGCTAGGATCGTGCTATGCGGTGAAGTTCATTTCTAAGAGTACCGCTTCTGATTCGGAGACCGAGGGGGGCGTACGCCTTTTTGTAGCAATTTGGATATTGATAATTGCTACAAAAATGCGTACGCCCCTCTCTCTCTTCAAATCAGAAGCAATAACCCAATCATTCGTGGCAATGGTTGGCGCAGAGCGTGCTATGCGGTGATGTTCAGTGTTTAGAGAGTACTAAGCAGGGCTGCAATCTCGTTGAAACACCGCATTTCTGCATTTCTGCTTTCAAGCATTCCGTGCGGTCTTTTCAACTTTCGTAACCGTGATGTCGAAACAAGGGAATTAAGCAAAGAACTCATCCTTGCGCGTTCGTTCACAAGCGTGATTTTTATTTCTGTGTTTACTTTTCCTTCACAACACCGCGGACCTATTCATGTTCCTGCACAGTCGGGTTCGGTAATAGGTAAATATGATTTTCGAACTACAATTCTGTTCTATTTCTCATACAGTGCTGAAGATATCTATGGCAGGTTCCGTCACATAACACGGGATATGTGGTACCAGTCGTACCACTCCTGGACTGTGTATACGTACTGCATGTAATTGGTTTCTGTTGTGATTCGATAATCCCTGATCTCTTGTATAGGAATATAGCCCGAAAAACTATAAGAAGATAAAATATATAAAAGCAATAGCGTCTCCCGGGAGTAATCTGTAATTTTTACTGTGTAATCTAATCTTTATTTTGATTTGTGCCCTCCAGCAGCCCATGCCGGTTAATGTGTTCTCGAGAAACCCGCGGTGTTTAGTGGTTACGCGAAAAATTGGAAAAATAATGCCACGGGAAGAAAACTACTTCTACAGTATACAAACTAGTTTTACACAGTGCTCGACAAACAGCAGTCGGAACCACTGTTCATTGTTCACGCATAATCAATCATACGACAATTTCTCATGCGTTGCATAAAATTGACCTAGTCAAGTTAATCTGATACATATCTCTGCCTGTCTGATTATAGTTGCGTACACGGCGTCACTGTGTACACAACCATTACTGTCTCTCTCAGAGAGTCATTACACATCAGGCCTCATGGATTATAAAATGAGTTCACCAGGATTTTGCATACTCGCAGTGATTTATTTAAATGTAACATGTTGTACAGCCCCCCCCCCCCCCCCCCCCCGCTGCAACACGACACATATATAGTCATTAAAAAAACCAGACGACGACGAGGCTGCAAATAAATTTAAAAGCTCGTGATCCAGAAAGTACACCATGAATTATAGATAGGGTTCCTCGTGAGGCGATTATAATTTTTTAGACCTCCACAAAAGGCAGCAAAGAATAAGCGCAGAACCAAATTACAGTTATACAAGTTTGAATTGGGGCTTGTAACATCATCAGATAACAGAATAACTTCTTTTTGTCATCTGTCTTCACCCTATCTGGTAGACTGGTAATACCTCGGAAAATATAATCGCCGAACGAGAAACCTCAGTTGCCGACAATTTATCTGAAACGCTGAGAGGAACAATGTTGATCAGAAAGGGCCCTAAAACCTACGGATGTGGAACAGCCATTTAACTTTTTTGACCTCAGGAGAAGTCTTCAGCTTCTTCTTACGAGCTTATAGTACGAGCACCCAACGTCTGTTGCAAACCTGACTGTCAAATTGTCTCAATACTGTAGAGCAGAGCTTCCGGTATCACATCCACACACCGTAACAACATCTCTGCGACGATACGCCCTACGAGGCATCTTTGCCGCTCTATTTGGAATATTACGGAAAAGACCCCCTTCCAGGTTGACGGAGTCGTCCAGGCTACAGATGCGAAGCCCCGGGAAAAAAACCGGAAATTTTGAGGAAAAAAACAGTTCTTTTTGTTTTTTTCCTCGTCTCGAGAAAAATAGCTCAAAATTACCAGGCGACAAAATTCGAAAATGTAAATTTTCGTGCCTGTGATGCGCGTTCCACTTCCAACCCACCAACAGTGCCTTAGGTACCTCTAATCCGCCAACAGCCACCAATTTAGAGCTCCGTCTGGCTGCTCCAAGAGATCGTCATCGCGTTCACATAATGTCGGAGTTCTGGTCAGAGTGGACGGGTTGTTCCAATTACCTATCGCTGAGTAGACAGCAGTATCACGGGATGCTCTGATCTGCATTTATGCCTAGAGGGTGAACACTACTAAAGTTTGTAGCTCATTGCATTCTGTGGCTTGGCCGGCAATGCTTCGACTCCGCAGTAAACGCGTTTGTTTCCGTTTTTTCCCATTTTTCGAAAAAAAAAAACCGGAACGAAACGGTTTTTTTCGAGCGGTTCAAAATTTCCGGAAATTTTGCACCTCTAGTCCAGGCGACCACGAGATATACAATAGCGAAACCATTCCTGGCAGTTCGCCGTGCATTGCCCTTGCTAGATTCACTCTTTATGGTGACGGTCTTGGACCGGCTTGTCATTGTCTGCCTCAGTCGTGTGGGCAGCGTCATGACTGTATAGCCGGAATGAGATGTTATGTGGGATGAAACATCAGAGTGGATGAATATAAAAGACAACGGCAGGGTTGACGGCAGGAGTTCAGTTCAAACAGCCACTTTGCATCGCTTTGTTTCACATATTCGGAGCCAACTGTCATTGAGAATGATATCATTTCTGTCTTCTTATTTGTTGAAAACAGGAGGTAAGTAAGCAGGGGGGAAATGTGACACAAATTTGCAACTGAACGTAGTTCTTTACCTATATTTCTATTTAGAAAAATCAATCACGTTGTTAGCGGTCTCGAGTTTTCGACCTGTAGATGTAAAAGCAATAGACTAAGTCTAAGCGAAAAACATACGGTGAACTTCAAAAGTCACAATCCTCTCATTTTGCCCTGAACTTCGGGGCAGGTCCAGGTTTTCATGTTATGCGGTAAAGTTGCATTTTAACAGTGTACCTTGCAGCCTCCTACTCAAACTCATAGCCTCCCCCCTTTCCCACACTCTGCAAAGCGAGACCGAATGTCCAACAAGATCGGACACGAAACTCAAAAAGCGCAGCTCCGAAGTCAGCTGCAGTCTTGACTCCATGACAACCATACCGCGCTTTTCAACCTTCTCTACCAGAAAACCCATAACCATTCATCCAACAATGCCGGGACAAAACGCTACGCCAGTACAAGATACGAGTCCGACAAAACTTTCACGAAAGTTCCCCCCGAAATAGAGGGCGCGACCATCGCGCTCCGTTGCAAGTCAGTCGAGCGTACGCTTATGGTAATCGACAAGCCTTCCCCCGTGCATCTTTACGGATGGGCATGCGTATGCAGTAAGGCTTTTGTGCGTCGCTTGTTTCGTCCAGGTTTTGATTGACAACAGAAATACGATCCCCCCGATAGTCGTTCATGATACTGTACGTAGCCTTTAAAACGAGACGTGCCCCCGCCGCCCTTCCGTGCATGCGCAGGAAGGCTCTTGGAAGAGACATGTATCCGTCCTGTAACAGAGCGATCAGCGACGTAGAAGTGAATGGCAACTGACACCGTGGCTTGTTCCATTCAAAGGCTGGCCTGTGTGTTGCAAATGAGAGTGAATTTTGAAGGGAAAGACATACTTTTGATGTTCATTTCATGGGTAAAGTATGGCCGGGTCTCTTCGGCGAGGCATGGGTGCTGGCCGGCGTCGTTTCCGACCGGCATATAGACGTGACGTCGTAGAGATATGAATCGGTCTCTAGTGAATGCGCGCTCAAATACACACTTAAAACCAAGTTTCACAACGTAACACGCTCTTAGCCCACCCGATGCTATATCTATCCATTGAACAGGAAAGTTGTGGTTTTTGGGACACTTTTTTTTTTCACGTGTCACACAAAGCCGTACGTCCCGCTTTCTTGTCAAATAAGTAGTGGTAGCGATGACACTCTTTGCAGTGGTTGCCCGTGAGCATGCTACACGGTGAAGCTTGTTTCTAGAGCGTGCAACCACTAAAACAGCGCTTCACCTTATAACACACGCTAAAAACAGAACTTCACCGCATAGCACGTTGTCTGCCAACCATTGCCACGAATGATACGGTTACCGCTTCTGATTCGAAGAGCGAGGGGGCGCACGCCTGTAACAATTTAGACATATTAATTGTTACAAAAAGGCATACGCCCCTCTCTCTCTTCCAATCAGAAGCGATAACACTATCATTCGTGGCAGTGGTTGGCACACAACGTGCCATGCGGTGAAGTTCTGTTCTGAGAGTGTAGTGTTTGCCACAAGGTGGTGGTGGTGGTGGTGGTGCTGGTGAAAGGGCTCGCCGTTGTCGGCTTCACAGAGGTGGGCAACGTCACGACCGATTGACACCCTGGGGGAATGTACGTCCTGGGCCGACTTCTAAACGAACTGCCGCAAAAACGCGTACGCCGTCCTCTGTCTTCCAATCACAAACGATAACCCTACACTCTTAAAAATGAACTTCACCGCATATCACGCTCCTAGCCAACCATTATCTCGAATGATATCGTTATCTGCCCTGATTTGTTGAAAACATGGGGCGTACGCCTTTTCTGTGACAATTATGAACAGCATAAGTGTCACAGAAATGGCGTACGCCCCCCGTTGTCAACAAATCAGGGCAGATAACGATATCATTCGAGATAATGGTTGGCTAGGAGCGTGCTATGCGGTGAAGTTCATTTTTAAGAGTGTATATCATTCATGGCAATGGTTGGCATAACACAGCGTGCTATGCGGTCAAGTTCTATTTCTAGAGTGCACGGTGAAGGCCAACCTCTACAAAGCGCAGTTTGTGCGCCTTTTTGTGACAATTAACGCAACTGTATAAGTGGTACACAAAAAGCCTCGTGTTTTCAATATAACGGGGGACAGAACTATGCCATTTGGGATGATGGCTGGCTATATAAGCACGTGCTACGCGGTGAAGCTCTGTTTCAAGAGTGTGCCAAGCGTCAACACGTCGATTAGTCCGACACATAAGCGCGGCGAGAACATTTAGCGAACCAGACCCTGTTCCAACCCGCCGTGTAGCGATCCCAAAATAGAAAACCGTCCCTCCTCACTAACAGCACCGTACAGCTACACAGTGAACAGGCGCGATTCAGACACACCGGAGCAATAATTTGTCTCGACCGTTTCCAAAAGCCTCTCCCAGTCCATAGCCGCACTTGAATGGATCAAAGGCGTCTCCAAAACGCGGGGGTGGAAAGGTCAAAAAGGGTTCCAACAACGAGAACCGTGACGAATGCGCCTAATCTTTGTTGCGCTCTCGACACTGTATTCGCGTGCTGCATTGTGGCAAGCGCTCCCAGCAGCACACCCGTCGGAAAAAAGGGTCAGAAAAGTGAGGTGTAGACAGCTATACGATCGCGTAGTATGTGTATATTAAGCTTTCCGGAATATATTTGTGACAGTTTAGCCTCAATGGCTGCCGTCCTGGTGCGCACGCCATAAAGAAAACGCGGAGAGGAACGCTTCGCTCGAGTGGTATGCTCTTCAGCTCTGTAAAAGTGTTGACAGAAGCGTGGATTGGAAGCACTGCCGTGTATATCGCAGGTAGGATCAGGCTGAAAGGTGAGGGGAAGAGGGGTTAGTGTTACGCTCAAGAATCTGAGAATACGAAGGGGCATGCATGAGTGAAGAAGGGGTTTTATGAGGATACGAGTAGGTGGGGAAGCAATAGCATGAAATGGACGGGACAACATTGCTGTCTCGTAGTTGCTTATTGATATGATCTGGATATTCTTCCGACTATACTATCGCTTGTTCCACATACCGAGTTCGAAGATGATATATTTATCGTTTAAAACTATGTTTAAAACAAATAAAACGAGAGTCTTTGTTTTTTCATAACAGAAGGTATACGAAGAGGGGAGTCAAGTCCTGTAGATCACATAAACAAAATACAGAAACCGACACTGAAGATTTTTGTTTAAGTTTAATTTGTACAAGCTTTCGCGTGGAGGTCCACGCTTCCTCAGGTACAAAGTCAAGTGGTGACACACATAAGTATATATAGTATAGCCATATACACGACTAAACATACAGCTGTACAAAGAAAGGGAAGGGGAAGGAGGTATGGTGCCACATGTCTGTGCACAATGAATAGCTGGGCAGACGGATAAGTGACCTCTAACCGTTTAAGAACAGTAAAAGGTGTTATTGTGAACAAAAAGGCTACCAACCCAGTTTCGCGGAAGGGGGGTTCAGGAGTATGGGAAACGAGTGGCCCAGAATGGACAAAGGGGAAGGTTACGGATTATCTAACGGAGTGCCAGACGATGACTGAAGCGAAGATTCAAGAATTGTGCACAAATAAATATAGATATATAACTATTAAATTGGCATAAGCGGATATAACGAGCCAGGACTAAGATTCAGACCATTTGGTGTGAGACACTTGAATTGCGAAATTAAGTAGGACTCCCTATTCTTACGTTTGATGTCGGTGCGGAACCCAGATTCTAACAATATAATTTTCAAATCAGTTTCAAAATCGTGATTAGGTTGATTGAAATGAATGGCGACAGGAGTTTGGCGGGCATTTAGGATATCAAATTTGTGGCCGTAAAATCTTTTTCTCATTGTGTTGGAGGTTTCACCGATGTATTGTGAATTGCACTTGCAGCAGAATATCAAGTAACAAATATTGGGTGAATTACAGTGGAGTGAATGACGAATTTTCAAACAGAAGTCACCCAAAGTACTACGGGCAATAGTGGACGGCGCGATAAATTTACAGGTCTGGCACCGTGCACTACCACAGGGATAACAACCCGGCGAGCGCTTCATGATGCATGATGACGTGAGGATGTCGCGCAAATTTTTGGATCTACGGAATGCTACTAATTCCCCATTCCTTCCCCCATTAGTAGCATTCCGTAGATCCAAAAATTTGCGCGACATCCTCACGTCATCATGCATCATGAAGCGCTCGCCGGGTTGTTATCCCTGTGGTAGTGCACGGTGCCAGACCTGTAAATTTATCGCGCCGTCCACTATTGCCCGTAGTACTTTGGGTGACTTCTGTTTGAAAATTCGTCATTCACTCCACTGTAATTCACCCAATATTTGTTACTTGATATTCTGCTGCAAGTGCAATTCACAATACATCGGTGAAACCTCCAACACAATGAGAAAAAGATTTTACGGCCACAAATTTGATATCCTAAATGCCCGCCAAACTCCTGTCGCCATTCATTTCAATCAACCTGATCACGATTTTGAAACTGATTTGAAAATTATATTGTTAGAATCTGGGTTCCGCACCGACATCAAACGTAAGAATAGGGAGTCCTACTTAATTTCGCAATTCAAGTGTCTCACACCAAATGGTCTGAATCTTAGTCCTGGCTCGTTATATCCGCTTATGCCAATTTAATAGTTATATATCTATATTTATTTGTGCACAATTCTTGAATCTTCGCTTCAGTCATCGTCTGGCACTCCGTTAGATAATCCGTAACCTTCCCCTTTGTCCATTCTGGGCCACTCGTTTCCCATACTCCTGAACCCCCCTTCCGCGAAACTGGGTTGGCGAGCCTTTTTGTTCACAATAACACCTTTTACTGTTCTTAAACGGTTAGAGGTCACTTATCCGTCTGCCCAGCTATTCATTGTGCACAGACATGTGGCACCATACCTCCTTCCCCTTCCCTTTCTTTGTACAGCTGTATGTTTAGTCGTGTATATGGCTATACTATATATACTTATGTGTGTCACCACTTGACTTTGTACCTGAGGAAGCGTGGACCTCCACGCGAAAGCTTGTACAAATTAAACTTAAACAAAAATCTTCAGTGTCGGTTTCTGTATTTTGTTTACATAACAGAAGGTGTGAAGCCGAGCTCTGCCTCATCGCCGTATCGACTGGACAGTGGTAAGAACTGACTACGAAAAGAAAATTGTTTTTTTTAATTCGAATCAATCCAATTCGGTTATTCTTTAATTAAGTACATACGTTACGAAGATCGTATAGTTGATGGGTGTACACTCTTAAAAATGAACTTCGCCGCATAGCACGCTCCTAGCCAACCATCATCTCGAATGATACCGTTATCTACCCTGATTTGTTGAAAACGGGGGGTGTACGCCTTTTTTGTGACAATTATGAACAGCATAAGTGTCACAAAAAAGGCGTACGCCTCCCGTTTTCAACAAATCAGGGCAGATAACGATATCATTTCAGATGATGGTTAGCTAGGAGCGTGCTATGAGGTGAAGATCCTTTTTAAGAGTGTAGGATGTGAAAAACAACGACTACATGAATGACGATGGGATGAGATGTTTCACCGCAGCAATTGCCATACACTCTTAAAAATGAACTTCACCACATAGCACGCTCCTAGGCAACCATAATCTCGAGTGATATCGTTATCTGCCCTGATTTGTTGAAAACGGAAGGCGTACGCCTTTTTTTGTGTGACAGTAAATGCTGTTCATAATTGTCACTAAAAAGGCGTACGCCTCCCGCGTTTTCAGCAAATCAAGGCAGATGACGATACCATTCGAGATTATGGTTGGCTAGGAGCGTGCTATGCGGTGAAGTTCGTTTCGAAGAGTGTACCATACCTCAGTGCCAGTGCTTGCTAACACGCATTTCACTCTGTGCTTGCTGTGAAGCGGCAACAACATTTCTTCCCAGATGCACTCTTCAAAATGAACTTCGCCACATAGCACGCCGAGTGCCCTCGTTCTTTCCTCTGACTTGCTGAAAACGGGGCGGGGTGCGCCATTTTTGTGGCATTATGCAATTCATAATTTCCACAAAAATGGCGTACGCCCTCCGTTTTCCATCAAACCGAGGGAGAGAACTTTGTCGCTCGGGAAGGTGGTTGGCTTGGAGCGTGCTATGTGGTGAATGTCTGTGGTTCGTGGAACAAAATGCAGCATTATAGATGGACGTCCCTAGCCGTATATCCGCAGGATCTCCCGTTAGGTTAGGTACCTAAATGCCGTTTCCTTAGAAACCTACGTATCATTCGTAATCATTTTACCGCTTGTCAAACATTCCCTCGGGAACATTCCTCGCTGATGACATCATATTTTCACCTTAATTCTGTGTCCTTCAGAACACGCCATCTCTCACGCGGGGAAAGCCTTCGAGTTCCTCTTTATATAGGACCCCTGACAATACAAATTCAGCTTTAGCGTGACTAAGTTCACTTTCCGCACTTTCGGGAACACGATGACAACATGTGAGCAGAGAGATTAGCGGATACTGGGTGTCATGGGGGAAAAATTACAGGTTTACTAATGGATGGCGTGAGTAGTGGCACTCCAAGTCGGCTTCCCTGCACACCTCAATCGCGTTTTCTGCGGTGTCAAACGTAAGCGTGCGAACAGTGACGCAGCCCGAGCATATAGAGAAACTGCAGGGTGAGGTCACAAAACATTCACGTACGCGTCCGTCTCAGCAGCAATGTTTCAAATAGCAAAGCCCCGGATATGTTTGCATGCAGTTGGCTTCACCTTTATCCACTCACATGTAGTTGGCAATGATGGGGGGAGGCGGGGGGGGGGATAAAAGTGAGCAGGAAAGAAGGTTTCAACGTTTAGTAGACTTGAAGAATGGGTAGGTTACTTGCATTGGGGTTTCTCACTTTACACACTACACACTCCGTTGCTTTCATTTATCGAGTATTGTTATCGCACGGCTATTATATTTTCGAGCGTGCTGAAAAATCGCATAGTACAGTACTCGTACAGGCGACTTGAAACTCCAGTTAGTTGTGAGTAATGCGTGAACCTCCAGATCATGTGACCTTCCCGACACCCTCGCAAGTCTGTGTGTATCTCGGCCCAGAGTACATTGTTCCGCGTGATGAGGGCCATTGGTGGCGCTAGTCTACATTCAGTTGAACTCTTATTTCATTTACAGATTTTTATCTCTGCCTCCACACCTGATTGGCGAAAATAAAATGAATCGAATTTACTGCACTCACTTATCAAGTAGACCGTGCTTATTATTTTGTTATTTGTTTGTTTGATTTTCCTTTTTTTTTTTTTTTTTGTTACGAGCAATGAGGTGACATTTGAAGGGGCACTAAAGTGCAAAAATATCTCTTCGCGATAAGAAAGCTTCCGTCATCGTGACAATAATGTATAAAAGGAAGGAGATTCACCCGTTGCACCGTTTGTAATTAAGACGTGAATAAAGGCGCCAGTTTGGAGGTTCCTCTTTCCTTCCTCCGAATCGGCGCAAAACGTCAAAAGTGCGTCACCCTCAGCGCATCCAATTATCAAAGCAAACGTATTGCGGAAGCTGCCTCTTCCCGCATTTCTTTGTTCAATCAACGTGGTGCGAGGGAAGCTCCGACTCGCCGGGGCGCATTCGCGGCGGTTCGCTAATAATCGAATCGGTATTAGCGAAAGATAATAGTGGCGGTCACTTCGGTGCGCCTTCAATGCCTCTTGGTAATCTTGAGGCTGGTTTTTCTACTTTCGTTTCTATTCACGACTTCTAGAGTAGCCTGAAGTGCAGGCTTTGTCGGGTCTCACATCTCCATATTTGTATATCTCAATCAATCAATCAATCAATCAATCAACCTCCAGATCGATAGTATTGGCAATGACGAATCTGGTAACACGGCAGCGACACGAGCACATGTGAAATGTGCACATGTTGCGGTCAACGCGAAGGTACAGTTCTCGAGGTATGAATGAGAGCCTTGATCGCAGGACAAGAGTGTACTGACCAGCAGGTCTGCAGCCTATCGTTGAGTACATCTCTTCTGCATGTTGGTATGACGGGAGAGGCAGACATCCATAATTAATATAAAACGGGGTAGCATTTTAACTGCAATAGGCAGGGACGACAATCGTCTGCCTATACAGGGACATACAGGGTTTCCGTAATGCGGAAGCACGTGTGTGAGATGAGCAAAACGTGCATTTGGATACCTCGGCGATAAAAAGGTTGCACGGTCGTTGGTCGTGTTGACTCACGCGCTGAAGCCGTACAGTCGCACAGAAAGCTAATGGCACCGACGGGAGCCTCCCACCGATAACGTTGTCCTCCAAAGTCCTACGCTGTCAGAGATAAACATATACAGTTTGGGAGATAACGACGTCGTTCGGGATGACGGTTGATTAGAAGCGTGTTATGCAGTGAAGTTCCCTTTAAGAATGTAGGCAGTCGCCGAAAATCAGACGCATTGGATGATGATGATGATGATGATAATCTAGTCCTTCCCGCTCTCACTGCTTGGTTTCCTGTTCTCAGCTGAACCCTGTTTTAGAAATAGAGCACATGCATACTCGAACAACTGCTTTTTTTGCAAGTTGGAGCGCCTCGTCCAGTTAATGGGGCTGTATCAATGTTTGCTTTCTTCTCCTTGTTTTTTTTTTTTCTTTTTTCGAAAACAACCATCAGTGCCTCGTGAACGTATTAGCGGTTCTCTATTTCTCCCTTGTTGCGGAACATTAACACTTTTGGGACAGAGCGGTTTCATACCGCTCGACGAGACCTTCGAATGTAAACCTGAGTGAAGGTGAGGAAACCTGGTGGAGCATGAGGATCTGTAGCCTGTTGTTTAGTTTAGATCTTCATTAACCTTGAAGGAAGATTTCAGTGTTACAAGCCGCTATGAAACTTTCGTGCGTGTGTGTTTGTGTGTGTTGCCATTCCGTGCGACGAAGAGAGATCGCGTTGTCCTGTAATCTTGGACCGTCTGAGTTGTGTCTCTTCTCTCGTTTACACCGAATGCCCTCAGTACCACACTCAAAAACAGAACTTCACCGCATAGCACGCTGTGCGCCAACCATTGGCACGAATGATAAGGTTATCACAATACCAAGAGAGGGGGGGGGCGCCTTTTTGTGGCAATTCGGATATATTAAAATTGCCACAAAAAAGGCGTACGCCCCCCTCTGTCCTCCAATCACAAGCGATAACCCTATCACACACGGTGAAGATCTGGTTTTAGAGTGGAGGACTATCAGTTATCTTTAACGGAATCCAGTTAGCCTGTATCTTTCCTACCTATCCATTCTGTGGCAGTCCATGTGGCAATTTGCCGTTAACTCTATCACTCCGCGTGGTTGTTGGCGCAGAGCGTGCTATGCAGTGAAGTACCCTCCCCAGATAGTCGTGACGTTGCCCGCCTGGGCGGGGTCGACTACGGCAAGCCGTTCCATCACCACCACAACCACAAATACGTTTTATGTTTCTATTTTTTACTTATTTAATTTCCACCCGCTAATCTCCCCGATGATGCCGTCCGGGTGCACTCCTAAAGGAGGCGTTCATCAGTCACCACATAACAGCCTGAAGGCCAACAATTGCAAATAGTGATGATGATACAGTTGTCACTCTTCATTTGTCGCAAACGGGATGGATTCGCCTATTATGGTGTCCTTGAAGAGGAATTGTATATGGAGCAACCGCCTGGGTCTAGTACCACTTCCGGGAAAGTCTGCAAACTAGAAAAATCTACGGTCTGAAGCAGTCCGGTAGAACATGGTACCAAACTTTCGACAGAACGCTACAGGATCTTCACTTCAGGAGGCTCGAAACTGACAGATGCGTGTACAATTTCCGCAACACGAATGAAACAGTCATCCTCAGTGTATACATGACGACATGTACACGACTGGGAAAAAGGATTGACTTGAAGGACCTAGGTGAGCCAAAATATATCCTTGGCATAGAAATCAATCATGATAAAGTATCTCGGAAGATAAGCTTGAGCCAAGAGAAATACATCTCAGAGATTCTCTCCAAATTCGGCATGCAAGATTGTAAGCCTGTCAAAACGCCTATAGTGAATGGACATTACATGACAACAGGACAAACGAGCAAAGATTTGGCAGTGAAAGTGGCTTTTCTCGGGCAATCACTGATGCAGCGAAATTAGCTACAAGCGTTATCCGCGTCCCCGTCCATTTTTCTGCGGTTGATGCCGAATATGAGAGGCTCCGCGCCATTCGTCGTCGCGCCGAGCGCAGAGCACGTCGCACCCAACTTCCAACTCACCAAGCTGAAGCTCGACGGATCCAGAAGGCAATTCAAAGGCGTCTACGTAAGTTAGCGCGCGACCGCTGGCGGAACTTCGCTGCATCTTTGTCACCCCGTACACCCATGTCTCGTATATGGACCGTGCTCAGGGGGCCTTCTGCCCCAGTTGCTCAGCGGAACCCATTCCTATCGTTATCACTAGCTTCCGGGCGCTCAGTTCTGCAGATTGCTGAAGAGTACTGCGCACGTCTCACCACGCTCTCAGCCTCTGCGCTGTCTTCTGCACGTGATATCCCTATCGTGCTGGATTCCTCTTCAGACCCTGCCTTGGACGTACCTTTCTCGCTTGTTGAGCTTGAATCTGCCCTGAGGAATTCCCCCCAGCACACCTCGCCTGGAGCTGACCAGGTGACGTACAAAGCCCTGCGGAATCTCCCCTTATGTGGGCGTCAGCTCCTCTTGAGGCTCTTTAACAGAACCTGGCGGACAGGTGAAGTTCCACGCGGATGGAAAACTGCAATGGTTGTTCCTCTTCTGAAACCAGGCAGGTCACCGCATAATATTGATTCCTTTCGCCCGATTGCCCTCACAAGCTGCGTTGCGAAGACAATGGAGCGCATGGTTTTCCGCCGCTTGAACTGGTACCTGGAGAGCACGCGGTTTTTTCCTGAGGTGATGGCAGGATTTCGTCAGGGACGTTCAGCAATTGTCAACGTACTCGATCTCGTCGCTGAAGTCCAACAAGCAAAGGCTGAAGGCAACCTCACCGGTGCAGTTTTTCTCGACGTAGAGAAAGCTTATGACAACGTGTTGCACAGCACCATCGTCGCGACGCTACAAGAGGCAGAAATAGGAGGTTGCGCCGCCTCATGGATCCAGGACTTTCTAGCTGACCGACGCATATTCGTGCGCACTATGGAAGGTGACACCGCTTTCCATCCAGTCCGTCGTGGTGTCCCACAGGGAAGTGTATTGAGCCCTCTCCTCTTTAATGTTATAATGGCTTCGCTTCCCGCCCAGCTTCGTGATCATACCCGCATCACTTTGTACGCAGACGACATCTGCATATGGACCTCTGCCACCCGTCGAGACACCGTCCAACGCCGGTTACAATGCGCCTTGGATTCTATTGTAGAATACCTTGCCGACCGAGGCTTATCGGTCTCTCCTGCTAAGACCGTTGCCATGGCTTTCACCCGACGCTCATTCCAAAGGTATCCATTGTTCGTCAGTGGGGCACCGCTGGACTTTGTGCCTCATTGCAAGTACCTTGGCGTGACATTAGACAGAGGCATGACGTGGTCCCGGCATGTGAAAACAATAGCCACCAAGACCAGCGGTTTTGTAAATGCTTTACGTTGCATTGCTGGATCGTCGTGGGGCCCTTCATGCGCTGACCTCCGTCACGTGCACACAGCGTTGATTCTGGGCACATTGCGGTACAGCCTGCCTGTTCTACACGGCCTCAGCATATCCGGAGAGCGTGAGCTTCTCAATATTCAGGCCCGAAGCCTCCGTGTCTGTTTGGGAGTTCCCAGAACGACAGAGACCTATTCTGTCCTGGCAGAGGCACGCGAAACTCCAGCAGGCGTCCTACGAGACTTGGAAACTCTCCGGATATATGCACGGTACCTCACACAGCATCCTTACCATCATCTTCGGCTCATTGATATTGACTGTCCGGACTCCAGCATTGGTATTGCTGTTGACCGCCTGAAAGTGCACCTCCCCACCACGCCATCAGTGCTTTCCTATGCCCCGCCGATGTGGACTCTTCGCAGGCCTCCTGTATGTGATCACATTCCTGGTCTTCTGAAGAAAAACGCTGTACCTCCCGTTGTTGCTCACCAACTTACACTGGAGCACCTTAACTTAGCGTACTCTCAACGACTCCCTGTGTACACTGACGGATCAGTGTCTCAAGGCGGATCTACTGCAGCCTTTTATATGCCAAATGAAAACCTTGAAGTGGCGCACAAGCTCCCCTACGAAACGTCATCTACAGAGTCCGAGCTCTTCGCCATACTGACAGCGTTGAACCACATAGCGGTATCACCGCCTGGCGCTTGGGTTGTGTTCACGGACAGTAAGGTGGCGCTAGAAGTTCTAGCAAATTATTGTTCCAGAACAATCGGCGGCCTAGATACCATGATAGTCGCAATATACAACCGACTTCTATCCTTTGGTCATAGCCTGTGTTTCCAATGGGTACCCAGTCACACCGGCCTGCACGGAAACACCCGCGCAGACGCCTTAGCACGTCGGGCACATGGGGACGGCACCTCCAGTAACTGTCTCCTACCACTTTCAGCCTCATCGTGTCGGTTACAGACACAGCGACTCCGTTATAACGGCACTCGGCAGTTTCAAGAGGACGCTGTCCGACTGAACGACCATCTCCGATCTATCGACCCGTCGATGGATTTCGTTGCCACACACCACTGCTCGCGTCAAGAAGCGTCCATTCTACACCGACTACGCCTTAATGTCGCCAGGACACCTCTACTTCTCTGTAAAATGGGTCTTCTCCAGTCGCCCAAATGCCCCACTTGCGCTGTTGAAGCTGATGTGCCACACCTTCTCCTCGACTGTCACAGATTCGACACCTCTCGAGCCACGCTGAGACGACGCCTACTCGAGCTGCGGTGCACGGACTTTTCTCTGGCCACTCTGCTCGGCCCAGTACGAGATCACACACAGCAGTCTGTGACCAAAGCAGTGCTGACTTTCTTGAGAGACTCAGGTCTGATGAACAGCCTGTGAACTCAGTCGTGAAATCTCATTCTTCTTCTGTGCCCCACTCTCACCTTCAACGCATTAACCTCATGCTTTCTTTTTAAAGTCATCTTCTGTGATTCATCTCATCATTCCTTCACCGTTTGTTAGTCATCTTTTTGGTCATCTTTGTCTTTAATCTACCTCATCCTTCTTTCATCATCTGGTAGTTTTTCGTTTTTTCCTACTTATTTTTCTTTTTCTTTATTTCTTATTTCGTAATTTTCTTTCTTTCTTTATTTATTTCTTTTTCCTTTACTTCCTTTTTCCTTTTCTTTATTTCTTATTTCTTAATTTTCTTTCTTTATTTATTTCTTTTTCTTACTTCTTTATTTCTTATTTCTTTATTTTCTTTCTTTATTTATTTATTTCTTATTCCTTCTTATTTCTTTCTTTCTTTCTTTCTTTCTTTAATTATTCTCTTTTCTTTTTATTTATTTATTATTATTTCTTATTTCTGGAATAGCAAGCCGACGTCCCGTTTGGCTGACCTTTCCCCGTTTTTTTTCCCTTTTCGTCTAATAAACATATCCCCCCCCCCCCAAAGATTTCCCTGACACAAGTTACGACGGTGTTGAAACCCAAGAGCAAAGGGATTCACACGTACCCTATCAGCAACTCATTGAAAGTCTAATGTACTTGGTACAAGCTACAAGACCAGACATAGCTTTTGCTGCAAGCTATCTGAGCCAATTTCATAATAGCTATATACTCACTTGCATTGGAGAATGGCCAAACGAGTGCTTCGCTATTTGAGCGGCACCAAAAAGACCGGAATAACATACACCGCTTCCGGCTTACCAATTGTTGGTTACATAGACGCTAGCTGGAACAAAGATGAGACGGGAAAATCCAGGAGCGCTTATGTGTACGTGTTGTCAAAGGGTGCAATTAGCTGGAAATCCTCAAAGTAGCGTGTGATTGCTCTACGTGTGAAGCGGAATATCTGGCACTCACCGAAGGCATAAAAGAAGGCAAATGGATAGAAATGTTTTTGGCCGAACTTGGATTTGGGAAGTTCTGCGTCAGAGAACTTCAAATGTACGGCGACAACCAATCGGCGATCAAGCTGATTGAGAATCCTGTCTTTCACGAACGCTCCAAGCATATTCACCTCAAACACCTCTATGTGAGAAACGAATTGGAGCACAGAGAGTTCAAGGTATCGTTCGTCCCAACTGAAGAAATGACAGCTGACGCTCTCACCAAACTAGTATCGAGCGATAAGAACATTTCTTGTGCTAGGGACTGCGGGCTGAATATACCCTGACGAATATAATTTGGAATTTCTACATATCAGCCGGTTTGAGGGGGAGTGTGTTATTGCCATAAGTTCACCACGGCTGATAATCACGTCACACTCATCATCTTCGTCACCCTATTGGTTTCTGGTTTCGGTTTATTAAATAAACGGCTGGCTGCAGCAGCGCTAGCGCTGCTTCTCGTTTCTTCACTTAGCACGCAGCCAGCGAAGCGCACGGCCGTGTCTTCTCTTACATTCTTACACTAGTTGCGGGCCCCTTGCATTTTGCACAGTGCGTCCAAAAGAGGCGTACACTCCCTGTTTTCGACAAGTCGGGAGACAAAACGGAGTTAGGACACTGTAGTCAGCAGGGTGTCGAACCGAAACGTTTTTCGTTCCGCTTTTCGTTCCGGTTGCATCATAAACGATCCGGTACCGGTTCTGCTCCGGAGCAAAAAAATAACGGTTCATACCGGTTTTTTAACCGGTTCCGCTTCTGCTGGGAATATTCATCCCTACAAAAAAAAAATCAATGTTACAAAATGTAAACCCGTTTATTCCGCATACATGGTATTTAATATTAATAGACAGCTGTGAAATTGGTAGCTCCTGGTTCTTGTAGGTTACTGTCTGTTCAAATGGGCTTTCTCCTTTCTTGAAGCGCATGCTACAAACGGACTTGTTTGTCGTGATGTCATACGTAAAGTTCTTTCTTGCTCGGTTGGAGCGAACGCGTCCCATCCGAATGTCTGTTGCTACTGTCTAGCCAGCAAGCACCACCGCACGAGTACGACGCAAATCGAGGAACACCTTCACTCACAAACGCGCTCGAAGGCTCCGTTTTATTTTCTTCATGTCCTGTCCACAAAAGAGTTGCCATTTCGCACGGGCTTGCCCTCGCGTATACGTAAATGTATTCAACTTAGCTGCTCTCAAACAAGGGACGCGTTGCGCGACATTACCGATAAAGAAGCCGTTATGCAGACCCCCTTGGGTCGCTGTTTAGTTGAGGAGAGTTTGGGGGGATCAAATTAAAACGAACACTAGGGCACATTGCTAGAGAGTCACATGTACCTCTAAGTCTGTGTGCGTGCGCGAACAATAAACCATTACAAAGGGAGCCTAAGGGTCATAGTATACCGACATACATTCAGAGGTGGGGAGTAATGCATTACAAAGTAATGCATTACCGGTAATGCATTACTTTTGAGTAATGAGTAATGGTAATGAATTACGTTTTGCTAGCAAGTAATGAGTAATGGTAATGCATTACATTTCGACTGAGTAATGCAGGGTGGCATTACTCATTACTTTTGTCGAATGCTCATTGCGCCATGTGAAGATTGGGAACATCCAGGTTTTCTTCAACCCCCCTTTAACAATGAGCACAAGGCAACAAGGAAAGAGAAAGGCGCAGCCTGGGGAATTCTGCAAGAGTTCAACAGTCGGCGGTGTGTGTCACAAGTGTCTACATGATGATATCGCCTATATTCTCTTCTGCGCATTTGGAGTAAAGGAAAATCAATGAAATAGAAACATAGCCTCTATGAGGGTAATACGTAACAATTGCCGTAGGGATTCACTGTTTTGGTATGGCACCGTGTTAGCTTCGCTTGTGCAGTCAGAGGTACTTTTTCTGCCAGGACAGAACTGTATAGCTGGGCCTCATCCGCCGGCTCCATAATGCTAGAAAGGGCATCATCTGCAATAAATCTTATCTATAGCTTTTGCCTATCAGACTCGCTTCTGCGGGGATTTAGTGCACCGATTTGGGGACACTCGGGTGGCTATTGCCTATAGCAAAAAAAAGCAAGAAAAAAACTTATGCATAGCACCTTTGAGGCTTATGCCCTAAAATGTAAATGTAATGCCAGAGTAATGCCATTACTTCGTTAAAGTAATGGCATTACTAATGCATTACTAATATCCAAAAAGTAATGAGTAATGTAATGCATTAGTTTTTTATACAAGTAATGAGTAATGGTAATTCATTACAAAATAAAAGCAATTTCCCCACCTCTGCATACATTCCACAGTAACCGTAGCCCTCGTATAGTATCCATGACACGACGTCTGTTTCATTCGCCTATCCGTAGTCCAAACCGGCGAAGTTTTTTCTTGTACCGAAAACCGTTAAATATATTTTTCGGTTTCCCTCCTGAGCGAAAAAAAAAACGTATACGGTTTCGATTCCGTTCCGGTTTGCACCAAAATAGCGTTTTTTTCGGTTTTCGGTTCCGGTTTTCGGTTCCGGTTTTCGGTTCGCTCCGACACCCTGGTAGTCAGTGACAACTTAAGTCCTACAATTGGGACCGCCCACTCATCCGTGGAAGGCTCCTGCGATTGGCTACCAGCCTTTGCACGACACCCCCGCTTCGCGATGTAGTGCCGGCTCTCTTACCCCCCAGCCCACTGGGGGGTAAGAGAGCCGGCACGCCGCACTACATTCGCGCGCGCGGAGCGATTCTTGTGTGGGGGCGGGGTCAAGTGTATGACTTATGTTGTCACTGACCATAGGGAGTTTCAGGAGAAGTAAAAGTTTCACGACAACGATTCCGAAAACGTGATAAGCCAACCGCATGATTTCTTTGGAGTTGCTGACTTGCCGATATCTTCAACTTTAACTTCAACTTTATTCGGTCCAATAAATGAACCCAGAGCACTGGGAAAAAAGCTACTAACGTAGCTTGACAAGCCCCAGGCCCTGTCGTCCGAACAGCAGGTAAAAAGTACCAAACAAAATGAAAATTCAGAGAGACATTACATTCACATGGTTAATGCACTTGTAGCGGCCGGTGGACAACGACGAGGATGGACACGCGCCTGGAGCACCAGCTACATTAGTTTACAGTACATATACCGCTCATCCACGGGGAACAAGTAATACATAACACAGTAACATATCAAGAAGCAGAAATGGAGAAAAAGTGCATATTGTACAATTTACAGCATGTGACACTTATTTTACAGTTGTATTACCGCATGGATACCAACAAAAGAAAAGAAACAAAACAAATGGACAACCTATTGATTAGAATTAAGGAGAAGGAGCCTGATGTACTTGGCGTTCATTTCTACAAGATTCACTTGATTATAAGTGTTTCTGTCTGATTAACTGACAGCGATACGGAGTCGGAATCGGAGGGCACGTGCTTACGATTTCCTGAAACTCCGTATTCTCAATTACCATTGGCCACGCGCGCTGTTACGCAGTGAAGCTCTGTTTAAAGGTACTATAAAGCAGTCGAGGTGGAACCTCATGTTTTGTGTGCCCTGAATTGTGTACGTCCTCAGGAGTAAAATGCCGCAAAAATTTCTCACATAGACGTTATAGCTCCCCCCAAAAATGCAAATCTAAATCTACTGGTAACACTGTGGCGAAGCAGACCGACGAAACGCCAACTCCGCCAAGTACGGCGGCGAAAATGTCTCCTGCGCACAACTATGGGCCGAACAGAGCGACGTACGATAGCAGCGCCACGATGCTGAAACAAGGCCCAGGTATAGACGTTTAGCTACTGAGTGCAAGATTAGGCTTATGTTTATGTTCTTTCACACAAATTACATTTTCTCAAAAGGTAGTATTTGCAAATCCCAACAGGAAAGCCATCTGTTTATCGGTCTCCTTGTTTACAGGGTTGCTTGACAAATTGATGACTTCTTCCCACCGGGCGTCGCCCCGACATTCTTGACTGCGCTTTTATTTACCAATTAAAAATACTTAGAGTAAACTCGTGCGCATATTACTTGTTATGCTGAACCTTTGAATCTAGCACTGTCACGTCATGCTGACTGCACAGGTTCGACCTCGACTGCTTTATAGTACCTTTAACAGTGTAGGATTACGGGTGGAATGCGTTCCGCGGGAAGCGCCATCTTTTGAGTGCGGTGGGAACCCTACTCGGCGCCTCCAAGGTCGTGGGAGCGTTGCGCATGCCCATAAGCAGTTCTAGAAAAGAGCCTCTTTCGCCCTTTCTCTCTTCAGCGACACTAGCGAAATAGGCTTTACCCCTCCCGCGGCACAAACGTCCCCTCGTTAAGGTCTACTCTCTTTTTTTTTCAATCACAAAGCACCCAGTCACCCAAACGCATCAACCATTCCAGAGTAGCGGAACACGATCCTCTCCTCACTGCCTGCGTCTCCAGCACGACTACACAGGCACCGATGGACAATTTTCTCCCACTCGGGGACGCACCGTTTTTAGGAAGATCACTCACAAAAGACTCGGCGGCTGCAATTTTGGGGCCGAATCGGCGATTTCGACTGTCGGAAAAACACTTTGTCAGGAATTTCCCCTCCACTTTTTCTGTGCAGTAGATTGTGAGATCATTGTGAGTAGATTGTCGAGCCACGACCCGAGTGCGTATCGAACGGTATTTTGTGTCCCTTAATGACGCTTCATTGCTTAAATTAAGCTCGGTACAGTGCGTCAGCATTGGTATTGCCGAGAGCACCTGCAAGTTACTGTTCGATTGTGAGATGTGATCATGGACACGTGTCTGAGTGGTTTTATGTAATCCTCTTTGTATGTGCCCGTGTGAGAGTGCGCATGGGTTGGTTGGTCATCGTAGGCTTGGGCGTCCCGAGAGGGGGCAAGGAGGGAGCATGACCCCCCCCCCCCCCCATAGCCCCATGGAGCTCCAAGTTCACCTGTGGAAATTGCGTGCACCTTACTCGCAGGTCGCCGTGATTTATACTCAGGTGTCGTCAGAATACCCTGAACCTTGCCCGCAGGATGCTCTACATATCGCAGAAGTTTCGATTGTCCACATCCTATTGCCTACTGGCTATTGGTTGCCCCCCCCCCCCCCCCTCTACATGGAAGCTCTTCGGCCTCCCTGGAAATAAAATCCTGGGAACACCCATGACCGTAGGTGTTCCACTCTTCCAGAGGGTAGAAGAAAGTGATTTCTTTCACAACTTTGCAATAAAGAGTGATGAGTACGTGTGGCAAAGGAGTTTATGCTTTTTCTTCCTGTTTCCGAGCGCCCGTCCTTGCAAAGATCGCCCTTCCAGGTGCGGGCGTCGAGAACTCAGTCTCTGGTTGTCGATGACGCGGTGCAATTAATTAAAAAAACAGCGGTTGCTTGGCGAGGGAGTCCGGCCGGCAGAGTTTTTCTTTTTTTCTTTACTTTTTTTTTTTATCGTCCATGTCAGACCTGACGTCACGTTGCTCTTGGGAGTCCGATCCTACACACAGCTCTCTTCCTATGCATCATCTACCATGGGAAGAACGTGCTCCCGGCTGAGTGCAATTAAACAGATTAACTCAGTTGGATACAAGTACCTGCACTTTGCTTTGCCTCCATGTGCAGAACAACGACAGATTAACAATTAAACACTGAATAAATTAAGAAAAACAGACAGGCAACAAATGTCTTGCTCTGTGCATTAGCCAGAAACCAGAAACTCCCACACTGTCACTAAAATAGAGGCAGCGTTCCAAGCTTAGCACGAAAATAATTTGCAAACAATTATGTGTTACGGAGTCATGTAGCCCACACAACCTAACCGTTAAATACCGATATTACAAACACCTTCCACGGATACTAAAAGCTCGTCTATCGTATGTCGCCCACCGCCTACACGCAATCCCTTTTATTGTGCACCCGGAGCCGCAAACAGCACACTTTTTGTCCATCATTTTTCGCGTGCACGTAAGCGGATCGCTGTCGACCCATTCCACCCGCGCTTGCATGCTTTTGAGAGCATCCCTAAAGCTTTTCCCGAGTGAATTGCAGATTCTAAAACCAGCCATCAGCGTGCTATCAACAGCGCGGCGTTCCTCGTACATTAGTCCTGTCGTTGAACTTGCCTTTAAAATTGTTTTAAAACCCTGTTCGTTTTTAAGCCCTCTATATACGCAGTGAATGTGTATGGGCGTCCAAAATAGCCAGGTGCCCTATTACATCGGTAGAGTATATGGTCTAATGGAAAGCGGGGGGGGGGGGGGGCGAACGGTCACCAGGTGAAACCCATCAGGAGAGTGCCATTGTGCGTAGGGTTTCATCCTCCCAGTATTTTGTACCCATCCTTCCACTGAATGTCGATGATATCCCCCTGAACACAAAGGACGGTCGGGGGAGGGGGTAAGTACTATATGTTTGGTACGTAATCCAATGCGGATATATGTTCCTGCAGTGTCGCCGGTGTTTCTTGCTGTTTGAAGGTAGTGGTGCGGGTGCGTGTGTAAGAAAATGTGCGAATAATAACGCCCTATGCAAGTACGGGACACTGTAGATACAGATCTTCACCACCATAGGCTGGCCAGCGTCCAGAATGATGCTTTTGTACCACTTGAGGTAGGCTCGCTTCTGCATATTTTGATCATGTCGCAATGCAGACTTTCTTTTCTATATAATAATAATAATAATAATAATTCGGGGCTTTACGTCGCGAGACAACGGTGATCAAGTTAAGACTTTGAGCTTCCCACTGTCTCGCAGCTGGAAGCTTCACTGAGAATACCATGAAACATTGAGATAAGGTTAACATCTAAGGATAACATTGAAGATAATATCTTTCTTCTATAGACGACCTGCACTCCTGCGCCACTCATTACGTAACGCCGCGGCGGCGAAACGTAATCGAGGACGTAGGGGTGCAAGTCGTCTATGGGCGATGGCTGCTAGCCACAAGCAACGTCACGTAACAACGGTTGCAGTATTATGACGTCACCGCATGTGACACTGCCGGCGTTGATTCGATCTGCTGTTCATGGATTCTTCGTCACAGAAACCGAGCTTTCTGCTTCCACTCATTTTTCTTGCAAATATACGTACCTGCAATAGACCTCTACCGAAGAAACGTCATCGTGACGTAACCATGACGTTGGTAGACATATTGAAAGTTCGAAACCGAAACAGCGCGAGTGGAGAACACCGCCGTTTCACAAAGCCGTATTCCTTCACGAAGGTCACAGGTTGGCTTCTTTGTATTAGTAGTACACACAAATGAGGTCACATTTTTAGTCGCTTTCCAACGTAATCCTCTAATCCTGATCGTAATCCTGTACGAAATGTGGTTTGTTTTCGCGACTTAGTTTGCGCTTGCCGTGCACTCCGAGAGAAACTTGTGCTACAGAAGATGGAAGAACCCGGTCGCCATCTTTAGAAAGGGCTACCGAAAAGAATAGGCCACTGGTAGAATGGAGCAGAACAAGGCCATACAACGAATAATATGTAAGGAATTACAAACACATTTAAACGTGGCTTTCTTGTGGCTTATTGATTTTTGGACATAGTAGTTCCAGTCTACCAAGTTGGCGGCGCTGCTGTACCATCTGACGCAGTGCCGTGTATGCCAAAGGGAGTCTGGCCATTAGGAGGAGCCTAAAAAAGGGGCTCGACCTGTCAATCAAAATGAGCGTTTTTCATTGGCTGCTGTTTTCTATGCGGGCCGCCATGACACCAAAATTTTCCCGAAAATGGCGGCGTAGCTTGGAACGGCGAAGCGAGGGTTTCATGACAATTTTTTTTCACAAATTACGTCAATTTTATTCCGTAAGTGTACATTACGCAGTGTACATACAGTGTACATCTTGCAAATCACCTTTAAATTACGTTCCAGTGTCGATGTTTACCTGAAAATAATATGTTTCGTCGTCCTTGTTAGGCCTAGTAACGACAGCGATAACAGGCAAATAGCGAGAAAAACGCTACAAATTGCCAAAAATTTTCATTTTATGACATACTTTTATTCATATACACACCTTTGCCCGTTCTTGGTTCAGTCTTGTTATGTTTCATAGTTAAAATACGTATAATACCGCCAGTCTGTTCCAACTAGCGGTTCTGCCGGCCAATCAGTTCTGCTAGCAAGCACTTCTGCTTCTGCTCCATCTGCTATTCTGCGTCTTCCCGGCGTGCCCTTCACCATCCAGATGGCGCCGTTAAAAGTGGACGCAAAATCCATTATGTTGCTAGGTCGTCAGGGAATATCCTATTCAATCTAATCCAATCCAGTTTCCCGAAAATGTCGGCACCCAGTTAATACAGGTAATATATAGCTTGGATAGCCTGGGGTTAATAGCGAACTGTATTTTGGCTCGTGATTGGCCAGAGAGCTCAAAAAGTGGGTGGAGCTCCAGGTATAGGCATGTTCCATTAATGGCCAGACTCCCTTTGGCATACACGGCTCTGATCTGGTACACACATTCTACGAGCATGTACGACAAGTGATCATCAGTGATTAAGTGGTAAACGCGCGAGATCGCGAGCTGCTTGGTCTGCTTATTTTGCGACCTGCGCACGTTCCGTGACAGAAAACTTGCTCTTTTATGTTTTATTACGTTATGTACTCTATTTTTTACGAGGCATTTGCTAAAATACACAGGTGAAGTGATTAGAATGAAATGTTCAGAAAAGTTTCAGCAAAAAAAGCACTCCTCTTCAGTCTTCACCTCACTGAAGCGACAGCAGCTCGCATGCCAATGCTTTTAGATCCGCATTTTGCTCGCTGGGGCTTTTTCTTTTGTAGCTCCTCGTTCTTTTTGGCGAACGATGTGCAAAGATGCTGGGGACTGCTCCGGACTTCAACTTCCTCCGTCCATCTGCCCGCTGCTTCTCAAAGTCATCAGGAGTGAAGTGATCCTAGAAGTCACATTTCTTTTCCTCACACACGAATTAAGACTTTCCCACTAACCTGCCAATGTCCCCAGAATTCGTTTTATAGCTGTGTTGGGCTTACCTCACACAAGCGCGTGTTTTTCGTCGGCACAAAACTTTTGCGCGCGATCCTGTGCAGCCACGCCGATCGCCGCTTCTATGTCTCTCCCGTATGGAATCGAAAATCTCTTTCCTGATTCTGTCCGGTCGCTGCACCCGACAGCACGGCAGCAAGGCATGTTGAACGCGAGGCACGAAGGTGAAAATCACAGACGCCTGCCTTCCACTAGTCACTCCAGCGGGCGCTTGGAAGGTTCATGAAGGGCGAAGAGCCACGTGACGCGTCTCGCCCAATCGGAGGACGGGCGGTGCATGGAAAAGGGATGCGCTACTCTTCCATTTAGGACTCTAATCTGACGTCTTTGTTTGCAAACAGGGAGAGGTCCATTAGTCATGCATTACTTCAAAGGTATACTGTCGCAGAACCGCGTTGTTCTTTTCGATGAAAGATGGAAGTCACTTAAAAGGTTAATCAGGCTGTAGGACTCGAACCCACATCTTCTGGATTACCGGTCCAGGGCTCTACCAATTGAGCTAAGCTAACACGCCTTCTCAGCAACTTCCAAGGGTGCGTCATCTGAAGAGACAAACCAGCCACTCTCTCTCACTCATCCTCCTTTCACTCTTACATTTTTGCTCACTCATACACACATACATACGACGGGATCGACGCAAGCGGCAACTGTTGGACAAGAGAGAACTGATGTTCTGAGGCTGGAACAACATAGAAAGGCTTTGTATGTGTTTGTCCTTTCTATGTTGTTCCAGCCTCAGAACATCAGTTCTCTCTTGTTCTTTTCATCATCCTCTGAAATTGACATCTTCCTTACTGCGAGGAACTTGAACAACAATTTGTGTAGCTGTGATAAGATTCCAAGTCCAATCAACACGATATTCTTGGATATAGTTGCTCCCGCACGTTTACGTGGGAACTAACTCTTTCGGGTGCAGCTGAGCTTTACCCGTCATAGACCTTCCGAGTCGAGTTTCTTTTGGTTCAGGATTTTTTTTTTCTTTTTCATAATCGTCCTTCGACTTTACAAATACAGTGTACGAAAACACCATAGACAGCAGCCCTATCTGCAATATCAACAGAGTCAACGAGTGATGAGTGATTTTCCTCAACTCCATTCGAACATCGTGGAACTGACCATAAAAGTAAAATTATTGGAACCTAAGCTTGATTATTTCGAAAATCGTCAAAGGCCAAAAAATTTAATCTTTGTTTGTATTTCGGATGAACCTCTGAAACTTGGGAAGCGTCGGAAGTAAAAGTAAAAAAAAAAAAAGTGAAACAGTGCTAGGTGTGGAACTTTGCCCACACGATATTGAACGCGCTCATAGGTTTGGTAGCTTTGGCGAGCACCGCCCTATTACTGTTCGTTTCCTGTCACATAGGGTTAAAAATAATGTATTGATTAACTCTAATAAGCTGCGAGGTAAAAATATATTTATTAACGAATATTTTTCTTCGTCAGTCAGATTCCAACGGACCGAGCTTGTTAAATATGCTAAGGAAAGTAATGAATCTTACAAGCTACTGTATAATAGACTGCACATGCACGGGAAGCAATACATGTATGACACGCAGTTGAAAGAAGTTAAGCAGGTCACCAGTCACGTCCCGAAAAGAAAAAAAAACTAGCTTCCTCACCAAAGTTATCAGTTTTGTGTGTATGTTGTGTTCTTGGATATGGAAAAGGCGTTCGACAAAGTATCGCACACTAAGCTCTTGTACAAATTGCATTTCGTATTCAAAAATGAGAAGCTTATAAGCTGTTTATCGTCATACCTTAGTAACCGCTTCCAGATTGTTGAAGTTAACAAGACACCATCCAGCCAATTGCCAGTACACTGAGGGGTTGCCCAGGGATCGGTTCTAGGGCCTGTGTTGTTTCTTTTATATATAAATGACATTGCCAACAGTGTGAGCGTTAACATTAAGCTTTTTGCAGATGATTGTGTTTTATAAAAGGAAATAAGTTCGACAGTTCATCAAACCTGTTTACTGGACTCTCTAGATGCCATTGCAGGTTGGTGCAAGAAATGACAAATGGTTATCAATTAACAAAAATCAATTAAAAAAGTGTTAAAATGACAATTACCAGGAAGCAAATTTTGCTGTAGCGTATTTACACAATTAATGGCATTGGACTTGCACAGGTCACTCAGTTTAAGTATTTAAGTTTATTATTCAGTGATGATCTCAGTTGGAAAAAGAATATGAACTGCGTATTAAGTAAAGCAAACAGCAGGTTGTACTTCTTACGAAGAACGATGAAGGATGGGAACTTGGACAGAAAGTTAATTGCATACAAGGCCCTCGTCCGCTCCCTTTTTGATTACGGTTTTGTGATCTGGTTTCCAACAACTATCACAAAAATTAAGGAGTTGGAGCGAGTTCAAAGAAAAGCAATTCGATTTGTTTTTAATAAATTCGCTCGTCATGATTCACCCACGCAGCTGCTCGAATCGATAGAGGTTCCCACGTTAACCAATAGAGTAACAGTTCAGCGTTTAGAGACACTCTGGTTAATCATTAACGGTCAGTCATGCGTTGATCCATCATTATACACTAGAATGGCGAATAGAGGAAGCTCTCGAAACAAACAAACTAAATACATTGAGCCTTATCGTTTTCATTCTAATTCTTTAAAGAACTCGTTTTTTCCTCTCACGATCACCACCTGGAATTGTTTGCCGCAGCAAGCTGTTGATTGTATCTCACTAGCGTCATTTCTTGACCTTGTTCAGAGTGTTTTGTGTTGAATTTTGTTAGATGTGCGCGAATTTTTATAACTTTACTAATCAAATTGCAACTTCAACAATGTAGTCTCACTGTTTAGTTGTTCAGTGTGTTACCTGCTACTTTGCATGCCACTCCTTCTACGACATTTTTAATGTCAGAAGTATGCTAAATAAATAAATATACGTGCCCCTGATAAGTTCGAAATGCCAATGGGAAGGGACGAATGTGTCCGTCCCAGTCGATTTCGAAATTATAGTATCATTTTACTCCTCGTGGACCACTCTGACCACAGCATCGAAAACCCCCACGCGAAATAGTGGCGTATTTTAACTCCTGTACGATGGAATACATGACAAGAGCAGACGTCGGATGTTGAGAGTATGCCGGAATTCCCTCCCTAGAAAAACGAGAAAACGTCACTCCCTAAGAACCAATCAGAGAGCGACCTGTCGCTGGAGAAAAGGAATGTCGCGGTCGTGCGCGTGTTTTTCGGAGCGTTTTTCTGACGCTTTCCGGACGCACGCGCGCTCGGCGTGCGTGTGACCTCGGAAAAACCAGTTTTTCAACGCGCGCGGAGTGTGTACGCCGGAATCTGTCGACTACAGATATTCGTGCGCGTGTGGGCGTGTTTTCCGAGAAGTAAACAGAACGATGGCCGTCGTGCGAGTGACAAAGTTGCGTATGAGTAGCTCGCATAAACTTTTGGGACATTTTCCACCACACTAAAGTTACTTGTCGGTGATTCCATGTCAGGGCAGACAGGGTGGTCCAGGTCACATTTTTAATTTACCTGAAAAAAATATGGCACGATGGCGCAAAAATTATAGTGATGCTCCGAATAGTTATTTTTTTAAAAATCGTCAAAGCTGACCAGGTGGACCGCCCGTTTTGGTCGCATGGCGTTATCTGGCAAGTTTGGGGCAGCGGTCGTTTGATGGATTTTTTTAATTGGTTCACTTGGAGTGTCGAAAATGACAAAACAAAAAAACAGGAAAAAAAAGCTGCAGTTCTAAATGCAGTTATCCTAAGGAACATTTAACTTTGTGTAATCTGCTTCCCCGTTAACACATTCCTCATGCTAACCCACTTTTTCTTGTCCAAAAAGCAGTACAAGGGCCAGGGTTGTTCACCCTTAACCCGTTGGACAACCGAATAGGTTTTTCCGCTCTGACACATAGTGACTAAACATGCTGTACTTGTTAATCCCCCAACCCTTTGTCAAACAATAATTGATGTCAAGTATTAAACATTTTGGCAAATGAATTAAAAAATAAGTAAATGACATTTTTGATGATTTATTCTCGTCGAATGTGAACAAATTTTAACAGTGTATTATTGTTTGTAATCAACTGACCACTGTATAGGAGAAAGAGCAGTTTCAGTTTATTTACTTTTCGCCTATGTGCAAGTGAACCTAAATTTAGTTCTTGCAACAGACATGTAACCAAACAAGTCCTTCGAAACCTAGACAAGATAAGCAGGGCAGCAGATTTTTGTCCTTTCTCTATTTTTTCGGATAGCGTGCATGCGTAGTGACCCAGATTGCAGATGCATACACTAAACGAGGTCGAACTAAGGTTTTATATGCTGTTAATTTAATATATTTCGTTGTGCCATGGCGAAATTTCCTTCTTAGCATCCACAGACTTCGAGTGGCTTTCGCGCACACATGGCTATCCCGTTTCAGACCGTTCCCTTTAAATATGTCGCCAGCAATAAGAAGGGTGCCCAGGAGAAGGATACACAATCGGCTGCTCTCAACCTGGGGTAGCTTTCTTCAATATGTGTCCTACTGATTCGTAAATGACTGCAACTAACCAGTGGTCTCCCCTCTTCGGCTGCAAAAAGCAAAAAAGAAAAAAAAGAAGAAATAAAAAAGCTGAGGACACTGATTGCCTGCTCCGTATGCTAGAGTCAAAAGTTACAGAAAAAGTGGTGCGGACAACACAGTGCATGCAGCTTTGAATTCCCTTCGAACAAACGTCTTTCGAACAAACGGCGTCGGTCAACCGGCTTTCGATCAAACGGCTTTCGACCAAGTGACGTTCGATCAAACGCCTTCGATCAAACGGCGTTCGACCAAATGGGCGGACACCCAATATTGCCAACATTTTTGTCAGCCTTTATCTCAGCGAGTTTTGAGCGCTCAGCAGTGTGCTTTATATCATTGTAATCTACAAGACGAGTCCTTTAGAATGACGCAACTCTCATTTCTTTACCTTATATGGGTCCCGAACCAGAGTCGGTTTCGTTAGGGTCACTCAACAGAAATTCGGCAAATTGAAGCGCCCAGTTCTCAAAAACACCCGCTTTAATTTCGACGACATTTTTTCGTATGATAAAGAATTATGTCGACATTAAGCAGCAATGATCCAATTTTGCTTCAAAGAACCGGCAGAACAAGCGCGCTCGTTTATGCTGACACCCCTTCACGGCGCCTTCCAGCTTAGTCCGGCAAGGCGAGCGAATGGATTACAAGTTGGCTTCCTGTCTGGGCAACACAGTTTGTTTTTGCATGACGACTGAGATAAGGGATAAAGGGGGAAGAGAAAGGAAAGGTCCCGTCATAAACTTGGGAACATAGGATTATCTTCTTGGGTGGCGGAAGTAGTGAAGCTTTTTGACTGTCCTTTTCTCACAATCAATCAGTTTCGTGCAGTTTCGGCTCGCTTAGTTGAGGAGGCAAAAAAGGGTTGTACTATTGATTTGCAAGGTTCAGCATGTGACGTACAGCCGGTACAGGGCTTCCCATGCTTCCATGTGTTTCTGGCTTCGATGCTAGAACTTCCATGTGGTAGACGCTGTCTTGGCCATGAAACGAGCGTATAGTTCCGAGCGGGTGTTTTGCGCGGACTACAAAGGCAGGCACAAAAGAGATGCTCCTGGAGAAAAGAAGACGGAGAACTGTGAAGGACCTGGACTTGGCTGCCCTTAAACTGTTCCTGACAGTCAATGAAGCATCACAGATCGGCGACGACGACTACCTGTGTCACCATTGCTTCCGCTACTTTGAGGAAAATATCGCAACCGCAAGAGAGAATAAGAGTGACTCTTCGATTCCTGACTGTGCATTTGCGCCAACGGATGAGATCCTCGATGACGTAAATCGGAGCCTCCCAGTTGCACATGTTGACGTTACGCCGCTTAAACCTCCCGCCGCAATTAAAATGCGCTTACGCAAGGCATACACCAAAAGGAAGAAGCATGAACTTCAGCGAGAGCTATCAAGAAAAGTAGATGTAGTGTACGGGACGAAGGCTTCGGATGAAGAGGATGACACGTGCAAAGTTTGTATGGAATGGGCAAGCAACTTCCGTGAGGCGCTCTCAGCGTGCAGCACTTACCAAGAGCGTTGTCGCCTTTTCACATTGCTCCCGAACGCAATGTCTACACAGACCACCCAAAAGCTCATCCCAGAGGCCACCAAGCACATGATTTTGAAGGCTCGCAAGATCAAAAGTAGGCGAGGCACAGCCTGACCGATAAGAAGGCAAAAAACTGAAGGAAGACGCTGCAGCGCTGAAGTACTACACAGACGATGATCTCCAGTGCACGCTGCAGAGTCCCAATCAGAAAGATGTTGTTACTGCTGTGATTGAAGACGAGAAAGTCAAAGTGCCCAACGATACATGACCCGCTCTATTCGAGAAACCTATCGTCTTTTCAAGGAGCAGCACCCGACCGCAAAAACGCGTCATCGTGACGACACGTCACGATGACGTGTCGCGGACCCGGCCGTGGTCCCGTCAAGTTGCTCGCTGTGTTTCCGCGCGGCAGCTTGCCGCGGCGCAGCGCCAGCAGTACTTCCCTCGCCGCTCCGTTTAAATTCGCTCCCGAGAATACTCCTCGCATGACGAAGGTAAAATTTTGGTTCTAGACTCAGAAAAATGTTTTCTTTCTGATGAAAACGAGAAAAAAAATCATTTCATAGTCCATTTAAGAAGACCAATAGGAACGGGCGAGGCTATCGTTCCTGGATCTGTCGTCACTGAAGTTTGTTCAAGGGCTTGTACCTCGCAAAACACGGCATACGTAGAACTCAGGGGAGCTCAGCATATACCGAGCGTTTCTCATTCTTTACAGATTTTTTTTTTCACAAAAACCCGTGACAGCAGCATAGATACCATTTTTGCAAGTGGGTTATACGGTCAGGTGGACATTCTCGGAAAGAGAATATGCAACTGCTAGATGACTAAATACCAAGAATTCATTAATTATTAAACTCTATAATTAGGGACTTCCTGGCAAAAGTGAGACAGCAGAATTGAAGGCAATCCTCGTCGAAGGTCATTTTTGTTCATTTTTACATGCGTTGAAAAATCGATCGCCGAATTTCGCTATATGCAAATGAGCCGAAACCGCCTTTCACGTTCATGAAATCCAGTTCTTAGCTCTCAAAGGTGAGTGTTCAACGATGCCACTTACAAAAATAATCCATGCGGTATTCCGCTATGCAGAACGATAATATAAGCTATTCAAAAGCCTCAAAGCTTTGAGAAGCGACGAAATAGAAACCGAAACTTACTACTACCCGGCTTGAAACGCATGCTGAACGATAGAGGGCTGCACAGGCAGATAGTCCAATATGGCCGCACACGTACGCCGCAAAACAGAAGCGTTGTAAACAAAAACAAAAAAAACCGTCGTCCCGAGCTGCTTCTGCTTTAGAATACATAAGGCCTTCTGCTGTGCGGCCTTTTCGTCCTTGTCACCATGGTTCATGTCATGAAAGGGATACTGGTCGAATGCGACCCAGCGATGAAACAGTTCTTGCTGCATTTGGACGACGGTAATGCTCTCGGCCGGAAGTTCATCATACAAGACTTAGATGAAACACACGTGTTCATTGCTGCAGATATCTTAGAGGTACTGCAGAACAGGATTGACGACCTCATGGACCAAATATCTTTCCCTCTTGCTGAAAAATGAAGCGACACGTGATATCTTCCTTCCCTGGTGCGGGACTGTTGTGCTTGTGTACGTCGCTTGCGTTGTGTGTTCGGTTTTGTTTTTGTCTGTCGAAGTGATTTTGCGCAATAAAGATGAAAACGCATTGTTTGTTGTGGATGGTTGCAGCTTCAAAAAATCAGAAACACATGCCTTGCAACAACATTCGTGATCAATCAGGTATTCGTGACCACGCTCACGCAAGGGAGAGGATTCACTGGATGGTGCGTGTTCTACGGTTCTGCTCTCCAATTGGCTAATATACGACAGGTGACCGGACAGGTATGTGCCAACGCCTTTCGAATCGGGTATCTGAACTCGAAGCGTTCGTCTGTGCGGCGTACCATAACAAAGGAAATATACGGTACGGAGTTCGAATCTAGCAGCAATGCACTTTTTCACAAGAAGGAGCAGGTGATTTCCTTTCCAAGCGCCGTCGTCGTTCTAACTCTCATCTCAAGCGTTCGACATTATTTTAAAAACATGCCTGTGCTGCAACGTTGCTGGACGCCGTTTTTGCTGTATCACTGGACAAACCTGCGATGTGGATGCTTTTACTCGGCTATGTACACGGCTGTAAGTACAACGCGTTGTTCTTCGTAATATGTGTTCCTTAAAGGAAGCTTAATCGTGCTTTCATGAAAGTTTATGCAGGCGTTGTCTATCCGGCACGAAGGCGTGATCGAGGCAGGTGTGCAGAGCATCGGTCTCATTTTAGATGGGGAATCACTTCGCAAACTATTAGTATAGTGTTAGCTCAGCAACAACCTCCTCTATTATTTAATTATACAACCTCGGAACCCAGTCCTACCTGTGGGGGCTCTGATGTGCTGCATGAATACACGGCCAGAACATGACACTCTGAAGTCTGAACACCAGTGATTTATACCCCCCTCCCCCATACATACACACACAAAAGTTTGAGACCCCCTCACAAACATTTTTCTGTGCGACATAGATGTGATGATGACGACCCCCCCCCCCCCCGGTTTCTGATTCTGGATTAACTACAGCTGAACACCATGCTGAACACGAAGGACTCCAAAATTGTAGTACCCCTTTCCAGTTCGTACTGCATATTAACTGGGGTATTTTAACTTACAGCAGGGGTAGAAGGTAAGTGAGCATGTCGGTAAAGCAAAAATAACGTGCCGCACATTGACAGTGCTAGGCTAATTACTGGTTTCCCTTAGCAAGGTTTCAAGGTTTTGATTGATTGAATTGGGAAGCCATACATGTCATTTCATGGAGAGGTCCCGTAGTTAAAACTAGTGGGGGGACGTCAAGTTGTTGACCAGAGAGAAAGTACTACAAGGCAACTCAGTATCAGTGCATTGGTAAATAAGCAGTTGAGAGCATTTACATGAATATGTTTACAAGTTATCACACTAAAGATGAACAAAAATAGGAAGCAAACAGGGATTAATAGTGAATTAACGATGTAGTGAATTACATAGAGTGAATGTCATGACACAAGGCAATTTTGGAGGAAATTAGTGATTTTGCGTTTATGTAAGGTGGTAATGAATTCTAGTTTGTGCAGTTCAATGTGGAGATTATGTTTACTCGTGCATCGAGGAACACACCAACTAAGCACAGCCCATCACCTCTGGTCTTTTTTTCCCTCTCGCTATCCTAATTTTATCAAACAAAATGCTCATTGCTGTGTATGGCAGCTGCTCCCCACTACCTACTTGACTTGAACGTGAACAGACAGCTACTGAGGTTCAAGAAAGGGGACATGAGATGCTCAGTAAACCTGAACATTTATCTCTCAGTATTGGTTTTTTAATGCTCCTGCCACATTTTTCCTAATTTTTGCATGCTTTCTGGTTGACATGTTTCGTAACATAACATAACGACCAGTGGTTGATTGGTGTTCACTGGCATTTTCATCAACAAAGTTCTTCAACTAAAATGGTATTGCATCAGGTTTCCAGTAATGCATAGGCTTTCTCCTTTCAGGTTTATCACATCCTCTTCATCTTTTACGCAATCTACGCTATTAGCGGGGGCCGGACCGATTACTTTTTCAGCCCATATTTCGAGCTCACAATCAAAGGTAACTGACCAGACCAAAAATATGTTCTGGCACTAATGCTAGTGTGTTTCCTCTTACTTTTCAGAGACAAGAGTAGCTGCAGCAGTGACAATATTTTTCGCACTTGTATTTCTCTTGTTTGCATACCTACTTGTGCTCGGAGTGAAAAAGGTGAGACTTGCTTATCTTCTGCTTGAATCTGTAAGCAGCCGTTTCATTGTCTAGCTTCAATTTAAAGTGATATAAACAGTCCCAAAGTGTAGTGTATTTAAGGCAAGAACTGGTATACATTTACCACCCTGAATCCTTTTCACAGGACAATCGCTGCTTGTTTTTCCCATGGATGATATTCGTCGTCATAGAAATCCTGCTCATGATTGCCGTTGGCCTGTGGTACATTGGACGGTACTACAGAAATGTAAGCTTACACAACTGTGTACCAAGAAGATTCTTGGAAGATGTTAAGCAGTCCTGCCTGTTTTTTAGTGTATCGAGTAATTGTGCAGTGACACCTAGCAAAACCAGATAATGCATTTAGCATATGAGTAGTTTCTGTCCCTAAGACCAAAGGATCTCCCCAAATTACAGCAGTTTGAAGCGCTATCAAAAGTGGATACATGACTAACAATTATTCCGTTCTCGTTCCGCAGCTTGAATCTGTGCTGGCGGCAATCATCTTGTGGTGCATCGATGGTATTCATGTAAGCACTCGACATCTTCTGCGGATATATTTTCATGTGTCTGTGCACGGCAGTTCTTTACAGTACAATTTCTTGTTAGGTCTACTGCTTCATGTGTGTGACCTCACACTATCAAGTTGTTCGAGATCTCCAAGAACCGAAGTTTGTCATTTTGTATCCTTGAGAAATAGTGCGCAGCCTTGCCATGGTTCCGTCCAAACGTATACTGCCCCTCTAGCCAAGTATGCCTTGCAAAGGCACTCCCTTCCAAGGTCTGCAAAGCCTCTGGAGCCATGAACACGAATCTCATCTACGCATATGTTTTGAGGTATTATAGGCAGTATAAACTACTGCAGGCCATTCCCATCTTCAACATTCAACACCAGTGGTATAACACCATATGAATGTACGGCTGGCAGTGTGAAGTTAGCTGGAAAGACACGAGAAGCAGAGCACTGGCTCCACTGTGGGCAGGCTGCTGGCCCTGCTGTCCGCAGTTACACCGTCCTTAAAAGCCACTCAACATTCTGTCCAAGACCCCATTTCTACTCCATTTTAGTTCAGGCCCTAATATAGCCACATTACCAACTTTTCATCAGCATATATTACTATTTTTACATTTACATGAACCCTGGTGAACATATAAGGATGTAAATACCTGTTTGTCATGTACATGCACATCTACTACCATGGAGAATAGAAGCTCACCAACTCGAAGTGCCTACTTTTGAGTATTGTGTTCAGACTTTTTTTATACAAGCTGGTGAAGGGACACCTTATTTTCCCAAAGCAGCTGTTTTGTTGTGGGTTTGGAACATGTATACAAGAGAATCTCTGTAGATATCAGAATAAAGATTGTGTCAAACTGTTGCAGGGACTGACATATTTCACCTAGCTGAACAAGTCGTTTGAACACGAGTGCACTTGCCAAAGAATAAATTGCATCTTGCATTAGGGTTGGTCACTCTGTCAAAACACGAGATGGAGAAATAACTCTATCAAAATCTTAATCCATGCTTTTATGGCTTTGGTCCAAAGTACTGTAGGTATGTTATCTCAGACTCATCTACTATGTGCTGGCTTTCGTACATCTTTTTGAAGCGGTCTCTCTTCTTAGCCGAATTTTTGTAAATTTGTGCCTGATGTACTGCTAATATACAGGGTGTTTTTTTTTTTTTTCGATACAGATTTTTCATAAAAAAACTAAGTGCTATAGGCATCCTGTTTTCGCTTCTATCATCTCTGGGCCGGCGGACGTTCTTGGTCACCTGTTGCTCAACCGTCGAATGACTAATTACCTAAAACTGGTTAACTTTTTAATTATAAAAGCTACGAAGTTGTCCCAATGAGAACATCTGGTCCCTTCGATCACTTTATACTGAAGTACTGCCAAATTATCTCTCTCTTTCTCTGTCTTTTTTTTTTTATCCTCACGAATATGTTTGATAGTGAAAAGAGAAAATGGAGACAGCCTTTTTTCAGAAAACTAGACTCAGCTGCTCCAGACCAGAACACAACAGTTACTGTGAACAAATAAAAGGGGAGAATGGCAAAGCACACCATTCCATGTATTCTCACAAGCGACATTCCTCAGAACACTCCAGTCAGACGTGAAAAATGTCATTCATTTTAGCTGCAGCGCAACCACAAATGCTAAATGTTATGTCTTCCTGTGCACTGCTAATGACGAGAAGTATGCTGGAGCACAGCAACAAAATATTCCGTAGCAGACCACAAGAAGAGGCGCATTCCAATGCAAAGTTGATATAACGGCATGGTGAGAGAGTTTAATATAATACAGTCAACCCTCGATTTATGAACCTTCGATTTATGAATTCCCTCGTTTTATGAACACTAGCACGGGGAACCAAACTTTTTACATGCGTTTTTCCCTCGTTTTATGAACCTCGATATTCGAATAATGAATGGAATTTCTGGGAACCAACTAGGAGTTGCCCAGCGTTTTTTGCCCTCAATTTATGAACGGATCGTTCCGAGGCCAACAAAAACCTTCAAAGGGATTATTGGTGGTCTTATGAATGACGCCTGAACAGATGAAACGTTTTCCAGGTATTGCACCCTCGGTTCTTAACCCCTCGAAATCCGAACAACAAACGGGTTTTTGCAGAAGTGTTCCTGACCTCAATTCATGAATAAGGTGTCCGCTGTCACCCGGAGATTAATAAACGTAGGTTAAAAACCCCAGAGGGAATCCGAGACCAGTTGAGCGCGAATGTGCTGACATCTCCTCTTTCCAAGATTGACACAGCGGAAGGCATGGTCCAAAGCAAAATTAATCTATTCAGTATTGCATAATAAACAGAGTGTGAGTGCGCTAACATCTGTGCTTTGTGAGATTGATACAGTAGAAGGCATGGTCGAAAGCAAAATTACACAATATATTGGATTATAAACACAATACCAACTCGGAAATACTGTTTCATTTGCTCGATACTACCCACTTAAAGGAATTTTCGATTTATGAATCCCTGGATTTATGAACGATTTTTTGGGGAACCGAGGGTGTTCATAAATCGAGGGTTGACTGTACACAACTTGTAACTTTTTTTGGTTTTCTTCCACTAGAATGCTTTTTGTTTTTTTGTTTTTTTATGAGCACGATCTTGCGCACATGCAGATATTGTGACAGTATCCTAGTGTGTGTGTATACCTTCCGACAATAGAACCTGACGATCCGACCTTAGACAATGTAGGCCTTCCGTTCTTATGTAACAGTTTATTTATTCTCCTGTTCAACTCAATGCTGTGTAAATATGTGAACAGCCTTAGAGCACTGCAAAGGACCTAGCTGGCCCGAAAGCCCGGCCGAAACCTGGTCTCAAGGTCATTTTGACTGACTTTGGCTCGGGTTGTTGGGATTTAATCCACATGGATTTTATCCTGTGGATTTTTTTCGATTTTATCCACACAATTTAATCCGGATTTTTCGTAGAAATTTTGTCCAGATGCGATGTGAAAGACAACCTTAATTCAACGTCACACGGAAACCTCCCGCTTTATTTTATTGTAGAATTGGCTGTTTACAAAACCCCAGGTACGCGCAACATTACCTTATTTTTTAACTTTGTAACGTTTTGAGCTTTTCAGATTTAACTTTTTTTCACGTTTTCTTCTACTTCTGCCCATTCAGGAAGAGGCTTTCTTCTGCTTCCTGGAGGCATTGTAACTGAAGTACGACAGCTAATCCGGGCGTGTAGCGTCTACACCATTCACCCACGCCTGCGTGTGACTCTACCTTTCGGAAAACAATGGAAACTCATTCAATGCTACTGGGACGGGCAGTTTCATAAACCGAAACTATGGAATCATGGAACCTGAAATTCTACGTCACATTTCTAGGCGCGTGTATATTCTCCAAAAATATCCGGGTTTTATCCAAAAAAAGCCCACTGGAGAGGATCTTTGTAAAAATATCCGGATTTTTTTTCAACCCTGGTTCTCGGGCCAGAGTCGGGCCAAGTTTTTGTGAGCCATTCTTTCGCAGTGTTTAATCCTCGACATACGTTTTGAAAACAAGGCATCCGTGTACCTGGGTACTCCCTCAGTCCTTCTGGTAAAACAAAACGCTACAACATAGGCATCGAGTTATTCTCGACTTCGCCATGTTGTGCATATCACCCTTGCTGCAGCGCGGAGAGGCGCGCTAGACTCAACGTCCACATGTATACAAGCACAAACCGCATCAAAAGCTGCGACTGAGCATTCCAAGTACAGTCAACCCTCAATTTATGAACACCCTCGGTTCCCCGAAAAATCGTTCATAAATCGAGGGATTCATAAATCGAAAATTCAGTTAACTGAGTAGTATCGAGCAAATGCAACAGTATTTCCGAGTTGGGATTGTGTTTATAATGCCATATATTGTGTAATTTTGCTTTTGACCATGCCTTCTGCTGTATCAATCTCACAAAGAACAGACGTTAGCGCATTCACACTCTGTTTATTATGCAATACTAAATTGTTTAATTATGCTTTGGATTTGGAATTATGCCTTCCGCTGTGTCAATCTTGGAAATAAGAGAAATCACTACATTCGCACTGGACTGGACTCGGATTTCCTCCGGGATTTTTAACCTCCGTTTATTAATCTCCGGGTGACAGCAACCACCTTATTCATCAACCCCCGAAAACCCGACCCCGGAAAACCCGTTTGTTGTTCGTATTTCAGGGTGCAATACCTGGAAAACGTTTTGTCCGTTCAGGCGTCATTCATAAGACCACGGAATTATCCCTTTGAAGGTTTCTGTTTACCTCGGAACGATCCGTTCATAAATTGAGGGCAAAAATGCTGGGCAACTCCTAGCTGGTTCCCAGAAATTCCGTTCATTATTCGAATATCGAGGTTCATAAAACGAGGGAAAAACGAATGGAAAAAGTTTGGTTCCCGGTGCTCGTGTTCATAAAACGAGGGAATTCATAAATCGGAGGTTCATAAATCGAGGGTTGACTGTATGTGTGGTTTACGCTGTTTGCTACATACAGTGTCCGCCACATTGCAGCCGATGCGAGCCAGGCTTTCCGCAGCTGGGCCGGGCTGCAGTCGGGTAAGCCTCCATGGCGTCGGGTACGGGCCGGGTCAGATCTGTAACTTCGGGCCCATGCAGTACTCTAAACAGCCCACAGCGCTATGTAAGCCCGCATTAATTAAACAAACAGAGGCCATCGATTCATGCATATTCACTATATTTATACACCATGGTGTTCACCATGCGAAAAGGGCACTACTATTCTATAACAGATGTCCTGTGGAACCACTTTAAATATGCTTCACTACAGTACCCAGAGCAAAACATACATATTTAGGTAGTGAATGCAATACCAATGTGGAGCTGTGGCTGAATGCAACAGTGTGTATCCTTATGCCCTTCTGCCTTCCTCTACAAGATATCAACACAAGCTATGGAAATACAATATATATATATATAGCTATACCAACACAATAAGCTTCTCACAACAAACTCCACCTGGCCCGTGTACATGATCACCTATGTTCTAAGGGAGAGAGCGGGGATCTGTACTGGATGTCGTTCATCACATCAATGTACCCAGAGTCACTAGGATAGGAAGCGACAACTTTGAACAGCACAGTTATGCAAGTTCCTTGTAATCCACCATGAGCCATCTGCAAACTACTTATATTGTCAATGCCTTCAATTCATAGACTATCACCCTCCATTGTATTGATTGTGTTTTGTTGAAACCAAAAGCAATGCGTACCTTTTTACAGCTTTGTATTCCAGTGCAGCCACATCCTTGCTGTGACTGTTGTATTTGATTTCCTCTGGGGATGACTAACATGACAGATCCATGGTATGCAGCATGCCACTGCCTTTGTTCTCGCCATAACAGGTTACTGTTGACGTTTACACTTGCATACATTTGCACCCAACAAGCCCTTTCAGCATTCTAACGTTGTTTTATTCAAGCAAGAGAAATGAGACTCAGCTCACACAGCTAATAATCGCTGTGTACTGCAAGATTTTACAGTGCAGATTGAAGATTTTTCCGGTTGACGGACCCCTACAGTTGCCTTCTTAACACCCGGTTTTACCATGCAAATACACGCTATGCAGGTTTTCCCAAGACCACGAAATTAAGCTCTAACGACCACTTGCTGTGGATTCTACACTGTGTACAGTGAAACCTCTCTATAGTACGGCCACCCACGGGCCCAGGACTCTCGTCCCCTGAAGGGAGGTGTTGAAGTAAGAGAATTACAGCGTGCCGAGGGAAACCCAGCTGTCCAGGAGAGGTGTCCGTAATGGGAGGTTTCACTGTATATTCCCACATGTGCAGCCACGCAACATGGTCCGTACATGCATGTCAAGTAACTGAATACTGCCCAGCTGAACATGTGCTGTGCAGTACAGCACGGTACAGCTCACTTCCCTGCATTATGAACAAAATGGAGTCCAGTAGGCCTATGAAGCACAACATCTTGGCCCAATATTGGCAATCGAGGACCAATATTGGCAATCGAGGACCAATATTGGTCCAACCCAATCTCAATCCAATGCAATCCAATCCAGACCAGTGCCAATATTGGGCCAAGATGTTTTGCTGCTTGAGATAGTGCTAACTGCTGCACTGCCTCACAAATAGTGAAATATTCAAAAGTAGAAACTCAAACAAATTAATAACGTACATGTGTCATTACTCATCTATGCTCAGTTTCATAACTGTGCTGCTTCTGCCTGGTAAAATAAATTTCCATAAGCCAAACAGTGCCCCAGGAAGTGACCACACTTTTGCCAAGAGTACGAACTGTTCAACTAGCACACTTAAATTATTGTTCATAAACACTTTGCAACCCTTAAGTCACTGAAATAATTCAATGCTAGGTACAGGGCACACACACATTCAGACAAGTAAATATTAAGCGAGAACATAGAGACAACGAATGTTAAATACTTTGCATTTGTATTCTCACAAATCAAATTAACTGGCGGATGCAATACCAAGTCGAGCCAGAAGTGTGAAAAAGGAGAGCAAGGTAGTCCTGAACGGTCCTAACTTGGTCACTTAAGTCACTTGATACTTGAAGTACCACGTACTGGAGTACGCACTTGTACTTTACTTGAAGTACATTTCAAATTGTGTGCTTTGTACTGTCTTTAAGTTCCTCTCTAGTACTTTCCTGCCCAGTATTATTCAAGTATCCAAAGGGAAATGCAAAGACAACAATTTAAGATTTCAAAAAACAATTCTTGTGTCTGGAAGCGGTATTACTGAAAAAGGGCATCATTTACAGCTTGAAATGTTGACGCACCATAAGATCTCTCATTTTCCGATTGTTCAACAGTTAAAAGTTGGGAATACGAAAATATGCATGCACGCTAAGTTGTTACAGAGATAGTGTGGTGACTTAGTTCTGTACTTTTTCTCATGAACCTCTACACAGTTCCTTCCACTGTGAAATGCTACTGCACCTCTGTGGGCGTCACAAGGATAGGCAAGCAAGATAATGATTAAGGCCCTCTGTTTTCTGCTGCGGCAAATTCAAAATTCCGCGGCACTGACTTGTAAATTTCGCGATTTTCCGCGGCGAGCAGTCAATAGCTGCATGAAATGGGAGACACTTTATTTTTTTGGATAATGTGGGAACAAAAAATATGTTATAAAATTACAGATTCAAAGCACTGTTGTGGCTCGGCATTACATACGTGATATCTTGTGTTCTCATCTGATGCAGTCTGTCGCCTGAAATCGTTTTACACCTGCTGAAAGATCTTCCAGCATCTACAGAGTTCACAGGAACTTTATAGGAAGGAGTTTACAATACAGGCCCTGGGGAAGTTACATTTTTAGTACACCTCTTTTTGTTCTTGGACTGTAGTCATTATTTAAAAGTCTTAACTTCTTGAAGGCAGCCTCCCAGATATCAAATCAAAATCTGCCACTGCTACCGTTTAACTGCATACGGGAGGGACGCCGCCCCTTCCCCAGGTGAAGTATACACAATAAACTTGAGTTAATGTTATCCTACGCTAAACTACAATCTGTCTGTTTTGTCCTGCAGCATAAACAATTTCGTAAAGCAGGCTTCAATTTTGTAGGGGCGGCTTCACCTCATGCAGGGTAGCATCAGGTAAAGCCCACTTTCGGGAGGTGTCGTTCGTATTCGGCGAATAGTCAAAATTATCCGGAAACCCTATTGGGTATTTCAATTCGCGAATGGGGATACTTCGAGAGATTGATATTCGATTCGAATTAGAGAACTCTAATATCCACACACCCTTAAAAATAAAGGATTCCATGAAACTCTGTGCCAAACGAAGAATTCCCCGATTAATTCTGTGAAATTTCGCGGAGTCACGGAAAACGAAGGGCCTTAATAATGATCATCCAGGACTGTTCAGAGAAACTGGTCTCGAAGGGATTGTTTGATTGCTTCGTAGAACAAAAAAACTGGAAGCCACGGACAGTAATGTCACACCCGCTGTAAAATTATGCATAAATGATCGCCTGCAAATTTAACTGAAATAATTTATGCAATGAGTCTGCACATAAGAAAAAAGTTTTTGACAGCTCGTTCGGCCGTGATTTCTGTAAAGACTGTCCCTTTAAAGTAGCTTATGTTGTAGTACTACTTTGTATTTTACTTCAAGTACATTTACAGTATGGTACTTCAAGTATAATGCCTGATAGTACGTACCTACTAAGCAGAGATAGCGAAGTACTTTGTCCATCGCTAAAATAGACTGCCAAGATAATACATTTTTCTTATCAGTACCGCGCGGAACAATTAAAAAAAGGGGAGAGTCTATAAATGCACCAGCGCACTCAACCGTAAATGCAGTCTGTGACAGTGCGTGTGGTTCAAGGCTACATGACAGGGAAGCTTGTTCTTGTCACTGTTTTTCCTTAATGCACCGCTCTGGCAATGGAGCATCAGTCAGCTAACTATAACTCCAGTGATACAGGTTAAGTACATATAGCAAGCTACGAAGCCAAACTCCTACTGTAACACACAAACATCTGGCATACCTTCAACTGCAAGGGTTAATACTCTCCGGAAAGCGGACATCATTACATCCATAACCACTGTCGCGCACGGGGACGCGGAAGACTCTTCCAGAAGGCAAGCAGACGCAGAGCTTGAACCAATAGGGAGCATCCGGGGGCGGAGCCACAGACATGGGGAGCTTGTCCACTGACAGACGAATGCCACGAGGGCCATCAAGCACCAGACTTTGGTTCTGTCAGATATGCAAGATTCTTACATTGACAAGGGTAGTGCTGAAAACACGCCATTATAACTAGACCCTGAAGTTTTCGGGTCTTACATTTTTCCAAATTCGGGGGGTAGAAATCGGGTCAATAAATTGATGTTGAAAATTCATGCAAATTCAGGCAGAAACATTACCATTAAACTGAGTTCCAGGAGAAATCGGGCATTATTGTAGAATAAACGTTCACTGTACCGTTTATCCAGAGTGCCAGAAGTAAGGAACAGTCGCATATTTTGTAAGAAACTAGTATGTCGATGCCTTGAGGTGCCTAGCCTAGGTGCAGTTTTGCAGGTAGAAATCGGGTTTAACCCTAGATAGGTGAACCTCAATTCAGGGGTGCAAATTTGGGGAAAAATCGGGTTTAACCCTAAAACATCAGGGTCTAATTATAACAAGGTGGCCTGTTGGAAACATGCCTACAAAATATGTAATTTGGTTGACTAACATTTTTTTTAAAACAATAAGCAACTGATCATCAATCCAATAGAATCAACTTTTAGACCACACAACTTCAGGATTACATTCCAAGTGATATGAGCAACAAGGCAAAGGATACGACTCAAATGGCATTTCACTGCATGAATGTAACGCTGAGCTTACCACACTTTTGAGGTAGAGATTTTGCCCAGCTGCCCAGGTAACATTTTGACCCTCCATTTCCAGCCCTCCATTGCCCTTGAGCAAGATTTGATATGGGGACGATATGATGAGTGGATCACGTTTCGCGCTTGTCAACTGAAAATAAGAAACAGAATATCTCCTGTAAATCAATATTGTATCGAATTAAAAATAATAATTGGGTGTTTACGTCGCGAGACAACTGAGAGCATGAGCGCCGCCACAGCGGTCGGTCTGTGGATTGCTTTTGCCCACCTGAGGGTTCTTTAACGTGCAATGAAAGCTCATCACACGGCACCCCGTATTTAACGTCCCTCACGGAAGACGGCGTGTCTAAGCAACTTGTACCTTGCCACCAAGTTGCTGGCGTCCTCGGCCGGGTTCGAACTCGCGATCTCGGGATCAGAAGGCGAACACGCTACCGACTGAGCCACAGAGGCCGGTGTATCGAATTAATGTGTCCTGCACTACAGGCATGCAGTACAGTTAACTCACAGTACAGTAAGCAATGTACAGTGCAGTTAAGGACACATGTTGTCAGTTTTTGCTGCAGAACTCTCGCGTGTAACATTTTTCACAATACGACTTTGTTAGCATTGCATTAACTGCCTTCATAGACAGCCAATCAATCACACAATTTATGAACTCCCAAGTGCCCTGGGACATTATGTGGAATACATGTGGTTAGGGGCAACAAATAAAAGTCCTAATGCAAGCATCAAAAATCTACTCACAGTATATGTCCTTTAGTATCCCTTGATTCTAAGGACCCCACCTACTGTATTTACTCGCATAAAGACGCACATTTTCTACCCAAAAACCTCTCGCCATTGAGGAGATGCATTAAATATGCGGGTCACCTCATTGCTCCTTTAAGGGAACCCAACATTTGCATTTTATTCAGAGACATCTGCGGCCATCTCCCCGGAATCGAATGTCATGATTCTCCCACATCAAATGGTCTTCTGTTCTATCAAGCGTGGACGAAATACTCCTCGATGTCTGTCACATTCGTCGTTCAGCGCTCTGGCGTCAGGCACTCCATCTCGTTCACACACTTTCTGGCTGGCGATCCGCGAGACGATCCATCCGTGCTATTGAAGTCAGGGCGCATTTAGTGTACGGGGAACAAAAAAGTACCACCAGTTCGCCGTTCAGGTTGGGGTGCGTTCAACACGAGAGTATGTCCAACAGGTGAGTAAATACTGTACCTTCAGTGGCCCAACTTTTCAAGAAGGATTAATCACAAAGGTGAAGATGCCCATTCCTTGTAATGAGGGATGCAAGCAAACGAATTTAGTATTGAGATCTCGAGGTACGTTACAAAAGGCACGCGCATCCAGAGAAGACTGGCATACGGTAAACTTCCGTTAATCCGACCCTGATGGGAACGCGAAATTGGATTGAATTATCCGGAGGTCGAATTAAAGAATGGGCAGAAAAATGAACCAGGTCAATGTCACCTTTGTGTGACCGTCTGCTGTCGCCCGCGCTTGAAACGCTCATCTGGAAACATGCCATGTAGAGCATTGATGTGATGGAACGTCCTTTTGGTGTTGTCTTCATAAGACAATAGAATTCCAGGGTGTTGTGTCCAGCTTCGTTGGCTGCACCTGGTCGCTCACACGTTCGGCGAAATCGTCTTCAGTTTCGCTTTCACCATCTTGCGCACGGCAGGACACGTTGCTCACAATATCGGCGTCCGACAATGTTGTTGTCCTCTTCCACGAAGTCATCGAGCCTCACCGAGCGCACGTTGTACATCAGACCCTTGTTGCACCGACAGATTCCGAACGAAAGCCCGGTGAAACGTAACACAAAAAAAAAAGAGAAACAACGAGAACAGAGACGTTTCCTCCTCACTCAGGACTCAACCAGAACCATCACTGCCGTGGTTTTAGTGCATCGTGTGCTATCGCCTTTGCGTACGTAAGGGATAGCGTGATGGTTCTGCACTATGCGCGAAGCTCTCTTTACGTTTTACATGTGCACAGAACCACCGATGCTATCGCTTACGTACACAAAGACAATAGCGTGCGATGCACTAAAACTGGAGGTTATCGGTACAGACCAGTACTGTTCAGTCGCCATCTGCCACCTGAGCTTTAGGGCCAACGTTTCTGTTGCTTTGTGCGATGCAACGCGGGCGACGTGGATGCCTAGTTTGCGGACGTATTGGTCAAATTATATGAGGGGAACTGCTTTCACGTTCAAAACGACAAACTTTTTAATCAATAGAAACACAAGGGCACTTGACGGGATCTTCAGATTCGATCGAATTAAGCGAAAAAACCAATTATCGGAAGTCGTATTAACGAAAGTCTACTATACCACTATTACATGGCCCTGTGTTTTAGGGTAAAGCCCGTCCTACCCCGCGCAATAAATGACTCCCATTCTGTTTGTGTCATAATCTTTCATTCCACGAGGAGAAATTTTTGCACTTTAGTGTCCCTTTAAGTGAAAGGTGGGTGCTGCACATCGTTCTGGAGGACATGAAGCAGTTCAAAGAATGGAGCACTGTTCCGTGCAGTGTTTGCACTCACTAGTCACAGTCCACTTCGCTGTGCTTTGTAGCTATTATCAGCCGTTGCGCAACACTGTAAATCCCACATGAATAAATCTTTCGCATACTATGAGAAAAAAAATGAACCACTGACACCAACATTAGTGCTGTAAACATTAAGACAAAAATTTGTGAGTATGCTGCTAACCTTCTAGCTAGGAATACTAATCGGCCAAAAGAAAATGCAGTCACTGGATTCACTCTGAACACCAAGCTGTCAGGTTAAACAAAGGATCAGTAGCTTTCAATTTCTTCAGCGGACACGGGATGACCTCAAAGCTCAGAGCCCACATTGTGGTTCTCTTGACTGACAGCCTACTTGCGGACTGCATTTTCCATAAAAAGTATAATGTACTTCACGTAAACTTAGGTAGCATGCCAGGCACTACGCAGGCAGGGTGCCAAGTATACATATAGCCTGAAGTTTTAGGGTTTAACCCGATTCTTCCATGAATTTGCACCTAGAATTGAAGGGTACCTCTTTAGGGTGAAGCCCAATTTTTACCCGGCAAATTGCCCTCACTGTCTGTAGGAATGCACACTAACTTGTTTGGCAGCAAATGCAGTTACATCACCATTTGTACCGAACCAGTTCAGTTAGAGTACAGTCACCGACCAATTTTTCGGACTCCAAAAATTCGGACTTTCCAATATTTAGGACAAAAGTTGCGGCTTTATCAGATGCCCCATTGAGCCAATGTATTTTGACATCCGAAAATTCGGACCGTTTTTCGCAGGTACGGTTTGATTTTTCGTACATGTTCGCCTCGGTTTTCTTTCTTTTTTCTCTTTCCCTTTGCCTTTGCTGACAGTGTGCAGGAGGCGTGCGCGGAGGGAGTTTACGCGCGCGCACCATTGATGAGGTTATGCACACGCGCCTAGGCACCCATAAACACATTATTGTTGGAGACAAGAAGTGAAACCACAAAATGATGTTACATTTTACAAAAAAATATTTCCCAAAAACTTCAACTTCAAAACTTCAAACTTCAGAAAAATTTCAGAAAACTGTATATGGTATACCATAGTGGTTCTACTGCAGTTCTCTATGTGCACACAAAACGAAAGGGTGGATTTCCAAAGAATTTTCTTCTTACTCGAGATACGTGGGCTTCCTTAACATTGAGATTTGGAATGCCTCTTGGCAACTGGAATCCCTGGTACTTTGTTGAGAAGACAGTACGCCCTGTGGTAGGGCTGCGTACTCGGAACTCATCCACGCTGCTCAGTACTGTCCATTCAGGACCCACTTCCAAGCTGGGAGACCCAGAGGCTGAGTGCCTTCCAGAGCTTTCTGAGCCTGCCTGAATGATGACCTTGACACAAAGTAGAGGTATGAATACACTTGTGTACCTTGCATGTTGCCAGACACAACGGAAAAACTGACACTTTCTGTGCATGAGTAATGAGAAAACTGAGTAACGAGAAAACTGTATAACGAGAAAACAGTATAACGAGAAAACTGTATAACGAGAAAACTGTATAACGAGAAAACTGTATAACGAGAAAACTGTATAACGAGAAAACTGTATAACGAGAAAACTGAGTAATGAGAAAGCTGTATAACGAGAAAACTGGGTAACGAGAAAACGGACACTTTCTGTTAAGGCTGTGCGAATAGTGATTTTTGGGTTCGAATCGAATACGAATTGAATAGTAAAACCTTCGAATAATAGCGAATCGAATAATGTCGAATACCACACAAAAATGTGTGCTTATTGCTGAATAGTAAGCAAAAGCTTGCATTGAAACCTGGTGCTCAGCTGTAGCTTGTGAGACTGACTGCGAAGTATATACACATATTTCATTGACGAATACGTTTGTGCTAGAATTGTCCTGAAAACTGTAATTCTAGACATAAAGTAGCTGGCTGTGTGATGAAATCCCTCTTTCTATAGCGTCATAGCTGGTCCAGTCAAAGCTCAAAATAATTAAACTAACTTAAACATCCCTGGCAACATTTGCTAAAATATTTCTCAAAAGTGGCAATTTTCAGTGATCCCCCAAATCGCACTTTTAAACCATCCCTGCAACATCGCGGCACTGGCAGAAGTGTAAACTAGGCTTCGCCTGATGCTCGGAGACATGAGGCGAAGCCAACTTGCAGGATATCCTCAGGTCCGCACGGGCAAAACTGTAAAGTAAGCTTCACCCAGGGATGGGCATAAATACATTTTTTGAGTATTTAAATATAAATACAAAATAATTTGTTGACAAGGGTATTTAAATACTCTTCATAAATAGTTTTCAACATGAGTATTTAAATACAAAATATAAATACTGTATTTAAATACCGTAACTACGACCATAACTGCTGTGAGGAAGATGTCATCTGGAATTATAGAAATAATTATGATCATAAGGACAAATCAGCAAGAAAGAATAGCATTTATTTGTTAGATTATCATGGCGATTTTAATATTAGAAATTTCTCGAAGACTGCTTCTTTTAGGCATCTCCTGTTCGGCCGTACAATCAGGTTCGCAAAGGAGAACAGCATCTCCACAGATCCGATGAACAAATGCTTGTATTAAATTTGACGAAGATGCTTCGTAGAACAATGTAATCGGGTAGTCACGATCGTTGTCCGCAACAACAGTGAAAAACTCGCCATCTAAAATGGTTTGTCGCATGCGCATGCTAGCGCAAACCCGGCATAATTGCGCCCCAAACTCGCCCTTCTTCCCGAAAGGTCAAATGCAGGGCAACTTTAAGATATCAGTCAGTATATTCTGTATTTAAGAGTATTTATAAAGTATTTACAAGAATAAATACCCGAAAATTGGTATTTAAATATAATTATAAATACATTTTTCAAGTCTGTATTTAAATACAAAATATAAATACATGTATTTATATTTTAAATAGTATTTTAATTACAATGTATTTAAATACTGCCCATCCCTGGCTTCACCTAACACTCAAAAGCATGAGGTGAAGCCACCTTGCAGGATATATTTGAGGCGCAGAATTGTAAAGTAGGCTTTGCTATACGCTCAGAGGCATGAGTTGAAGCCAGCTTGCGGAATTTCGAATATATTCGAGTATTCGATGAAATGTTATTCGGTTCGAATACGAATAGCGCGGTACCGCTATTCGGTACGAATATCGAATATTTCGAATATTCGCACACCCCTACTTTCTGTGCATGAGTAACAAGAAAACTCACGGGTTGCGATTCCCCAGTGACACGCAGGTCTTGGCCTTGGAATCCGCTGACAACACCCTGGTGCGGTATAACAGTGCCTAGATCGGCATTATTGAGGAATCTTAGCACATGTTGCCCGGGGAGGAACTCGAGGCTTTCCATGCCGTAGCCGATACGTAGTACACCCAAAAGCAAAACTGTCACCTGAAAATGACAATTCGGCGTTTTAGGAAAAGACGTTGCTGTAAAGTCTGGTTAACAGCTGCTACAGAGAAATAACATTGAAACATGCTTCAAATTCAGATAGTCATCGCAAGAAAGCTTCCCTAGTTACATTCTCAGTGAAAGGTGGCAACGGTTAACAAAATACAGCAAGGACATTTATTCTTTCCTGCTCAGAATCTAAGCAATCAAGTGAAGGGATGCTTAGCATGGTTCCGATAAAGATTGATTGATTGATTGATTGATGTGTTTAATGGCACAAAGGCAACAAAGGCCATAGAGCGCCAAAACCATGGCCGATAAAGATAATGCGGGAAGGAATTAGACACTGCCAAAGTACTATTGGTGTGATTCCAGTCTCTTACAGCAGGCACTGTGCAGAGAGTGTTCGTGCTTGTATACTGCTTAAAGTGTTTCTTAATAGGGTTTACTCACATGACGTCATCCGTAGGAGACCGCCAGTGTCGCTAGCAGGCAGGTGTGCTGCCATCGGTCACCATATTGTAGGTCCCATGGAAGCAGTCACCCATATCGCACTCACCGTATATTTGGTGCTTCAAAGTTATTGTGCTGTGTGATTTGTAGCATATCCGAGTAATTTCCATGTTTTTCGACACTAATAGTCATCCAAAAAGCATATGGCAGCAAACGAATGCGGGAACGTAACTTCGAGGGACCTACGGTATGGCAGGCGAGGTGATGTCAGCGAATAGACCCCATTATGATTGCACGGTCCTTACTGCAGTGCTGGAGAATTACCTCAAGCTCAGGCATCTTTGTTGTCGTTCCACACAAAACAAAGTATGTAGCATTTACAAGGTATGTACGCTAAAGATGTATTTGCACAAGACCGGCCGAGACCGGCCACAGATCTATGAGCAGTGGCAGTTTTGAGAAATTCCATGAAAATTGTCTGTCGGTTAGTGACGAACCATGCTAATACACGCATTGAAGAGCTTTGTTAACCAAGTGATAAATACCCTTGCGTACATGTCGACCAACATCTATACGACCTACAATCAGCTAATCACAAAACATGCAAACAGCACCACTGATGTCCTATTAATCACTCAAAACTACATAACACACTCAGAAGCATTCACAAGGCATCAGAGAAAGGAAGGCACATCCCAGTGACAACTGAAAAGAATGAAGGGGACAAAAAAAATAATTTACTGTTAGCCACACACAAACTAAGAGACAAATTCTGATGAACGATGGGGACAGGAGGACCACATGCCATTTGAAAGGAATAGCTCAGTAATCTTGGAATTGCACGAAAGTTGCCACCAACATGGTGTTAAGATCAGAGAAGCCCCTTGAAATACCAATGATGTGTATTGGCATTGTATTTTGCTCGGCAATGTATTACATTAATTGCACATGACTGCGGAACTTTCAGCTTGGCAATTCTGAAAATCACTATGTTGCGCTGTCACACTGACAACTAATATGCACAGGTTGCTGTAAATTTTCCTAAGACATGTATCTTGTGATTGCACTCATAGCTGTTGTATGTAAATAACAACGTGGTCTGCATTCATAACAACAGGGTGTGACAATACACATCCCTTCTCCATTGAACTGACCCCGCACACGTGTAAGGAATCAAAAGAATCACGGAGAGCACCTTGAACATATACTTTTGTTCCAGATGATACGAACATTGTACCTTCAGGAACTGTCACGAAAAGTATTTCCTCTGGGAGGGCAAGCATTTCCTGAGAAAACTAGTCTGCAAGAATGCACGCAGGGGCAGCAAACACCGCACATTCTGTGCATGACGTTGACTGTTGCAACACTGCAATGTTGCAAACTGTATTCGAAACTGTAAACTTCCAAAGGAGGACCAAAGGGTGCTCCCGTCGCGTGTTGTAAACGGCACGAAAATGACACGTATGACGCTTCTCTCCTCTTCAGGCGTTTACATGGGGTTTCGGCCTGCAATATAAAAGCAACATTTCTAGTTGTGTGATTACTGCAGACACACATTACTGATGGTCTACTTTCAAACTACACCTTTCTGTTTTTCTTTTGTTTTGTTTTGTTTTCACATTCGGGACACCAGCAGCTACAGAGGCCTAGCTTTTTTTTATGCAAATGCATCATTGGCAATTAATACTTAGAGCCTGAAGTTCTAGGGTTCAACCTGATTCTTCCCCGAATTTGCACCCCGAATTGAAGGTTGCCTCTTTAGGGTGAAACCCGATTTTTACTTGGTAAATTGCCCTCACTGAGATGTCTGTTGGAATGTACACTGAACTTTTTTGGCAGCAAATGCAGTTACATCACCGTTTGTACCAAACCAGTATTAGTTTGAGTATCTGAGCCCTATTTCTCCCTGAATTTAGCATACTGAAGGATTTTCCACCCGAATTTGCATGAGTTTAGAGCGCATGTTTATTTGCTAAACTTTTAACCCCCCGCATTTATAAAAAAATATTTCCCAAAAAATTATTAAGGCTCTATTAATACTGAATTCAGTGAGATAACGAAAATGTAGTGTCTTCCCTTTGTTCATTTGGTGCGCAGCAAACCACTGCCACTAGTAGTTTGTTACGCTTCTGGTACATTTGTTAATGCAGCGCACCTTCCTTTTCTGAAGCCTCATGCAACAGTATACACAGCGTGACGAGCTCACCTTCGATATCCCGAGACTCACAGTACAGACAGTGGCAGTGGCAGTCGGTGGAGTCTGGCAGCAACAAGGGCACCCTGTCAGTTGCAGGTCAGGTGTCAGGGCTTGCGGTCAATGGCAGGAGATCGCTGTCAGTGGTTCGCTTCAAATGCGACATCAAATGTGGATCACTCACTTCGTAGGTCAACCGCCTTGTCTAGCAGCTGATGGAACTAGCCTGCAATGCTGTAGATATTGCAACTGCGGTCAGTGGCGAAATTACGCCTACCGTACGTGTTTTTGCACTTACTGAATGTGGGTTCCTCAATGAATGGCAGTGCAACGTGCATGTACATAGACAATTCTGAGTAACCGCTACGCTTTTCATTTACGTTCCATTTACCGTGATTTCATCTGCAATTCACTTTCACACTTCAGTTGCCTACAATGTGTCCGACTACTTCAGCATTTGAACGATTCTAACATGCACTTTTTTTTCACTCTAAATACGCGCCCGAAATCACATACGAGTTACAATCGTGTTTAAAAACATCAGTTAAGAGAACGTGATTAATGGCTGTGTGAAAGGTGGCTAGCCGCATTGGTGTAGACACTGCTTCTTTGCGACCATCACAAGATCGTTTTTTGTTGTTGTTGTTGTTTTTGCATCCTTGCATTTAGGAGTTTCAGAAGCGCTTCATGCATGTGGGGCTAGAGAGCTTGCACAATAATGCCGTCGGCTGTGCATACCAGTGTGCTGGAGTTGAGCATGCTCTACCCCTTGACGTTGTGCGACAGTGCTCAGTTTCGCCGTTTCAAGACGTACCACTCTCAGAAGCACAAGAAAGATAACACAGCATGATGCAGCAGACCGGCTGACACATCGCTCGGCTCTGCGCCTTTGAACGTCGTGGGCCTTTAGTCATGCCGCAAAAGTGCGTTCATTACGAGGCGTGTTTTAAGTAGAAAGTGACTGTGTGGGGGGGGAAAAAAAGAAAAGAGAATTGAGTGTTACCATTATCGAGCGCCCGTGATCGGCGTGGCAGAATGGGCATCGGGCTCGTTTTTTATTTATTTTTTTTTTATTTTGGGGAGTTGTATACACCAGCATGTTACATTCGTGGGCACCTTAGAATTGAGCAAACATGGTCGCTTTCAGTTTCAAGCAGTAATTTGTACAGCATCGTTTCAGGTTTATTTTAAAAAATTTTAAATATACAAAATCTAAATATAAAAATTAAAAAATAAATAAATAACTCTCTACAAAGTGGACATACCTTTAGTGACGTGCCAAGCATCGAACCGTTGATGGACGTTTGGCTGTGTTCTGTGCACGGACTTGTGCGCTTTGGGATGACCTTCTGCGGTAACGTCTTTTAGCCGCACTTCGTGGTCTCCCAGGTCCTCGGGGCCCCTTTGTACTGCTTCCTCTATGTGAGGGCTCGAGATTCTCCACTTGAACATGGATGCTCCGCATTGATTTCACTTGGAAATTCACCTGAGAACCTGAGTTCGAAAAGGAATAGTACGTATATTGCCATGCCATCCAGAATGCAACAGAAAATGAGGAAGGAAATTTGAACAACATACCCTTTGACCTGAACTCCGTTGATACTGTCTGAGTTGAGGCATCAGCTTTCATGGGGCACACTTGCGTCCCAGAAGACCATGATGCTGCCTGTTGTTAGATTGATGTCAGGTTTTTTTTTTGCTTTTTGTTTTTTCATTTACTTTGTGAAGCACTGATGATAGTCGCAGTTCCTCATGTTTGAGGAGTTCAGTACGAGGAAACAGCAAAGAACAGGACGAGACAGACTCAAATCCAGCAAGGAGGCTTTAATAAGTCAGGCACAAGTATATCAGATACAAAGAGAGAAGAGAGATGCGAAAGGGGACATAGCCTTCCAAGGTCAGAGAGAACTGTGTAATTTTTTATACTGGATCCGTCCAGGTTTGTGCTAAGTGAAACAAAACAAAACAGAAGACCGTTGGAGGCTGAAATAACATGTGTCATATTGCAAATGACAGCAAAACCGATAAGGTAGAACAGAACAGAATCAAAATGTCTGTCAGAAGAAACGAGATGACCAAAGTGAGAAAAAAAAAAGAAAAGAAAGCGCAGGAAGCCAAAAGGAAGTTATAGATGTATTAGGGTGAAATAGAAAAATTATTGCATCTGTGATGACAATAGAGGTTCAGCGCATGCAACCTAGATTAGTGGCACCTTTAGAGGATTCCAAGAGCTACCTTACATTACATTGCTCAGAAGCATTCCAACTGTCCTTTGTAGTTATTCACATGTTCTCGAATTCTGTCATTAAGCCAGTGCTCATCCATTTCACCATTGTTCTGAACTCCCCAAACCCAAGGAGATGGCACTGTTGCCACAATTACACCAGCTAGCTTTCATGCTGTTACTACTATATTTTACTTTGTGAGGTTCTATCGTGTATACATAGGGAGTGATTTTTTCGGGTTAAATGCCTTTCTCAGATTCGGGGGGTAAAAATCGGGCGCTATTTTTATATCTGTAAATCGGGGAGAAATCAGGTGATAATTGTGCCTTCGGGTGTTATCGGGTGTTTTTGTTTCTCCTCTTGTCTATTAAGTCCTTTCCTAGTCTCTCTTTTTTGTTCTTTCGTTGTTGTTTTTATTTTATTTATTTATTTATTGCGAGATCGTGACCTTCCAGCGGTAATCCCCGAAGGCATAGACAGCGTTCACACGTGGCGACCTTTGTTCGTCTTCAGTGGAAACGTCACTTGAGGATTTCATAGTGACTGGAATTCGGGGAGAAACCAGGTTTAACCCGAATTGGTCTGAGGTCAGTTCGGGGGGGAATAACCGGGCGGAATCGGGCTTAACCTGAAAAAGTCACTCCCTATGTATACATAGCACCTCGTGTTTTAGGGTTAGCAGGCTCGGGAAACATTTATGTGAAACTTTACCTGCGTGCTATGCGCTGCCAGAGCACTGGGTGCGCCACACTTGGCAGCACCAGCAGAAACCGTTTGCGAGACCTGCTTACTGTAAGGCTGGGTACCCTGCACAACAGGATGCAAATAATGGTCATGCTTGAAAACGTTACATTATATATATATAGCTATATTAGGTGCCAGGATATCCTGACCCCCCCCCCCCTTTTCAAAGAAACATCTTGGATACACCCGACCTAAATAATGCAAATTGGTTATATATGTAAATGTGTCTGGAGAGAGCTCTTAGATTCCTTCTAGACTCCAGTGTCATCAGAAGCTGAATCACTGTTCCTAGGGCGCGCATGCACTGCCCAAGCATGGCAGAGCGTCGAACCGAACCAAAAACTCGAATTAACCGTTATTTTTAGCTGGAACTGAACCGGAACTGAACCAGAACCGAACCAATCTAAAAACTTCGTGTACCGGTTTGGGATACCGGTTCGGTTCGGGTTAGTGTGTGGTGGGGGTGATGTGGGGATTCGAGTGGTCTGCCCGCCTAGATTGGCGGCACATTGCTTGGGGAAGGGATAAAAGGGGGTCCTGTTGTTCGAAAAACAAAAATAAATGCGTAAAAAAACGAAACTAAGAGATCTTGAATCACTTTCAGTGGCTACCTATAGTTTTCTAGCATTTCAGGAACTCGAACCGGTTCCCAACAGGTTTACAGCCTTCGAACCGATATAGGTGAACTCCGGAGCTGAACCGAAACCGAACCCGAAACAAACCGAAAAACGTTTGGGTTCGACGCTCTGACTTAACAGCCACCGTAGATTACAAGACTGCTACATTCCTTTCCAAGAGGACGTACCGTTGGCTTCGGATTGGCTGCTTGCGGATCTTCCGTCTTGCAAGGTTTGTTGGGTTGACTCGTGCCCGGCAGGTACAGCGACGGGGTAGCGTCGCGTCTCAGGTATGCTTGATATCTCACGCCTAGTGAGTGCGCAAGCCGTATGTTTGTCACATAGTCGTCAGGGGTGAAATGCAGGTGGCATACGGTTACCGCAATGCCGGGAGGGATATCCTGACGGTTAATTAGTTTGAGCCACGTGCTCCTTGCTGGCTCGTTCTTAGGGATCCTGTGCCAACGGCACTTTTGGATCTTGGCTTTGCTTCCTTTGTTTACGCAACCCGGAACGGAGCACGTCATTGCGATAAGTCTTTCAGGTGTTGCGCGTGATTATAGCTGCGACTCTGTGTTCGTGTTTAATCACTAAACCGTGACACCCTGGCACACTCGGAAGATGAAACACAACCACACGTATGCTCGGTCATCACAAACTTCACGATCGCCTCGGCTTTTGGGCACACACGTAACACCTAGATGTCTAGGCACAGCTTCGATGCCGTCCGCAGTCTTGTTTCACATAAAGAATATCTGCGGGAGAATCGGAAACATAAAAACGTCAGCTGCATCTAACACGGAGGAGCCGACAGGACGCATTGCAGCTGGCGATTTTTGTCCCAGCCAATAAGAGTGCTCTACGTCACGCACGAAAGCAAGCTCAAAGCCTGGAGTGCTTGGTGAAGGTGTGGGCATTGTCCATTCTGGATGGCATTCTTGTAAACTAATGTTCTCAGTCGATACGCAACCCTCAAAGGAAATATTTTGTGTGACAGTTGCTGAAGGTTGTATGTCCATTTCCCAATACTTAAAAAAAAAATGCACGTTTGAGGTGCCTTACATGTCGTTTTAGAAACACTGGTCACCCATACACAGCTTCAGTTTGTTTAAAGATCAATTAATGTCATAAAGAATGCATAACAAGTTTGTAAGCTACATTTTCACCATCTGATACCCTCTGCTGCCATCCAATACACTATGCAAGTAGGTCACCCTTTTGCGCAGACCCTCAGCTTTTCCCTTTCCCCTTGTGCAGGTAGAATGGTCCCATCGCTCTCAAATAAGGTACCACAACAACTGCACGTGAGGTCCACGTTGCTTCTTTTTCACCATAGTGTTGTGGCCAGTCAGCGAATGCCCCCTTATTGCTGCTGTCTGAGTGGACAGGCACTTTGTCACATGCTTTCTCCTACCTTTCCTTTCTCTCATGCGTAGAGACGTACTGTCGTAGCGTATTGTACCTAACCAGAGATGTTGAACAAGCTAATGCAAGCTTTACTGGAACGTTCAAACTTTAACGGAATACTACCACTCCTGTATTCCCCATTCATCATCTCCAAATAAAGTTACTGTTGTTGTTTACTCCTGCGTTAACCTTACACTACACCTATTTGACTTCTGACTACCATGTACAGATGAGAACGGCTTACTTTGAGCCTGCACAGTCCCCGAAACCCGAGTCATGCAAAATAAATAGAACAAAATAAATTTGTTTTGTGCAAAAATGTATACCTGCATGAGGATAGTAACAGAACTTCACCTTTCTTTTTCTCGGTTTTAGCACTCAGTACCTCAAGCAAAGGAGAAGTAGGTTTCATGCTAACAGGGAAAAAAAAGTGGAAAGGGCAAGCAACATGAGCATGGACAAGCTCATGCATAGTAATTGATGTTGTACTTACAGCAAGGTTTGCAAGTGACACTATGAACAGACCCACCACCAAGCCATAAAAAAGAAGTGCTTTGCGGCCTCGAAGCCCAGTTTTGTGCAAGCGGCTCTCATAAATGGGAACATACCCGGCAGTAAAATTACTGTTGTAGTTCTTGTTGATCTCCTGCTTAACAATTGATTTCTCACGCATTGAAAGTGTCGCTTGCCCAATCTGAAAGACAAACACACAAAACAAGTTGATCATTTATAATATTGAACGGAAGGTACTTCGTTGCCACATTGAATGTGAGCAACACGAGGGAAAGGAACTAACTGGCGATGGGGACAATAGGGAATCCACGATATCCCGGTGTTTAAAATCAGTGATCTCAAAATCTAGTAATTCCAAAATCCCAAAAGTGCAATATCAAACGTCATACGTGCCATGTCGGAAAATGACCGTGTTTCAAACTCGAATAACACTGAGCAACGCCTCAGCTTCGCGTGCTTTGTTGGTGCAAGTCTGTTTAGCGAATAAAAGAGATATTTTAGAGAGATCAGGCTTAGCTGGGCCGACGCCTGAGCAACATCAGTGAATCGACGTTAGTTATTTTATGGTTTGGTCAGACCAGGTTAGACCAAGTTACACGTCTACTACATGTCCACGGTTACATGCCCACGGGGGATTGCGGAGTACTCCCTAGCGAGCTGCTGCTCTAGGCGGTGTCGGCATCTAACTGTGCCGGTTTGCGACTATTTGGGATTTTGAAACTCTGGATTTCGTGATACTCCCTTGGTGATTGCCCTTCGTGAACTGAAGGGTACACAAAAATGAATAAATGCCGTGTGATGCACCAATTATGGCACAAGACAAACGTTTAGATGTCATTATTTCTGCTTGCTTCATGTTGAACATAGCAATAACAACAGCATGAGCTTGTCCAACAAGAACCTAAAGGTAGCTGAGAAAATGTCAAATCTTATTGTTTTGGTGACGAACGCAACACAAAATATGCGTAGACACCGTATTTTACTGATATGCAAGTATTAAAATATGACACAATGAAAAATACATACCCCAACGGCTGCCATTTTCAATGGTTTTGTGTTGCCAGATGAAAGAAGCATCCCGCCGTCATTGAACGAGAATAAGCACAGAAATCACAACAAAGAGCGGAAATGGGCAGTAACAGTGCAACAGATTTTATACGACTGCTGAGTGCTGACTACTTTGGGAAATTTTTCCCGGCTATGAAAACTACTGTTGTAACGGGGCAAGAATTTAACTACATTTTTTTACCGCAGGCATTTTGCACTGTTCATTTCTAACCCGGGGGGTAAGCCCCCTTCTAGAAGTCACAAAGTCACACAGCTGACACTCAAAATGAACGTTTCGAGGGGCACCCGACGAATTGCATGCATCATGCGAGTGAACTTGAAAACTCTTGACACGAAATCCCAGACACCCTGCGTTTGTACCTTGCACCCTGCTCGGCCTCTGTGCATGGAGGGGGGGGGTTGTGCCCCAGGTCCCTTCGGCAGATTCAAAAGTCCCCTCCCATATGTCCATATACATTCGTAACATTCCTACAGACAGCATCAAGGCAGCTCATAATGGCAAGCTGGGTAACACTTCAGATTAGTTTTTCCAAGAGTTTCGCCGTCTATAAGGGTTTCGGTTTTTCGGATTTATCCCTTCCCAAAAATATCAGAAAAGTGCCTGTCGCAGGTATTGCGGATGTCACCAGGCGGTTACTATACGGTCTCTCTTGTGAACTATCGTACTGCCTTTCTTCCATAGCATTTCACACAGCTTCAGAAAGACGGCCGCGAAGTCTGGGTTTAGACATATACGTTATAGAATAAAAAATAATGTTTAGGATCTTTAACACCGTTTTCGGGAAACCACATTCCTTGACAGTGCGATGCCAAACATTCCCGACAAAACCTCTTCCTGCGAAACAACATTGCTCTATCCTGTGGTGCCGCTTATGTGGGACAGGTGGGACGATGCGTTGTGGATCAATTGCGTGAACACGTGAATGCCGTAAAAAAATTCAGTAGCGATTTCGCGGTAAATGCGAGAGAAATGCGTTGCGCCTTTTCCGGTCTATACTTGACTTTCGGGTATCCACTTCCGGTATAAACCCGACTTCCGGTTGTCCTCTTTCCGTCTATACTTGACTTCTGGTATCTACTTCCGGTCTAACCTGATTTCCGGTTGTCCACTCCGGTCTATACTTGACTGCCGGTTCTACACTTTCAGTTACTATATGTAAGTCTGTTTAATTAACCCTTGATTAGCCTCAATTACCCTTTAATTACCGAAGGTAACCACAGGTCACCTGAGGTAAGGTAATCTTGGATTTCATTTAATTCCATTTAATTACGTTTACTTGCTTTCATTACTCGCAATTTCAGTTTAATTGACGTTTATTGCTTTTATTTAAATTTAATTACCTCCGATAACCTGCTGTTACCTTCAGCAATCTTTAATGGGTTCGAATGCTGTCACCGGCTGTGCTGTCTGAGGTTTTCCCTGGGTTTTCCGAAGACTTTCCAGACGAATGTCGGCACAGTTCCCCCTGAAGTCGGCCCAGGACGCATACTAAGCCCCCTGTCTCCCACTCCTTCCTGCTGTCCTCTTTCCATCTGTCCACGTCTGTACGCCGCTCATAGCCACAGTTGCTTCGCGGCGCTACACGGAATTTAAAAAATAAATAAATGAAGTTCACAGTGGAGAAAACAACCGCAGCGAAGAACTTTCGGGAGCAACAACTGCATCCTACTAAAAGCGCTGAAAAAACGAACCGGGACAACACAACACAGAAAGCTATTTTTACCTTTGTAGCAGGTGTGTTTAGCACTTTTAGTAGAATGCAAGTCTTATACCAAAACGGGCCCAAATGGATGTTTGCAGTAACTTGTTGGACAGCCGCAATGTTTGACATCGAGACGCTTTTCGAACATACACCAACAATATAGTATATGCATGACATATGCCCAGCGGTACGTACCAGCAAGTATGCATCCCAAAAACCAAGACGCTCGCAGGTATGAGCTCAAGGAATTTCACCAGAAGACAGGCCACAACTGCAGTCTCCGGCAATTCACTGCTACACACAGAAAGAGGCTTACCACCTGGAAATTGTCACTTGCTTCTTATTGCTTGCCGCTTATGCCTCCCGTACACAAATCCTCGAGCCATCGCAGCGAGACCAAGCGCACAACCCAGCTCGAAAGTAGGTTGCAAAATGAGCATACACACTCCCACACCATTCGTAACACCCACCACTACGGTGCGCGTGCGCGCCGTATGGTCGGCGGATGGATACGGTCAAAATGTTCCGCGCGGTTTTTCCTGCACTACGGTACGGCTAGAGGGCGACACAGAATGACGCGGTTTACGGGGATTTGAGACGGTATTTATCCGTACTCACGTTTCATGTTTTTTTATAAAAACGGAAAGTGGTAGGCATATAAATTAGATGTCTATCGATTCCTGAAATATTTCCAGAGAAAGTAAATGGAAAGTTTTTTTCGAAATGACTATAGAAGTTTAATAAAACCTGTTCAAAGAGGGAGGAGAAAAATTGTGTATTTTTTTCGCATTCGTGACGTCGCCGTAAGATACATACGACATGTATGAGAAATCTAGTAGCGTAAATATCTTCATCTCGTCTTCCTCTTTATGATGAAACCACCTGCGTCAAAATCTGCGCGGTGGTTACCGAGAAAAAGCATAAAAACTGTTCCATAGGAAATACATTGGGACGCAGAGCTGAGCTTGCAGAGAGAAAGCAACTGACCGTGCCAATTCTAAATCGTGTCCATCAGTTCAATACAATAGCAGTGGAAATTGACTAGGACTTTGCAGATTGTTGACGACTGTGTTCCCCCGTACGACTACAATGGTGTAGCTCTGGATCTGGACGAGAACGAGATTGTTATCGTTATGACTGCTTGGTGACGGTTCTCTAAAGTGGTGCTATGGTCATCGAGAGCAGAACTTCTACAGTTTTAGAATATAGTTTTATTGGTGCGGTAATAGTCCTGCGCCAGACGCAGAGGAGTACAATTGAACGGTGCAATTGCCAACATATCAATGGAATCACAGAAGAACGACGTACTGAAGGACTTAATTCGACGCATTGGCAGGTTGCAGAGGCGGCTAAACTGGTCCATATTTTCCTCATCACGGGTGCACAAGTTCAAGCAGGTTGTGACAAAAAAGAGCTGATGGGCAGACAACCTCTTGAGCGGGTCATTGGACGTGAGCAAAACGGTGTCCCCCTTCTGACGCTGGACGGCCAGACGATACATGTGGAATACTGTTCGCAGCGCCAGCAGCCGGATGTAGTATGCTGTCGGGTTGTCCGGTATAGGGCCCCTGCTGTCGAAGTTATTCCTGAAGCAGCTCATGAAGACCTGTGAAGAGCAATGCGAAGTGGAGTAATGTGCAAACATATTTCTGATGAGAGCAAGCACAGGCACATGCTTTAAGGTCGTTGATATAGAATAAGGTGAAAGTGTAGTTTCGATGCAGAGAATACTCATAATTTAGTCACTGGGTGCGTTAAGTAGGCGGTCCTCTTTTGGCGCACTCAAATCGGGAGTATGAGACACCCGCCTGCACTAAACAGCGAAACGCAACTTTGGAGCGCTAAAACTGCTCGCTCGCTGATGCCGCTTCCTGTTGTCTGCTCATGCAGTGCATAGACAGAGGGCACGTTGGCTTAGTTTGGACCTATAGCAACGTTGCAAGAGACGACGGTGGTTGTGGAGACGAATGAAGTGGAAAAGATGGGAATTTGTAACCACCAGAGCTATTTACTGTGAAGATGACAGCATGGCGTGAAGGTGTCTGCATTACAGCATCGCATTTCCCGCGAATAATCGCCGATATCCGTGTGGAAGATGTCCACTAATAAAAAGGCATGATACGAGTCAAAACATCCCGGAACATTGGGTATCATAGAAAGCCCGTATTTTTGCTTCCGAGCCCACATTCGAAGGGTCTTGCTGCCGCTCAAGAGGAGGTACCTCACCTCAGGTTGATACCTCAGGTTGGTACCTCAGGTTGATATTCTCAAGCACTCGGGCGCTTGTCGTCTTCCACGTACCCAAATGAAACGGGAGCGCGAAAAGTGGCCCGGAGTCTCACACTCCCGGGTGCACGGGTGGTGCTTGTGTCTCGTTAGAGGAGTCTGAAACACTCGCGCCCCGGGTCGTGTACATAACGCACCCATTGTCACCGTATTGTGCTTTCAGCACCTCGCATTTGCCGTCCCTTGCAGAATACTACGTGCTTCGGCGATTTGTACCTCGACATCGGATAGGTATACGGTGAACGTACAAGTCAGTACGGAGAACGTACAGGAGAACGTACGTATCTCTTGCATGGGGTTGTATGGTTAACTGTGTCTGTGCACTTTTGTTCACAACTTACACCTTGTTCAGTTTGATTCAAAAACCAAACCTTGCATGTAAAATATTGAAAACGATAATGTGTAAGACTGACTGTAACCATGCCTGCTAGGAAAGTACGTAGGAAAGTACGTACGTACGGGGCAAGCATAGTGATATTACCAATATTGGTGTCGTGATTGGGCTTGTCATACAGAGATAGGACATAGCAAAGTCTCCAATGTAGGAAGTTCGACCGAATTAGCCACACGTGGCAGGCCCATCATCAGTCGCTTGTTACTGTCACGCTGATGCCTGTGAGCCTATAGCGTTCCGTACTAAGACAGTACAGACCAAAAGCGTTAAAATACCCCAGTGCTGGGTAAAAACATTCAGAACAAGGTCAAAATGAAGGATACAACACAATCACTGGGTATTTCAACGCTTTTAATATGTACCAACCTGCCCAATTCCTTACACATACTCATCCAATAGAGACCTGTTGGCAACAGCCCAGGCTTGAATTCCGGTGCTTGCAGATACTAGAGAAAACGTGCAGCATGAAAAGAAGGTTGAGAAGAACTGTGGCTTGCCCTCTGTCATCCTTGTCTGCAAGCTCCGGAATTCACGCATGGAAAGACATATGTTCTGTTTCCGATGTGCGTCTCCGCCTTGAAGGCGTAAAAATATTCTTTTCTTTTAGGTGTCTGTGAGGGAGCATACTAGCGAAGGTCGTCCTACAGATCTTGCCTTGTGGAGGGTAAGACTTACGTCAAATCTGTGTTGCGTTACCGAAGACCAGGCGGTCTCCATGATACCAGTGTAGCCCAAGTAGCCTTCATTGAAGGTAGCCACTGCCATCTGCAGCACTGTGCTTCCATACAGCAAGGATAATGGCACGGGGTCATCTCCGTGCAGTTTAGACTTCACCGTCGACAAGGGAACAAATATGGTATTCACAGTTTCCAAGTAGCGCACCTTAGCTATCACGGTCCAGTAATCTCTAGGATAAGTATCTTGAAAGGAGACAGAAAGCAGGTACGAACTCAGCGAACGTGCGATCAAGAGAAAATTCTTCAAGAAGGAATTACTTTCGTCGACTGGTTTCAACTTGGAGTATCGAGTCTCAACACCCTTGAAGCGATACTTTTTAAGCATTCCAACTTGAGTTCCAAAATTATTTAGAGCTCTCACCATTCCCCCTTTTGTGATGGTGTCAACCCAACCGGTATCGTCTAAGAGCAGGGCGATGCGAGACTGAAGATTATGGAATATGCTCTCGAACCGCGCCAAAGCAGTATGGTTGGAGGTATGATATGTATTGCGGTCCAGAACTAAAGCAAATAAGCGATACACTTCTCGATAGCACGAGTCTTCCCGAATAACGTGCTTAGTCACGGGGTCGACTTTGAATTCCGTGCACGTCTGCTGTATAGCTCGGCGAACGGTCGGCGACAGTCGGCGACCCAGAATCTCAACAGTAATCCAGCCAATGAAGTCGAGAATAGCTTCTGTCATAGAAGCGTCTTGCAAAAGGGTGAGAAGCGACTCCAGTTTCTCCGTTGCAATGAGCAGAGCTCTCGTTCGCTTGAGAAGAATTCGTCTCTGACGCGACTTACAGAGCCTCCAAATGGCGCTCACAAGAGGCCACGTGTGGTTGAACTCACTGTGAGCCAGAACCCTCACTTTCAGCGTTTGGAAGGTGTCGTCCACGTTGCTATCGATAGACGAAATGCTGTCTTCTACGGCTATGATGTTGGCCACCAGATTCGGATAGGGTGTGGTGCTCATACTCGCGACGACTTTGGTAATGAGTGCCTTCCGGAATTCCTTGCCTCTTGTCCTACTGTAGTGAGTGTACCAGGGACGGTATCGCCGGTTCACATCTATTGTAAGTTGTGCCATTCCGCTACTGAACAGCATGTCAAAAAAAGGACTGATGTCATAAGTCATTTGTAGGTAGACTACGAGGTCGATGACTGCCTGTGGACCTCCCTCAGTTCTTTGGGGCCACAGCAGGTTTAGGTTGTTATGCAGAAACTGTAGAAGATCGTCAGCACTGGAATCGTCGACTGCGCCAAAAGCGTCCTGGCAGTGTTTCAGAGTTCTAAGAGCTTTGGCCACATTTCCCGACGCGTTATCCGACGAATTAAAGTAAAGCGGGAAAGTTAGCATGCTGGTGGCAGAATCGATATCATTTTGGAAGTTCTTCATCCAGCCCTGACAAACATAATCGTAGAAGTTATCGCAGGGGTTGAGAGACGTATTTATCGATGCCCTGACATAGGATGAAGCCGTCTTACAGCTATTATTGAGGCATAGTTCGTCTTCACGAGACATGTAACGACTGATCACATACATAATTAGGCAGTAGAGCCAGGGTAATACAAAGACACCTAGTTTAGACAGGATGCGAGACACAAAGTTACTGCAATAACCTGAACCTTCTTGTAGGGCAACAGTAGATCCTACAGCAGGTTCAGGCTCCTTGTCTTTACTGTCCTTGTCGCCATCTTTTCCTTTACCCTGTGCTTCCTTGTCGTCCTTCGTGCTTTTCTTCTTGTCGTCCCCTTTACCAGCCTCCCCACCTCTGCCCCCATTCTCCTCCTTATTATGAGCATCCGCAGTATCACCCTTGTCAGTTGCTTTCTTTTCTTTCTCATCCTTGTTTTTCTTGCCTTCATTACTGTCGTTCTCCGCAGAGCTTTCACCACCTCCTTTCTTGCCTTCCTTCTGTTCCTTATCACTTTCCGCATCCTCACCATTGCTGCTTGTTTCAGTACCAGAATCGGATTCCTCTTCCGACATATTGAATGTTGTACTGCTGACGCTTCCTCCGAATAAGACAGCAACTCGAAAGCACCCTCAGCCAGGACAGGAGGCACTGGCCAGGAACACCGAACGCGTACGACGCCTTCTTCTTCGTTTGTCTGTCCATCGGAGGTGCAGGTGGCCGTATATGATGGAATTACAGATGAATGTGAATTTAAGCATGAGCAATGCATAACACTGTAGTTATGTGCATGAAAAAAGAAAAAAAAAACAGAAAAGGAGAGAAAAACGTGGCTGCATCCTCATGCAATCTGGATCTGCCAAACGCTTTTAGGGCTTTTAGGGCTTCATAGAGCCATCGTTGGAGATAAGCTTCAGGCACGTGGTGGTCATTGTGAGCGTGGCCGACTACGGCAAGCAGTCCCATCACCACCACCACGTGGTCAATGTCACGTGGTCCTATAAAGCTACGCACGGGCCTACACGACAGTTGGTATTATAAAAATCTTTCCGATACAACATGCGAACAATGAGGGAAGGGTGGAGGTGTTATTCACCAAGATGCTAGTTTTCCACAATTGCTTGGGAAGGGGATTTTGCGCCCTGTGCATAGGATACATAGGATTCATGTGTCTTTTTTTCTCTTAATAAACATACCCCCCTGTGCCAGCATTCACGTTGGGACGTATGGGCGTCCGTGGCTGTTACAGTTACGTTCTTTTACAGTTAAGCCTACGCATGTTCCATACTACAGTTCGCAATACGACTAATACTAGCAAGTCACGTCCAAGTCATAACTAACGTCTGTAAATTCGTCTTTTTTTTTTCTGTTCCAACAGTCATGATTGTCATCAGGGTGGAAATTGTACTTAAATCTGCCTCATGCGGTGAATGAAGAACGCGATCATAATCATACGACCAGCAACAGAAAGAGAACTGGATATACGCCAATTATTGTCGACGGGTTGGGATCATTTGGGAAGAGTCATGCATAGTATCTTGGTATAGGGTGCCTGAATACAACTCGGGCTGAGCTACTATTCGGGCACCCTGTATCTTGGTGTCACCACGGCTGGCGTTCCTCTGCTGCATGTGTACTGTTTGCATTAGCTCACTATGTCTCTATGTCTGTGCTATACTCGCGCAACGGTCTTCTTCATCACCACAGTTACTGGGGATGGTGATGGTTCTCAAAGAGCTCGCCGTTGTCGGCCTCACAGAGGTGGGCAACGTCACGACTAACGCTCTGGGGGGAATGTGCGTCTTGGGCCGACATCTCAGGGAACTGTGCCGGCATATGTCTTACAGCGTCTGAGGAACCCCCACACCGCAGTTACTGATTCGGTTCGCAAGTCGCATGACGACGAATAGACGAGAAGTATATAGAGTCAAACCCTTTATAAAACGGCAGCGACAGCAACCCCGGTGCCGAGGTCTTTGTGTATGTTCAAGCCTATACAATAGGTCCTGATCTTACCGTTCATTGGACGACTTTTGAAGTCTACTTTCTAAAGTGAAAGACCAAATTCTTAGGGATAGCTTTCAACTCAAGAAGGAAAAGAAATCTAGTTCATCAGCTCTCAAAATATTACTGCGCCGCGGATAGGATTGTTGGTCACAGTGAGGTCGGGCTGCCTCCTTGTGCCAGATAATGCAGGGATTTCCCTACCCCCCCCTGCATTTTTGCAACCCCCCCCCCCTGAAATTTCTCAGGTGACCCCACCCAGCTCGGCCACCAACACGTTCTGGTAGAGAGTCCGGCGCAGCGAATTACATCCTGTACTGTCAAGCTTGGGCTGTAGGACCACAGTCATGCAGATGATTGTACCACGCATTTGTCCAAAATCATTGTAATGTGACTGTTCAATGCATATATTGCGCGCATATACGAGCAAAAATGAGTGCGGGCACGCAAACTCAATGTGGATCATCAAGAACCATTTGCGATTTGGTTATGCATCTTAATGTTGAAATGCCGTTCATAATGAATCTGTATTCTAATGTACTGTGTTCTAACGTAATAACATGTACACATAAAACGGGAAAGCTGTGCAGAGATGTCACCATTGTGCCACGATTCTTTCCGTGTCTAAGAAAAATTTCTTAAGTTGAACCTTCACCAAGCATAACCCCCCCCCCATCTTGAAAGCTCGGCACCCCCCCCCCCCCAGCAGTGAATTTCGGGGAAATCACTGAGATAATGTAATCTGTCATATTCACTCTGCTTCTGTAATGGCTGCTAAGACTGGCCGCATGACACTATGCTGTGGAAGAAAGTGCTCTCCCCCAGTAATGGCTCATGGTGGCGTTGCATTATTTCTGCAGTTTCCTTAGAAGTCGGCCCAGGACACACATTTCCCCAGAGCGTTAGTCGTGACGTTGCACACCTCTGTTAGGCAGACAGCGGCGAACTCTTTCATTATCACCACCACCACCACCCTAGCAGCAAATAGGGAGTTCCTTGTATTGAAGTTTACACAGCACCATTTTGGGCCCAAGCGGCCCGGAATCAAAGAGTAGGTAGTTTTCATCAGCGGGTTCTTTACGGTCTTCCAAGCGGTATGCCGCAAAGGAAAGATACAAAACCTGGAGGAAACCCACAGAAAAAGCGATGCGTCTTGCAAACAACTGCGAACAACTCGAGAACATGTATTTGAAAGTGCCGCGTCGTCTGCTAAACTACCGCGTGTAGCGTTTTTTGTGGCTTCAACGGCGAATGTGGTTCCAGGACTAGATTTCTTTTTCCTTCTTAAGTTGAACACGACTATAGAAAGTTCTCGGTGTACACATCACAAAAGGCATGCACTGATATTTGACTGTATATTGGTGCAGAATAGCACGAAGAGAAACGTTACAGCGTTGGCCGAAATATATTTATTCATCCGTATTTAAGCGATATTTCTGCAGGTCTTTGCTTCTCTAATATGTGGTCTCAGAGATCAGTTTCCTTGGCTTTCATATGCTCCAGACGTGGTATACCTTTCGAAAACGTTTTCCTTGTCGTACAAGGTACGTCCTGCTTTTTTGGGACTGGTTTTCTTCAAGCTCACACAAAGAGTGATATTGCCGGAGACTGCTGTGGTCCGGGGTCTCCGGCCTGGGAACCTTCAGTATTTCTCGTGGGCCGTCCTGCGAGTCTGGAGCGTCCAACGCCGAACAGGCCACCCTCCAAAATTCCTCGGAACCAGTTACCGTTGTCGTATATCTTGGACTGCCTTCTTCATTTATGTTATATACCTTTACGGTAGGGTTTTCCAACCCCCTCACCTTGGAGCCCAGCCGCGCGACTGTAGGTTCTTTGATTGCAGTCTTCAGTGGTTTCAGCCCTGCACTAAAAACTGGAGTGGGCGTATACGATGGCAAAGTTCGGTCCATCCTGGATCGTGTCAGGTCAATGTCGCCGATACTCTTCTTCAAACATTTAGGTGCTGCCTTCTTAGGTTTATAAGTGCTATCCGATTTTTCCTCAGAGTGCTGCTCTTGAGTTCTGAACATTATCTTCCTCTTTGCAATCATTGCTATTTCTTCGAGAGTACGGCCTGGGGAGGCTTGGACCTGAGAAGTCGTAGGGGCTTCTTCGGTACTTGCCTCCGTAATAGTCATGTAGTACTGGTTAGCTTGGAGCCTCCTCTGTGAGACACTCTTCCAGAACGCCCTAAAGAATGTCTTCTTCTTGGGCGGCCCTTCAACAGGCCCCGTGACGGGCAAAGGGATACGGACTTCTTCGTACCGCTCGTACATCATGCTGCCCCTTCGCAAAGGGTTTCTGGAGGTCTGTTTCCCTCTCAGCTTGAGTCCCTCTTTGTCGGCTCGTTCTCCCATCATGCCGGTCTTGTTGCAGGCGCCGAAGAGCAAGTTGTGGAGGGCGTCTCGTCGAAGTTTCCCGTCCGGAGGCTCGAAGAATATGACGAAGATTGTAAGGAACGCGACGGATACGAGGAAGACCAGCATGCAAACTTTCCTGGCGTAGAGAATCAGCAAGGTGGAGAAAACACCGATGCAGGTGAACATTAGAATCCAGCAGGAACAAGAGGGGATGTTCTCCCTTTCAAGACGAGAAACGTAGTTGCTCCAGCTTCTCCTGCCGTCGGTCTTCAGGTTGGAGCGCTTGGAGTCCGCGCGGACGATATGCGGTCTGGAAAAGACAGCAAAACAACGTCAAGAGTTACAAACCAACATTGTGTGACACTACTAACCTTTCTGACACAGACGTAGCATCTGAATGTGACCCTTCCATCGTGACAATGCTTAATGATATGGTTCACTATGAATAGAGCTCCTAGACCGCTGCGTTCCAGGACTTCTTACTCTTCTTCTTCTCTTCCTCGTCTATTGGCCTTGATGTTTCAGAACCGGCGTGCGCAGATTGCGCGGGACATGCTTACTTCGTCGTCTTGTCTTGTTTTTCTTCTTCTTCTTTTCTTTTTTTTTTTCATTGCTATGCCAGCCACCGTCAGAGCCAGCCACCGTCGTTTAGTTGAGCTTGAGCTGAGGCTGGAGCCCTGAGTCAGGAACTGAGTCTGAGCCTGGAACAGCTGGTTTCCATTTTTTTCTTTCTATTTCTATTAGTAGCTGAGATTACGGGAGCTGATGGGAGGTGACTCGGATTCGGATCCCTGCACCCAGGGCCGGCGATAGGGGGGGGGGGGGCGAGTAAGGCGACCACCTTAGCCCCGCGCTTGCATGGGCCTCAACGAAGCCCTCGACCAGGGATTACTTTAATCTCCCACTGCGAAAATCTTATCATTTTTATCGTTTCATTACTGCTGGTGTGAAACAGGCCCCGCGATGTGCCTTTGCCTCAGGCACCGCACACCCCTATAGCACCGGCCCTGCCTGCACCACCTGTGCTGTGTGGGTATTTTCCCTGGATTTTTGTCAGATTCCCAAAGGCAAATATATCTGTGAAATCGGCCTAGGGCGCCCAATCCCAGGTAGAGCGCGCACTCGGCAACAACGTGCCACCATCAAGCTAACAGAGCTGATCTACGCGAACTTGCGAAGCTACGACTTGGCTTGGAACGCGCTCTTGAAGTGCAGCGCGATTTTGTCGAAGGCAATGAGGCAGACGTGGAACAGCGCATGACAAAGAACTAATGTATGCATCGCAACAAAAGAAATAAAACCTAAAAAAAGTCGATATGTGCAATTCTGTTTGCGTTGCTATCAAAGCACTTCACTGCCAAAATGGCATTTTCATGATCGTTTCCGTAATTTTTTTCCACGCTTTCTTCAACTTCAGCATACTTTTGTTGTACACTATAGTCGTGTTTAACTTAAGAAGAAAAAAAATCTAGTCCATCAGCTCTTAAAGTATTATTGCGCCACAGATAGGATGGATACAGAAAGGTCACGCTCGCTCCTCCGCAAGATAATGTAATCCGCCATACTCACTCTGCTTCCGTATTCGCTGTTAAGACTGGCCACATCACTCTACGCTACGCTACGTGGCGCTTAGAGCACTGCGCGGGCCCGGGCTTACCCGAAAGCCCGAGCCCGGTCCGGCCCGCGGGCCAGGCCGGGCTTTGCGTTTTTTATGCGGGCCTGGGCCGGGCTTCAGCCACCGGGCCCTGGCCTGGTACGGGCTTGACAACGCCGACCATGGTCGGGCATGTACGAGAAGTTCGAGAACATATTTGGCGAGACTGGACAGCTGAATTTTAATGTCACTTTTTTTTTTCGTTGGTTATGGTGTATCATGGTATTCTCATCTTCACTTTTGTATATTTTTAGTCATGCTTATTTCGTGTAATGGGGCTGGATTTCACACGTGCACTCACACACATTTGGGGACGTTTAGTGTGGCGGGCGCACTGAGCAAGTCCTGCACGAGGGTCAGTTAGGTTAGGTGTTGGGACATATTTCGTTCCCGTGAGAGTCCTGTGCGAGGGCCGTTAGGTTAGGTGTTCTGACATATTTCGTTCGCGTGAGAGGCCGGCGCGAGGGTCTGTTATGTTAGGTGTTGGGACATATTTCGTTCCCGTGAGAGTCCTGTGCGAGGGCCAGTTAGGTTATGTGTTCTGACATATTTCGTTCGCGTGAGAGTCCGGCGCGAGAGTCAGATAGGTTAGGTGTACTGACATATTTCGTTCGCGTGAGAGTCCGGCGCGAGAGTCAGATAGGTTAGGTGTACTGACATATTTCGTTCGCGTGAGAGTTCGAGAAGGGGGAATAACACCGGTGCATACGCAATAGAGCGGAAATGAATATCTCTTGATCCGTAAGGTACATACATATCGCACACGGCACTGCGCGCTGCCTTCCCAAGCAAGAAAGCACCAAGCACACAGCGGCTTGCCTGCAGAGAAACACAGCCTGTAAGACACAGAGCGTACCTCCTCACTCTCCACCAATTATAGCTGCGTCCTTTTCCTCGCTGCGCTGTGCTCTTTCAATACGCGGATTTGAAGGGAGACTAGAGCAGAGACCAGAGCATAGCGCACGTCAAAAGAACCCCAGGTGGTCCAAATTATCCGCATTCTTACCCTGCGGCATGTGCAACATGTCACCACACTGCGCAGACAAACGTTACGTGTAACATCACAGTACCACAGTACCGTTTGTGCTCTTTAGTCAATCTAATACGCATCCGAGCCTCGAGAACACATAGAGGAGAGGCGGGCTGGCACCGGGCCTGAGCATGGAAACAGTCGGGTATGGGCTGGGCCCGGGCCGGCGGAGTCGGGCTCGGGCCGGGCCTGGGCTTGAAATCTATAGATGTCGGGCGCGGGCCGGGTGCGGGCCGTAGCAGCGGGGCCTGGGCCGGGCACGGGCCTGAAAATTAGGCCCGTGCAGTGCTCTAGTGGCGCTGCAGTATTTCTCCTGGCGCGCTATTGCGCCTCCTTATCTCCAATGGCGTATGTACTTAATGGACTAGATTTCTTCTCCTTCTTGAGTTGAACACCAATATAGTAGGGAGAAACCCAGTAATGCTGAAGTAAGTAACTTGTCCTTACACTTGGGGAAAGTGGGCAAAACACAACAAGAAACTGCACAAGACAAGCCTGCCATTGCGGTGTTTGTTTTGTGTCCTCTCCATTTGCCCATTCTCCAAGCTCAGGCACATGTTGTATTGTCAATGTCAAGTATAGGTCGCTTGCATATTACTTTCATTTCCGCTAGTGTTGTTGCTGCTCTCGGGCTTCGAACATTCGAACTTCGACCGACGCTATAGCTGGAATTCGAAGCAACGGCGGAAAAGACGAGTGGAAACCGTACACCCTTGCAGGCTCTCGCAGCAGAAAACGCCCGAATTCTCGAAAACTTGGAGGAAACATAGACTGCAACTCATCAGAGAGAAAGTAGGGGGACAATACAGGGTTGGCAGCAAATGGCTTCAGGAAATGGGTGTTCCGCACGTAAATGGACCTGGCTACAAATGAACATCAACGTAACCGTGTAAGTCCGAGCACACGCTAGCATTTCTCCTTGGATAAGTGTGTACTCAATCACCTTGAGTGGGCGTTTCCGGTTCTCGCGTACTGCGAGGATCGCGACACGAGCCTTTTGAGTGTCCCGCGTGCACACTTTCAGCACCGCACCTTCCGACGAAAGAGGGCAGGGCGCAATATGGGCGTCTGATGAGATCTTAGAAGGAAATTAAAACTCATTTTGCAACTTGCGCGGTTGCTTTTATTGTGATGTTTACCAGACGTGGTTGACGACTGAATGGCGTTAATGTGCGGGAGTGATCGTAGATTGATATTGGCTTTGGCTTCGACTTTTATTTTTCTAGTGAGTAGGAGCACTTTGATGTAACCATTCCAGCTCTGTGAGAATGAGATCGAGATAGGGGTATGAGTGACAGTTCACCATTTTGAGAACGTGTCGTGTTGTTATTTTTCTGTTCCTTGTCTCCCGTTTTCACCATTGTACGTTTGTGTATGCCCACTGAAGGCGTGGCGCCTGAGCTCTCCTACTCCCTTTGCTGAGGCTATTCTGCTACCTAATACTGAATTGAATTCTGTTTCCGGATTGACCTGTTCTTCGAGTATGCTACAAGTGCCTTTAATACCCCTGTCAGATGGGCACGTGTACGGCCATAACGGTCACGGCCGTAAACGCATACTGTCATTAACTTCCTGCCAGACGGTCAGCAATAAGGCCTTTGCGACAAAACTGAGGTAGAAGGGCAACGGCGTTCCCGCAAGACCGTTTACGGCGTTCCATCGAAACTGCCCAAGCCTCGTCACCAAGCATACCATAAACAGGATTTAGCATATGTAATTCAATTCGAAATAAAATGCTTTTTACCCGACGTAATGTTGTCATCTTTTTCTTTCTTTTTTTTTTTGTCTTTCTCTGACGTTTTTGCACTTTGCTTCACTTTTTATCCCACCTGTACAAGTGCTAGTACGTTTGTAGTTACGCCCTCGAACCACTGCGCGCGGCATCGCACCGTGTCGTCTGCATCCAAAAAGTCAGACGCCACTCAAAAAAATATCCAAAGCACTTAAAAGCAAATATAGTTTGCTGTTGTATTTTGAAAATACCAACAAAACGTTGTTTTCGTGTACTTTCAGTAAGAAAAAGTGTGATTTCGCTACATTACATTCAACGTTCACAGACTTGTTTATCGACGTGGACATTATCGACAATATGCCTTCATGGATACCGTCTGGCAGTTCCCCGGAGCTTAGGGCCGTATGTAACTTACGGCCATTCCTTAATGCGGTAACTTTAAGGGCCGTATATGTGCCCGTCTGACAGAGGTATTACATACGTACTTATTCTCATCTGACGGTACGCTGAGAAGTACATAAGAAAATACAGGGTCGCCACCGTAACTATATTATCGAACTAATTTTTAACAATAGAAAAATCACCTTTTCCCAGTTTTAACAATGGGGATGTACTCTACGGCTAGGGGCCCACCTTAAGAGGGCACAGGCAAGCTTCTGTGTCGATGCATTAATTAACCCTCGTTGATTAACTTTTTAATTATGAAAGCTAGGAGATTGACCAATGAGAACATAGAATCCCTTGGGGTCACTGGTAAGATTACCGTTTTCAGAACAAAAATCGAGACAGTAATAGCGCGAGGAAAGGGCCTGGAAATAAGGCGATCTGGTGGTCATTTTTTGACGCTCAAATAGAAGCGCTCCCGTTTCCTTTGCTCTGTACGCGGAGGAGGAAAAACGCTTTCGCAGCTGCTGAGACAGCGTTTTGATAATTTGATAATTAAAAAGTTAATTAACGAAAGTTAATTAATGCATCGACACAGAAGCTTGCCTGTGAATTCTTAAAGTGGGCCTTTAGGCGTAGAGTACATCGCCATTGGTTAAAACTGGGAAAAACGTGATTTTTCTATTTTTAAAAATTACTTTATAGTTACGGTGGACACCCTGTATACATTGCATACGACGAATGCAACCACAATTTTCGATGAACTGATGCTTTTCGGATATTGTACAGACTCGGCAGTCCAGATGATTTAAACTCCGAGTTGATGACAAATACGCTGCTTCGACCTCATAACAAAGTCAAGGATGCAGATTTGCAATGCATTATAGACTATGTCGCAGCCGCCGGACTGGTACATAATAAAGAGAGTAATTTGTACTAATGACGCAGATTGCTGCACCGCAGTTGGAGACTATAGCGTATAGTGCCACTACAAACCGAAAAATATAAAAAGAAAGCTTCTTGCTTATTTATTGCAACTGTCACATACAGTACATTGTGCTATGTATCTGACAAATAAAAAAAGGCTGTTGCTGAGCATTCTTTTTGTGGATAGTGAGCAAAACATTCACATCAAATATCCGCACATTACACATCACCAGCTAGATCTAGCATCGACAAGTAAACGCAGAGCATTCTTTGGAAACCCGTAGATATTACAGCAGCCGCTGATCCTCGCGAAAGACCTAAATAGAATTGCAGACATCCATCTACAGACTCGGAGAATGAATGAGTAGCGAAATGTGCACTCGGTTCTAAAAATTAAAAAAAAAAGGATGCGCTAGAGAGAATGGGACAGAGAGAGAGAGAAAAAAAAGGAAAAGATGACAAAATGTAGCAGTTCTTAGGAGCATGCGTGCACCCAATGTCAGTACACCTAAGCTAGCGGCTGGATGCAGGTATTTCGGAACTGCGCATGCGCTAATCGAATTGTCTCCGAACATAATTCTCATTCAGAAGCCCTCCATAGAGTAGTACAGGTCATGTACAGGAACGCCTTTATGATTCACGCATTGCTTGCGGCATACTTGTCCGAAAACACCATCCTGCCCGCAAGTATCTCCTACCGGCCGTGTCGCATACTATAGATTGCAACAATTGGATGCTATGAGAACGCTTGCAGTGAGAACGGCATTCTTCGTGCGCTGCTAACGCGTCTGCATGCGTGCAGCGTTTAGGTCACCTCTCCGGGACCACATTTCCGATATAGGCGCGACATTGCCGGTATAGGGGTACCGAGGGAGAGATCTCGAACAAGTGTACCGGAGCTGTACATCATATGATTCTCATCAACAGCAGACAATCGCTGTAAAAATGGTACATGTTATATGGGGCAGTGGGGAACATAATCAAAATTTGTTCTCAATTCTTATGATCGAATCTGTTTTAGTTTCTTTGCTCAGCTGGATGAATATAATCGTTTTTGGAAGTTGAATCTACCTTGAAGCAGAAGTCGGGAAATAAGAAAAGAACAGCACCTTGTTATACTTGCACCAGCCATGACAAGCTTAATAAGATTGGACTCTATTATTTCTGTACTAGCATGCTTATACTTAGATTACGTCATGACTGCGCCTCTGAGCATCACATCTGCTTACTGAATGAGAGACCTGTAGTTCATTGCAACACATACTTTTAAAGTCACATTGCCGCAACGCAGAGCGATATTTTTATATTACATTCCTATTGATAGTTTTGCTTCATCTATGTACCGGAAAACATCAAGACTTCATAACTACAATATCTGTGTACGCCTTGGTACAAATATCTACATACAAATAACTATTTGGCAGTGCGACTATATAGCACAATCGCTATATTGGTACTCCACTCATCAAGAAGATTCGCTACAACATTCAGTTTATATTGACGACGTGCGGAATCAACGGATAAAATCATTTTAATTTGTTTCAGAGAGTCACTCGTTGTCTAACGGCGAATTCCACTGATCACTGTCGTGCAGAAAAGCTTACACTGGCTTGAGTGTGCTTGTTACACTGGTTGCTTCAGTGCGACGTGCATCGCATTTCATTGGTCCGTCCGTTTGCTCTTCCCTCGTTTCTATGCGCTGCACCCACACCGGCGCGCGTTGCACGAAAATGACCAGCAGAATTCGCGACGTATACGTGTTCGGATGACACTGGCAGTGAGTTTTGCTGATAAGAATGGCATCCTTCCAAAAGCTTGAGCACATCTGATAAACAATATACCGGAATAGCAGCAGCCTACAAGGAATATCAAGTAGACTTCTGTCTGGCTGACCTTTCCTTTCGGCTTGCCTTTTTTTTTTTCGCAATAGACATATCCCCCCCCCCCCCAATATACCGGTAGAAAAGGGTAAGGAAATATTGTAGTAAAGGCTGGCATCGTGATAAAGCTCATTTCACGCGATATCGCGTATAATATTGATCCTGAGGTTATAAAAAGGACGATGGCGATCACCATCTTATCAAATGGAGGCAATATGAACTAGGCCAGAATTAAGAAAATTCGATGTTTCAGAAGGCCGCAAGGAATTTGCTAGCGATGCCTGACTATTGATGTCTGGCTTATCGGTGAAAGTCCCCTGTCCTGGACCGTCTGGAGACTTGCTGACTTGAACTAACAAAGAGCAAACGTCTTGAATTAGTACAGCATGGGACAAAAGTTTACGGAACGCGACAGTGGCGTATTTCTTAATCGGAGCCGTCCCCTGCTAGTATCAGGAAGAGATCGAATAAGAAACGGGTGACCAGCCAACATGTCCTCGGAGTTGGCTATTTATCTCAGTGAATGCCGTGCTCGTGCGCCTCTATTCCGTGAAACCAGCATCATTGCTTGTGAATGTGTGATAAGCGTAGGAGTCTACTTGGAGACTCAATTCAAATAGCAACTAGGGGCAATATGATCTTCTCATCGCATCATTTCCCCCCTCTCATCATCTTTGTCGATTTGTGAGGTGTATAGTTGAGTCGTTGTGTAATAAATGTTTCTGAGTTTGAGAATTTCTTGTCCGTCCTTGTTTGACCGTGTCTCTCGGTGCCCTCCACCATCAGCTATACTCTATCCATCTCTCATATGTGTGCCCGCTCCTGTTTCGCTGCGAGGGGGTCGCTTCAATGGAGAAATGCGACATCCCTGTGTTCCGTAAACTTTTGTTCCAAGCTGTACATATCTAGATGGGTTAATGAGGTGCGTGTGGGCTGGTGCTAGAGTTTAATAGGGATTGATTTCAAATATAGCTAAATTTGGCACAATTTTCTCATATCGGATCTATCACAGTCATAAAGTTTTTTTTTTTCTTCTTTTCATACAGTACATTCTTCGTCCCACATAGATCGTTATGAGGAAAGATTTAGCACGAACAATAAGCGTTGCTGCCACTATAACTTCGAAGTCACAGTACGTTACCAGACGGTCCAGGGAAACTTAGAACTCCCAATGTCAGCAGCACGAATCGGCAATATTAACAATGACGACACAAACACAAGAAGGAAGTCGTCATTCGAAGCACTTACCAAACTATAAGCTGAAAAATCCACGAATAAGCCGCAAAATATGATCAAAGCACACGTTTAGCGTTATCGCACACAAGAGTCAAGGCAGAACGCGAAACAGATCACACAGTTCTTCTCCACGCCGCAACTGTAACATATTCACGAATTTCTCGCGAAAAAAGTTTTCACACCAAGTTCTTTCGTAACAAAAAGTCAATTTAAATAGCGACGAAATCAAGAAATAAAACACATTTTGTTCACGCGATGCACTATACACCAGGAGTGTTCACAGCACCTCTTCGTGAAGAATGGCGAGCCACTTTTCGGGCCATCATTTTGACTGGTCTCAATGTGGAATGCCCTTACTAGAAGGGGATGCGTTTCAAATTGGCTCCCGGTTCATCTGTTTAGTCACGTTCGAGGAACTGCCAACGGTGGCTGTACGGGTGCTGTCTTCGCTGTTCAACGTGCTTGGGCAGATGGTCGGGTTTCTTGGGGCATCGGCCAGTTTCGACGTCGTACAGGCCGTACTCGCATTCGGGAACGTGGCATTCCTGGATTTCCACGCACCTGCAGGACATAATGGTCAATAGTGTAGTCGTGTCAACGTACGTGTCAATTCTGTTAAGGAAAGGTGAAATGCAACAAGTTCGAACCAAAGAACTAAATACATATGCGAGTCCCGTGGAAAGAATGCACAAGCTGCATATATAAAGGGGTTGTTCCACTTCAATACATGCGGTTCATTGCATTATGAACGTGTTGTACTGCACGCAAGAGTACTTAGGGAAAACAATTCACGGAGAGATGTGCCTGTAGCGCGTCGAGGAGAGGCGAGGAAGCCCCCAAAATGGCGTGTGCAGAGCCTCGTCATTGGCTTTCTCAGGTAACGTGACCATTACAGTGATCCACTGAAGCTCTGTACCTGTTCATACGTAACTCATTCCACTCGTTCCAGAATTTTCTCATCTCTCGAATATCCGTAGGGTGCTTCTTTTTGTTCCTTCCTCCGTGAGTCTTACCACACACAGCGTCATCCAAACGAATCACAGCATAAAATGTCCCAGGAGATCAACACCCGTTCCTCTCCCAACCTCGCAACGGCTAGAAGGCCTAGCTGTGACGTCACAGGCCCAATCCAATTGCGAAACGCCACCTCCATTCGCGCCATGACAAAGCAGTCACGTGTAACGTTTGTCTCGTGGACAGATGTCATTATAGCGGCTTTCCGATGTGAGAGATTAACTTACTCTTGTTTCGTCTACGACTGGCTCATTGGCTCACCGATGTGCTTTGTCGCAAACGAACTTCATTAATATTTGCAATTAAAATCACTGCGGCAACATCTGAGGATGAGATTCTTTTATGATATTTTTTTTCCTGGGCGTTATACTTCACATATCTTAGTTTCATAAACCTTGAAATGACAAATTCAAAGCTGCTCCAGTGTCGTGACGGATGCGAGTTAACACAATTTCACGCCAGATTTGTAAATCGCTGTGAAAGCAGATGTCTTACTCATCGCAAAACCAAAATGTCAGCGGTGTTTGTCGACAGAGTGAGACTATAGTAATGTTACATCAGCACTGCATGCTTTGTGTCTCGCTTTTTTCCTTTTTTTCACTCGCCGTGTAATTGGCATCCAATATGTAGCGCTCTTACCCCTGCTTCCTCCGTTTTCAGTGGCGGCCGACATGACGCCCCATTCGAAAAAAGAGAGAGAGAGAGAGAGGATGGTTAAATAAGAATCAAACGTCAGGCTCTCTCCTCTTCTAATGCGCAACAAACTCGAATAAATTCCTTCAAGCGCAAGGTCTAGAAGAGAGGAAAGAACAAATGAAACCCCGAAAGGTCTTCTTACAGTCTTTCCGTCGTTCGCCTTGATCTCACGACCCGCCACCTCAGAGATAAAAATAGTTAAGAAGAAAGCCTTTCCAACACACCAACATGTTTCTACCTCAAGTGTGATCAGGCGCAACCGAAAGTGATGAACCCCGCCAAGCCGACTGATGGGGATGTTGTCAACAGGCATTCCACAAATGCCTAGCCAACCTCCCTTCTCTGCTCCCGAGCCCCCCCTCAGTCAATTTTTCTATCGAATCGCGTGCGAAGAGCTACCGCAAATGTCTTCGTTGGAACGAAAATGTTAGGCAAAAGAAAACACGGCTTTTAAGAGAACATCCCGAAGGTCTAGGCCAGGTCCTTATCGGCAGCTGTCAAAACTTTCCTTGACAATCGGGGAAGGCCTTTTAGAGGGTGCTTGTGTTCTGCATCAATAATAAATCGTGCTGTGGTTAAGAAAGCAACGTTGTCTAGTTGGCATGTTTCCAGCTCTTAACTGCTGAACATAGTTGAGTTCTTCGCGTCAATATAATACGTGAAAATATACGGGGGCGTTCAACAGAGACTGCTGTATAAATATCTGCACAATAATCCTCACGACACGGTCTACAGGCGTAGAAACGCGCAGTAGGGGGTTTAGGAAATTATTTCTTTAACGTACTTTTAAAGTATTTTCCCGCTCAGGATGCGAGACCCTGCCCCAGTCCATGTGGGCTAAGATGATTTGATGAGTTTGCATCCCACGCAGGCGAGTGTTAGCACGGCAAAGGCTTAATAGTTCCCACAAGTATGCTTGTGGCTGTTTGAAAAGTCATGAGTGATCGAAGAGCCCAGCGCTGATGTGCAGGATTGCGACAGCGTCCAAGAATCTTGGATATATACTTAGATATAACCAGCTTGCAGACTTGACCGTTTTAAAATATCCGGGACGCACCAGCATAAAGCGAGCGTGAGGAAATACGTAGTCTACCGAATTTGGGCCGTGGTCCGACCCAGGGCACCAACTGTAGGGTCTCCATATTTTCCCAGATTTTTTGACGAAGACAGGCCTTGTGACCGAACTGTAATTCAAAAATATATACTTCGTTCTTTTGTTAATCTTCTAACCACGTTTTCAGACAGCTGTCCGACATGACTTTAACATCTGTACCTTGTACGTGTGTGTGGCTGTGGCTTGCAATAAACTAATGGGACGGGAGTTATTTTTACATGTTGCAACCACTTCCTCAAAGAAGCAGCTGTCAGACGGCTATCGTGTATTATGCAAGAAAAGCGCGGTAACACCTGCGTCTTTCTCACCATAAGCGTCAGTTCAACAAACTCGGAAATTGTTGGCTGTCGGAATTTGAGACACGGGGGAGCTCACCAGGCTTGCTGACTGTACTCATTTCCTCTGTTTACTCTTCCAAATAAACTCCTACCACGCGCCACACAAAGGAAGGCCATTCATCGCAGCACACGTGCTGGGCACCGGCCAAGTTCGGCGTGGTGCGTGCTGTTTCAAAAGCCGTAGAATATACGACCTGTCACCAATATGTTGTATACAAATTAAGCGAGCGTAGGAGCCATCATAACGCAAGGAAAATGAACACCATCACTTTATTTTGATCATGATAAGTGGTGTATTTCTTCGGGACAAGCGGTACTCTTCGTCATGACGTCTTACTCTGCAATAGCTCCTGGATTATCTCCTCTGAACAACTACCAACTATGTTTTGTGTTGGAAAAATGCCGTTTCCTCGTACAGGGCGTACATGTCTTAAAAGGGTGCAAAAGGGGGCGGAAAGGGGGCGCTACATTTATTTCTTCCGACCGTGATTTCAATTGCAATTGATATGTCTTTGCATTAGCAGTAGTTCGACTGGTCGATCCGTGACGGAGAAGACGTGTTTCAGTGGTGGATCCGGACTGGATTCGCATGCTTCACTGGCCATTTGAGATCGAATCCTGGCGGAGAGCTCTTCCTTGCTCTGCTGAGAAAGTCAATCACTGTCGTCACTTGCGAAGTTGACCAAGAGCGAGTGTCTCGCCGAGTTTGCAGGATGTGGCCGACAACTTCTGCTTGGCTCTTGGCTGGAGCGTGTTTGGTTTTTCGCTGGTGGATTGGGATTTGCTCCCACCGTGCCGGATTTCGCTTTATTCGGGTGCACGCTCAAGATCGACTAGTCTACCGTTTGTCTGCATCGTCATGTGCATGTTGCGGCGCGTATTTAATCGGCATACTTTAAAGTGCCACTCCGGACTCAGAAAACAGCGTTTATTTTATTTACTCCATGAAAAGAAGGTGCCTCAAGGATTCTATACGCGAAATAAAGTTGTTGTAAAGTGTAAAGTTGTTCTCGCAAAATGGTTGTTGTTGTTGTTATACGCGAAATTTCAATCCTGTTGACGAAAGCTGCAAATTTCTGTCAATTTTTGAAGATCTGCTGAGCCTCCACAAGTTTGGATGAGGCGAGGAGCGAGTGACGTAATCATAAACCCACAAGTTGCAATGATGTCATGTTTTGGAGAGGGCGCTCGTCTCCTAGCAAGGACGCCGGCGTCCGGGGAGGGTCACGTGGTGGATAAGTCGTCTGAGGCTGATCGAAAGAGGGGAAAATGGAAGAGATGTCTTCTCTCTCCTCTGCGTTTTCTCGAAGGTCGGAGCGGTCGGATGATATGTCACCTGGGGCGCCGCTAACGGAGTTCAAAAAGTGAACCCACCGGAAGACGCGAAGGGCAACAACGCTGTGAGATGAGAACCGAGCACTCCGTCGGAGACTAACATGACGTCACAGTTCTCAAAAATAAAATTTAATTTTCTCTAGCTTTCGCGTCACGTAGAGCCAAAATATTTTGCAGGAATGTAAAGTGAGCAAAGAAGATTTCAGTAACACAACTTTTGTAGGATTCTGAATCCTAGAGATTTACTCCGTAGTTGCACTTTAATGTCGTAGACTTTCCTGGCACATTATGTCTCATAACTGACAACACAGCCGCAATGAGCAACATATTGCTCTCGTTCCATGCATAGTGGGCATAATTTAGGCTGATCATAACAGTAGGGTGCAAGCGAGCTGGTGATAATCTGGAGGTGATGACATTCCTTGAGACTGAGGGAAGACAACGACGCTTCTTGTTGCTTGTCCTTCTTGTCCTGATGCTTCTCGTTCGCCGTTGCCTTCCCTCAATCTTAAGGATGTCATCGCCTCTATAGTTTAGGCCGTTGCTTTAATGGCGAATTCCACTAGTCGTTCGCGGTGCAATGTGTTCGCGTTTCATTGATCGGTCCGTTCGCTCCTCTTTCGTTTCTACACTGAACTCACACCGGCACACGACACTGCCCTCCACCAACACGACCAGCGAAATTAGCCATAACTAACTTGCTATGGTGCGTTCGAGTGGTGTACGAAGGAACAGCAAGGTCCGTCTCATTCGAACCTGCCGGGAAGAGAGATACAGCACGGTCCTGAACATACTTAAAATGAAAATGGCCGACATCAAACTGGCATGTTGTCCTGACGTACTGCTCTTTACATACCCGTCGCTCTACTTTTTTCGTTTGAACTTCGTGTTCATGACAAAAAAAGAAAAAAAATATATATAGAGAGAAAGCTATTACTCGGGTACGCTTTCTGGCTAGGCAATCCGACTTGTAGATACACCCGTTGGGCCCATAACCTACATGTTACAAATGAGCTTGACAACGGAACGCCAGCATATAGGTTCGCAATATTAAAATTAGATGATCACGTAGCAGTAGGGAAGAACAATCTTTTTTTCCAAAATATTGGCGACTTCTCAAGTCACTGACTTTGAGGTGAAGCATATCGGTATTAACGTACTACTTGCGACACACTTGTCTGTACCGTCCAGCTTGTGACAGAACGATCCCCTATCGGCGGTATGCCACACCAAAAAAATCGGCTCCGAGGGGAGACCAGTAGATAGAGACTTCCCGATGGGGGACCGTTGGACCACAAGTTGGAGGAATACAGACCAGAGTGTCGCAAGCAGCCCATGGATGTGCTTTCGCATACATGGCCGAAATGAAACACAGTGTCATTGTCTCGCCCGTCACGTGTACGCAGTTCACTTCAAGGCGTAGAAATGGCAGTGAGTGGAAAAGAAAAAGGCAGTGACTTACCTTCTCTGAAGTTCGCCCAAAATGTCTCGGCCCCTCTTGATCCTTAGGCAGGGCTTGTGTTTCTCAAAACAGTCACAGCTACACCGACTGTCCTCGTACAGGCGACGCGCAAATGGCTTCGGACACTTGTGGCACCTGAAAGTAGGTACCGGTAGCCACTTTTTTTTACTCGGTATCGAAGCGCAGGCAGCGAACAGCCTATGTACCAACATCCGTTTCCGGTCGAACGTATCGATTCCGACTGTTCGGACAAAAGTCCTGATCACTCTCCTGGTGGGGGTGATGGGATATGTAAAGGTAAAATACGCGGAGAGGTTGGCCACAGCTATGAGGACCTGCTACTCTGCTGCATTCATTTGCTGTGGCCTCAGGCAGCAGCTACTGAAACACATGGGTCCTCACATCTCTACGCGCTATTTATAGCTCATAGGTCTATATAGCTAGATACTAACTGTAACCGTAACTACGCGTAACCACAAACGCGGTTACCCGCTATACTTGCTTACTGTAATACGTGGTAGTGGACGTGGTCGCGGTGCTCCGACAAGCGCTATGCGATACGTAGCAGCTGTCATGATATTTTTCTATCGGAGTCACTCTTCGCACCGCATTTCCAGCAAAGCTCTAAAGATAACAACCACGCATACTGTAGTGAACCAAACCTTCCACAGACATCATACACGGATTGACACCGCATAGGTCGCGCATTCGTAGCACAACGTGAGTCAAAGGGACTATGGCATCCGGAAACGTGTGCATGTATGAGACGATAAAAACGATACGTGTATTCCACAGGTCCGGCGATCACAGATGTCCGCGACGGGTAGATGCCTGCCCGCCTCGCCGGTCGCAAAAGGACGCTCCCTAATTGAACTTGCCCCCCCCCCCGGTGACGTTTTCTCCGGTTTTCAAAGAAGGAATTTCGCCATACTCTCAACATCCGGCGTCTGCACCTGCCGTGCATTTCATCAATTTGCACAGAAACTACTTCACTAATTCGTGTCGGATTTTCGGCCTTACTGTCTGTAATTAACTAAGAGTAAAACGGCGCTACAGTTTCGGAAACGACCTGGTCATATGCGACTGTCCCTTTAAAACCAAATGTCGCTTTAAGGGTTGGGAAAAAGGGAAGAAAAGAAGCGCACACACTGACAACATTCTAAATGACAGAACGAAAGGCGTCTTTATTCTGGTTCAGCGTCTGACCGTTACTCAAAGTGACGTAGTCGTTACAGGTCCTTCGAATCACAGACATTACTTCAATGACCATAGCCATGGAAGTGATTCGCCATGGGTAGCCACTTGGAGCAACACGCTTTCTGTGTTTCGTCTGTGGTCGTTAGAGGACGACACTGCGACTTTGTATGGCTATGGCGCACAGCTCGGTAGTAAAGTCATCCCTACCTCCACATATATCATCATCTTCACATACATCACCGGTTACGTAATGAAGAAGGGGAGGATTAATTGATTGAAAAATAAAATAATATAGAGATGAAGGAGGGGAGAGTTATCGATCAGGCCGTTGGTGGCATTCAACCACAAGAGATTTAACAGTGCCTCCGTTGACCCAGTGAGCAATGAAGATTCTACAAACGGCGTGTCTGGATACCTTCCAGGAGTGGCGACCTGCGGGTCGCTCCACTAGACCATCGAGGTCCCTGCACATTATCGTGCTTTTACAGCTACGTGTATAAGGCGCGTCGCTGTGCTCTTGACTCTGCTGCGTCAACTACACCGTTAGCGGTTACGCAGGAACGACCAGGTGTATGCTGTGAGATCACGGTACGCCCTTCCACACCACAAGAGCGGTAGGTTTTAATGGCGCCACATACCAGGCGAGCAAGACCTGCACAACGTTCACCGCTGGCAAAGCTTTCAACCCACATCAGGGATTACAATGAATGAAATGATGCCACTGTTGATGCCTCAATGAGCCGCAGTACCACGCGGCAGAGGAAGGGTGCAATGGCGTCCTTTCTACCGAACTCGTCTAGAGCCCACGACGAAACAGCCAGGTTTACGCCTAGGGATATGGTTACAGTGATGCGCTATAGATTGGTAAGGTCTTGAGGAGAGTCGGAAGAAACGATAACGAACGTCGGACCATTCGTGTCGAGAGATTCTTGCAGTCGTAACACAACCAGAGATGTTTATGTATTAGATATTCGGCATATCCTTGCACTCTATATGCCAACACAAATCGACACTCTTTCCGAAGACACAACCATATCACGAAGAACTGGAAGGTCGTCGTACCAGAGGAAGTGGAGCCGAAGCATGGTCGAATAAAACGACCAGATCGCGATTCTCGATCAGGTTTTCGAAAGACGCCTGTGTGATTGCTAGGAAACGAATGCACGCGTGCGTAATAGGATTGATGATATCACCTAACTCTTGGCGAAGTCGAAACTTGTAGAGCTCTGCCAGCTGCTTCAGAAGCCTATAGCAATAAACAAGGGTCGCTGATAGCATTTATGACCGGTGTATTGAGTCGTTGAGCGACGTGATAATAAGGAACAAACAAAGTAATACAGCTTTTCTTTTCTTTTCAGAATCCATAATGAATGGCAGGGAGACTCCGGGACAAATCGAAAATCTTATAGCGACTGTGTGAATAAGTCCCGTAGATAATTCAGAGACGAGAAATAAAAATGGTTTGGCGGTCAGAGACTCGTTAGATGAAAAGAAAAAAGAAAAACGAAAGAAGAAGAAGCAGAAGAAATCTGGGAAGTTTATATCGAAACCGAAACTCCAGAAGGCGCCCTCTCAGGCCTCCTCTGCCCTGTGTGACGTCACGGGTAGTCTCGTACGTGCCGACAGCTGCCGTCTACTTCAGTTTCGGGTAGGCGCTTAATGTCATCTTCGTGTGACATGAATGAGAAGTCATCTGCTACCTCGATTCCTGTGTCCCCCTAACTGTGGTGGTGGTGACGAAACCCCATGCCGAAGTTGGCCTCGCAGAAGTGCGGGCAACGTCACGACGAACCCCCTAACTGTGCCGACTACAGAAGAACTTACACAGAACGGCGCGCGCGAATACCAATAATGTGAAGCCCAGTGTTGCTGGACCACTCTTCCGTGGAAGAACGCCGATACACTCGAGGGAAGATATTCGTCTTCTAATTATCTATCCACCTGGCGATGAGAAATTGTATCAGCTGAAACATACGATAGCATCGTTACTTCCGCACGATTTTAGTGCGGAGTCTCCCCTTAGAGATGCAACAGAGGTTTCTCTTCATTTTTCTTCTCCTTCGTTCTATCTTATAGCACGTCTAGCGACAGACAAGAAACAGAAGAACATATACGTAACAAGGTTGAGACACACATTCGACTTTCTTTCTTTCTTTTTTTCTTTTACGTGGTCGACATGTTTACTGTATGAAGGACATGTCACACTTACACATGAGACTGAGCTTCAGCCAAGATAACAGACAACCAAGGTTATTTTTTATCGTACCGTTCTGAGAAGTTTGACCAGACGTTTGGACATTTGCGGCACTATGGCGTTTCAGTTGGCATAGTTCTCTTGACAGTTGTCCTCCTTTCATATGACGCCTAGACACTCATTAGTGTGAAATGAATACTACTCTCGAAGCCTCTGTATCAGAAGTCCACGACTTCATGGCGTCGGTAGAGGCGTGATACAAAGACCTTGTCGTTGATATGGCCGCAGTCGCTCATGTAATAGATAGCGGTTTGCGTTATGGTAGTTCCATGTCGCACAGTCGTTACGTTCTTCTGATATCAAAAGTGAGAGCGAAATGTAGTGGGAGTCAAGTGCACCACATTTTTATTTCCTTTTTAAGCATTGAGAAGGTCGCGTGTGATCTGGACGTGCTTTCTGCAAGACAGTGTGACATCAAGCGACACGGAAATAGAAATCGATGACTGTACAATTACAACAGGAGCAATCGACATCTATCGTACGTTACAAAGTTGTTATCAACTCTTTCAACTTTAATACATTATTGTATTATGGTATCGGATACATATTATGCTGTATTATGGTACATATGCTGTATTGTGGTACCGGATTCATTGATAGCCCAACAGCAGCACAATAACTCAAGGAAAGATTATGGCTTTTCAGATACACACGCGAGAGCCAGCTACAATAGTATGGCTCCATATGACACCAGAGTGTGCTGCACACGAGGCAGCTCGCTTAACTAACGAACAAAAAAATATTTGCGTGGGGATATAAGAAGAAACGAAAGAGTAATTTTAGTCATTTTATTTTTAGGAATACATGTACTGACACAACATTAGTCCCTTTCGTGATATTTAGTCCCTCTACTTAAAGATACAAAGTGCATGGTAGGGGAGTTTAAGGCAGTGCATGGGGAGTGAATTTCATAGTTAGGTTATTATAATGGGAGTCGGAAGAAAGGATAACGAACGTCGGACCATTCGTGTCGAGAGATTCTTGCAGTCGTAACACAACCAGAGATGTTTATGTATTAGATATTCGGCATATCCTTGCACTCTATATGCCAACACATAGTTAGGTTAGGCCAACACACAGTTCATAGTTAGGGGATTATAATGGGAGTAACTTCAGTCTAAAGGACTAGACGCTGTAATAACTTCATAGTTGACTCCTTTTCTTTTAGAGTGTAATTAAGTGACGTATTTACGCTGACAGGAGGATTAAGATTGGATTCATTCTGATAGCATATCCGGATAGAGGATCCACGCCTAGGAGAGGAGGTTTTACTGCACATGATGAATACAAATAACCTAGCATTTTTCTAATCCGTCGTCTAACGGGGACTAAGTACTGATGGGTATACCACTTATACACTATACAATGTAAATTGGAAAATTTTTGTGACGAAACGTTTCGACACGAAACAGTGATTGATCGAATCTGGCAAGAAACGTCTTTTTCCTTTTTCTGGTCAAGTATAGAAGTTATTCTAAGATGGAGAAAATAATCTGAAGGTCAATATACACATAGGTACAAAGGAAACATAGGTACGAAATAGGTACAAAAGGAACGTACATTGTTTCTGCGTACTTCCCAGGGAGCAAGGTTCGCTAAATTGAAGATACATATCAAGGTTTGGTATGCGCCATTTTTATTTCTTTGTCAACGACCATAAACCGTTTGGCAAGCGGCAGCACTGTCTATTGTGTGTTGCGCCATTTGCAGACGAGGGCGTTTCAGCATTCACGCAAAGATCAAAGGTCCATTGCGAAACGAATACCAAAACTATCGCAGTTGAAATCAATACGGGGTCATTGTTTGTCGAAATAAATCGCTCTACAACGTCCATAACTCTCGCCGCCCATTTGTCCGAGCCGACAGCGTCCAATGGTTCCGTCAGCTTGTTACGTATTGCTGGCCACGCTTCCAGTTCTGGAGAGTTCCCGAAGCACCGGGGAGGTCATGATCAAAGGCGGGCTTTAACTTTCAGCCAAATAAAAGAAGCATTCTTCGTGTCACCACCAGGCCTACTGAAGACGCATAGGTTCAACAACTTCGCATTGTGCATTTTGTGGGCAGTGTATACAGTGCGGTTGTCGGCCATTTCGGATAGAATAGGCTAATGAGAAAGAAACGGTACAACAGGATCTATTGAAGCAAATGAAATAAACGATAGTAACTAGGAGTAAATTAAGTAAAAGATGCGAAACAGAAATAGATTGGGATTCCGGATAATGGAATTTTGTAGCCATGGAGCTCTTCTGGGAAGAAATGCAGTGTTCGATGTCGCCTGAACTTTCCAAGTTATAAATGGAAGGTGAGATCTTGAGCACGAAAGAAGGAAGAGTGGGGGGAAGTGCGGATCCATAAATTTCAATGCAAAGGTCGTTTCATCGTCTATCTAGCTATACTTCACAACCCAGTGACAAAGCGATAATGTTTAAGAAGAGAAACCATTAGAGGCGAGGCAACTTCGCTGTTAGTGCCTTTTGCTGGGAAATAATATTTCCAGAGATGTTGTCAACTTAGAGTCAAATCTATAATCTGAAAATAGACTATCAGCGACAATCATGTGACATGACTGTGGCTCATAATCTCACGCATGATATACAAGTCTCATGCCCCTCGTGTATTGCGTATGTCGTTCGTATGCTTCTTGTGTGTCCATTCTGATTAGTATGTTTCATAGATTGTCATCAATTAGTGTCAACGCGGGGCTTTATACTTACTTGAGGAGTGAAGTCAGATCAGGACTTGGTGGCTCGACTGTGGAGTTGACGTCTTGTAGACTAGTAGTCGTGAGTGGTTCAGCAGGAGATTGTAGAGGTAGGGCGATGGGTAGAGTATTGCTGTGCTGATTGTACTGTTGCGTCACCACTGCCTTTGAATGTCTGGACGATGATCGTGGAATATCGTTGATGGGTTGACACTCACATTCCGTGTGATTGGTGAACAGGAGCTTGGACACGGAGTTCCGGAAGCCAACTTCGCCATTCTGGTTCTGGAGCTGAATAGTCTGCACGCATTGTAATCAAGAAATTATCGAAGAAACATTGTTAAGTTGCAGAAAAAGGTTTGCAAAATGTGTCCCTTTTCAACTTACAACTTCACGGGTTACAAAAGGCCTTCGAAACCGAAACCGAAGTTGAATGTCCAAAATTGTGCACGAGGAATACAAGGCAAGTATAGGCATAGGTAGTAGGTTTATATAATGTTCATCAACAAATTAGCTTAACATGATGACTCTTGACATTGGGCATACGATGTACGAATATAATTTACAGTAGTTCTTTTACACCTTGGATGATTTACTGCAGAAGACGAAGAGTACGCAGACATCAGTCTCCCGTCTGGTTCGGAAGCTCCTGTGAATTAGCAAGCACTCGTTTGTAGGCTGTTGTCAGCTGCAGGTTCTTGCAGACGCTTGCAGTCTTTCAAGGGTTTTGCCCTTATAGCAAGAACTAGGCATTGAACAGGGTCGCTTTATGACAAAATTAAGTTGGTGTGCATTTCTAATCCGCATATGAAGGAGAAAAAAACAATACATCTTTGTGCTGAGCTTGGCCTCGGGAGAGTACATAAACAGCGCATGAAGTTAAGAAACAAATATAAAGTTGAACACCATAGGCACCTTGAACACCATAGGCACAATCAAAACCCGAAATAACGTATGAAAGTGAGTAGATACAGCTTTTGGTAGCAAATCGCGTTGCATCATCCTATTCGGCAAGAAAAAGCGTGTAAACAGAACCTAACTTGGGCACACAGCAAAAACATTTCTTGCAATATGATGTCGACAAAAAAAGAAGAAGAAAAGGAATGTTAACAGTAAAGTAGAATTTCTAATAAAAATTTACGAATAATTAAGCACGCGGAAGTTTTGAAATCGATACACATCGGATTATGAAGAACACCGTTGACTAGCGAAAAGGGTGTCTTACATAGAAATAGAGAGTGACCTCTTGAATGGCCCTGGGAACGCACTTGTACTGTTCGCTGTCGCAACAGCCGGTGTCGTCTCCGCACCGGTGTAAAACGGTGCAGCTCGGAAGGTATTCTTTGCTGGGGTCAGAGTAGTAGTCTTTGACGTACACCACACGAGTCTTGGGAAGTCGACAGCGAGCGGTCGTCCGAATGCGCAGGAAATGTTCGCTCGCCATTCGGACGTCCTCGATCTCTGAAAGTCACATAGAAATTCCGTGTTAGCATGGAAAATAAACCTTACTACCGTCTTACACACTGGTAGAACAACGAACAAACAAGAACAAAAAGCAAAGACTATTTTTAGACCATTCTAAAGGAACCTTATATACCTGCGCTGGAGCAGCCGTATGTCACCCTACAACAACAACAACAAATAAATCGTGACTATGAGCTGGGGTGAGATATGAGAATGAAGTTAAACTTATGTGCAGGCACAACAATTGAGCTCTTCTCCACTGGCTGCGCTGAGCTACGCCACAAAAAGGAAGGTGAAAGGAAAAAACACACACATGAAAGAAGCACCAATGGGCATTGAGATACAGAGTAGGATTCTACAGCGTCTGGAGTCAACCGGTACACAAGAGGAACTCCAAGAACATCAGAAGACATCGACGATGTTGGTCCTAGAGGGTGTTAATTGCACGAAGCTAGGTTCGCTGATGGCTGCCCATAATCTCTTTCTACTGGTCATCTTAGGTTTATAATAGTACCCTTAACTCACTTCCGCACGTTGTAAGTGGTCAAATGTACGGTAGTCAGCTTCAGCGTTCGGGGGACTATCCATTTCCCCTGCTGTCTCCGGCCGTCTAAAATATCATAATGTGTAGAAAACGCAAGCTTCTGAACGTTGCATGTTGTTCTTCTTCTGTTGTGCAAGTACGCGGCATTAGATGCTACTTTATTGGGCTGTACCAGAGCTACGCCATCTGTACCGGAGTGTAGTCCGGCCGCCGGCTGTGCTGTCTTGGTGTTTTCCGTGGGTTTTCCTCAGACGCTTTAAGACAAAGGTCGACACAGTTCACTGTGAAGTCGACCCTGGTTGCACGATCCGCCCTGCCATAGTCGTGACGTTGCCCACCTGCGCGTGACCGACTACGGCGAGCAGTTCCATTGCCACCACCACCACCAACAACACCAGAATGTATACCTGCATAGTTCATTTTTGTACTATAACTTCTGAATGAGCTCATTCAGCCACTAGCTCGCCAGCAGTGGAGTCGGGACATCACTGACAGGTCTCTCATGTATTCTGTGGATCCCACTATGTCCTTCTCAGTTCCTGACCGTTTACCACGCTATTTCACGTCCCTCCTGCACAGGCTTCGTCTCAACGTTGCCTTCACTCCCCAATTCAAGTGCCGAATCGGATACTGTGACAGCTGCCTATGCTCCAAATGTGGCGTTGAAGCGAACATTGAGCACGTCCTAATAGAATGTAAGCTCTACGAAACGGAGAGGCGGCAACTCTGTGCTCAGCTGAGTGGTGCTAGCCGACAGACGTTCAACCTGGCTGCAATTCTCGGCCCATGTCAGAGCCATGTCCAACACCGTCGAGGACTTCTGATGTTCTTGGAGTTCCTCTTGGCTACCGGCTTGCTCCAGACGCTGTAGGGTCCACCCCTGCATCTCAAGGACCATTGGCGCTTCTTTCATGTGCTTCTTCCTTTTGTGCGACGTGTAGCGTTGCGCAACCAGACGACGGGAGCTCGAGCTGGACTTGCACATAACTTCATTTTCATATTTCACATCTCATGCTTCTCGTGTAATGGGGTAGGGTACTGCTCTCAAGCGGTGAATCACCCCAGGCCATAGTCATGATTTAGTTGTTGTTGTTGTTGTTTTGTACTATAAGTACCACGTATAACACTGAGTACACTGAGAGAGTGAAGTGCCATAAAGTCTGGTAGATCCCGGCTTCAAGTGTGCAGTTGTGCGTATGTAGAGTGCACACAAGTGTGTATTAATTGTCATCAAGCAGAAGAGCTACCTATATGGAGGTAGATTCTTTCACACAAATAGAGACATGCCCACGATCATGAACGAGTTTAACATGATGGGCGCCATAATGCAGCTGCTCGTGAAAGAGCGGGCAAATGAAATGAATGGCGATGAAAAAAAAATCTTTTCTTGATCAGTATGTTTTTTGTCAGTGTTAGTGGGGGGGGGGGGGGGGGGCACTAAAGTTAAAAAGCTGGTTCTCGCGTAATGAAAGATGCGGTTACCTTGACACCAACACCAAAGGAACAAGATTCATCGGCTACTTCGTCCGGGATTTAAGAGTGAAAGAAACCCCAATGCACGCTTTCCTTATCCTCTTCAAGAAACGTGACAATGCGGAGAGGCCTCGTATTGGTCCCCTCAAATGACCTCCCGCCATGATTGTACAACCCGTTTGAGGAGACCCAATGAGAGCTCGCTCCGCATCGTCGGCCTTTTTGAGAAGAAGAGGGAAAGCGTCGTCAATCGCGTTTTTTCTATCGACCATAAAATACGAAGGACGTAACGGACGAATCCCGTTACCAGGAAAGGAAACGGAATCTTTTTTCGCTTCCGTTACACCGTCGCAGTTACCCCCCCCCCCCCTTTCCCCTCCCGGAGAGCAACGACGCAGGTCGTTGACCATTACATGCAGTACATAACGAAGCACAATTGTGCAACACGTGACATGTAACAAAGTTTGCACTATATTGCCACGTTGCAGAAAAAATGGCGTTCTGTTTCGCGTATGGGAAAGAAAAACTAAACAAACACTTTTCCAGACAACTAAACCTTTCCAGGTGTAGATGTCCTGTGGCTCATATCTTTTCGATGTATGTTTCACACCTAACTCTATGTTTCACACCGTGCAGAACGGAGTTTTTGAGGCGCTCTTCAAAGTTGCGCATTCTACATCAAGCACCGTTTAAATATTGCGCGTCCTATATACAATACACCATTTGAGAGGGGCGTACGTTGTTTAAAACACTGTTTCAGATAGGTGTTCTGCAACTTTCTCATACCACCAAAACACACGTTGCCTACGTTTAACCGATGTTACTTTAACCTACGGAATAAGAAAAATGTGTTTATTTGCAAAACTCCCCTATTACACGCCGAATAGTGTAAAAAAAGAAAAGAAAATCCGTGTACGTTGCCAGTTTCGCCATGTAAATAATTCATTCCTGTCGATTCAGGCTTAATCCGCAGCATAGCTATGCGCGACACGAGATAAGAAACACAAAAATATTGGAAGGAACAGGCAAACATCCAGCCATATCGCATCAATATCATAAATGTCACAGGGTGGCTTGGAACAGCCTCAAGCGACAGCGACAACATTCTGGTTTTCCAAGAAACCAATTTCCAAACCGCGCTGCCTTCCAAATGATATCTATTAAGTGCGACAAGCTGTGACAAAATTGACAGATTTGTATGCGGGGTGTGACAAGATCGTTATCGTATTCACCACTTAATAAATTACGAGTCGGGATTCTGCCAGCGACGGCTGTAGATAAACCTGTCAGGGCAAAGCCATGACGGACTTCTACAAAGTTCCTCCGTTATCTTTATGACCCTGCTTCATTTGGCGGGGAGGTCTCTTATCGCTGGAGCACGGGGAAGAATGATAGAAATCAGTTTATTCTTTACTTCATTGGCCTTGATAGGAAGACGTCGGGGATCACGGAAGTCGCAAAACAGAAATAGAAATACATGCAAAACCGAACCAGGCGTTCAGAATTCTCGGAAGCGCATTTACATTTTTGCTTCACGGTCTAGGGATTAACCACATTATTTACACATTACTCGATCGATATAAAATGCAGTAATTGAAAGACCCATTGAAAGTAATTGAAAGTATCTGAAATCATTATTAAAAGGCAAGTTTCGGTAACATTGAACCACGACCTACTAGGTTATAACGACCATGTCATAATCGGCAGCCCCTATGAGGATCCCGTCCGCACGATCCGCTAGGAGCGCTACACATCGGCCCGCGATGTCTGCAACATGATTGAACAACGGAATTTTGAATTTTGAACGTGCAGAAGCGGACATACGACTACAGTAGCAGACGACAGCAACAGCTCCCAGGAAAACGCGTAGGATGATGATGATAATCAACATTAGAAAGAAGCGTCTTCTGTGGGACATCCACCGCTTGTGAAAAAATGCTAAGGAAAGCTGAAGTACGAAGTACTGTAGAAACTGAGGGAGCAATAACAGGGTCGATGAGTAGCGCCACCGCTAATCTCCAAATGCGGCGCTGGGAAGGGGTGCCTATGAGTGATGACCAGTAGTTAACTACATGTAGTTAAGCTACTAGTTAAACTACCTGATTGTGGTTAAAAAGTAGTTATCAACTACTTGCAGAAATGTAGTGGCAACTACTAGTTAAACTACTATTTTGAGTAGTTAACTACAGTAGTTACTGCAGGTTACTGCAGGCGCCGACTACCTCAGATTTTGCCGCAAGTTTTACTGGTCTAGTGAAGCCTCATTTGCTGTAAAATAATTCTGCAACTTAGTTTATCGAGGAGGCACAGAAAGAAACCCGCCGCAAGCTTTGTATTTGACGATCGTAGCAATGGCTTGAGCCAAAGTTTATCACTGCTCGTGATTCATATTTAGGTGTCCAAGAACACTACAAGGGATTGATGTTGATGGACAACGTTAAGTAGTTATAGATGTAGGTAAAATACATTGCAGTAGTTAAAGAAGTAATCTTAACTACTACTCTGAAAAGTAGTTGAACTACTAGATAAACTACTCCATCGCGAAGTAGTTAGTAGTTATAATTAAACTACTATAGAAGTAGTTAGTGGTCATCACTGCTATGAGATGGTCGCTATAATCTAGTAGATCGTGGATTGAACGCATCAGCAAGATGCATCACTCACGAACGAGACCCGGAAATAGAAACGGTTTCATTTATGAAAATGTTTCCGTGCAGGAAACTTGACTATCAGAAAACGTCATCAGCCCATGATATCACTTTTGCAGTGTAAAGAAATATTAGATATGATGTGTACGTATTACACTACAAAGTAACGCAGTAAATTAAATGGGACTGATCGAGATAGAAATGCAGTTGTCGTAGAACGGAAATATTGCCTTGTGAGAAACAATACATATAATACATGACATGATGCGACGCCTTCGTTGCAATCCTATCAATAAGCGACCTCCAGGCTAAGAGAGAATCTACACGAGAATGTCTTCTTTAGGCCACTCGAATACAATTAGAAGAGAGAGAGAGAGAGAAAGAGGGGAAAAAACTACATTGAAAGGAAACAAATTAAGATCACTAGATAAAAATATATCCCAGTTTTTTGTTTGTTTTTTCTTTTCTCAGAAACCTCAACTGCGGTGCAGGTGTTTCACGCTACAGTTACTCCAGCCTTGCCGGAGGGGCACTTCAGCAACAGTGACGCAGTAGCACTGGCAAAACGTGAAAGTAATAATAAAGTAGACGTAAACGGGTGTTGTGTCCCTTTCGCCTATTTCGATGTTATCAATATCGCGTTATCTCTTTCCAGTTAATAGCGACAGCGGTATTCCGATCTTAATTAAGTAAAGTCTACAAAGCTGATTATGGGTACATAATCGCCTGCCGCCCATAATTTCCAATCTTCCTAATCAGTACCACCAAGGACCTAAAGACCCCTTCGTGATGTTCCAATCACGATCTCAACCTTCGGGTTCACACGTATTTCACCTGAAGCAAAATGTATTCCGCCACACAATAATAAACATCCTCGTAATTAACGGTAGAACGAAGTATAATTACTAATTAGTATTGCTCGCTACGAGTCATATCTCTCATTTCCCCAATAAGACGAGGAATATGCATAAGGATGTGGACTCTCCCACGCTGTCACTTATCGCGCCTTCTGTTGCAACCAATAATACGTTCATAATTATTGGAATCACGATGACTTATTCATACCGGAAACAATCTCTTCTTGGCTAAGTAAGTGGTCGGTGTCCCAAGGAAAAAAAAAAAAAAAAGGAAGACTTCTTTCTTGGAGACGGATGAAATCTTAACATCTATAGTTCACTGCCTCTGTTGTGTGTTTTGTATATCTCGTACAAGTTTTTACGAGGTTTTTATTGTTGTCATTCTCATTCCTGTTCGTAGCATGTGATCCTAAGTTCCGTATGCCTCGATTACCGATAGACAGTTACAAGTTACAATTAATGTGCGCGTCTGGGCACGGGGGCGGGGGGAATCTATCTATTTTGACAGGCAAAGTCAGCCAGAAAGGACGGCTTGCTATTCCTTGGTAAATAATTCCTTAGTGGGTAGTCAAGTTCCTTGGGTAGTCAGAGTCAGGCGACGTGTGTTCAGAGGTCTTCCACGGAGCTTTTCCTTGAGCTTGGGGATACAGGGAAGGTGCGTGGCAGGTGCTGAAGTGAGGGTGCTGCGTATGTATCGTCTTACCCTCAAAACATTCGCAGCTACCCTTCCCTTGAGTCTATATGATTTGCTCTGCGGACTTCGGTTCACTGTGAAGCAGGGGAAGCTAAGGTGAAGTAGGGGAGGGGGTAATATGCAGGGGCAAGCAATGCGGTTGTATCTCGTCCTTGTTTCGCGCTTTATACCCAGACAGACGTGGACAGATGGAAAGAGGACAGCAGGAAGGAGTTGGGGACCACGGTAAGGGAGGGGGGGGGGGGTAGTATGCGACTTCAGGGGGATCTGTACCGACATTCGACTGGAAAGACTACTGGAAAACCCAGGGAAATCCTCAGACATCACAGCCGGTGCGGGTATTCGAACCCGCGTCACTACCCAATCTTGGCTATCCTTCCAATATTTGTAAATTGAATTGGAGTCAATGCAGAGTTCAGAAAAAAATATTTTGCATGGTCGCCTGAATACAGTACTTGATGAATTCGACAGTTTCGAGCAACTCTGATTGTCATTTCACTGTTCCTTTAATACGAGACAGTTGTAGAAGACAGTACAACGGAGGAACAGAGGTGACAATGTTATGATGGAACGGCCAGAGAGGAATGAGTGAGGCACGCGGTGGCGTCGTCGTCCTCATCAGGAAGGGTTTTTAACAGACTGCTCCTCACGAAAAGTCGGATTCTGGTGTATTCAATCATCGTGATGGTCATACGGCAATGAGCTCCGATAGGTGATTACGTGCCATTGCTGTCCACTTGTGTGATAACATGAAATGATTGATGCCAGGGTGGTCCTTTGCGCACCAGGTGACGTTCTATTGACATACAAGGTCGTATTCTCCGGAAGAGGACTGCTGAGCTCCTGTCAGTTAGAGTTACCTTGCTCGATGTCCTCAGGACATTGCTTTTCAGATCGAGCGATCTGTCGTCTTCCGATGGCTCTCCTGCGCAGTGGCCCTGGCCAACTGGCAGTACTTTTAGCAGCATAGCACAGCCAAGACATGGTGTTCCGCCCGTAGCATTGGTATGCTGGCATCAAGCCTGTATCTGCGGTCGGTGATATACAGGTACTTTCCGAAGAAGTCGTTACGTTGATGATCACTGTCTCACGCGTAGGAAGACGCTCTTTTTTTCATGTCAGCAGGATTCGGTGCGTGGCGCTGCGCGGGTATATGTATTGAGTTCATGTTCTTATTCAAGTCTTATCCACGCTTTCCTGTTCCTTTCATGGGCTGTTTAGAAGGGTGGTCAGTCTGATGCGCTCCTTCTGTTTGCGTATCGTCTTCTTTCAATAGCAGTTCGACGACCCCATGATTAGTCGTATAACATGCTGGCTGTACATGACTCGGGTCGAAACAACCTATGTAGTACATATCTGGTACAAAAACAAAACGACTCATGCAAGAAAAACAGATCCGTTTCACCGTATTTAGCCTAAGTAAAAGAGTGTACCGGATAATCGAACATGATTTCCAACCACGTCTTCATCTGATAAGAAGTAATACACAGACACACAGACAATAGAAGAAACGAACGTGTGACAGTTGTAATACCTCAAGTTTACTACGACCTGCTCTAGCTATTACAGATCTCCGATAGCAATGGAAGCTTTGCCGACGCAAAGATATGCGAACCACAGCCGATGTGACTCTTGGGCCCATTCTATCGCTGAACGCTATATAAAAATTGGGAGGCGGTCAAGCATGCTAATGGCCGTTTACGACAAGTTTTACGGCAACGTTTACGGCCAATATAGTTTCCAATTACTTAACGCAAACGAACTGATAAGACTCTACGGAGAATAAAGCTACAAAAAGAGAGCAAAAGTAAAAAATACGACTGCCCAGGCATGTTTAAAAGGGATGTCGACTCGGGAAGCCACAAAGTGGTCCCACTGTGAGATGTATTGCAGAAAGTCTCACAGTGACTCGGCCTCGCCCTCGTTGAAACGCCGTTACGTGAATATAAAACAGTGCTGCGCAAGGCAAAGTTACGAGCGCCGCTTTTAAGTATTCCATTTCGTAGTACTTGAATTATGAGGTAGCTCGTAACGTCAGTCTGTCTGTCTGTGACGTCAACGTGAAGCGATCGTGTCTTCAGAGTGAATTTTTTCACACCCCTCGTGTGTAAATGCCTTGTGCATTATATGGCACAGACCTTTGCAGTGAAGTTTCACATCAGACAGATCAATGTTTTGCAGAACGCCATTCCGAATGGTCAATCGCAATTTCACAGTTTCACCGCTGTTTTGGCGCACTATGACTTTAGTTGTCCGTGCGCCATTAAAAATCCATCATCATCATCATCATTTCAAATGGGGTATGTATTTTACAAAAAGCACCATTTCGTGTTCTACAGAAAAGGAAAGAAAAACGCTTCAGGGGTTGCATTCCATTTAAAACACTGTTTCAGGTGGATGTCTTTTCGACTTTGTTATCACACCTTTCAGTTGAGCCTGCGGAATAAAGGAAGGTCGCTATTTACAAAAACAACCCTTTCTATACTCTGCAAAAAGAAAAAAAACGTAGTGCGTACAGGAACCAATCACACCGTTGTGTGACTCAGAACCTCAACCGTTGATTGGCTGCACCAGAGGGGGTCCTTCGGAGATCACGTTATCAGTGGTTTGCTAATACTCATTAGTACCGCGTGCATTATGGACAAACCAGTATGTTTACAAATGATTTTACAAAAAGTTACAGATGTGCATAGCATAACACAAAAAGTAAAGGATTGTAAGTATACCTTGAGAGTAAAGAGGACCTCGCCTTTCTCTCTGCTCAGGTAAGGAGACATCCTTCATGCCGTACAGAAGTCGTACCGTGTCCGCGTACGTCCGATGCGGTGTGCTGGGCGGACGGGGCACGTGCGGTGGAGCAACAGGCCGCCGTACGGTCTCGGGTTGCTGTGAAAACACACAGAGGGAAGGTCAAAGTAATATTCAGCACTGTACTCAGGGGTCGCACGTCACTTGTCAAGTGTCTATTCCACGTATGCACGTCAAAGAATGAGAAATGTCAAGTTGTTGTAAATCAAACCGGAAGACACAAAAGGAAATTATTCCTCAAATGTGCGTGTTTCACATGCCCCTGTCCAGTTACAGATTGCCATAATTATTGACTGATAGGTGATACCATTTATGTATTCAAAGTGTACGCAGTTCGGTAATCATGTGCGTCAAGAAGCAGTCCGTTACAAGAATAGCGAGTGGCTCGATATTCTAGTTTTGGCAGATCGAAAAATGGTCACGATAACGGTTTCGAAAACATGATAAGCCAATCGATCGATTCCCTTTTGAAGCGGCTGACGTCCCGTTGTTGTTGTTTTATTCGACATCTTCCTGCATCATATCGTTTTCGTAGACTGATTCCAATCTACTAAATCTCCGTAATAAAAGTAACCAAACTGAAGCTTGAACATACAAGCCGGACGCACGGATCTACGTTTGAATTTTTCTTTCTTTCGACTCCTATTCTATTCTACTCATACGAGCAGCAAAACACAACACAAGCATCCAAGCGTGGGGGCTCGCGTCCCACTACTGACTGGCTTTCTGAACCACTGTCAATTTCAATTTCACCATATTAATCCGTACCAAAAAGAAGGAGGCAGATAAGGACATACGAGTTAAACTTCCCCGTGTCCTTCCGCATCACACTTCTTCTTTTCTTTGTAAGGTTCTGGGCTTCGTAAACACAGAAGAAACAAGCACACAAACACATTACAATGTATCATTTACTTTATCGGGGGCTTAAATTTCTCGAAGGCAAAAGCGAAGCGACGACAAACGTATGACGCGCCCGTATATCTGATCACCAGCACCACCACACAGCTCACTTCCGCAGATAGAGATCCACAGAAGCTGAATCTTCCATTTAAACGTCTCGAGACATAAGTCACTAGATTTGTTGATGAACGGTTTGCGCCGCTGCCAACAAATGCGGGGAGGCAATCACTGAAGTCTCGCGGAGGAAGAGAACAAATGGACCGCTGAAGGAAGATATGTGAAAGATATCCGAGCCGCCTCCACCGTCTCTGTGGGATCGCTTTGCATTATTGCCTCTCGACCCACTTGGAGAGATACGATCCTTTCTTATCAGCAACCATTCATCAAGTTTGATGTGTTCAGTGGATAAAATCTGACTCTATACATCTTCTCTTGGAAGAATGCCTCTTCAGGAAAAATGATCATTTTGGCGTTCGTTTTTGCTGCGTCTGCATTCAGTTTCATTTGCATTAGGCTTGTAAAATAAAAGACATTAGCTTTCACGTGCTCAAGAATTCCTTGTCCTGCGTTCTTCATCTTCACACATACTGGCCGTGATCCACAAAGAGAGATTCTTATAAATGGCGGAGAGTATACGAGGTACAGCTTGGGACAAAAGTTTACGGAACACGGCACTGGCACATTTCTTCATCGGAGCGGCCACCTGTTAGATATTAGGAAGAGATCGAACAAGAAACGGGTGACCGGCTATTCTGTTAACCTTTCAGTATGTGTGTCTGCTTCTTTTGGCTGCTAGGGTGTCGTCCCAACAGGGAAATGCGACCCCCCGGTGTTCCGTAAACTTTTGTCCCAAGCTGTACCTCTTCACTTTCACTAATTTTGCGAGCGGTCTTGGGCATCACGGAATAACGAAAGAGGACATGTCACTTGACGTTAGTGGTTGTAATTTCCTTTCCAATTGAAAGTCAAGTGAGAAAGTGAAGACGACGATTACATTTATTCACTCCATATATGAAATCGCAATATAGGCTGCATAAGTATAACATCGCATCTTCCTCCTGTATGCACGTTTAGGATGTTCAGTTATAGGATCGCCCAAGCAACGACACCTACACAATAAGGCCTGATCGTTGATCAACACCAAGCAGCCATTAGGAGAACCGAAAAATCACAGTCATGGCTTCAGCAGCCGTAACCATAAAAATTAGCCACCGAAAGCCATACGGAGCCATTAGGGCCGGCGATAGGAGGTGGGGGGGGGGGGGGGGCGAGTAAGTGTCACGGTCCTTGAACGGCACTTAGTTCGCGTACCAGGGACCGTATTTTCTATTTGGGAGGTAAAGTGAAAACACATGTATCCCGTCCATACCTTCCCCGACGCCTTTGCAGCCCCACGGCTATATGGAACATGTGTTTTCTCTTAAAGGACACCCAGGTTCTAAGTTTATGGCATTCGTCGGCATGGATCCCTCAAAGGGGCATATGTGCACCCCGACCGACGCATTGTGTGCGACTAGTTAGAGAAAGGGGGACGAAAGAGACAAGGCGACGGAATTTTAGCCAGAGTGGTAGTTGGTATTGGGCCACCTCCTTGAACGGTCAGCTTTGAGCCGCGTATCGGGCGCAGCGACAAAGTTGGCATCAGCATTGGGTTGATGTGAGCAAGTGCATCTCGTTCGTCCGTATTATTTGTGCATCAGACTCTTCTGTGAGTTTTTGTGCCGTGCCTGCAAGTCTCCTTCCGTCGCAGCATACTCCCTCCGTCGCACCTCAGCAAGCATCTGAACATCCGCCGACCACCACCAGGAACCACCGGACTTACCGTAATATAAGTTTGATTCATTCTTCCCGAACTACAGTCATCTATTCCACGCGATTGTCTGTGTTAGCTGTACATCGTTACTAGTTTATGTGTATAAATGTTTTGTTTGATATTGAATACGAGCGGAGTGGTGTGGTCATTCACTGATCGGCGATAAAAAGCAATATCTCTATCCCAGCATCGTCAGGGTGTGGGATTCTCCTTCTCATCCGTCCCTCTGTTCACACTCGGGTGTGACAATTAACTGGCGTCCGCGACAGGACGATGATGAGACTCGGACGGAGACCCTGAGAGAGATTGCTGTGATCGTCTGATCTTTGGGTGGCCACGCACTCGCGCCGACGATGGATGTTGTGGCACTAGTGGCAGCTGGCAAAGAGTTAGGCCTTGAGGGTGCTGAGCTAAAACAGTGGCTTGAGGTTCAAGATGCTAAATGGCAGGCGGCAGAGAGAGAAAAGCGCGCAGCCGATAGAGAGGCCGCGAAAGAAGCAGCAGAACTTCGTAAGGCAGAAGCCGAGTTAGTAGATAAAAAGTTGAAATTGCTCGAGCTCGAAAATGCACGTCCGACGCCCGCCACCGGGCCGGCAGCTTTGAATGCCCCCGTTCTAGGGTTACAGAAGGGAATGGCCCCCTTCGACGAGCGTAAAGATGACCTTCACGCGTATTTGCTAAGGTTCGAGCGTGTAGCGCGAAGTCAAAAATGGCCCCAGAGCTATTGGGCAGCGTCCCTAAGCATGTGCCTGACAGGGGAGGCACTGGGGGTGTATTCACGAATCGCACCCGAAGATTGTGGTGACTATGAAAAGGTTAAAGCCGCACTGTTGAAGAGATTCCGGCTAACTTCCGAAGGCTTCAGAGAGAAGTTTCGTACAATACAGCCAGAAGAGGGAGAATCCGGATCTCAGTTTGCCACACGGCTATGTAGTTATTTTGACCGATGGATTGAATTTTCCCAAGTTAAAGAAGGGGATTTTCAAGCTCTTCGCAACCTCCTCATAAGAGAGCAATTCCTGTTGGACTGCTCAAGTACCGTCGCGCTTTTTCTCAAGGAAAAGAAATTAAACACTCTGAAAGAGGTTTCCGAAGCCGCAGACGATTTCATGGAAGCGCACTGTATTCGTAGTTTGGCTCCGAAGCGCGGAGAGCTCCAGAGAGGTTGGAAGTCCAACACTGATATATCGAGAGGCCAAGATTTGGCAAGGCAGGGAAAAGCCATTGGAGGGGAACCATCCGACAGACCCAGCAGCGGTAAACCTACACGGGAGGGAAAGCCTCCGCCTAAATGCTACCTTTGTGGGAGGATAGGACATGTTGCAAATCAATGCAGGAGCGTTTGGCATAGGAGGGGCGATGATAGCAGGTGCATTAAGTGTGGCCTATTAGGACATAAGGCAGACGCCTGCAGGGGCAAGACTGATGGACAGGTGAACAATTCGAGAATGCAAAGCTCTTGTTTCGTGGCTACTGAACCAAGGGATTTAAACAAAAACATAGAAGACGGCTACGTCGAACTCCGAAGTGGTGAGAAAGTCCCGGTTGTGAACGCATTCCTGTCAAATAAAGTAAAAGTCCTCGCCTCGGACTTGCCAGTCGTCGAAGGCAGGGTAGGAGAGGAGATGGTATCAGTTTTAAGGGATACCGGAAGTAACACAGTTGTTGTTAGGAAGAGTCTTGTGCTACCTTCTCAATACACCGGGCAGTTTGGCCTTGTTTACCTCGTGGACGGCACCATGAAGCGACTGCCCGAGGCAAGAATACAGGTGAAGACGCCATATTTCTCTGGCAACGTTGCGGCCAAGGTAATGGAGGCACCGTTGTACGACCTCATCCTTGGAAACGCAGCGGGAGTACGGCCAGTCGGCGAGCCAGATGAAAGCTGGGATCAAGAATTGGGAGCCCCCACAGAACAGTCAACAGCTGACGACAGGGTCGCGGCGACTTCAGGACCCATGGAAACCCTAGGGAACATACCAGAAACCACACAGTGCGAGATGGTCGACTTGTCACAGCATCGGGCCTTGGAACCCGACAACGAGGACTCAGGAGCAGCAGCAGCTGTCGTCACCAGAAGTCAAAACGTGGCTACCAAGAGACCGCCGCCAAGGTTACGTGTTCCAGATATTGAAGGCGGACCGACGGATGTTGCTACACTTATAAAAGCACAAGAGGAGGACCCCACACTGCGAACCTGTTACGACAAAATGGGGCAGGAACAGCGATGCCACAACACCAATAGAACTTTCGAATTCGCGGAGGAAAGCGGCATCTTATACCGGAAGTACTACGACGAACCCGGACACATGCAGCAGCAGCTAGTGGTACCAAAGCAGTATCGGAACGCGGTTCTACGACTCGCTCATGAGGGAATCCTGGCAGGGCATCTAGGGGTGAAGAAGACAACTGACCGAATTTTGACGGATTTTTTCTGGCCTGGGCTACAGGCTGATGTTGGTCGTTTCGTCCGATCGTGTGATCGCTGCCAGAGGACAACCCCAAAAGGAAAAATCGCGAAAGCTCCACTCCAGTGCATGCCCAAGATCGACGCCCCGTTCCAAAGAGTAGCTGTCGACATCATCGGGCCCATTTCGCCTCCATCACGGGTGGGCAGCCGTTATATCTTGACTCTCGTCGATTTTGCGACGCGCTACCCCGATGCCGTTGCACTTAAATCCACTGACACCGAAAGTGTTGCGGAAGGATTGGTGGAAATCTTTTCAAGAGTGGGTATTCCCCGGGAGGTTCTCAGTGATAGAGGGAGCAACTTCGTGTCCAAACTAATGCAAGAAGTCGGGAGGCTCCTTTCGATTAAACAAATTCAAACCACCCCATATCATCCGATGGGAAATGGTTTGGTCGAGCGTTTTAATGGGACCTTGAAGAGTATGCTGCGCAGGATGTGCGAAGAAAGGCCTATCGACTGGGACAGGTACCTGGCAGCGTTGCTCTTCGCGTATCGTGAAGTCTCGCAAGAGAGCCTTGGGTTCTCTTCATTTGAGATGTTATACGGAAGACACGTCCGAGGGCCCCTGACGGTTTTGAAGGAACTATGGACCCGAGCTGATCTTCCAGAAGAGACGAAGACAACGTACGAATACGTTCTAGAATTAAGGAACCGGCTTGAGTCGACCTGCAAGTTAGCGCATGAGTCACTGGAGAAGGCAGGAGCAAGGTACCGGCAGTATTACAACAAGAAGGCGAGGGACCGAAATCTCACAACCGGGGACAAGGTACTAGTACTGCTTCCAACCGACAATAACAAATTACTTATGCATTGGAAGGGTCCATTCCCCGTCACACAGAAAAAAGGACCGGTCGACTATGAAGTCGACGTGGGGACAGCAAGAAGGGTATTTCACATTAACATGTTAAAAAAGTACGAACAGCGCTGCCCGCCAGACGAAACTAGCCTAAGGGCAGAAAGCAAGGGACGCGAAGGTGACGACAGATTGTCACGGCAGATGTGTGCAGCAGTATCAGACCCAGGGCCAGCAGAAGAAGAGCTGCCGTTGATGCAAATGGAGCCGACAGAGGACGCTAAGGACGTCGTAATCTCATCCGAAATTTGCGCCGAGGAGAGGCGTGAAATCGAGCTGCTGTTGGACCAATACGGCACCGTGTTTTCAGACGTGCCGGGAAAAACTGATCTGGTTCAATGCCGGTTACAGATGACCACAGACCGTCCTATATACGTGAAACAGTACCCGCTTCCCTACGCATTACGGGAATCCGTGCAGGAAGAAGTGGAACGGATGTTACAGATGGGTGTAATTGAGCCCTCGGAGTCTGCGTACAACTCCCCCGTTGTAATTGTCAAGAAGCCTGACAGAACCAACCGTCTCTGTATCGATTTTCGAAGGATAAATGACGCACTGGTCTCGAACTCAGAGCCTATCCCAAATGCAGAAGAAATCTTCACAACCATCGCAAATAAACGGGTCTTCTCAAAGTTAGACTTATCGAAGGGATATTGGCAAGTGCCCTTGGACGAGGCATCGAAGCCCAAGACGGCCTTTTCCACTTCAACGGGTCTATATCATTTTTGCTATATGCCGTTTGGCATAAAAACAGCCCCAGCTGTATTCACCAGGCTGATGAGGGAAGTTCTCGCGGGCGTGGCCGATGTAGTGCATTATTACGACGACGTGCTGGTAGCCTCAGCTACGTGGGAAGGACACATCATGTCGCTTGGAGAGGTATTCCACCGCTTACAGCAAGCAGGGTTGACGGCGCGGCCAACGAAGTGCGAGCTCGCATTCAGCCGAATAACCTTCCTGGGCCATGAAATCGGAGGAGGTACAAAGGCACCGCTCACGAAGACCTTGGAGAAGATCCAGCAAGCAAGAAGACTAGCGACAAAACGGCAGATACGGTCATTCCTTGGACTCGCTGGATACTATCGGGAATTTATCCCTGGATATGCGGCCATCGCGAAGCCTCTCACAGACGCAACCAAAAAGGGGGCGTCCAACAATGTATCCTGGACTGAAGACATCGAGCGTGCCTTCGAGGCACTGAAGAAAGCACTTTCCAGCCCCCCTGTCTTGCGCTTGCCCGACTTGCAGCGTCCATTCACGTTACGGACAGACGCCTCCGACACATGCCTCGGAGCCATGCTTCTCCAGGAGTACGAGGGTGTGCTACACCCCGTTTCTTGCGCGAGCCGCAAATTGACAGGGGCTGAAACTGCGTATGCCACTGTTGAAAAGGAAGGGTTGGCCCTTGTGTGGGGAATTAACCGATTTAAGCCGTACCTAATCGGAGTCCCTTTCACCGTACAGACGGACCACCGGCCACTACAGTACCTCAATAAGTGTAAACACGTTAACCAGAGAGTACTTAGATGGAGTCTCATGCTTCAAGAGTATGACTTTAAGGTGGAATATATCCGTGGAAGCGACAATGTAGGCGCCGACTACCTCAGTCATGTCTGATTTGTTAGAACTTTTTGTAATCGTATTAGGGCGCAACATTATGCAGCTGTGTAATAACTGCATTCATGTGTATATTCCTGAGTATATATCGTCTTAAAATCAGTGTACTGTTTGCTGCTATAAGTATATTCTCGTCTGTGACCCACTATGAGAATTGTTAGTATTTTTTCTCTTTGTACTCCAATGGCCGCGAGCATTTGTTTTGTCGGACCCATCGGAACGTGCATGTACATGTTTATGTTGTCCCGCAAGTGGTTATGGTATTGAGTTATTGAGTGGTAGAAATGTGTAGGTATCTGTCGTTATCTCATTATGCTCATGACACAAATGTTGTATTTCATACATGCTTTATTGCTATGAAGACTCTTGGTATAGACACTCTTACGTTCTGCGGACTCGAGACCGTTCATTGAGTGTTTCGTTCCGTAAACACGTCTTAAGCGGGGGGAAAGTGTCACGGTCCTTGAACGGCACTTAGTTCGCGTACCAGGGACCGTATTTTCTATTTGGGAGGTAAAGTGAAAACACATGTATCCCGTCCATACCTTCCCCGACGCCTTTGCAGCCCCACGGCTATATGGAACATGTGTTTTCTCTTAAAGGACACCCAGGTTCTAAGTTTATGGCATTCGTCGGCATGGATCCCTCAAAGGGGCATATGTGCACCCCGACCGACGCATTGTGTGCGACTAGTTAGAGAAAGGGGGACGAAAGAGACAAGGCGACGGAATTTTAGCCAGAGTGGTAGTTGGTATTGGGCCACCTCCTTGAACGGTCAGCTTTGAGCCGCGTATCGGGCGCAGCGACAAAGTTGGCATCAGCATTGGGTTGATGTGAGCAAGTGCATCTCGTTCGTCCGTATTATTTGTGCATCAGACTCTTCTGTGAGTTTTTGTGCCGTGCCTGCAAGTCTCCTTCCGTCGCAGCATACTCCCTCCGTCGCACCTCAGCAAGCATCTGAACATCCGCCGACCACCACCAGGAACCACCGGACTTACCGTAATATAAGTTTGATTCATTCTTCCCGAACTACAGTCATCTATTCCACGCGATTGTCTGTGTTAGCTGTACATCGTTACTAGTTTATGTGTATAAATGTTTTGTTTGATATTGAATACGAGCGGAGTGGTGTGGTCATTCACTGATCGGCGATAAAAAGCAATATCTCTATCCCAGCATCGTCAGGGTGTGGGATTCTCCTTCTCATCCGTCCCTCTGTTCACACTCGGGTGTGACAGTAAGGCGACCGCCTTAGGCCCCACGGACGGAGCCCTCAACCAGGGATTACTTTTTTTTTAAATATCAATTATGCACTTAATCGTGTGAAACAGGCCCCGCGCATGCAGCTTGCGCGGTGCATACAGTCGCGATGTGCCTTCCCCTCAGGCCCCGCACACCCCTAGCACCGGCCCTGGGAGCCATAAGCAGCCGCTCTCAACCATGGGCTTGCTGTGTTTCCAATCCTATGACAGTGATTGAGTGACCAGCGACCGGACCATATCGCGAGAGCGAGAGAGAGCCAGAGAGGGAGGGAGAGAGGAGGTGTCAAACAAAGGTCTTCTTTATAGTCTCGGGAGCGTTGATATAGCTCAAGTTTTTCTTTCTTGTCTCTTCTTCTTCCTTTTTGTGTGCAATTACTATTCAAAAGAGCGACTGTGTCGAGTGTATCAGTCTAAAAAATCTGCACGAGCACTCATAAAAGCGAGGTCTGCACAGTGAAAACGCATGTTAACTGACCGAACGAAAAGAAAGCCTAGGTATCTGCTGGTAAATGCCACGATTAATGTATCAAACTTGATTGAGAAGATAACTCCATTTAGAAATCACAGAAGGAAAGTAACATAGGGTCAAGACTGGCTACTCCAATATTTACAGTCTCGGGAGATATAAAATGACGGTGAAAATTAAAATAAGAGCTACGACAGCAATCCTCTCAAAATTCCAGATGCAGGAGTCTATACTGAGGGACAAGCAAATAATTATGTCGAGACCTCTAAAATGGGAATGAGGAAAGTAAAAATTGACAAAGAGCAGCCTGAGTACATATCACGACACAGGGGGGGATATAGGGATGTAGGAAGAATAAGATCGCAGGATATCGATGTGATGAGGTGACTTCAAAAACTGCTCGAGTGCATGCATTGCAAGGACCCGGATGTCATGACGCTGTACCGTTCGAGATGTGTAAACGTTAGAAGCTAACTTCAGCAGACATAGAAAATGTGCACAGGACCACATGTCCGGCGCGCATCAGTATGGACTCTAGACAAGTAAACAGATCGCCAAATTTCTTTACACAGAATTTTCTTTTCACACCGCAGGCAGAAACAAGTTGACTGCTTGAGAACTGAGCTGCGTTTTGTAGGGATGTCATCTCACTTTCTCTAGAGTCATTTTTTAAGGCTGTACCGAGTAAATACAGCCTCCACCCCGTGCTAAGAAGTGTGGTTTGGAATATGAAATGAGGATTTGCTCGTAGAACCCTGTCACGTGATTGTACATAGAGGAGCGCGAACAAAGGAGCGGGGTTGCATTGTGCGAAGATCTTCATGTAGGGAACAGGACAAATGAAGGGCTATATGGACCACAATGTGGCACACCAGAACAGTCTCGAGCAAAAAAAAAAAAAAAATGTCTTTATCTTGAAGAGTCATTAAAAGCTACTACGCAGTGGTCGCTTTTTTTCGACACAAGGGAACCGTTCCAGTACCTCCCTTGCTGTGAATGAGCCGCAAAGTAAAAAAAAAAAAAGAATGTGTCTCTTCCATTATATTTCTTTGGTCAGCTAGAAGCACCTTTTGCCTTTCCTTCGTCAGGTACTATAAATTTCCTTTTCTTGGAATGGATTGATTAAATGCTGCCCTCTGTGGCTCAGTCGGTAGTGTGTCCTCCTGCTGATCCCTTCTGAAAAAATGTATGGACGTGCTATTGAATTTCTATAGCAAAAAGTCCAAACGGACAATAGACTTTATTTGGACAGAGCTTTTTCTTTTCTTTTTACTCCCTTTAACTACTTGGAACGGACAGTCTATAGACCTTTGTGCGCACCATCGGGTAGGCTGATCTACAGGTGATATGACAGCCATGTGGTGCATCCTGGCGAGCTCTTTCTCCGTCTTTTCGTATAAAGGTATCGGAACTCGAGGAGGACAAGACAGCGCAAAAGGCTTGGCGTCTACGGGCGAAGTGCGATGTGGTAGTAGCCATTTAGCTTTCCAAGGCTTTGAAAGGGTTCTGGAAACTCATTCTCCGACTCCAACTTCCTTACGTTACAAATCCCAAGATCGCGGGTTCAAAACCGGCCGAGGACGGTGGCAACTTAGTGGAAGGGTACAAGTTGCTCAGATACGCTGTCTTCCGCGAGGGACGTTAAATGTGGTGTGCCGTGTGTCGATATTTCGGCGCACGTTAATGAACCCTCAGGTGGGCAAAATTAATCCACCGACCCGACCACTGTGGCGTCGCTCATGATCGCACGACGTAGAGCTCCGTATTATTATTATTATTATTATTATCATTATTAATTATTGATTTAAAAAGTGAAATGCATTTCGTCGCCCGTTTCAACTACATCGTGACAACGATGTCTCTATTGATTTGGATTAGATTTGAGTGAAAAGTAATACGGAAAACATCGTTAGTGGCAGGTGGTGGTAGTTGCAGCACTACCACCACTTACCACAACCACCAGTATACGGAGATCCTGGCTCCACTGTGGAGCCGGCTGCTCGAGCTCGCTTGTACCGCTAAAGGGTGGTTATAGCAACGCCGACCCCAAGGGGTTGGCGTTAGTGGACGGCGTGATGGCAGCATAAAGAATAAGCAAGCGAAAAATGATTGTGAAATGATAGGAATGATGTCTCTATTAACCAATACAGATCGCATTCCTAGGGATTCCTTTACCCATACCTCGGCAAAAGTCGCTCATGAGCATGCTCATTCATGCTCAATCATGCTCAATGTGACGAATGAGTTGAGCATGACTGAGCAAACAGAGAGCTGTAGTGAACGGTAACGGCAAACTCTACGGATTACCGCGGGCGCTATTCAATTAAATTTTGTTATTTATTGGCACCCAAAAATCCCTGTAGATGGCGTTACGTGGGTGGAGTAGGGTATAACAGGCGTAAGAAACAATATACACAGTAGCTAACTAGAACAACATAAACAAGATGCAAAAACACAAGATATAAGATGATGGTCGATATTGTGAGATACTTTGAATGAGTCATGTAGTCATGGTGACTATGGAATCGCGGAAGCTGGAAGGGGCAAGAGCAGATCAGCCGTGCAAGTACCACTAAGTGGGTCTGTCCTCACTATCATCTTAATCATCATCTCGATATTCTGAACAGTTAAAATAGCGGAAGAACATGGACGATGGGCAGCCTCATGGCGAAAGCGCCTGCAGCTGCTACGCGGCGGAACGTGGCGTTCCTGACAAAATTCACAATCATGAGCATTCTCACTCACACTCACTCATGCTCACTGTGATGAATGAGTTGAGCCTGTGTGAGCAAACGGAGAGCTGAGCGGGGAGTGAGTGAGCATGAATGAGCAAACAAGAAGCTGAGTTGGATATGAGTGAGCATGAGTCAACAGGAGTCACAAGAGCCGACCTCTGCGTTTAACAAACAATTTCCGACGGTATCATCGCGAACGCACCGCAACAAAAACAAAACACGTTTCATATTCTTTTCTCGTTGTATAGTTTATTAGTCTGCAATGCAACACAGTTGCTTACTCAACCGTACACCACACCCACGCTCAATTCAAACAGACCAAACAATACCGTAAGGACAAAACGTTCAAACAAGCACGCACCATGTACAAAACCACGTGTAAGACCCAGACACGATTTATTAAGCCTCGCTTCAGACCTTCCATCATTTCACCTGTCACAGTCGCGGAACCATTAACACCGCCCCACGAATTGAGACAAGCACACATTACATAACCAGACTCCTCCCTAGGTGTCCCAAGGAGAATCATCGACGATGCTTCCCATACAAAACCACCTGAACGGAATACAAATCAGTCTCTCTCTACCCACCTGCGCCTTTCCTCCAACGCATCTTGGACAAAACACTCCGTGCATAAACCAATAAAGTTCCAGTGTGTACGTTGCTTCGAAACAGGCAGTCACCTTCGGTCACAAAGATCGCTTCTTTCGCAGAATTTATTTATGACTACGACTGCAAGGCGGAAGTACATCGTATAACGTGTTTGTTGTTCCCTTAAAAAACGGAAAGACATCGTTAGGTATAACACAACGGGAGTCTCTGATGCCGTCGTGTTCAGTATTTGCATGTCCTCGCCGTTCGTCATCGTAAGGATGGTTCCTACTGTGATGGTGGTGTATGAGTCATGTGAGGACTGTGGCTTGAACTCGGGGTTGCGATAAAAATAGTGGCCTCTGAGCGAGATGGTTGTGGCGTTGTTTTGGTTTTGTGACAGTTGTCGGTGGCGGTGTGCTTTGACAAATGTGGGGACATAAAGCGATAGCTGCGTTCTTTGCGTGACAGTTTCGACATTTGGACATGTGTAATAAACTGTCCCACTCGGTGTGTGTTCGTGATGTTTCTTACAGTGACTGAATACATGCAAGCGGCAAAGATTTCATGCATCTAGTTTTGTTTCGCTGTACAAGCAGCGCATCATGAGCATAATTGATGGAGACTTTTGACGCTAACTGGAATGAAAGGCATTCACTCTATGATACATCAAAATTAAGGGTTAACGGAGCAAGGACAGAAGTAATTGAGGAACAGAGCCGTAGTTGTCGCTTAATTTTGAAGTGTGATCCCCAACTAGCACAATATCTCGTTTTTACGTATGCACTCTATACTCTTGTCGTCCTCTCATATTTCACATCTCACGCTTCTCGAGTAATGGGGTAGTGTACTGCTCTCAAGCGGTGAATCACCCCAGGCCATAGTCATGATTTAGTAGTAGTATAATATAATATAATATAATATAATATAATATAATATAATATAATATAATATAATATAATATAATGTAATATAATATAATATAATATAATATAATATAATATAATATAATATAATAAGTTGTTGTCGTCCTCTCCTGACGTCACCAGAGTGGCGAAACAGTACGCGTTGCGTAGCTGATCGAGTTACGGTTTTGATTAATTGATTGAGGGATTGATAAATAAAAATATGGAGATGTGAGACCCGGGCTGCTCCAGAACTCGTGAATAGAAAATAAAGTAGCAAAAATCAACCTCGAAATGAGCAAGAGACAGAAAAAATAAATAAAATGAAATAAAAATAACAAGCAGGGCCTACCTAGCGAATGAGCCCAGTAAATAAGAAATAAGAGTTTACGAGTTTCGGTTTTAATTCAGTGTTTGGTGAATCTATTCCCGTTTCTGAAGACAACGTAACAATGTAAACAGCACTCGCAAAGAAGTTGCGTTGCATCGGAGTTCAACATTAAAGGGGCGTTCAGGGGTTGTTGACTGGTTTTGAGATTACAGTTGTAACGTGACTAATCTTGAACTCACCTTGGTGGACGTCACAAGGTGCTCGACCAAGATAAAGGAGGCTGGACAACAACAACAACAACAGTAAATGATAAAGGAGACTGAAGATTGTTTCAGATATGGTGAAACGTATATAATAAGCAAGTTTTGTCTGGAATCGGGGGCTCGATTGCTAACGGCGAAGTCACGGTAGCGACAGCGCTGACTAAAAAAAACGACAAAAAATAATTGGTTGAGAATTTTATCCAAATATATGCACAGCGAGTGTACATCACAACAAACCATGCGATAGCGTTCTCTTAGCTTTGGAAATGTAATGTAACGTAATAATAATAATTTAATATGTTCCTCGTGTCACAGAGCGCTTTTATATGGTTATCGATAGTGGTCGCGGTTCACATTCTGAAAACAACGCAACAACGGCACACTGGATGTTCCTGATGACACGTATAGTTAAGGCTGGATAAAAAAAAAAAAATTCAGAAAGTGCAGTGCACTGCAAACAGCGCTAGAAGTGTGTCTAATGTCCAAAGATTAGAAAAATCCATCTTCATATTTTTACCGCCGACGCTGCTCATACAGAAGCGAGTGTATATCACTGCGAAGGAAGTACACTGATAGGTCGTCAGCAATAATACGAAATCCGGGCCGTACAAGGATGAAAAATTAGGTTTCCATCCAATATGGATCACGACGGCCTGCAACAATGAGTGATCGTGATGAAGATAGACGTCCGCAGTCGAAGGAAAGTCCCTTTCCCAACTCCAGACCACCACCACGCAGTAGCACAATAGAAAAAGGGAACAGACGGAGAGACCCATTCGGACGCGGCGTCGTCTGTGATGGCTCCTTATCGTTGTCGGTCTTGCACTCCACGAGCCGAAACGTCGCCATGAAAGGGTCCCTTCTCTGGTTTTTCTTTTTACCCTACCATTTTTAAACTCTTTTCAAAAACATCTCCATTAAGCTGGAGAAGATTCTTCAAACGATAGAAGTCCTCCCGAGATATAGCGGCGTTTTGTAAACATTCCTGAATACTTTCCTCGCGCCCTTTTTTCTCTCATATAGACACGCAGTTTTTTTGTTTGTTTTTTTTAAGTAACTTTTCTTTTCCTTCGTGTGGAAGCGTAAATATGTGGTGCGGAGCTTACATGAGATAATAGGGAGTTTTAGTGCATCGTACGTTATGGCCTTTGCGTACGTAAGGGATAGCGTGGTGGTTCTGCGCACTGCGCAAACTTCTCTTTATGTTTTGCAAGTGCGCAGAGCCACCAACGTTATTCATTACGTACGGAACAGCTACGTGCTTGAGATGTACTAAAACTCACTGCGTATCGCATAATCGGTGCTGTCGTTGCATTCAGACCGTTGGACATGTGTCGAATGTTTACAATGCACTCAAAAAAAGAAAAAGAGCGGAATCCCATTAAATACAAAAGTATAAAAGTATGCGCATTTACCACCACGTGAACATTTTAAATGCACGAAAAAGCACGATCGGTTATTTTGCTTCGTTACAGGTAAAGAACTAATATAGCGAACACATGGGCTACTACTAAGGGGAGAACAGTAGGACAAGAGCGCCGATACTTCGAACAGAGTCTCTATTCTTCTGGACCAATAAGAAGAACAGTTCGAAATATCGGCGGCTCTCGTCCTACGACTCTTCCCTTGATAGTAGCACATGTGTTCACTATTTTATTACCAGTTGCCTCGCTTTTCTACCCTTCTACCTGTGGTAAAAGTTGCTCTTGACGAAATCGTGTATCTGAGACATTTGTTACATGTTTGTTTACTGGAACGGCAACGAGGGTGCCTCTGGTGTGTCTGTGTCCTGCGTTGCGTCACGTGACTAATACTCCGAATATCCTTTTGTCATGGCGTGATCCTGTTGACATGGACAATCCATGCACGTCACGTTCAACTGAGGAACGTTGACACACGTGACCAGGCCGAACGACCTTTCTAAGTGGGACATTCAAAGGGGTAACAATTACTACGAAAGCACATTTGTTGCATGACGTACTGTTCGTCAATATGATCAGAGTGTTCCGACCAGTGGCGTAGACAGACCGCCAAGGTAGGGGGGGCTCGATACGAAAACTTGCCCCCCCCCCCCCCGCTGATCCTGGGTGAAACAACACACAATACTTGTGCACACCTCAAAATGCGGTAATTGATTTGGGCGTTCACAATACGATTACACAGTGATGTCCATGAGGCGGTGTCACGAGATCGGAAGAATTTTGAAAAGCTCATACTTTGAAAACCACGCAAGAGTGCCGATTAGATAGACGACATGAACTGTAAGAACTTTCGCGATCGTCACACTGCCCCCCCCCCCCATATATATATATTATTTTCTCCTTGGATTTGCGCAATTTGCGTAGGTCCGTCGCGGCAGGTAGGGGGGGCTCGAGCCCCCCCTAGCCCCCCCGTGGCTACGCCACTGGTTCCGACCCATTTCTTTTCTCTTCCCAACTGCGCTTTGATCAGTGAATTAAACTCTTCTTAATCAACAACAACAACAAATAAATCATAACTATGGCCTGGGGTTCTTAATCAATTGCTGAATCTGGTCCTGATTACCAGTTGTCACGATTCTTGTTAGGCTGCCTTTTTTTTTCTTCTTCTTCTTCTTCTTCTTTAGATTGGAAGTACAAGAATGAAATACAATAATGAGCATAACTGCATTGACACCTCGGTGGAAGCATACAGGCAGAATTGAATTGAAGGCAGTGAAGGTAGTGTACTGCTCTCCAGTGGTGAATCACTCCATGTCAGAGTCAGGATTCATTTGTTGTTGTTGACAAGGGGCCGTTTCATCGAGTCGACTTTGGTATCCGTACCAGATACTTTGAGATATCACATATTCAAGCTCATTTATCGCTGTAAAACAATAGTGAAGTGCTATGTCGGGCCAGTTGTTTGAAGAGGCGTTTCAAATTGGGAAGCTTGTCGCAGATATCCCCGAGGCGGAGTTAACGTTTAAAACCCATCGTTCTTTTGCTTTTCTTTCTTCTTTTGGGGTGCCCAACTCCAATCATAAGAGCCTTTTACGCTTCTCTTAGAGTTCTCGCTGATCAACCATGGAATTAAAAGCTTCACTCAACTGAGAAAATCTAAAGCGAAAAGATAATCGCACTTTAATCCAAATCTCCGAGACCGACATAAAATTTAGCCGCCATAAAAAGCCGCGATGTGAGGAACAGTTAAAGGATGCGCTGATCCAAATGCAATTTTCCCCCTCTCCCTCGCGTTTCCTTTGGGGTTGAAAGCAGGCGATCTCTCGCTCTGTATAGATGGGACCACCCGCGTTGCACAAAATATTTCAGAAGGGCTGGCATTGGGTTACTAACAGTTGTTCACTTCTCCCAGTGCTCTTCAAATTTCGTTTCCTTTACTCTTCTTCTTCTTCTTCTTTTTTTCTTGGCGCATCTCCTACGGTGTGTTTGTGTTTCGTTAAGAGGCGTTGGGATGTTGTGTCATCGGTGAAGGCCAACACAGGATGTGGTGAGTGGGTTTTGGGGGCGAAGATGTGTATCGCGTACCTACGGGATGCGTCATATGCCTTTTTATGCATAGCCTTCCCCATCATTTATCGCGCTGGAATATTAAAATTTGGCGTGATAAAAGCATGCGCCTTTCGGTCTAAATCGCAGCATATGTGACACATACAAAAAGCAAGCCCAAGAAAAATGTAGACCGCGGAAGTGGGTTTACATTTCTCCTCGCTAAAAACATAACTAGAAAGCATGAAATGTATGATGCGGTGTCACACGAAAGTGGGAAATCAATGACGAACAGCTTTACAGCTGACCCCCATTCGTTGATCCTGATGGAAGGAACAGAAAAACAAACAAACAAAATCAATCAGTCACGAGGCGAAGCTGTTAAAGAATGGAATAACCATCTCCGTTTTATTTTTAACCCATTTAATCCAAACCACCGTTAAGAAAGATGAGCTGAGAATGTTCTGCTCGCTCATCTAATAAGTCCACAATTCGAAAGATAAAAGAAACCCTGAAATCCAATTCTTTACGGCTGGATGAGCTCGTAAGAAAGAACAACGTTCCCTCTATTTTTTTAAAATAATTTAACACACGCATAAAGAGATGATGATGAGATGATTATTTAGAACTCTCATGGTACAGTCTAAAAACAGAAGTTCACCTTAATGATGCGCACGAAGTCACCCAAGCATACGAAAAAAAAAAAAAAATCATTCTCTCTCTCCTGGGGCTTACTGAGGACGACGGATGTATTTCTGTAACAGAAAAATGGCGCAGTACGCCTCCCGTATTCAACAATTCGAAGACAGAGCGATATTACTCTAAGTGCTGGACGGTTTAGCGCGTGTTGAGCGATGAATAAGAAAAACACAAACTTCAGACAGCAACTTTCTCGCAAAACGACAATCTAGCACAGCATAAAGCCGGCACAATGCGAGACGCACAGACGTCTCATATTCCGCAGGGATCATTAACGTCCCAACCCTATACCCCGACCAGAAACCGTCACAACGGGACATGAGGCACTCCCCGCGCCACAGTACACTTGGCGCTTTGTATACCAACTCCGTCCCAGTCGGGGTCAAAGTTCAACTTCTCTGATCTTTCCTCATATTACGCAATATGTGATGCATTAATTCTTCTCCCTCGCATTCTGGCAAGATACAAAAATATTCCAGTCTGGCCGCATCTGGTTTTTTTGTTACTCCGCCCTTTGTGCCACCTTTTCGGCAGAACCAGACCCTCGTCTGCTATATGACGAGACCGCGGCGCTTCATTTATGGCATATATTGGAGAGGGTAAAGCCGCCTGTATATGGGCTCGGGTGAAACAGTTTACATTTTTGGCTATATAAGGGTTTGGGTATGCGCGTACCTTGATGCCCTTCACTGAGTCAGCTGTAAGTAAGCGGAGCGAGATCCAAAAATCGAAGTATGCAGGAATGTGTTGAAACTGATTTGGGATAATTATATCTCATAACGACATTTGCAAACGACAAAAAATGGATCTGTCATATTCCAAAAGGTAGAGACTCCCTTGTTATAGCCATAGCTCAGTGCCATTCGCGCTGGATTTGAGACATTGTACAGCAATGGTGATGTGATGTGGTAGAAGACAAAGAAAAAAAAAAAGAAAAGTTTCCCAGGCTAATATGGACACTTTTTGGTAGTATTGTGCTGGCAATTATGCTGACGGTTGTTCCTATTTCTTCCTACTCTTTCTAATTCTTTTTTTATATAAATTTCTCTCTTTTCCTTCTTTCTGCTTTGATATGTTTCGTGATGCACTTTTGGGATGTTGAAATGTTAGCGAACACCGTGCCTACTATATGGGAGACCTGTGTCACATTTTTACTTCCCATTTTTCTATGAGGAACGTACATATAGGTCAGGCTGATCCTCGGACCGTAGTCGAACGCTGCCCACCAGATGCAAGGCCTTCGTCTTCTTGCGGATTACTTGCACTCCACCGGTCTGGTGACGTATCTCTGAAAGTGCCCCCCCCCCACTCCCTCATCATTATCCCCGCATCCGTCCCCAATGTACAATAGGGCAGTGTACCGCCTCAGCCCACCTCATCATCATTCACCGTGTGTGTCAGGCTGACGAGACCAGTGCTGCTGTTGAGTGGAATCACTTGGGTACACATTAAACCGAGGCTAGCTTCAAGAGAGATTTTTCAGCAGTGTCGGAGGCTGTCACGGGCCCATGGATATGGTCGTGTGTTCGGTCGGGTTTTGTCATATTTTGAACATTTCGTAGACAAGCGAAATAAATATTCTATTCAGCTTCAAAAACGGTACGTGAAGAGCCACGTCGTGCGGGGGTTGTCGACTTGTCAAGTCTCAAGTGTGACAGTATGCCCCGGTAACTGTCAAGGGCAAGTCGTCTCATGTCCAATGTCGTGTAATGTTTATTGTAGACACGTACCGCGTACAACGCCTACTGGAAGTGCACATCAAAGAGAAGTTGTACGAGTAAGAGAGACCCCATCATCTTATATGGCTTGTATGTTGTGCGAAGTGCAGGCCTGCTCCTCTGTTTGCTGGGCGCGTCTGGGGTGGTTCAGAAGCCTTACATGAAAAAATGGACCTTCCCCTGTAGTGCAAAACATCCGAATTCAGATAACACTTTCCATTCTAGGAAGGTCATAAAGTGGCGCTGCTGCTCGCGTTGAGGAAAGTAACCGTGCATGTGCAATTTGAAACCAGAGCAACATTGCGCACATGCAAAGCGAAAGCTGATCGAGACGACGCCGAATTCGCAAAAGAAATGGGCAGTGGGGAGTATTGAGTGATCTCAGTTTTATATCGTTACGTCTGCTGGAAAAATATTACCTCTATTTCCCGGAATATATATATATATATATATATACCGGGTGTTTCAGTTAAATCCCGGGGCTAAATAATTCGCGAACGGGTGCACCAATCCACGAACTTTCTTTTTTACAAGTATCTGTCCGATACCACCTACAAGCTGCACACCGTGTGAATGAGTGGGAGGCGCTCATTATTAAAATAAAAATGCAAATGAGTTTCGTCAAAAAGCGTATCTTCTAAAGCAGGGCGCTGTCGGCCAGTGATGGCCACTAACTACTTCTACAGTAGTTTAACTATAACTACTAACTACTTCGTGATGGAGTAGTTTAACTATAACTACTAACTACTTCGTGATGGAGTAGTTTAACTAGTAGTTCAACTACTTTTCAGGGGAGTAGTTAAAACTACTTCTTTAACTACTGCATTGTAGTTTAACTACACCTATAACTACTTAACGTTGTCCATCAACACCAATCCCTTGTAGTGTTGTTGGACTCCTAAATATGAATCACAAGCAATGATAAACTTTGGCTCAAGCCACTGCTACGACCGTGAAATACAAAGCTTGCGGCGGGATTCTTTCTGTGCCTACGCGATAAACTGAGTTGCATAATTTTTCACAGCAAATGAGGCTTCACTGGACAACGGTGTTGCAGATTTAAATCCGGGGATTTGATTTAAATCCATCAAAGGGCTCGTGAATTTGATTTGGGATTTGGTTTACGGAGAAAATATGGCGACGATTTGGATTTGGATAGAATCACATTTTTGACAGATGATTTGGATTTCGAGTGAATAACAATTTTGGCAGATGATTTGGATTTGGAGTTTTTGTTGTTGTGTTTTTTTCGACAGAATTGGATGTGTATTTGGTCAAGCTCCTGAAGGGAAATGGTTGGATTTTGACTGCTACGAAACTTGACGTTGACGGGCGGGCAGATTCTTTGTCAGTCGTAACTGAGGCCGTCTCTGTAATTACGTTTTTACAAGACATTTGGCTGAATTGCATTTCACATATGTTCACACATGATGCAATGCAACTCTTAATCAGGAGAAGGTCTAAAAAGTGTTTGGATTTGAGATGGCTTGCCTTGCATCCCGCCATCTCGGTTCCCAATGTCCCGCTAAAAGTTGTGTTTCGTTTAAAAAGAAATGCCACGACTTTTTGATTGCGTGAAGCAGTCTACGGACACTGTTTGTAGACTGTTTCAAGTTTAAGAGGTGGTTTGTCTGTCAGACAGACCACCTCTAAGGCCTATAGCCATCTTCCCTTCCGAGCAAGGTACGTCATGCAATACTCTCACACATAATCACATGGGCAGTTCGACGTCTAATTCACAACGGTATCACAGCTTTCTATGATTTCTTAGAAATGGAACGCATTGGAGAAAGCGCACCACTGGTCCACTGAGCTCAGACAATGTACGTTCGAGAAAAGGACTACCATACACGTATTTTGCCTGTTTTATTGGCTCTGAACTGCGACTGATGTCGCGTTCTGGTGTCCCAGAGATTGCTAAAATAAGTCCCAAAATGTCCACATGAGGACCAGTCGTATGAGGTCATTGTGCCCAGGAACAGGAATGTGAATGTTGGTTGCCCTTTTTCATAGAGGCTTGCTTATGGTCAACTTGGTGCCACCGCAGAACTCGTACCGCAAAAACCAACGACGAAATCCTCTATTTAAGCGAGTGTACAGTAAAGGATGATGTTGTTTCGCCTCTCTGCTATTGGATGTCCGCAGTGACCCGCTACCCGCTGCTTTCGGAAGTAGCGAAACATGTATTTGCAGTACCTGCAAGTTCTGGAGCAGTTGTACGAGTGCTCTCTGCAGCCAGCCTGATCAAGACCACGAAAAGAAACAGGCTGCACCAAGCTACATTGGAGTAGCTGGTCTTTCTAAACAAGAACGTGAGAGAATAAGACTGCTTAGGCGTGTTGGGCGGATGTACTACAGAGTTTGTTATAACACAACTGCGGTGTGCAGCACGCAGCCGTCACATTTAACACAACATAATTCCCGGCAGTATTTGACAAATATGTTACTCCGATATCCACGTGAAAATAAAATGTCAGTGTCAACCTTTGCATCGCTATGTGGGCTGTTCATACTCTTCGCTGCAGGTGAGATTTATATGTGTTTATACCATGTCACGGGTCTTATCCAGCGAATGCATTCAGTAATTGTACCTTGTAGACATGGTCAGCTGCATGCTACAGTTATTCCGGGAACTTTAGCCCCCGGATTCGTTGACGCATTTGATGAATCCTGATTTAAAACCGGATTTGATTTAGCACACCAAAAACAAATCCGGATTTAAAATGATATTTGTCGCCTCAAGTTTAAATCCGGACTTGATTTGGATTTGATTTGCAGTATTCCGAAAAACATGGATTCGATTTAAATCCGATTTGACTGGTTAAATCCGCAACACTGCTGGACAAGCATTAAAAGTGAAGATTTAGTACACATGCACGACACAATTGCTCTGCACCTCCGTTCTCATCAAACAAGTAACTCAAGGTAAAAGTCGGAAGCACAAGCTTGCGGCAAAATCGGAAGTAGTTCGCGCCTTCAGTAACCTAACTACTGTAGTTAACTACTTAAAATAGTAGTTTAACTAGTAGTTGCCACTACATTTCTGCAAGTAGTTGGTAACTACTTTTTAACTACAATCTGGTAGTTTAACTAGTAGTTTAACTACATGTAATTAACTACTGGCCATCACTGCTGTCGGCATTAAAATGGGTACTACCCCTTTTGGGACCTTCAGTGGACACCTTTTAGAGAAAAATCTGCCACCGAAGCGGGTCATTTGTTGCAGTAATTAATTGGTTTCGGTTTACGTATTTTTGTCGCGGCTGGTCGCGGCGAAGCGCAAAAGGGCGTATTTCATTGGTGTAATTCATTGGTGTAATTCATTAATGTAAGGACGTAATTTATTGATGGATAAGGGAGTGAAAGAGCGTCCTTTTGCGCTGCGCCGCGACCAGCCGCGACAAAAATACGTAAACCGAAACCAATTAATTACTGCAACAAATGACCCGCTTCGGTGGCATATTTTTCTCTAAAAGGTGTCCATTGAAGGTCTCAAAAGGGGTAGTACCCATTTTAATGCCGACAGCGCCCTGCTTCAGAAGTTACGCTTTTTTACGAAACTCATTTGCATTTTTATTTTAATAATGAGCGCCTCCCACTCATTCACACGGTGTGCAGCTTGTAGGTGGTATCGGACAGATACTTGTAAAAAAGAAAGTTCGTGGATTGGTGCACCCGTTCGCGAATTATTTAGCCCGGGGATTTAACTGAAACACCCGGTATATATATATATATATATAGAGGGGGGGGGAAAGCCATTTAAAAAATAGGTAAATGATGCTAGACGTGTTTGAAATTCAAACTTACAGTTAAGATGGCTTCTGGCTTCTTCTGGCTTCTTATATATATATATATATATATATATATATATATATATATATATATATATATTGTTATTGTCCTGGATATCGCTGAAAACTTTCCAGGTAGATGTCGGTACAATTGTCCCCGAAGTCGGCCTAAGCCCGCACTCTCCTGATCGTTACTCCTGCCCTGTCTCCGTATATGTCCACGTCTGTGAACCGCATATGGCCATAACTGCTTCGTGGCGCTAGCATGAAATAAAAGTCTCGTGCTCGAGTGTCCCTCCTATATGTAGTCGGCTCCCGTGAGTTTCCTTTTATACCCTCGCACAGAGCTCTGATTGATGGATGAATTGACTGATTGATTAATTGATTGATTAAAAAATAAAAATATGGAGTTCCGAGCTGTATCGTATGCTCTGAGCGTTTTGTGTCTTTGTTAATTGCCTGCGTTCATTTTGTACACCATGTATCTCAGTGTTTTCAACTGCGCGTTAAATATATTCACATAAGAAGAAATCTTATGAGACGTACTAACGCATTTTTATACACAACATGTTTTTAATATCCTAGAATCCGCTTTAGGAATAACGCGTTAATTTTTTATCGCAATGTCGGGCGGCATGATAAAAGCTTTCTCGCCGTAGGGTCCCAGTATATAGCTCGGCATTTACCGTGATATGCAATGCATCATTGAGGAGACTAAAAATAGCAGCCTCAGACCAGGTTAGCATGTTAAACAGTGGCTAGAAAATAATAAACCCCTACCGAGGTAAGAGAGATAGGGCTTTCGCGTGATCAGCATTATGCTTACGCATGCACATTAGAAAAGACCTGACAGCTAATGCTTCATCAGGATTACGTTGGCAACCGGACACACGAGTCAATATAGTGTGAATCACCTCGTGTGATGTGATGTGGTGTGACAGAAAAAGGGAAAAAAAAGGGGGGATTTAAGTCACGACGAGGTCAGACGGCTACCCCAGACCACTTAGCCGCGGTTAGTTGAAATAAATAAAAAAGGGAGAAAACCCAATAGTTGGGGGGGGGGGAGACAAACATCCCGAACTAGTGGGAACACTTGTCACAAACGAGGGACCAGAAAGTGTCACAAAGTGTCAATCAGACGCGTTTCTTCAAGGAAACGTAGGAGCGCTTCCAGTGCAGCCGCTTAATGATTGAATGGCTGTGGACCTATGAGCTTTACAAGGTCAAATCACCGGGCCTCGTGTACAGGCACTGTTGCTACAGATTTCTATAAATAGCAACTAGTAATTAAATAAACAATTGATGATAAATTAATAATGAAAACAAGCTGGTCAAAGCATCCACTGGTTGGTGGTAGCCAAGGTCGTGCTGAAGACTGGGAGGTGATGGGTTCGACTCCTACCACCGGCTGTGCTGCATGAGGGTTTCCCTGTGTTTTCCCCGGCAGACCTTCCGTCCAGACGAATGTCGGCACAGTTCCTCTTGAAGTCGGCCCAGGACGCACTCTAACTACCCTGTCCCTCCATTCCTTCCTGCTGTCCTCTCTCCATCTGTAAACGTCTGTACGCCGCTCATAGCCACAGTTGCTTCGCGGCGCTAACACGGAATAAAAAAAAGGAATTTCTATTTAGAGTTCTCATGTTTTCGTGAGCGTAATGCTTCTTTGAAGTCACAAAGGCCGTTTCTTCTTCTGTTTGCAAAATGGAGTAGCAGATTCCCGTTGATGAGTGTAACTTCTTGAATCCGAAGGTATAGGCATACCGTTAACTTATAGCATCCTTTATCCATATATATCCTTTATCTGTTGTTGTTGACGCCTGACTGTTGACCTGTTGACATCTGTTGTTGTTGACACATCATCTGTGTGTTGACACCTTGAAGCAAGCCAAGCCAAGCCAAGCTCTTGAGTACTTAAAGATTTTTCTCCGGGACAACGGTCTCCTCCCTACCCTATGATCTGCCTGCGTCCCTGTGTGCTGTGTGTGTTTGTGTGCTGTGGCTTTGCCCACCGTTCTGATGATGTCTCACTGACTCCACTGGCTATCGACCCCTATATTTAGCATCGTTCATCACCTCATCATCAGGAGACATCTCATCCTGCTCATTGTGCCTTGGGGTAGTGGGCCGCACCTTATGTGGCGAATTTCCCCATTCATTATCATTAATTTATCTGTTGTTGTTGAAGCAGGCTGTCACAAACACATCCACTAAATGTCGAAGGTGCGCACTCGGCGAAGAACTGTCCGCAGTTTCATTCAATGGCAACTTTATACGTTCATGACGAAGTGAGAGATAGTAGATAACACTACATGTGTACCACTAAGTAATTTACTACGGTGTATAATATTTATGTTTATTATACGTTGCATCTACACCCGCAAAAGTCGGTGAAAGTGAAGGATGAACCCTCGTGCCAAATCTGAAGGAACTCCCATCTGGGCGCCGTAGAGACTGCGTTTGAAATGTGCCAGCAAGCGCGTATCTTGAAACCTTGAAACAAGTAGTCCCGAAACAGGTCTAGTAAAGTTGTAAGACACGCATTCAAGGAAGAAATACTACTTGTACACGTCCCCTGATCAATCGATAGTCTCAATTTAATCAATGACATCGAAGGTTGAAGAGATTACATAAATAGGACACGTCTTTAGGTAAATATTGGCACATTACCAAGAACGTAAGCTTGAATGTGAAAAGATGGGAAACGCAGCAAAGACCATATCCGGACATCGTGAAAAAGATGTTCAATGCTTTTGAACATAGAATTAAAATGCTAGCGAGCTGGGGTATACTTGAGGTTGGAAACATGTCCCTGAGCTTGGGGGAAGGACAAAACACAAAAACGAATTTTCTGTTTTGTCCTTCCCCCAGAATGGCGGCTATTGTGCACTTTCTCGATATTCCGTTATAACTCCGTAATCTGATGACTCCGTAATCGACTGTCGTTTTCGGCAGAACTAATTCCTACAGGTCACGAATTCCATGCATATGTCAGCGTGTAACGCAGACGTAGCCCCTGAAGCAAGAATTATCGCAGAACCAGGTATGGTAAGATCAAGCACATACATATTCCTAAGCCGTTCAATGTGATCCCGAAGCTAGTTTATTGTTCACGTTTAACTCAGTTATGCAGGGGTACATTTTATACATATTCATTTAAAGCTATGAAGATGTCACAAATCATGAAGGTATTCACGCATGCATGTTGCTTGTCAATATGGACTATCAATTTACCTTCCTATGCGTATGCACATGAGCGTCACCAAAGTGGGTGTTTGCCGTTTATGGAATCCTAACGACAGTCTCCATTCTTTCCGTATATGGTCCCGATTAGATATGCCAATAACTTGGAGAGTTATGCTTACTCAAAAGAGGCAAATTGCCCTCATCTGAAAGCTCGTACGGACATTAGCTGGCAGACAGAGAGTAAGAGAGGAGATGGGTACTTTTAAATGAAACTAATTAAGGCGTGTCATTCTCAATGAAGACGAAGAGGAACGTGGATGTCTTCCTCCCTCTTTCAAGACGGTACAGACACCCACCACCAGCACCACCACACACTGTGGTATAGACGCTCACACTGCAATTTTCGCAGCTTCTTGATTGGTTTTAAGTGAATTACACTCCCACATGTTCGAAGCCCATGGCGGAAGCACTCCGATCTCTTAATTTATATACTGCGTCTTTGGCTTCCTTTTTGGAAGCATGGGAGAGAAACTTGCGCGTATATGTGAGGCACATGGGGGGTCCTCGCGTATTATTATTGTTCCGCGCTGGGTCTCTGTCACGGTTGTTGCAGAACACTGAACTCTTCGGCGGCTTGTGAAAATACGGAGAGTGTTTGGGACGAGGAAAGCCTGAACGTGGGAAGTACGCCTAACATGCACGACGCAAGAGAGCTGCGAAGTGTACGAGCCTAGTGATGTGATGTGATGTGATGTGAATAAAGAAAAAAATGGGGATGTTAGTTTAGACGAAGTCAAACTGGCTACCCCAGTACACTTAATACAGAACACTTAATACAGAAAGTTCCTACAGTCTAGTGATGTGATGTGATGTGATGTGAGTAAAGAAAAAAATGGGGATGTAAGTTTCGACGAAGTCAAACTGGCTACCCCAGTCCTACAGTCTAGTTCTCTGAGTCTTTTGCGTCGTTTAGTGTATTCTAAAACTGCATTTTGATTTTTGGCAAAAGAAGAAAGAAAGTGAGCTAGGGGCGTCATCCCGGTGACTCGACATTTGTGAAAAAATGCCGTCGAAACAAAAAAAAAGTTAGGAATGTACGGGAGCTTCAGACGAATACGACCCGAATACGACTTTCAAGAACGGTACGGGCAGCGGAAACAGTGCTTGGTTATGTGTGTGGTGTCCAAGGAGAACTACCTCGATTGTGACTAAGTTTGATGCTTGTAAATATTTTGCGTTTAAATATAAATTGATTCAGGAGACTTTCTGACGAATCCTCGTATTATACAGACCTTGCGTTGCAGAAGTCCACGAAGATGCCCGTGAAAGCCAGGACCAAATCCAGTTTCGCTGCTGCGGCCTTTCACATAAAACATTTCATTCCGGCTTACAACACAGCCCCGTTTTTGTCTGTTTCATTTTAACCCAAAAGACTCCATTATCTCGCTACTTCACCGTTTGAAAACCCTCTCGTCCGACACTTCCTCATTGCGCAGCCAGTCGGAGAGCACCACTTATTCCATATCGCACCTTCGTGCGTGTGAAACATTGGAAAGCCTAACGGAACTCATTTGCTGTCACTTCATCGCACAAAAAAGAGTAGCCGGAGAAAAGTTTGTAAATCAACGAGCTCACTAGTTCGTGTTTGCACAGTTGGTGTTCTAAGTGCGTTAAGCTAACATCGTCACGTCGTCTGTGGTTCGAACAAAGTCAACACAAGGGGGAGGGGCAGTCGAAAGACTGAAGAATACCACTCGGAGTGTGCGGGAGGCTTTCGTTCTTCAGCATGCTGACAAGATGAAGACAGCAAGCCAGAGGATGATCAGAGTTGCCGGAACTGTGGCTTTGGCGGTCTTGGCGTCTGGTTTATAACAGATCTCCTTCTAAACCGTTGAGAAGCTAATTAGTCGAAGGCGCATCACGGTCAAAGGGGTGTTGTTTCTGTGCTGTCAGGACATGTTCGCGAGGTGGAGAACGATTGTGATGAGGTTTTCTTTGGCGGCCTTGCTCCGTTTATTTTTCTACGTTTCGTTCTCGAGAATCTGTATCAAGGTTAGTGAAAGAATTCGCACGCGGGAGAGATTAAAGTTCGCGGGTGTATCGTTCAAAGTGTGTTTGAAGTTGTATGAAGCTGCATCTAAAGCTGTTTGAAGTTTCATCGGGAATTGCATAAAGTTGCATCTGAAGCTGTATGAAGTCGTGTTCTAGGTTCTGTCCTAGGGTTGTATCTAGAGCTGCATGAGGTTGTACCTGCGCAAAGTGCTGCGCAAGTGGCTGTGTGCATCAGCACGAGTGTCATCTGCGCAAAAAGGGAGAGGTCCCGTTACCTTTGCCAGAACTCGCGTGAAATGGAACTGCTTTAAGCATTTCTCTTCATTTCCAGAAAATAACACAGCAAAAAAATAATTAATTGATCGTGCTTCGAGTAGAGCGTCCGTTTGCCAGTGTCATCCAGAAGATGTGGGTTCGAGTACTATACAGCTGGCTGACTTTTCCAGCGACTTCCTTCTATCAGTTTCTTGGTGTTTTCTATAGTTTTCCTGCACCAGTCAGCCGTGAATGAAAGTTCCATTCGCCACCAACCATGCGTCCTTTTCTTTATGGATCTTAAACCGAACAACCACTGAAATTCAGTGACTGCGCGCACATAACTTTTGAGAGTAGGTCGAGCGGCAATGAAGCACCTGTTCGAGTGACGTCTGGGACAACTTTCTTCCGCGAAGCATTGTGTTTGCACTTGCCGTTGTCGACGAATACGTTCGAATGGAACATCGAAACAAAATGCAAGCAAGCTGATGCAGGGTAGTTGTTGGTAACATTTCCCTAAGTCTGGGAATATGCACGAAGGTCATGCACAAACGGAAAAGAGAGTGACACCACTATGAAGCGTTTAGTTCTGAGCGTACCGTGCGGTGAAGTTATGTTTTTAGAGTATGTGTGGGAGTACCAGTGATAGAGAGAAGTACCAAGTACTCAAATACTACTTTGAGTACAGTTCTGAGTATGTAGTTGTACTTTACTTTAAGTACATTTCAAAGTGTGCACTTTTACCTTAAGTACTTTTTCTTTGTACTTTACTGTCAAGTACTCAAGTACCCAACTGGGACTGCCGTCAAAAATCGAGAAAACGAGCAGAAATAATTTTTTGGTGTCTTCAAGGGACATTTTTGAAGAAGTCCATTGTGGACCCGCTGGAAGGTTTTTAACAATATTTTCATGTTATCCCGCAGTTAGAAGTTGGGAAGACATACAAGCACACGTTATGACATTGCGATAGACAGTAAAGTGGCCCGGGTTTGTCCCTCCAGTTAACACAATAAATGGGTCCGGTGCAATTTTATATTATTTCCTTCGTTGGCAGCTAGTGATCATTCTATTTCACAATGCGTGATTGGCTTTTAAGTTTAAGCTTTTAAAGTAAGAGACTGAAAGACATAAATGCCGTTGAGTTTTACCATTTTTAAATGGTCACAAGGATTACATTTCTGCAGATAACAAAGCTACATAAAAGATGAAGGTTTACACTGTGCTTTCTATACATGTGCGTCCAAACTAAATTGACACTGTATATGATGAGTACTTAAAAGTACTTTTCCCAGTACCATGTATTTTACTTGAAGTACAATTGCAATGTGGTACTTTGTGCTGCACTTCTGGTACCACTAAGGCCAGGTACCTGGTGCTCTACTTTAAGTGCGGTTTTGAGGTACTTGCCCATCACTGGGGAAAGCGACTGAAATCTGAGCGTGATAGTGTGAGGTGAACCGCTAGTGTGTGACGGATACAGTACACGGATACAGAGTCTAAAGGAACAAGAAGAATTTCCACGCACTGTTTAAGTGAAAGCCACTGGAGCTCCACAGCGAAAATGTCAAATGACCATGGAATATGTGAAAAAGTTTTGCTTTTTTTACATTTTTCTCTACTAAAACTGGGGACATGGAAAATTTAATGAGCAAGGGTGGCAAAGTTAGCTTAGTGGGTGCGGATAATGCGCGGAATTCACTCACACGGTTCACCTCAAGTGATAATAAAGAAAGCCAAAAAGAGCGAGGACAGCACTAAAATCTCGGGAAGACATCAGATGAAACAGACTCTTTTATTTCTTGTCGCTCCGAAAGCGGGCTATCGTCTGGATCCCACGCAAGCCACCAAATTTGGCTGCTTTCTCGAAGCAGGGCACAAATAACGGGTGATTGTATGTATTTTATGGCTAAAGCGTGCCCGTTTTCTTCATTTTTTTCCTGGTGTGTGTGTGTGCTCGCTTGTTAGTAGCAAACGGAAGTGCTTGTATAGAAGAGAACTTCTTCCATTCTGTATATATATATATATATATATACTGTATACAAGAGATGCGTCCGTTAGTATCGATCCAGGCTTCACTATATAGATGGAGATAAAGAGGTCAGCGGCTGACAAGAGCTGCTGCTTCCCGCAGTATGTGGTCGGTCGTTGCACCAATCACGAGATTGAGACTTGGGGAAGGACGTTTATGGTTATTCGTGCGTGAAGGGTTATATGATATTAAGAAGATTCCGTTGCGTTGTTTCGCTGACGTTCGTCCAAGCAAAGATGTCAGACGGTGATGGAGTGCTGCTTTTGTTGCGGCTTCAGAAGCGATTGCGTTGATTAGGCTCATGAACTGTATTCATTCCGTTAGTATAAACGTTACTATATTCAGGCAGCGAAGTTGGTTCTGATTTGATGAAGAATGCGATTTCAATGTGTTTTCATATGCTACAGAGATTATTCACGATAGAATGTGCATAGTGGCCAGGTTTACGTGTTTATTTATCAGTGCGTGTTGCGGTGATCCACGTACTGCATGCGAGGCTAATCGATGTTTTGTTCTGAGGCGACTTTCCAAAAATGTGTGAACGTACCACGTATTATACGTGTGACACAATTGGACGATGCCATGCAAATCTCCCACGCAAGCGAAAGTGTTTTTTTCTTTTTTTTTTTACTCTTTAGTATGACCTACAAGGCATGCCATTGACTCTGCTGAGAGAAGAACCGAGTTACGACACGCAACCGCACTTTACATAACCATAGAAGAACTAACACCCCTTACGGCGCGTCACATAAAATGAGCAGTATATATGGCATGCATGCAGGGAACAGGCTCGCACGCAATGCACACAGAAAGCTGGTTTTCGACTTCCCCCCCCCCCCCCCCCCTTTGACAAGATCTTCTACATCTTCATTCCTCGCAAGCCTTTTGGTTCACGCTGCTAAACGGACCTCACCCCAAGCGCATAACCCGTTCGAGGCGCCTACACAGTCGTAAACGTAGACTTTTAAAGGGGACTAAATTGATTCAGGTCCCTGTAAATATGTAAAGTCGAGGCGTACAGGGCTGCACATCTTCTCACGATTTCTTTTTTTCTCTCTCTCTTTCTCTCTCTCTCTCTTCGTGTAGGGCCTCCTTGGTAAGCCTTCAGAAAGCATGAACATACTTTTTTTTTATCATTGTGAGATTAAGCACGCTTCTAAGGTTGTAACAATCGCGCTCTCCTTGAACTAACTTCACTCGCCCCGGAAACACTGTTTCCTCCAAGGCGGTATACCTGGTGTTTAAAGGGATCATATTTCTGCACGCCAAATGGGGAGCGCGCCCAGCAGGGGCAAGGTGAAGAAAACGCCGCAATTTTCTACTCGTTTGCATATTGCTTCATTCCATCGGAGGTGCTTGAATTTGAGATATCGCAATTATTGCGACGTGCACGAGCGTGTTCCAAGAAGATAACCATGGATTAATAACTTTACGAAAGATTGGATACGCGATAGCATTTATAAGTTACCCAGAACTTCCGGCGCCTATCACGGACGATAGATTATACGCTGGCTCTAGCCTCCAGTTCCCCGCTGCCTGATACTGTTGTCTGATCCGGCCTTCCGTAAACGGATGGAAGGGTTGGTGGGCCTAAAAATAGCAGAGGACGCGAATGCTCAATGTTATTTGAGCATCCATTATCTCTGCACTGACTATCCATTAGCACTAGTTGTGTGATGCTAAGTATCTGATGCGTGCCATGGAAGGATCTGTGTGTCTATACTCTTCCAGACCAATCCTTCTTCCCCTGACATTTCGCGTAATGCTGCTGCCGTAATAAGGTGCAACATGCAGACGAGATCGTAACAGACAAACGGAACGCGTATTTAACGTTGGGGATGTCAAAACCGTGCGCACAATGTTTTCCTGCTCTGTTATGGTAAGAAGCAAGTTTATCGCGAGTCCCATATGCACGTCTTGGACGCACCGATCTTGGCCTGACGCGGTCGTGTGTCCGTCGCACTTTTCTGTTTAGTCGGCATTGACACTGAGGTACGTTATCTGCTGGTACGTACACTCCAGAAGAGATTAACCAAACACAGTAGCCCGTAAGGGGTAACTAGAGTCTCTAGGGGTAACAACCGGGCAACAACGGACGTCGCAAAGTGAAGTGCGCGGCGCATTCTCCAATGCAATTATGTGATCCCTCGTGCAATGTTGGCACATCCGCTAGACGTGCTGAGTGTCTTTCTGAAGACGCCAGTCCTCCAGGACTGGCGTCTTAGTGGCACCGATAATATAAACATTATGTGATCCGATAATGTTACCAATAATATTATACTGATAACAGAGTGCTTTCGTGAAGTGAAATGAATTGCGAGAAACTAACAGGAACGGGGAACTCGACGACACATGTCTAGAATGCGGCCCTAAAATACAAATTCCATATCACTGCTCACTATGAAGTTGACAAGTGCTGATAACGCCGCATCTCTCTTCTTGGGTTCCCATACACATAGCGCATATACTATATCGAAGGTTCTAGTGTCCAAGCGGTCTAGAGCAGACTTCAATGTTGCTCTTCGGGATGCATATCTTGTGCAGTGTATAACGATGTGTTCCGTGTTTTCCACAGGTGCACACACTGGACAATTTGCTGAACTAGCCCTGCCGACTTTATGGAGAAACTGTTGACCACATACGGAACATTAAGGCGAAACTGATGCAAAGGTGTTAGTCGCGGTATGCTGGACGGAACTACGAATCTCATCTCCGGGTCAATCTGATGAAGCAAGGATGAACGTCTGTCGACTTGTAGCCATTGCCTTCTGCATAAGTCTTCTGTCAGCAATTTTAACAGGTGTTTCACATCTGACAGCTTACCGAACCTACGGCAGTCGTCTCATGTTGAGCTATGGACGAGTGTCATCACGGTACCACTACAACACAGACGGCATGCAAGCTAACGTAAGCATCAACGCTGTCAGAAATCCTGGAACATAAAAGGTCACGCAGTGCACGTGTTACAATGTTCACCCACTGCAGTCCGGCTGTGGGCGCGATTTACGTATGTCTGCCTGTTAGCTGTATCACCTGTGGAGTGCACGGCGACCTCTGCCACGTCATCCTGGCTTGTGGGCAATATCACTGATGGAAGTTGCTATGCAACGTATTGGCAAGCGGCCGTTCAACCTCGCGAAGATCCTCGGACCGTGGTCGAACCCTGCCCACCAGATGCAAGGACTTCGTCTTCCTGCGGAGTACTTGTGCTCCACTTGTATGGTGACGGCTCTCCGAAAGTGCTCCCCCCATCATCCCCTCCTTCATTCTCAATGCGCAATAGGGCAATGTATCGCCTCAGCGGCGGTGAATCGCCCACCTTATCCTCACCCAATGTATGTGTGTGTGTGTGTGTATCATAAACATGTTCATGCCGGGTCTGAAGAAGGTACAGACAATAACCTATCATAATTTCTGTTTTTATCTTGGCTTATACAAATCGCGTTGTGGATGCAGAGTCCCGAAGCGTGTTGCGTTCCTTTAAAGGCCCCCGAGCGCCCCCATGAAGAAGCAGTATATAGTCGCTCAACCGACATCCAGGGGAACAGAAAATGCCGCCCTCCACGCGATTCTTTTCTTCTTTGTATTATGATAAGAACACTTTGAGGTCCACTTAATGAAGAGGTCTCAAACAACTACGTCATTCCTCCATATCGCAGACGCCGCGATTTATAAGCTTATTAAATGGAATGGAAAGGTACCGTCATGCGGCGGGTGTTAAGAAGACCTTGCATCTGAGGCGACACCGCAGCTATTAATTCTTCAATTAATCTCTCACGATGGTAACGCCCACCTACCAACAGCGCAGCTCACTCGCAATATTTATTTGCATAGAAGACGTGTGAACGTATGGTGTTGGATACGTGAGCAGAATACCGTCCTTAAATGCCTCCACCGCTGCTTCCGCTCTATGCGTTATTTACACGCCTTCTAAATCATTGGACTGTTTGTAGAACGCAAGGAGGAAATAGCTCCTTAATTGCCTCTATTGGCTATTTGACAAATGCCCTCTAGCCTCTGCCGTCTCGAACAAGATCATACCGTCGCCTCTATTTCTTGTTTACGTTGCCAGTCATTTCAGTATGTCGAAGATAACGTTCATTCCTGTCTTCGCACCACCTGGTGATGTTTATCTCTCAATTATCGAAAGCCATGTTTTCTGCTCCCGGCTAGTGACGAACGTGGAGTAATTTCATTTGCCCGTCATTTTCATTTGTTTTACTTCATTTATTTGGCACCGGAGGCATAACCGAGTGGGTAAGAGCATCAGCTCGTTGATGGCAGAAAAGGTCGTGCTGAAGACTGGGAGATGGTTGTGGGTTCGAATCCTACCACCGGCTGTGCTGTCTAAGGTTTTCTCCGGGTTTTCCGGCACACTTGCTGGACGAATATCGGCACAGTTCCCCTTGAAGTCTGCAATGGACGCATAGTAACCCCCCTTGCTGTCATATGTCCACACGTCTGTACGCTTTACAGTTGCCTCACGGCGCCTAACACGGAATCTAAAAATGCTGTAGTGGTATGGCGTGTGACAATGAGCTGTCCTGCATAAGACGTGTCTGTTGCCCCTTAAACGCCCCGGGACCGCCATGTATGCCTGGAAGCTGTTGCTGCTGGGAAGCCAGTTCCTGCTATATCGAACGCCCTCAGCATGCACATGGAGTGCTCTGGATGCTGTATGACGAATGCCAGTTTTACTCACTCTTCCTAGCCCTCGAATACCTGCAGCACAGCGCGGTTGTTGCCCTTGCAGAAGTTCTCGCGGAAGTTGACAAAGTGCTTTTATGAGGCTGTATAGAAGAAATAGTGTTCCTCGGCATGAGCCATGATCGACAGTGATGGGATCTAACGGAGGGCCGGATGTGCCGCCGGGAAGCTTCTGAACCTGTGTCCTCATTCCAGGCAACGTGCTATCGAAGCTGGTGCGAATTGCTCACCGTCAGGGGTGTTCTATGTCCTGGTCATCAAATTTAAATGAACACTATCTCCTCTGTAAGGCAGCTCAGAAGCATCGTCTCAACACTCCGCATATCATCTGCCAGATGCCTCGAGACAGTATTACGTTCACAAAAGGGATCACCATACCAACGCGACTATCGGCATTTGTACGGCAGAGATCCGGAGACTGAGTGGGTTCTGTGGCACCGCCTGGTCTGTAGCATGCAGTATCCGTCTGCGTAGAAGGGATCGTTCGCTGAACTGAAGATGACGTAGAAGCTGGCACTAGGAATTGCTCGGACAGCAAAGGCTGTGTCAGATAATCTTTCTATCGCCAAGCAGCAGGTTTGGGACTTCGCCGAGAGGCATTTGGTCAACGAAGAGCAAGTCAGAAGCTGGAAAGCACATTACGATCCATAAGTTTTATGGATTGGACTGGATTTTTTTTTAATGGAGATTTGGAGATAAACGTTTGTGGATATTTACTCGAGAGACAGATTCCGCTTCAATCAATGCAGTTCAAGCGCCTATGTCCTATGACGTCTATAGATGAGTATGAAGCCGTCAAGATTAAAATGCGGATGTTTGTCGCACACGGGTATGCTGGCCTGTCTCTTTGGACGATCATAGTTCAGTGATCTGGAAATCGAAATACATGGCATTCGTGTGATTACGCAGCGGTCGTCGAAGTGGCTACGCAACAGAGCCTTCCAAGAAGGTCATGACCGATAGACAGGTCCGTCAGTCGCTATTATGATCTACGAAAGGCCGCACCAACCTTCAAAAATAATCGCATCATTTCGTTTGCTTTTCGTGGTCAGATAGTGTGAACTCTAAAGACCGGTCCGCATGGTGCGTGTTTCTGTGAATATCGCGCTGCGTAAAACTTTGCATGGCCACGCACCGTGAAAAAACACGCCTGTCAAACCGCATGGGGCGCAAATCCCGCTGCTGCGTGCACAGCAGGTTTGGCGTATGTGCTTTACGAAGTGTTGGCAACATTCTCCTCCGCTTGATGAAAATACACATTCTCCTCTCCTTCTTGTTCCGTCCTGAAATGGTTGTTTTTGTGTGCGTTGCTTTGTAAATGATTTGCATTATTAAAATGAACGCTCGCGAGCGAGAGTCGTTGTACTTGGAGATGTCTTTCTGCAGCTTTTTCGTAAGGGCGGCCATTGCTAAAAAGGGAGTATATATGATGCTGGACCGTAATCAGAAATGACTTGCTGCGTCGTGATTGGTTGTTATGGACGCCCGTGAACTGACTGCTGCGTGGAATCACGCGCTACGAGCAGCTGCGACGTACAAAATTTCGCGCTGGGTGTAAAAACTCAGCTTTTACGCAAGAAAAACGCACCATGCGGGCCGGCCTTAAATATGGTTTCGGAAGTGCGCACAACCATTGCAATTCTACCAATGCGCAGACTTTAGTATGAAGCAGGCAGCTTTCGTTTTCTTTTGCAGTTGAAAAGAAGAGCAACAAGCCAGTAAAGTCTTGTGTATACCGGATACGGTGAAGAAATCGGCAGGGATGGCTTGGTAACATCATCCTCATCGGCTTCTTTCTGCAAGTAGGGGTGCAATGTAGCGACTACGACATGACCTAGAATAGACATGACCTATTTTTCCTCACATGGTTCTCCGTCTGAAGTCACTCAGGCATATTTGGGCGTACGGCGGAAACGATAGCACAGATATCGGCCTCTAATTGCATATGCGCGGTGGTCTGATAACTGAAATCCGCGTCCCGGGCGCTGTAACTATATCACGCGCAAGACGGTTCATATCTCTGTCGGGTTTTCACATCAATAACAACGATAAGTCAGAAGTTTGAACAGTCTATTGCTAAGAATTCCCAAGAATTTCTTCACGTATCAGGGTTGGTCGTCTGTCGCGCAATGATCTCAGTACATAGAGGAGGGCAGCTCTCTCACGTTCTCATACGTTCATCGTTTTGCAGGCTTTTTAAGACTTAGATGTATCTGCCGTTGGATGTCAGAGATGGAATGCCGAAAACAAAGAACATGCCGAGACGAAGATGTCTCTGCGACAGGGGCTCCAAACACTGCAAGGTACGGGAACAGTGAGGGCAATGCACATACCGAATGCGGAAGGTATACGGGGTCACATCCTCGCGAAACTCTGAGAGGCTGCTGGAATTAGTTATGCTGTTTTGTTGCAAATTAAAGATGAACAAAGTTAAAAACTGGGCTGGTTGATAACTCATTTTAAAATCGATAAAGCCCCAGTGCTGGGGTTTAATCGATTAGTGCAGTCGTTGTTTGTCTTTACTTGTACCGTCCTTTGTACTTTTTTTAGCCATCCTCGGTCAAGCTTCTCTAGCGTCGCAGCAATGCCATGGACGTTCGAGCTTTGCATGGAAATCTTGAAATGAACGGATTTCTTTGTTTTTCTTCCATTTGTACTGCCCGGATACCTGTGCCACGTCCTCCTGGTTTGTGGGCAGAAGATGGACGAGAGCAGCGTCCTCACGGAATGTGACGAGTCGATCAGTGCATCGCCAAAATTATCGGGCGGTGGTGATGAAGCCGACGTCCCGTTTGGCTGACCGTTCCTCCCTTTTTTTCTTTATTCTAATAAATACACCCCCCCCCCCCCCCCGCGCGCTATAGAACGATAGGTGTCGGGCTATCGGATTGTTGCGTAGTTCCTGTCCCGCACCGGTTCACTGGACGATCTGTAACAGCCCTGGGCACCTTTTCTCATCTCCTCCGCAAAAGTAATGGGGCAGTGAGCGGTCCGTGACATCGTCATCCCCTGTGCCTGTGTGTGTGTGACATTTCTATCAGCTCTCAGCTTTACGTCAACGCGGTAATAAGATAGGGACTTGTGCTGTCGTCACTAACAGGATTAAAATCTGAATAAGACGTCACGAAGAGGGCTGACCTAACGAAGTAGAAGCCATGCGAGGATTAAGGTCGCAACGACTGTTTCCTTACAACGCATGGAGTGATGATGATGTTCGGGATCGCTGTCTTCAGTCTCTCGCAGAATTCCGGAAGGCGAAACGGAAATGGTCCTAATCTGACGTATGTACGTGAGAGTACCCGGGCTCATTCTCCAGGCATTGGCCGAGCTATTTCCCTCGACATAACAGCACTGTTCGTCACTCGGTGCGTGAGTCATGTAATTGCTGCCACACAGGCACTCCTCACGTGTCTTCGTAGTAAATGAGGTCTCTGTAGATGTCACCGTTCCAAAAGACGAGAAGTGTCAGCAAATAGGCAATATTTGCTGACACTTCTCGTCTTTTACGAACGCCGTTATCGGCCCGATAACGGCGTTCGTAAAGCTGCCAACCATTGCGAAAGACAAACAGCATTCATCATTTCTGAACGCGAGTGTCCCGCAGATGTAATTGCTGTGATTCATTAGCCAAAACCAGTTGCGTCATATTATTGCACCTTACTGGACGTGTCCAAGAAAGGGTGCCGACGTATTTCAGGTTTTCCGTGATTGAGTGAGTGTCAGCGAAAAGTATGGGTAATGATGTGACAAGAGTAGATTAGCCTTTGAGCCAGCCGACGAAGCTTTGCTTACTAATTGTCTGTGTGGATACCCAGATAGAAATGGAAGCAAAAATAAAAACATTCAGATGTCGGGTTTCATCAGCATGGATGCCTGCTAAGGTGAAGAAGTATAAGAGGCTTCTAATTCTACTGTTTTACCTCCAATTCCTCTTCTGTGTTAGTGTAGTGGTGTCAGAGGCTCTGATTAGTTGCAGGCACCGAAAGCAGAAAGGTCAAAGAACTCCAGTACTCAAAGTAACTATAAGGGCTAACCTCTGTAACCAAGAGATCGCCCAACGCTCACAAGGTCAATATATTGATGCACGTATAAAACAGAATTCGTATAGGCTGGCGAGCTGGTGGCTCTACGTCTGTGTTTCTGTTTCTTATCCCCCGTGTCGCCCAAGCTCAAGTTTCGATGAAAGTATTTTATTTTATTTCATTTTTTCACATTCCAAGCCGAACTAAGTTCGGAGGGAATATTCTTATTGACTAAGAAGAAGAAACGTTTTCAGCTACTTTGTTGGTACCTAAATGTGTCAGCCTACATCCACAGGTTGTTACAAGCCATTTACTTTTGCTCACGCGAATTTATAAAATCTATTATCTGCAACATTATGTTCATGCGCTAAACGTTTCGTCACAAGCACTTATTTTCGATTTATTTCGCTTATTTCGTGTTCATGTTACGTTTATTGACTTATCTTCGAAGCGTTCAATCCATGACATACCAGAACCAGACGTACCACTACTGTCTATGCAGTATAGCAGGCATATATATATGTCACAATGTTGAAGGACTTGAGCGCATTTCCACCAGACACTATTAAAGCGAACTTGTTTCTGCATCCAACGTACGCCGCTTATTTTCCTTACGATAGATGTCGAAAGATTTCGTCGTAAGAGTCTCCCACGTTCTTAACTCCCCAGGAAAGTTGCTGCTCCAGAAGTAAATTCTGAGGCAAGATCATTGAGAACGGTATACGAACACGCCGTTAGTAACCTTCGCGCAGTCGGGGTTTCCGTCTGAAGCACTATTGCGCTTGAAGATTTTCCCGACATGTCATACGGTTTCAGATGGCCAGGATGGAGATAGCGATGACCTTCTCGCGCAGCTAGAGCCGTTATGTGACTGGTTGCGCGAGGTTATCGCAACGGCGTGCGTGGGTAAAAAGGACATTCGTATTCAGACGGCGTCTATTGAGTTTCAGTCACAGATGCGAAACACACACGCACAGAATTCCGGCTTCTTTCTAACACGATCTTTACGGAAAAGGGAGGGTTTTGCTTGCTCCGAGAAATGTCAATGCGAAGTGAAACGTTGTTCTCTGGCGGTTATGTCATTCGTACGTAGCGGGATGTTATGATGATGATAACGATAATTCGTGGCATCGATGGGGAGACAATCATGAGTGAGCAAATGTACAAGATGCGGGGCTAACAGATATCTGCACACACACACACACAAACGCATGGAATGATGATGTGATGTGTAATATTTTTGTTCAGCTGCAGTTTTACAAGTATTAAGCGCCTTGCTAAGAGGAGATTTTTCTCTATCTGCGGCAGTTCTTTCTGGATCAAATGTTAAATTGGATATGGATGGAATAGAAGCCGATATAGACCATAAACGAAATTTCCTCCCTGATTTCTAACATTTCATCATTTTACCTCTTCTTGGTATTTGATATTGGAGATCCACGCGATTCCTCCAAAAACAACGAATTAAGACGATGTCAAGTTTTGTAGTCTCGTAGTGCTTTCTTGAAGATATTTACCGGGACATTTTTTCATAGTTATCCTGTCACAACTCTTCCGCAAAAGCAATGGGGCTTTTGTACCGCACGGTATAAATGAGCCTTTACATCATCGCCCCATGCATGTCTGTGTATTAAAGGTCTCTGGCAGTTTTTTTTTTTTACAAACCTATCATCGAGACGGGAAGAAAAACGCCTGCTACTTCTGGGCATGTATTACACGGTGACTCAAAAGGACGGTCGTGTCTGATAGTGACTCTCCATATTTCGGCTTTGCATAGCGCCTAGCAGTAAACAAGCTGCGTGACTTTAAGATGTACGTACAAAATGATTTTTTTAAACGACGAAGTAACTTCCCAAGCTTTTGAGCGAGAGGGAAAAAGCCCGCCTGCCACGAAAATGAACACCATTTTGCGGCACATGTCACTGCACAGACTGTAAGAGAGCAGTCAGTCAACCATGGCGGTCACTCAGGTGGCGGTCTCATTATTTCAGAGCTGTTTGCCTCTCTGATATGGTAGCGTGCTGCTCCGGGGAACTGCAGTGGAGGCCGTATGTCTTGGGCCGACTCCACGAGAAGCTACACCGACATTTTGCAATAGCATCAGAGGGAAACCCATGGACAGCACAGCCGAGATTCGAACCCAGACCGCCTCTCAGCCTCGACGCATTATCCTAAGAAGTTATCCTAACCACAGTGTCACTCATTAGTTTGTTGCAATGTGACGGCAATGAATTGAGTACAAGAGACAAATGACAACGGCGCTCCTTGCGTTCCGTAGTGGACAACGTCACCTGTAATGCGCAGCTGTCACTCAAGCATTGCATCGCAGTTGTGTGTGCGTCGCGACTGATAATTGAGCACCGAAGAAGGAAGAGACAACACTGCAACAACGCCTCCGTTACAGACACAACGTGCACGTGTAAACCGACCAGCGCGTTGGTACGTTGCTCCGCTGTGAGAGAGAACGGTTCACCTGTCGACTGTGATGGATAACCGGGAACGACCGACCGTAAGCGTACTATAGGAAACAGTGACCTCCATGCCCGTCTGTCTCAACCGCAGTACCTACCACAGTGCCGGAAAGCATATTATGCCGAGTGAGGACTGCTTATGGAGCGACCCTTACTTTTTGGGTGGGCCCTTCGTTGAAGTTCGGCACGCTTATAAAAAGTTCGTTGGGTGGATTTGTTGTTCAGGGTTCCAAAAGCACGAACGTTTCAATTCACGCTCATGGACGTTATGCAAGATGACTTCATTCATCACATTCTGCATGTTTGAATTGTGTTGCCGGATACGTTCACGTACCGGTTAACGGAGAGAGTTTCATTCCCAGTAATGGGACGATCCCCTCGCTGTTTTCAAGCAGATGTAACTTTTTTCTGAACAAATCCCGTTGAATTTTTTCTTGTTCCTTTTATTATTTTTTTCGCCAAGTTGCAAGCATAATTCTCTCGTAGCAAAAGTCATCTCCACGTCCGTCCACGTCCGCTCATAGCCACATTTGCATCGCGGTGCTAAGACGGTGAATGCATCCTGTCCGCTTTGCCGGCCTTGGTGGCTCAGTCGGTGTAGCGTGCCCGCCTGCTGATCCCAAGATCACGGGTTCAAACCCGGCCGAATGACGGTGACAACTTGATGGAAGGGTACAAAGATGCTCAGACACGCCGTGTGTCGAGATTTCGGGGCGCGTTAAGGAACCCTCAGATGGGAAAAATTAATCCACAGACCCGACCACTGTGGCGTCGCTCGTGATCGCTGTTGTCTCGCGACGTAAGGCCCCGAATTATTATTATCTGACCGCTTTGGTGCTTCAGTGTTCTCGTTTCTCCTTCTCTGTCTGACATAAAACAGCTCACTTGTAGCGCGACAACGCCCTCCGTTGTGGCTAGCGCGTGAGTGAATGAATTAAGTAAAATAAAGCGATCCGAGGTAACCGGTATGTTAGTGTTCCCGTTTTCACGAGTAAGGAGGAATAATGGCTTACGAGTTTTTATTATTCTCACTGTTAGAGATACGTGCGAACGAATTGGCAAAGTCAGAAACTATTAGAACGTGGAGGTAGTCAAAGTACCAGCCGGGAGCCATCGTGTACGTGCCACTCTCTAAGAAAAAAAAAAGAGTAAGCTGGGGAGTAATTGTAGCTTTTAGTCCGCTAGACTGCCAATTACTCCCATTTTAGTCCCCTAACCCCGAAATTTACTCCCCAGGACTGCAGATAGTCACTGAACTTCCAAATGGTCTCCCGAATGATACAATCTACGTAAATGTGTGCTCTTCGTGAATTTGATGGAATAAGCGCAGAAAGTTGGGCTAGTTGGTGGGATAGCATACTGCAATATTTTGGGACACGAAAGACAAGGACTGAAGGTACACACACACAAGCGTCGCTGTGTGTGTGTGTACCTTCAGTCCTTGTCTTTCGCGTTCCAAAATATTGCAGTTTGATGCAGACATGTACAAGATACTCAAAAATGTATTTAAGATAAGATAATAAATACTAATGTTAGAATGTAATTAAGATAGAGTATAAATCCATGAAAATTAAAGTAATTAAGATAGAGTACACAATACTTCAAAAAGTACAATTAAGATACTATTTATCCTTGAACGCAAAAAGTCACCGGTCACTGGTCAATGCGGCAAGTCGCCGCTATGTCACATGAATAACCTAAACCCGGCGCACTACGCTAGCCGCCGCCGTGTGATAGGAGTCATCTAGACACAAGTCCCAGAAAGATGACAAAGCGATACCACATAAGACATATATGTGACCCAGAAAAAAAGCAAACTTCTAGCAGGTCCCTGCTCTGCTCGGCGAGGTCAGAATTCGGCGTCACGGCGTCAGGGCACACATAATAAGAACCGTCACTGGCCAAGGATTGGCACACACGGGGCAAGATCAATGGAGACTTCCAAGAAGTGCCAATGTCCAGGTCTAGAGTCACTATCCGGGTCAAGTCCAAGGGACTCAGGAAATTTCCACTGAACAAGCAAGATAACGGAAAGACGAGACACAGAAAGTTTGAGAGGGAGATCCAAAATATGTAATTAGAGTACTGAGTAGAAAATACCATAAAATGTATTGTAAATAGAGTACAAATACACAAAATAAAAAAGTATTGAGTAGAGTACCAAAATACCGCAAACTGTATTTAAAATACAGTATTTTAAATACAATACTCCAAATACGTGCAAGTCTGGTTTGATGGAATAAGGCTATATAACTTTGATAACTTAGCAAGTTTCCACCCAGACAGAGGAAAAACATAATTAGAGGTTCTTTCCTTGCGGAATTGTGCCCTATGTATGTCGCGAGATTTTATATCACTCGACATATCACGGTTGACGGTTTTAATTCAAAGTATTTTCATTAGTGTACATGAATTATGTACCTCGAATACTTAGAACAGAGCGTGAAACGCAGACCCCACTCTGTGACATTCATTTAGCCCCGTGCATTTACTCCCTAAAGAAACGAATTTTTGTGGCACTGATGCATTTAGTCTTCAAAAAGGACCAAAACTACTCCTTGTTTTTCTTTTTAACGCGCGTGTGTTCCTTACTGTACCGAAAGTGCATATCAAGCGCAGTTACATGCACTTGCTTCTTAAAAAGCCTTAAAAGTGACACTTTGTTACTGTAGTTTCATTTTGCAACAAATTACCTGGTCGCCTAATTGCGGCTAGCAAGTGGCGAATACAATGACAAGTTAAATCAAAGTTGTACACTGTATGTACACTGTAAGTGTTACCCGACGTGAAAGTAATTTTGCATATTTTAGTCCGCAATCATTTTTCTTTAGACAGACTTACCTGCTGCACACAAAAAGCAAAAACAATTCACGCCCACGAACACACACTTTGAAAAGCACCAAGCAGACAAAACTTATATTGTTCTTGAAGCCATAATGGAATACCGGATTGCCGTAACCACCGAAGCGGAAAGCTCACACCGTAGCCCATTGAACTTTGACCTCCTCCAACAAGGACACACCGCGAAAGGGGCTGGGGCCGGAAATAGGTACCTTCATATATATTGTTTTCTTTTCGTCCGTCTTCAAGGCAGAGGTCGGAAGCAACGACCGGAATTAATTACGTCAATTAATCTGACACGTAATTACAGATAGCGGTGGTTAGAGGGAAGCAGATGAGCAACCGGTCTGTAAGCAGACGACACGATCGTCTGCGTTCGAATGACGGCGGGTTCGTCTGCTGAGTTATTGTTTGGGTTCGACGCTGGCAGACAGCCATAATTTCACGTGGTAGAGGGATGTAATTCGGCGCTCTTCAGGACGTGGTAAATACAGCGTTATCTTCGATGAAGATCGAATTGTGGAGATGTATTGAAACGGCAAATTAAACTGCGCAGGTGTTGCTGTGCCATATTTAGTATGATGTGCTCTGTAGACATAAACAACCTTGTCAACGCACCCAGTCAAGCGGAGACTCCAGATGACAGAATCCTGAGGAATGTATCTTTCGGAGGAGGACAGGGTGATGTTCGTTCTTCCATTCTCTCTCTCTCTCTCTCTCTCTCTCCCTAAACGACGCATGTAGTTTTGTTTGACATATTGAGAAATGCACTACCGAAAAAGAGAAGTAAAGATGGAGGGAGGAAAGCACACCTGGTGTGAGTGAGCTGCGTTTACATGAAGGCGACAGAAGTCGACTTAACTAAATAAGTCGATCTATCTCCTGCACCTTCGTTGCGTCTCTGAGATAGAATCTAAACCAAATGACATGGAGCTGCAAGCGCCTGTAGTGGCAGCTACCCTGCTCCAAGACCGTTTTCTTTTTTTTTAGAGATAATACTTACTTAGTTACTATTGACTGCATGTAGAGCTTGCTGCGGGCGGCCGGTGCAACAACGAATCTACGAAAGAATGGTGAAAGAGCAAGCGAGCTGGTGATTAGAATTAATATTACCAAAACCCCGAGACAAGGGAGCTACGACAACAGGTACATAGGGACAACACGGACAGACAGGGACACGTACTTTGTCCGCGTGTGTCTGTTTTCGTAGCTAGTTTCGGGGTTTTAGTAATATGAACAAATCGATCTCGTTAATGAGTAAAAGCTCACTATCCATGAAAGGCCGGCAATGGGGCAGACCGGTAGAGTATCGCCCTTGGCCATGAAACTCCCCAATCATCATCATTCAAATAAAGTCTTTGTTTCCACGAAGGAATTATATTGCTCGTGAAGGCACCTTGTGAGAAGCCCAGTTGTCATATCTGATATTCCTATGTATAGGGCGCTTGCAGCGTACTATCACGAAGATCGAAGACCGATTTTAGAAGAAATGTCGCATCGTCGCGCGCGGATAATCGTATTTGACGGATCACATCGCGTCGCTCCCAAATCGAAACTCGCGGTGCACTGCACTGAAAAAGATAAGTGATGATACAACAATATATCATCTCGAACCTTATCCAGACTCCACAATTCTTCTGTCCATTCCGCTTCCCTTATGACGATACTCCCAATGGGGCAGCAGCGTTTTCTTACAGTATCTTTTGTAAATGTGAGGGTCTAATTGTCGTTCTAGCTAATGTCTCTCAATACGTGGAACCGCAGCATGTTATGGGCTGCACAGAGGGAGGGGATATGTAAAAAAAAAAAAGATCAGTATGCGGAGAGATTGGTCAACAAAAAGTTAAGACCTGCGTCTCTGCATTCATGAGTTGTTAGATGCATAGCGAATGGTGCCAGATTCTACCAAAACAGGAGGGGGTGTCCAGTATATTTGACACACTCAAACGCACCTCACCAGCATCTACATGATCACGTGACACCGTAAAAGGCGAGAGGCCAGTCGTGCATCCGTAAGAAAATGTCCAACGAATGCGACATTCAAACGCTGTCAACGATTAGTTGTTCCAAAGACCAAGCAGCGCTCTCAAACTCAAAGGACTTCAACTGAATGATGGTATAGTTGAAGAAAAGGCACCAGCAGTGGGATTCGAACCCACACCGTCTGGTTGTCGGTCAGAAGTACTGCCAGAGATGGTGGCATCTCTGACGGGTGTTACGACAAAGCCAGACATCAGGAACATACACCCCAGGATTAGCTGTCCCTGCCATTAGAAGGCGCCATTTTGGAAGCTTCCGACCTTTATATCATTCCATCGGGATTGACCAGCCGTTTTCCATAGGGATCTGCTATACCTGTTCTCCTTGTTCTTTTTGGAGTGGGGTAGGGTCCTGCACTCAACGCAGGGCAACATCCCACGTCATCATCATGATCCATTCATCTATGTCGTTGTGTTGCAAAGCAGACGGAGAAGAACCCCCAGGCAAGGTTACAAGCCTCGGACAAAGGCTGTGACGTAGGGCTAACGTAGGGCGTAAGGTCAGCACCTTTAAAAGTCAGGACCTCAGAGGCCGCGTTGTCTGTTATCCGTGCTGTGCTGTGCTGTGATGTGTGGCATCAGTACACTGCAACATCTATGCTTAAGTTAGAAAGAAATACAGAATAAGGCATTAAGTTTCATTTATAACGAGTATCGGTCGACAGTGTCTGTTTCTGCTTTGCATGTAGTACCATTCATGTAGTTGTTGTTGTTGCTGCTTTCCGTGTTAAGGCTGGCATCCCCACTGTGAGGAAAAAATCTGATATGAACAGGTTGCCACTTCTGTACGCGCCTGTTATTTGTTGACATATCAAGGTATCTGAGACCACTCGCTGGCCGTACGCTCTGGCGAGCCTCTTTACTGAATTTAATTTTCCTAGGGATTGCTTTCGTTTTTCTTTCTTTTTTTACCCGTATTATTGGGGAATGGAACCAGTTACCATCGTCTGTGATAAGCTGTTACAAGTGCTGATGCCTTCATGTTAGCTTTAGACTGTTTTCTTCTGAAGATGTATTTTCTTTCCCGGTTCTATCACCCCTATTGTAACCCTTGGGCTAATATTTTTTTTTTTTTTGATTGCGTGTTAGCGCCGCGAAGCAACTGTGGCTATGAGCGACGTACAGATGTGAACAGACGGAGAGAGGACAGCAGGAAGGAGTGGGGGACAGGGGGATTAGTATGCGTCCTGGGCCGACTTCAAGGGGAACTGTGCCGACATTCGTCTGGAAAGTCTTCGGAAAACCCAGGGAAAACCTCAGACAGCACAGCCGGCAGTAGGATTCGAACCCACCACCTCCCAGTCTACAGCACGACCTTGGTTACTACCAACGAGCGGACGCCTTAGCCCACTCGGCCATGCCGCTGGTCCTTGGGCTAATAGTATGTCTTAAAAAATAATAATATTCGAAAGCCAGCATGCCATAATAAACGCTGTTACGTTTTCCCAAGACCATTACCCTGTGTCTCTACCTAATACACGCTATACCTAGGACCTTGCGTCGCAACACCGGCAATCTGAGGGTGTGGGTTCGAATCCCACTCCTGGTGCCTTTTCTTCATCTGCTATCATTCAACGAGGTGTTGTGAGGCTTGTGTTGTGTTTCGCCTTGTATGTTTAATTGCCTCATCCACTACAACCTCAAAGGCCTACGGAGAAACTTTAACAAGTAGTAGCAGGCCAGCCAGGCCAAACGAAGACACAAACAAACAGAGAAGACCGCTGTCGTTCGTGGACAGCGCAGTGGAGGAGAACGTGCTCTGTGTCCGCAAGAGTGCCTCAGGTGGAACTGCACAGACTAATGCTAATCCAGAAAACCTTGTAAGGTGCTCGGCACCGCGCATCCTATCATCGCTGTGCGATATTGTCGGCAACCTTTTCACGCAGCATGGTATCGGAGACGATAAGTTGACTTTTTTGCGCGATGTTGCAATAAAAGTTCAAGGGCGAGTTGTAGCCTTGTAACCTGTACCCCACATGGCTTTTCAATAAGACTGATTTAGCATAATTTTTGCGTGAGTAAAGTGTAAGACGCATAATCTATTGATTTTATTCCGTATGCGTCAACTGCGTCATAAACCACTGAGTGTGCCAATAAGGACATGCGTCCATGATCATGCTATTTCTTTTCCTGCATAAATAAAGGAAAAACTCAACCCCGAAGAAAAAAAAAAGAAAAAAGAAACAGAGAATAGAAAAGAGTAGAAAAGTGTGGGATACGATGGGCACACAGGAACGGCGGTATATCTGGGCTCGGCGAAACATCCTGTCGGAACATACTGATAGTCCTGTCGATATTTATTTAAAGCCCCAAAAGCAGCTGTTCGGTAACAAATCGAAGCGCGCGCACACACACGCACATAAATGGGATGACGATGTGGTGGGTCATTCCCCGCCGTTATGGCGGTACACTGCCCCATTGCGCTAGTGGAAGGGATGAGAAAGTGATGATGATGGAAAGGTGTCCTATTAGAGTTCGTTCATTAGTCCAGTGCTGGAGAGGAACTCAGCAACAACTCGTAGTCCTTGCATCAGGTGTGAGGGTCCGACCATGGCCCAAGAATTTTGACGAAGTCGAACTGGCGTTGATCGACGCGTTGCAGAGCAGTTTCCATGAGGCCGCGCTCGCGATCGTACTGTCCGCAGACCAGGAGGACGTGATGGAGGTCACCGCGCATACCACACGTGGAACAGAGGCTAGACGCGCCGACACCGAGGAGGTGTTTGAAAGCCGGTGTAAAAGACACATTAAGCCTCATGCGATGGAAGACTGTGGTAAAGGAACGTGGCATTCGGCGGGGGAGAGTAAGGGACAATGGGGTCAACGGAGTAAAGCACAGAGTGGGAGGAGATGTCACGTTGCCATTGAGACTGCATCATGGGGCCAGTGAGGCTTGAGACGAGGTAATGGCGATCTGCCCCCCGAGACAAGATGACGGGGACATGCCGGGTGTACTGATGGGCGCCTGCGGCTGTTCGATCTGCGTCCTCGTTTCCGCGGATGTCCACATGACCCGGGATCCACTGGAAGACGATGGAGTGGCCTTGTGCTTGTGCGTCTCGGAGCAGACTTTTATTCAGTGCCAGCGCTTTCCAGCAATGAAGAACACGCCAATTCGCCGAAAAGCCGTGGTTCGTGTCGGTCACAAAAAAATAGGACCTGATGATCTTCATTCTTGGAGTAATAGCTGCTAGCAAATGGGGGCAGCAAAAGCAACAGCACCGACAGCAACATTATTTGATGGAAATAAAATTTAAAAAAGAAAGAAAGAAGTGACAGAAATGGGAGTAGGATTATCTATTTGATGCGTTACACCCAGATGCACCGCACCAGAAATGACATGAACGCATGATGCGATTAAAGACGGGAGGCTACGAGTGCTGTGGCAACCAAATGTTCAAGTGCTTCGCGATGGTCACACGGTGGAACGATGAGTTGGGCGAAGGGCCAGTCAGCATTCTCAGACGTTAGATGGCCAGTGGCATGGGCGAGCGGGTTAAGGCGTCCCGCTCGTTGCTGGTAGCCAAGGTCGTGCTGAAGACTGGGAGGTGGTGGGTTCGAATCCTACCACCGGCTGTGCTGTCTAACGTTTTCCTTGGGTTTTCCGAAGACTTTCCGGACGAATGTCGCCACAGTTCCCCCTGAAGTCGGCCCAGGACGCATACTGACCCCCTGTCCCCCACTCCTTCCTGTTGTCCTCTCTCCATCTGTCCACATTTGTACGGCACTCATAGCCACAGTTGCTTCGTGGCGCTAACGCGGAATTAAAAAAAAAAGAAAAGACTCGGATGACTTGCTGTTATCCTATATGAACAATCGCAAGCAGCACCGCGTTCGTTCGCTCATTCTAAGAAAAAAGGAGCGAAACGGGGAGTAATTGCAGCTTCTGGGGTCCCCTAGATTGCAATTATTCCCCATTTTAGTCCCCTAACCCCGAAATGTACTCCCCAGGACTGCAAATAGTTACTGAACTGTACTTTTGTTGTGAACTGAACTGTTACTAATAGTTACTGAACACCTGCTCGCTTTATTCGTGTGCCGTGATGAAATTACGTGGAAACAAAATATCTCTCCCATATTTCTTTTGGCTGTGACGTGTTGTGCAAAAAATAAAATGAGCACCTGGGAATTTATGTTAGGAGTAGCAGAACAAGTCGGGAGACGAATTCAATTTCTCCTCCTATTTTTTTCTTACAAACAAACAGACAACCCGCAGAACACGCGCGCGCGGGGCCTTTGTTCTGCACACCTTTCAAAAACCCTCCACTCAGAGGGCGGAGAACGAGGTATAGGGGAGAGAGGGCACGTCGTGACGTCACCTACCCCACCGTCAGGGGAGATCATGTGACTCGTGACGTATAGACTGGTGCAGCTCAAGCGGGAAAAAAGCACGGAGTGCGTGAGTAGGCTGAGAAGAAGAGAACAAAGAAGACAGGCACGGGAACTTTTCGACGTCACGCGAGCCGAGCGTGCCATCCGCAAAACATTTCGCAAAATATTCTGCATGGTGGCCGCCTGATGGACAGCTTGGCGAGTAGAAGGGAATCCGAAGGATGCTGGAGCGAGAGCGAGTTGGGCATGATCCACAGAATTCTGGGAACAAGGCGGTTGTGTTGTATGTGTTGTTCTTGTTCTCATCGCACCATGAATTCCGTGAAGTGAAACAGGGTGTCGGAACCGTGTTAAATGTTACCTCATTACTCCTTAACAAAAAAAAAAAAAAAGAACGAACAGTGCCTGTCATGGACCACCATGCATTTTACAGCAAGTGGAGATAAACAAAGTGGAGTTTGCTTCTTTCGCACGAACAAGCCTGAGAGTGCGCGCGACATTATCCCGTAAGCACTGCTCCGAGACAGGCACCTTTATTTTTAAAACGGGAAGTGGCGATTGTCGGTGTATTTTGGGACGGAATCACTGGAGCAGGAGGATCTTGACACGGTAGGTCTGTTGGCCGCCATCCCTCAGTTCCTCGCAACACTCATCGGAGACAGTCAATTGCATTGCACCTACGATAGCGCGTTAGTGTGTCTTATTGTCTCACCACTGTCTCAGCACCTGGTTGAGGCTCCGTTAAAATCCATATTTGATGCCAATATAATGAGCACGGTTACTGCATACTATTACCATGGCATACATTATAAAAGAGTGCGCAAACATTAATCGATATTGTGCACGGCACGCGTCCTGTCCCGCAGGGACCTGCGGTTCAATGCAGCGTCTATATGCTCTAGCTGATTTCACGTTGAGGACTCCTCTGAGGCGTCATTGAGCTGCTGAAGCTACAACTGTGTAAATTTTTCTTCGTGATCTCCTTGTCATCGACCGACCTCGATGGAGCAGTTGGGACCGTGCCCGAGGATGCAGGTTCGATCCTGGACGCACTTTGTGGCAGGGTACAAGTTGCTTAGACAAGCGTGCTTAAAATTAATCCACAGACTGATCGACCGCTGTTGCGTCGCTCATGATCATATAGTTGTCGCTTGTAATCAAACTCTTCGACTGGATATGGGGCACCGAGTCTCAGCGGTGAAGGACCACAAGACGTAGTCACTTACACATGCCCTAATGTGCTCTTTCTACCTTATTACGTAAATCTTGGTACCTCGTCGTCCACGACATTGTCATCGATAATGCTTTTAACAACAACAACAACATATATATTCTGATGATGAAGTGGGGAGGTTTTCCACTCGGAGTGGAACGCTAACCCATAGCTAGGGGGTCTAATATGAGTGGTGACAATGATGAGTGATGACGATGAGAGATGACGGGAATGATCGGAGCGGCGATGGCGATGCTGAACGTGATCGTGATGGTGGGAATGTCCGAGAACGCTGCTGGGGTCATAATGAGTCCGTTAGGCCTGTCGACTCAAAAAAGCCAACTACATGACGTAAGGCCGCCCTGGAGTGGGCCGCGGTGTCCCAAGAGCCGAGGATGGTCGACAAGTTGAAGGGGCGGCAGCCAACGGTGGCAAGCTGTGACTGCAGTGTACGCCTCTCGTTGATATAGGTCCGGCAGCGGAGGAGTATGTGTTCTACGTTGGCAAGTACACCACACTCGCTGCACATAGGGCTAGCCTCACAGCCTAGCTGGTAGCGATAGAACGAAGTGAAGGCCACATTCAGACGTAGCCTGTGGATGAGCGACTTCAGAGGACGAGGAAGCTTTGCAGGCAGCCGGTATGACAGCGTTGGGTCTACGTACACTTCCCAAAGAGGACAATGTCGTGTTGCCACTGTAGGGTAGACCGGGAATCGGACAAATGCCTGAGGAGGGATCTTCTGTTTCCTCTCGAGAGTATAATGGGCATAGAAGGCCGTTGTTAATGTGCAGCGGCAGCGGCAGCTTTTAACAAGACGGCAACGAATGTGCCTGATAGGTGGGTACGTCACCCTTAATACAGTATTTCGGAGGGCCGACCCGTTAAAAGGATGCTTTGCACCAAAAACATGTTGAGGTAACAGTGCGACATCAAACCGCACCAATTTAGTGAATACAGTTTCTCAACCCCAAGTGGCACAGATGAATAGAAAAGGGATATTTTCCTTTGAGTGATCATGCGTTCCTCCACGGAAAAGCAGTCCAGCAACACTGGACTTCACCTCACCGGTATTCCTCGTGTACGGCTTTCTGTAGGTTTTGCTGGTCACTCAAATGGCACGAAGCAGCTACAAAGCGCGTGCCCGAAAAACAGCAGGTGGCCCACACGAGACTACCGGTGACGTCACGCATGGTACAGGAAGTAGGAAAGGGAACCTTCAGAAGTTTCGGTTTCGTTTGAGCTTCCTTTACTACCAAACCAACTTTATTTCTCATTTCGGAGGAATGTATCGAACTTATTTACACAGCCATTATAGTTTGGGATTATTCCCTAGTTGACCCTAGTTTTCCTACAGTCTAAGAAACCTAGGTCGACATAGTGTCTGATAAAGGGTGTAACAGGGCGGTAAAAACAATTATCGTATATCCAAATTGCTACAAAAAGGCGTACGCCCCCCTCGCTCACCGAATCAGAAGCTGAAACCCTATCATTCGTGGGCAGCAGGTAGAACTTTGCTACCTTTAGGCACAACATATGCGACAATTATTGCCTCCTAGAAGGTGTAACTGCTCCAACCTTTTCTCTAAGAGTGTAGTTGAAATGAGAGTTGCCTAGTGGTCAAAATTCTCCGCAGTCCTACCCCGCGGCACGTGCAACATGTCGCCACACTGGGCAGACAAACATTTACGTGTAACATCACGGCACCATAATTATTGTTCTTTCCCTAGCGTCGCTCAAGCCAACCAACGCAGCAAGTTCGTAAATGGATATCACGCGTACTGGGTACAGCATAATTCAATGAAGGAATTCTGCCACAAGTCGCAATCATCTCCACTGCTACGTAGGCTTAACAAACGTTTTAGCTAACGCTTAGCTATTATAATAGGACCTTCTGTTTGCCTAAGATGTCACTACTGCAATAAAGTAGAATACAGCGTTTGTCCGTCTGCCATTTTCCAACAACCACTTTCCGCGCACGTTTGTGGTAAATATCGTGATAAGTTCCCTCGGGTACACGTGCGAGCTTGCCTCGCAAAAACACCACCACAAAGGATACGGCAGTCTGGTTCCCACAAGGCGCTGTACAGGAAGGCCTTCAGCATGTCTACAGTAACCCTAATTGTTCACACACGCTATTACATGCCGCCGTCACGGCGCTCTGTCGTCTACAATAAGACGGATGAGAGTTAAATGACGGCCTAACGATTAAGCTTCTGCGCCGTAACCACGCCAGAACACGCTGGCGTAAATACGCCGGTACATGCTGCCGTAAATACGTTGTCCAAAGAGACACGTGCGTTCGCAAAATATCCGAGATTCAAAAGAAACGAAATTTGTGAGCGATGCTTATCCATCCCGTTTCCTAAGGGGCATGTGTCAACAGAAAAATCCTACGCGCTATTCCTGTTCTAATTAAAATTACGAAGGTCAAGGCTATAGCCTAATTACAATATTACGGCAGAGGGGAGCAGCGAGCCAAAAGGGGCCAGACGTCTTCTCCTTCGGCTTTTGCGACTCGTTAGTAAAATTAATTGTTCTGTCGTAGAGGGGTCATGTCGTAAACAAGTCAGGCGCCGTCACAGAGTATAGCAGACAAGAAATGACGCTAAGGCAGCGAGCGCGGTACATGAAAAAGAAAGCGTCACTTGCCAAGATTCTTTGCAATGCATGTGCGTCATCAATATACTTTGGAAGCCGCAAGTCGCAGAATTTAAATCAGTTCTTTCGGGCTCTTCGGGTAAAGGATCGTTGGACACTGAATAGAAGTTTCTAGAAATAACCCGTTCGGAACGGATACACCTAATTTGTCTTGTTTTCATGTTCCTCCTAACGTTTCTTCAGTTGCCTCACGCACCCCGCCATAAATACGCATATAGGAGCGGCAACAAGGTGCTTGGCGCCAATGCGAGGATTTTGGGCACCAGGAGTTGGGCACAGTACGCAGTTTCTTGAAGTGTCGGTCGATCTCCAGCTCTGAACCAATCGATCTCCATACACGTTCATTGACGATGACACCGCTGGTCCACTCCTGAGCCAGAGCACTGAGCGTAACTTCTAAACAGCTTGTGTCGCCACTTCCATCAACATTAAAATGAAGAGATCCCCCTGTTGACGCTGTTCTGTTTACCGAGCTGTTTTCCTTCCCGTTCAGCGGCATGTTGCTAACAAGTGATCGTGTGGGGAGGGCCTCGATATTCCCGGTTGCGATATTCCCGAATTCCCAATTTCACGGTCTCGAAACAAAGAAAATGCTCGACTGCTTCGTAAGATGACATGCCGTGTTTAAAAGTCCGACGTCGCTATTTAACCACTCAAATTCACAGATTGTTTGTGTCTGTCCAAGTCGTTTTTGCGAACGAAAGCCACATTTTAGCGGCCGTTAGGCCTAGCAGCGCGCACACGACGGAACAGCATTTTATAGTCAAATAACATTTATTTCCAACTGTTTATTTTGCAACGGGGAGTCAGTCAGTCTTCGTGGGGAACTGTGCCGATATTTGCCTTGATGCCCCTGAAGAAAACCCCTGGAAGACATCCAGACAGCACAGCCGGTGACGGGATCCGAACCTGAGTGACCCCCAGCGGGGTACGAATACAGGCATTGATCACTCTCCAGAGGAATTGCGTCCTGAACCGTTCGTTTTCCCTCACCGGGAACGGGAGCAACTAGGATTCGAATCCCAGTTCCGACAGGCGTTGTTCCTTGTAGTGTCCCAGGCAGATGTCAGCACAGTTGGGCTATGATGTCCAGCCTATAGGAACTTCAACGCACCCGCCGCCTCAACGCCTCAAACGTAGCTCATGTGGGTGGCTTCGGGACACAACAACGTATACGGACCTCAGTACCTGAACACTACCCCAAGGAAGAAATAATGTGTAAGAAAAGGACGGACTATTGACAAACTGAGTAAGCGTCGATTTATACGATCTGTGTAATACTTTACTACATAGGTCCATCTTATTGCATTGTACCGTAGTGAAAAAGAACAAGAGAAACATGGAGGTGTGGGCTTCATCAACATGGATGCGGACTACTCCACAGCACTTGTAGAGCTGCGTGACGCATGCTAACCATAGCTGTAATGATGAGAAATGAAACATGACTTAGCGTACGTAGATGGGTAGAAATCCAGCGAACCGGTAGAGAAGTAGGAAGGGAGTTGCCTCAGGGCAGGAGCCGCCGATATTTCGAACAGAGTCTCTGTTAGAAATATCGGCGGCTTATGTCCTGAGGCAACTCCATTCGTATAACTTAGCGTAGATTTGCGCTACTTTTAGAGACAAACCGACTGGCGAACGACTGACAAAAAGACACTTAGAAAGGGAGAACCACAGCATGCCGCGTAGATGGGGTGTCGGCCAGGAGTCCAAAACCTTATCTTATCATATACGGACCTCCTGCATTAAACGAAGCATTATAAATAGCACCAACCACGTAGTAAAATGTCGTGCATTTCTTGGAGTTCTTTCTACGAGGGTAGATGGCATATTAGGTTACTGGTGGAACCCTACCCAATGTCGTACTACGAGACCCACCGCATGGTTTCTTACGACGGGCAACAACAATGGCATCTTTCAAGGGCGACGCGCGTCTAGCCTCCCGTTCGAGGAAAGAAAACACAAAGATTGGCGTCAACGGGTTAGGAGGCGGGTATGAAAAGAAGCCGTGCGTTAATTACAGACGTGTTATCTGTGCACACGTCTTAAGTGGCCGGAACGGGAAACCTAATCAGCCTCACTCAGTGTAAGTGTGAAGACAAACAAGGCGCATAATAGTTCGTTGCATGTACTGGTACATGCGCCCCCGTGGCGCCCGCCATGTGACAAGGGCTGTGCAGGAAATCTGGCTTCGGAGGAGACGCAGTGCAGCCTTCTTGGCGACCGCCACAATGTAATGATTTATGATGTGGCGCCCCTGACCAGGTTTCTTTTTCCAGAATGATTTATGCCTACGCAGAGTGGCAGACTCGTGCCTTTTTTCTAGTAATTAATGTATCGGGTGTCTGCTGCTATGACATTGCTCGTGGTAGCGGTGAAGGAATTTCCAACGACAACAGATACTGAGGAGGCACTGCTTTTTTTTTTTTTCTTTCTTTCTTTTTCGTGGCTCGGTTTCAGAAATGCTTGGAAACTAAGCTAAACAGAATGGATGAAAGAAAAAGAAAAATGTGGATATTCGGGTGCCTGAATACTAGCTCCCTCTAGCTAGTATTGTGGAGTGGCTCTATTGTAGGCTCTATCAAGTATCAATCAACATGGGTCCCGACTGCTCCATGGCGGAGATGGGGAGTAATGCATTACATCTCTGTAATGAGTAATGCTAATGGATTGCATTTTGTAAACAGGTACCGAGTAATGTAATGCCATTACATTTCGCCCGAATAATGCGTAATTGTATTACTCATTACTTGGGTCGAAAGTTCACGCGTTAATACAGTATAATGCCAACCGGATGCCTGGTACCTGCAACGCAAATCCTCCAATATAGCTTTCCACACAGCCACCTTGGCCACTGACCAGGACATCAACAAGGAGGACGGATCCCAGGTGGAGTCTCTGAACACCAACTCCTACGCCGCAATGGCTTATCGCTTATATATCTTATGATCGCTCATTTATATTATGCATATTGTTCTCAGATTTCGATGAATCATTCATACGTAGCAATTTTGAAGAATTTAATGCGAATTAATTTTGAATTTAATTTAAGAATTTTGAAGCATTTAATGTCCTTGACCACATTTTCAATGTGCTTAAGGACACTGCTGATTTTGTTATTTTTCGTATGTTTCAGTGTTTAGGACTTCTCTACGAAGCCATTTCGAAAGCCAGTCAGTCATTGTTATTTGCACTAGGTACGTTATCTGTGCCCAATGTGCATTATGGATGACTCTGATACTACGGGTCGGTATTGCCCCAAAGGCAACTATTCCACCATAAAGTACTTCTGTACACCACGTGTTTCTGGGCTTTTTTTAGAGAGAGAGAGAGAGAGAAAGAGACACTTAGACGTATAGGAGAATAAAATTGTTAGTTTTCCAGCCGTGTCCTATCACTGACCTTCGCCCCAGTAGAGACGTAGTTCCACGTTTACCACTTCCTGGCTCCCTTACCCAAACCGACCCGCCTCCTATAATAAACCTACCTTAACAGAGGAAGCATTAGCTATATTCTGACCTGGCCAATCACCCCTCACCTAACAGGCCACTTCAAACAGGTCGCACAAAGTTTACGACGCTGCTAAAAAAGAAAGCGAGAGACACGGAAGAACGTTCTGGAGCCCCATGCAGATCACACGCAACCCTTTGCAGACGACCGCGACGAAGTCCCTGTCAACGCACCGCCATTCCCCTTTTGCACGCAGATTCCGAAATACAAGCACCGGCGCGTCACCTTTAAATATGGCTTTGCAAATGAACTCTACGCGCTCAGAATGAATGCCGGCGATATTTTCAAAGACTCCTACGGGTGGGCCACCCGAAGTTCGCAGACACGGTTTCAGGGGGTTCGCAAAAATAGTTTCAGACCCGGGTTCAAAAGCGGATCCCGTATGACAAGAGTATTTTCAGTGGCACACTCCGAGCGTTAGATATTTTGCTGGTACTTATCAGTTTGGGGAAGACGAGAGTGAGCACTTTATTCAGTCTGTCAGGGAGGACTTGGTCACTTCCGGGTTGGTCGGAAGAGTGGGTTTAATTTAGGGACGACGAGTGATGCAAGTCTCCACCTGTTTGTATTGGGCGAAGAGGGAATTTGTGATGTAGCATGGCTGTAGGTAACTGGCAATTATATATGGTACACGTAGATGGGTAGAAATCCAGCGAACCGGTAGAGATGTAGGAAGGGAGTTGCCTCAGGACAGAAGCCGGCTTCTGTCCTGAGGCAACTCCCTTCCTATATATGGTACACGGACCTTCTTGAGGATGGTGCTTGTGAACTCATAGCACCCGTCCGCAGAAGGTCCGAATGGTTGACGTAGGATACCTTGTTGTTTGTACACGTCCTTCTTCCTGTGGCACAACGCAATGAAACGACAAGTTTACAGAATGGGGAAGGAAAATAGTGAATAAAAATTTGATGCACTGACAGATTGATGTTGCCCCGTCATACGGAATTACGTAATTCGATAACGGAACGACAGAGTCCAACAGTGTCAAGTACTCAAGGTCACAGAGTAATTCCCACACTGGCGAAATGAATCTATAGAAGACATGAGATGTGACCAGTGAGTTATCCAGACCTCCCTACACCCCCCAAATATTCAGTGACACCCCCTAACATTTTCACCAGTGTGCCTCCTACACGGGGTGCCCTTGCGATTTCAGCTTTAGACACATGTCGGTAATGATATGTTAAGCTGCAGTGACGTAACAATAATAATGACCCCCCCCCCCACTCCAATTTTTTCGAACACCCCTCCATGCTTGGGATTCTGGATAAACCACTGGAGGTTCTATGTACGCATATCCATCGTTTGTCCCATGGATATTTATGAGCGTTCCTGATTGACTAACACATTCTTATATTCTGTTTCCAAATCCAACTACATCAAGTGATGATTTGATGAGGACATGCAAAGAGGCAGACAGAAAGTGAGGAAGTCAACGTGCTGATGGTGGTGGTGATGGTGAAAGGGCTTGCCGTTGTCGGCCTCACGTATGTGGGCAACGTCACGACTGACGCCCTGGGGGAATGTGCGTCCTGGGCCGACTTCTAAGGGAACTGTGCCGACATATGTCTGAGAGCGTCTGAGGAAAACCCAGGAAAAACTCCAAACAGCACAGCCGGCACCGGGATTCGAACCAGGGTACCTCCCAGTCTCGACGTGACATGGCCAGCACGCTAACCACTGAGCCACGGGAGCTGGTGCACGTGCTGATTCACTGGCTTGTCCACTGCATCTAAGAATTATACTTGACCAACCGCCTCTGCACGGCACACGTGGCGACTGTCCTCTATTTCCCCCGACGGCATGGCATTGACACAAAGTGCGAGTCATTACGTTTCTCTCTTGGAGACGGCGAAGAAACCCTATCTTCTGGAATTGAAAGTCAAACATTTCAAGAAGGGGCCATCAGAGCCTTGGACTAGAGTAATCTTGACCCCTTTCCTTGGAGAAATGCCGACGGCTGCACAGACCAGCGTCCCGAATTAAAGCGCTTTGCTCCGCGTGTCTTGGGCGTGAGAAAAGGCGACCTTCACCGAGAGACGACGACAGATGTGTGAAAACGTTGATGCTCTGCCAAGTGCATGTTGAATGACGATTTATGCATCGTGCCAAGAGGCGCCAGCCGTCTCAGGTGTGGCGCACGTTTGTGTCATCCCCTTTCACTTTATTTTTTTATTTTTTGCTTTCTGCGCTTTCTTTGCTTTTCTATGGGAGTATGCGCGCCCTCGTGTTATTCTTTCGGCACCACACAGATGCTGTAGGGGTCCAGTACATCGCAAGGGAAGGCGACAGCGACATCTTGGATGGCTTTACTGTGTGAGCCATTTCTGTGAAAGGAGGTATCCTCATCCAGCGTCCGTGCGTGCGTGTGTGAGTGAGTGTTGGTGGAACAAAAATTAAATTAAACGGAGAGTGTGCACACTTTGAAGAGGACCGGCTACCGTTGTCCTAACTGGAACAGAAGAGAAAATAAATGAAAGAAGGAAATTTAAAAAAAAAAAAGGAGTTGGACAAGGGGACCCCTGAAAAGAGCTGTAGCGTGTTGAACTGTTTTGTTGCGTGGATGGGAACTTTGTGTTCAACAACTTTAATGCGAGATGATGAATGGGGAGCTTCATCGCCAGGGGCGATACTCTACCCCATTGCTGGTGGTGATGGGGGAATGAAATAATGAGCCCCTTCACAATAAGGATCGAAGTCCTATTGTGTCCAGAAAGGCGAAGAGAGCTTTGAGGGCAGAGCGTTGGTGGGCTGGATGTGGCCAGGGACCAAGCAATTTTGTGAGAGAGAGGGGACGAGAGTCCAGCTCGTTAAGGGATCCGCAGAGTACGGTTCGGGAAGGTTGGTAGTGCGGGCAATGGAGAAGAATGTGCTCTAGATCTTCTACAGCACCGCTGTGCCCGCATTGGGGAGAGTCAACTTATCTCAAGCGGTAACGCCACTGCCCTGTAAAAGCCACATCGAGGCGCATTCAATGAACTAATGCGGCATCTTGACGAGAGGTATGTCGAGGCATGCGGAAAGCGAGCGCTGGATCAACTTTGCTCAGCATGGCTGTGTTCAAAATTTAATATTGATAGTTAGTAGTTAAAGTAGTATTTAATAAATATGTATAAATTTAATAAATAGGTTGGTACACCACAGTATATCGTTGACATGTATCGTTCAGAACGGGGGGCGGAAACAAAAAGAAGAAGACAAAAACGCCGCCTAAGCATAAGCGGCAACATCTTACATTACTGAGTACACTCGAGGATATTAACTCATACTAAGAATACTCACTGAATACTAAATTCAAGACGCAGAACAACAGACACAACACAACACACGGTAACCAACGACTGGAGAGACGCATTTCAATTAATTTCTAACTGCTGTTTCGCACCAGCTGAAAGACAATGAAGTTTAGGGTGGCAGCAGGTGGTCAAAGAACCAGCAAAGCTGTGATAAGGGACGCTAAAGAAAGTGCTAAAGGTTAGGATCCCCTGGTCCTTGGTTCACTCTTTGGACTTGGTTGAAGTCGGATTATGGTGGATTCGTTTTCTACACATAGTCTTTGATTTGTATTGCTTGTTTATGCTTCTTTTTCAACTTCAGTTTTAAGCTTGGATGCTCGTAAGGGTGCTTCATGGTACTGCTGTCGTCTCACTTTGGAACCTGCCGTTCTTATCTGTGGAATAACGATACCTTCGGAACAGCGAGATAAGCATCGATTGCGTTAAATGTGTCTACCCTCCCCTATCATAACCCGTTACCGACAGGATTGTTAAAGAATTAAAATAATTGCGCCATAAAACGCTTTATGTTTCCGCTATATCACTCCAGGAACACCTAAGTGCGACTGAATTCCATATCTGCTCATTAATCCCACAGATCAAGCGACGGACTCTATACCAGATGCTGGTTTGCGTACTTCTCTTTCCCACATGATTTTTGGAGCGCAAATCCGGGCGACCCAATAAAAGTAAACCACACCTGGAGGGGACCAATTGAAAGGCGCTTACTCAAACAACCAGCATCTTCAACGTCAACGCGATGATTAACCTGCCGTATAATAGCCGATGAAGATCTTAAGAGACATGACACAGTTATGTGTTGCGAAACTTTCAGCCTCGTTAATTATATTGGACCACCACCAGTGATGCTATTCATAGGTCTTACGAAACTTTACATCTATAGAAGCACCTTTCTGCTGATGGCAGTTTTGTCTTCAGTAAACGGGTGCCCTTTTTTTAAAACCGGTAGCCGTTCAAACTTCCTCGTCGCTTTGCTTCCCATTTCCTCTCCGCACGAGAAATAATTGTCAGCTGTATCATCGGACCACTTTTTAAAGTGTCCGCTTCATTGACGGAACCAGAGTCATTAAATAAGCTTCTAGACGGAACATATTGTCATGATCCTTGCTGGCAGTGGGACAGTAGACAGGTTACATCTACAAGCTTCTAAGAGACCGTAGAGGGTGATGATGATAATGAAGGTGGCTGAAAAAATATGGATGTGCAGGCCCTACTCCACGTGCGACCAACTGCTCCAGAGCAATTAACGGTGCTTGGCTAAAATCTTAAAATGTGGTGTCCTGTCGAGTCTTGAGAAATAAGTTGACGTGTTGACGTTACGTAGGGGGCCAGCTTGGGCACTACACCAAATGTAATGTAAGGAGTGTAATGACTGACTGTGTTCCCATACTTTTTACAACTCTTCCCGGCCAGAGATTCACGAGTTGCAGCTGTCTTGCATTCTCAACTGTGATATCGGGTTTAAAAAAAAGCAGAGCACATATCATTAATGCAGCAGGTGTACGCGATACAAAGGTTCTTCAAATACATTTTCGGTACTTCCAGTACGCGGTCTCGCGTTTCAAGATTCTACCAGCTTCCTCAAGACGCGCGAACGATGACCGCCGCTAGAAAAGACGCTCCTCTAATCCTTCTTTACTTCTTTGATAGAAGGATTTGCGGAGATTAGGGTGCTGCTGAGCGCCTCAACGTTTTTTTTTTTTTTTTTTTTTAGCTTTTGCCTATTGCGAAATATGAGTCGGATATCCCCCGCTGAGCGACTACCGTGCCGTGAACAAATTGCGCAGCGAGTCGAATTCCCGCAGGCTGAGGTCCGCGAAAACTTTTTCTGGCTGTGGTCTCACATCCTGTGCGTGCGTGTGTGTATGCTAACCAGTGTAAGCGGCTTTACGCGATGAGACATCTCGTCACTTGCGTCTATTCATTGCTCGCTTACATTCACGGAATGCTCGTCTAACAAATGCTTAGCTTGTGCTATATACGAGCACCCCATGAGTGTAAGGCTAGAATGATCAGCGTGACGAGCTGTCTCGCCGCGGAAGTAAAAAGGGCACATGGTGGGCAACAGTGAGAAGAAGGGTCTGGTTCAAAACTGTTGTTGAAGCAACCGTAAGAGCGGAGTCCGGCAGTTCAAGTCCTGCGCTTCCCCCTTTTGCAACTTCCCCACTCTGTTTATTTTTCCAAGCGGCTTCATGCTCAACGTTCCCCTTGACATAACAGCGTCTTAAATTAATCACATTAAATTATGTCCGTGCGAGACTGTGAGCTCATTAGCTCAACTTTAGTATAACATTCTGTAAAACGTGTTCGAATTTTCGCTGTTGATCAGTTTTTTTTTGTTTTTTTTTTATGTTGGAGCGTTACAGCAATCAATATTTGGGAGTAGTTGACCCTTTACAAGAATTCTTAGACCTGCTGTCATTGAACAGCGTGCCTTTATGACATGCCGGTGGTCTTAAACATTATATTAGATCTTTTAGCTTGTCGTTAATGAAACATGTAATATCAGGGGTGGCTGTATTTCCGCGTGCTTCCTACACGATAAACGTTCGGGGGCACTCGAAAGGGGTGTCCAGTGCCGCGGTCTCGCCCCCACCCTCAAGTTCCACAGATAATGCATGAAAGCAGTAATCGCAAACTCCTATACCAACCTACCCCGGCAAACAGAATACAAAAAAAGTAAGTCAAACGCACTGGCTTTCTCTTTGGCAAGGCTTGTCGGGCAGGCCTGCTGCGGCACATAGAGCAAAATTATGCACGTACGGCGCATATTAGTTACACTTAGAGTCACTAAGTGAGTGTGTGCTGTAATAAGTGACAGCAATAGCGTCCCTCTAGGGAATGTTACTTAGTGACACAACTCCAACCGAAGGAAAGCCGGCAACTCGCACGGATGATGATGGTACTACCCAAACGTTAGCACGTGGTTGGTAGATAGATGGCGCTACCAATGATGGTAAAACTGTGTTAAAAGGACGAGTAGACCTTTTACCTGAAAGTTACTCCAAAAACTTAATGAAACAGCCTTTCTAAAAAGCTGTTGCAGAAGAGGACTATATAGTCCCCTAGAACAGACCTCGAGTGCCAGCGCCAGAGCTGCACGAGCAGAGAGAATTCTATTAGTTGTAATGGTAACTTTGACCCTTTTGACACTCTGTCTGCTAGTATTACGATGAACAACGTCGAGTTCATTTTCGTGACGAAGACGCAAAGTGCGCACTTTTTGGATGTGCATTCGGTATTTGTCATGTGAATATCAAGGCAGAGAACAACGAAATCTCATCGAAAGACTAGTGCCGAGACCGCTTCAAAGTCTGATATAGTCAAAGTCTTCAAAGTATATGCTGGTGCTATGTGTTTACACATAGGAAGTGTTGCCTCAGCACCAACAATGGGCCGTCACAAGTGCTTTATTGCAAGTGCACTGGCCTGGCCTTCAAGCTCTGAGATGCGCACTCCAGGAGTCTCACCTCTCCTTTTTTTTTCTTCTTCTTCTTTTTTTTTCTTCTTTTTTTTTTAATGGAATAGCATGCCGACCTTGGTCTGGCAGACCTTTCCTTTTAATAAATGTATATCCCCCCCCCACACACACACATAGGAAGTGCATAAGAGATCGCAAGACGACGAAATCGGGTTTAACGATATTTGACAATGCATAATATACCATCACCTGGGCTAAATTTATGAGCATATAAACTGATCGGCGATTGAGAAATGCACCAGATAGATGGACAAAAGTTTAAACGGTTTAATAAAGATTAGCAACTAACTCGTGAGTGTACACACTTGTAAATGAAAATAATGATCACATGGGCTGTTCACCGCTGGGAAGTACCCTACCCTATTGTATGTGAGCGATTAGATCAATTATATAAGAATGAAGTGGTTCACAGAACGACTGAAATGACAACAGAGGGCCACAAAGGACAACCGCATGTTAACGGTTCTGTACCTTTTAGAATGACCAATTAAAGCTATCGTTGATTTACGTTTGACTTGTTTCTGTTGTATAGTATACAATACTGTTCTACTAATAAGTAAGGAGAAACAAGGAATTATCGCATGAGTAACTCTATAAAACATGTCTGCTCGCGCAACGCAGGTACTGCTGCACTACGAAACCAGATGAGAAACATCATCGAAGTTCACGTCGGAGTCCGTTCTAGGTCTCTGACTCAATGTCATGCATCACCGTCAAGCACTGCTTTTTTTCCTGGAGTTCCTAAGGAACACTGGTCTCCATTTACATTCTCTAGCAGAACTGCGTGGACTCATATTGTGCCTTCTATGCCTTGGTGAATTGACATCATCTGGCCATGAGGACCTCATGTCACACCAAGGACTTGGACGTAATATTACTCACCTATCATACGATCATTTTAAATCTCATGATAACCAGTACTTCCCTGGCGTAGTGAGTCAAATAAAGTGGTAAAGTTCCTGACTCATCGCCATTACATTTCCTACATTAGAACAAATAAAAGACTCAAAGACACAGATAGGATCTCCTGTCAGCGTATTCGTGTTTGTGTCTTGCTTATTTTAAGTTACGTAATGTATCAAGAAGCCCACATTGATATTCTTGTTGCTACATTTGTTGTTGCTTGTCAAGTAATCATCTCCGTTGTTCTCCCTTCAGAGCTTCATCAAAGCAGGGATCACACAGCTCACAAAAGTTGCGAGCCCACGTTTTTAATGCACCACTTCGAAAGTTCCTTTCGGCTCTTCCTTCCTCGAGTGCAGCGGAAGTTGACAGCTCGATTCTTTATTGAAATTTAGAGCGTAAAAAGCAGATGATTTATGATCTTCGTGTGCGGTGTATTTCTTCGCATTACTTTCTTACATTTACGATGAGTATGATTTTATTAGAGTTATCCCCCACAACGCGGGTGACGCCCCCTTCCGGGTTGATAAAGACCTGCAGATGGAAAAGAAATATTGATCCAGACTTTGAAAATACTCGAGCTCGTCCTCTTTTTCGACACCATTCCAAGGATCGCCATTCAATGTGGCGCCGTAGTTTTTATTCAGACACATTGCTTTTTCTTTCTTTTTTTTTTTCACACGTAATTGAAGGAGGAACATTATTCGATGAACTGAGAAACGTATTTGCAATTTAGTCTTATCATCACTGGTCCAGCGGGTAGAGAATCATCCCCACCCAGTCGTAGGTATAGGCGGCATGCACATGACGTCACACCATCGCTTTACCAGTGCTTTTTTCCCTCTTTCTGGAAAACCGGCGCACCCTATCGCACCCCACCTATACAATTTCATCAGTGTAATGAAAGCGTGTACTTCCACGTTACATATGCCTTGTTTTGTAAATATTCAGGCATGTCGGTGTTGATGTGGACCTGCAATCTCACAATAACGGATGTAATACATGCGTAAAAGAAAGAAGAAGAAGAAGAAACAGCCCCGCAAATACCGAGACCCATGCGACTGTGAAATCACGGCAGGCATCTCCACCACTGAGGAAGCAGCGGGAGAAATCACAGGACCAATAACGGTGGCCAAGGCACTCTATCCCCTGACGTCAGAGCCCTACGCTGAAGTTTGTTCAAGGATATGTATGTCGCCAGCTACTATATAATATACGACACGTAGAAAAATATTTATTGTTTTACGCCGACGTGAAGTGCAAAGCGTGCATGAGGTAATGAAGCACATATAGACTAAAACATCATTATAGCGAAACCCACAGGCCAAAATTCGATATAAACGGCAGTTCTATATAAGCGGAACGCCCTCAATAACAGTGACAGTATAGCCGCAGAAGCGATGGGAAAAAAAGCGGGAGTCTTAAAAAGCAGTGTTCAAGCAAGAAAACCAATCTTGGTGATGAGTACTTGACAACCGGCAACCTTTAGTGAAACAACAACAATAACATTAATAATAATAATTTTCAATTTTTCAATTTCAATTTCATTTTGTTTCCGTCTACGGGGGCTTACTAACTTACACTTAAGTGTCAGGGCCAACTCGGTGACACTAGTTGACGTTCATGTTGAAACTCGTTGACAGTGTAACAAATAGTGCAAAAGAGTGGCATAATGCAAAAACAGACATCATCAGGCATCAATCGACAGACATCAGTAGTGAACCGGCAATCAACGTGAAACCTTGTAATGGGTGAACTAATAACGAGTGTGTGTCAGATAATGATGCACACTCGAAATTATTAATCGGTCTTGTTGTACCGTAACATATAGCTTTACCATAAGCCGTAAAGCTACAAGGCACGATGTACAAAACTTGATTTCTGGATTGGCGAGGACTCGCAGGGATGGGCAGTATTTAAATGCACTGTAATTAAAATACTATTTAAAATATAAATACATGTATTTATATTTTGTATTTAAATACAGACTTGAAGAATGTATTTATAATTATATTTAAATACCAATTCTTGGGTATTTATTCTTGTAAATACTTTATAAATACTCCTAAATACAGTATATACTGACTTGTATCTTAAAGTTGCCTTGCATTTGGCCTTTCGGGAAGAAGGGTGAGCTTGGGGCGCTGTTATGCCGTGTTTGCGCTATCATGCGCATGCGACAAACCATTTTAGAGCAAAGTTTCTCACTGTTGTTGCGTACAACGGCCGCGACTACCCAATTACCTCGTTGTACAAAGCATCCTCATCAGATTTAATACACGCATTTATTCATCGGCACCTGTGGAGATGTTGTTCTCCTTTGCGAATCCTATTGTATACGGCCGAAAGAGGATGCCTAAAAGGTGCAGTCTTCGAGAAACTTCTAATATTAAAATCGTCGTGATATTTTGTTCGTTGCTGATTTGTTGTTATGATCATCGTTATTTCTGTAATTCCAGGTGACATTTTCCTCACAGTATTTATGGTAGTAGTTACGGTATTTAAATACTCACGTTGAAAAGTATTTACGAAGAGTATTTCAATACCCTTTTCAACAAGTATTTTGTATTTATATTTAAATACTCAAAAAATGTATTTATGTCCATCCCTGGCGAGGAGTTTGTCGCAGCGCTATGATAATAACAAGGCGTGAGCTGTGTTTGCAATAGGGGCGTCCGTCGGCTCACGCTTCACTGTAAGCGGAGTCCGCTGGCAGTATCATTCGAATAATCGTGTTCGAAACGCGTGTATTTTGGACGGGACTGCCTAAAACTTCACACAACGCGATAATTCAATCCAATAAAGTGTTAGCAGTGCAGCGCAGGGCAACCCAGGTGTTCTGGAACGGAGACAGGAAGAGAAGCCGAGACGGTGGCTGATCAACCTTCAACCGCTTTTCTTTTAATGAATGCGCTGGGCGCGAGCAGTGCCATATATACCAAACCTAACAAAGAAGACGAAACATTGCGCTTTCGCCCACTGGTGGCGGTACATTACACACAGAAATACCAAAAACGCTTCCTAATGTACTGACACCATAATCTATACACATGTCTTGATACCCAGGTTATTACGGTGTTCTGCAGTTTTCGTTCCAGACAGGGCCTTCGTGAATATGTCGGCAGGATTTCTGGAAGGCTCAATATGCTACAGGTCCAACTTTTCCTCTTCAATCTTCTCTCGAAGAAAGAACTCTGGGGCCCCGACTTCTTCTGCGGAGTGCTGAAGCCTCCTCCCTTGCACCTCCCTTGCTGCATGACACATTGCCATGTATTCTGCTTCGACCGTTGACGGCGCGATAGTTCGCTGCTTTTTACTGCTCCATGAGATAACAGAACCTGCAAACGTGATTGTGTATCCGCTGAACGACTTTCGGTCCGTCTTGTCTCCAGCCCAATCCGCGTCGCAAAAGGCCAGTACGCAGTTTCCGCTTCGGCGGTAAACGAGTCCGTGATTGATTGTTTGCTTGACGTAGCGAAGGATATGTTTTATTCCATTCCTGTGCTCCTCGCTCGGGTTGTCGCTAAATTGGCTCATGTAGGCAGAGATCCGGCCTTGTTCCGTCCGAGAGGTACAGTATTGCTCCAAACGCTTGCCTGTACTTTCGTCGAAGCTCTCCACTATTTGATACTTACTTCCGTGATCTAGTGGTGAGGATGTCCCTTTTACGTTCGACATATCGAAAGCCTCCAGGATCTCTTCAGCGTAAACAGCCTGGTCGAGGGATAGGGTTCCGAGGGGTCGGTTCCTAGGGGTCGAGGGATCCCCGTTCTCATTTCGCTTCAGGCGTATTGAGAGAATGTGACTAGCCTCTCCCAAGTCCTTTATCTCAACTTTTCGCCAAGCCCCCGCTTGAACTTGGCAATTTCTTCGTCGTCTTCAGATATAATGAGCAAGTCGTCCACGTAGACCCCTACAATCAACTGCTTGTGTGGACTGACGTAGACGCAAGGGTCTGACTTGGCTCTCTTCACGCCATCGGACTTCAAGAATTTGTGCAAGGTGTAATTCCATTCTCTCCCGGATTGTCGTAACCCATAGAGACTTGTCCGTAGAAGGCAGACTTCGTCTTGGTCCTGTTGCTCTCTCTCTTTTTTTTTTCTTTCGTGCTAGCGCCGCAAGGCAACTGTGGCGTTGAGCGGCGTACAGATGTGGACAGATGGAGAGAGGACAGCAGGAAGGAGAGTGGGGTGAGGGTGACAGGGGGGTTAGTATGCATCCTGGACCGACTTCAGGGGGAACTGTGCCGACATCCGTCTGGAAAGTCTTCGGAAAACCCAAGGAAAACGTCCGACACCACAGCCGGTGGTAGGATTCGAACCCACCACCCAGCTTTACAACGGGCGAAAAGGTTTCACTGAAGACCACTCCCTCCACTTGCGAGTAGCCACATGCCACTAGGCGTGCCTTATAGCGCTCCAGCTCGCCGTTTGCGTTGCACTTTTTGCGAAACACCCACTGGCACTGTTCTTTGGTCAAGGCACAATTTCCCACGTTCCGAAGGCTTTTAGATTGTCTAACTCGCACTTAGCAGATTTCCACTCTTCTCAGTCAGGTGCTGCTAGCGCTTCATCAAAGGTCTTCGGGTCTTTACTATCGGCTTGTTTGGCAATGCACGTCACGTGACTGGCCCCTGCTTGCAGTCTCTTGTTTGCTAGCCTTTCTGAGCGCCTGAGCGTGGAGACTTCCACTTGGATGTCCGCCGGGGGAGTCTCCGCGTGGACTTCTGCCCTTACACTTCCTCCAGGGTCTCTCTGATCGCTGGTGTCGACGTGTTCGGCTGTTCTCCCAGTTTCTTCATAACCTTCTTCAGCGTCAAAGGTAACTGCGATGTGACCGTCGTCGGACACTTCAATGCTGGTGTCTTTGGAGTGGGCGTGCTTGCACGGAAAGAACTCCTCATCAAAGATGACGTCCCGACTCACGAAGAAGGATCAGTCTTTCAGACTCAGTAGCTTATAGCCTTTTACTCCTTGTGGATACCCGACGAAAACACACTCTTCTGCTTTCGGGTCCAGCTTTCCTCTCTGCTTCCTCCGGCTCCGCGCACTTCATGCACGGCATCCGAACACCCGTAGATGATTTAGTACCACATCTCTCCCTGACCAGAAAGCTTCTGGGGACTGCCCTTCAATTGCCTTCGATGGGCACTTGTTCCTGATGTGACATGCAGTCACTAATGCATCCGCCCAGAGCTCTTTGGTCACTCCAGACTCAATGAGTAGACATCCAGCAGTGTTTGATTCATTCGTTCCGCGACTCCATTCTGTGCAGGCGTACTAGGTATGGATAGGTGCCGTCGAATTCCGTGCTTTACCAAGTACCCGTTGAACTCTCTGCTGGTATACTCCCCTCCATTGTCACTGCGGAGTGTCTTGATCGTCCTGTTGTGCAGGTTCGCTGCCATGCGCCTGTACTCGTCAAACTTTTGGATGACTTCACCCATTGTCTTAATCGGATATACTACTGTGTATCTCGAGTAATCGTCGATAATGTGACAAAGTAACTTGATCCTCCCTGCGCCGTCGGAGTGATCCTTCCCGCCACATCCGAGTCTACTAGTGGTGCCCTTGCTCGGGTGGTTTCGGCCTTTGGAAAGCTTAGTCTTCTCATCTTTCCCAAGCAACAGGTTCCGCAGACGTCCCCTGTACGGTCCTCTTCGTTTATTCCACGAAGCACTCGTACCGCTTCTTGATGGAGATGTCCCAGCCGTCGATGCCACAAGTACAGATCCCTTAACCGCGGAGCTTTCGATTCCGTTTGAGATTCGCTGATTTGGTACAGTCGTCCTCCACAAGTTGCAGAGAGGATTATCTCACCAGTGTTTTCAGTAACTTCAGCTGAGCCTTCAGCAAAGGTGACACGCAATCCACGCTCTTCGATTTTTCCTACAGAAAGAAGATTGCAGTTCAAGTCAGACACGTAAAGTAAGTCTTCGAGAGTAAGGTTTGTCCCTCCATGCTCTTCAGCCATGCTCTTCAGCTTGTACGTGGACGCGCCCTTTCCTGATGACGCGCATGGATTCCTTACTTGCTGTCTGGACAGTTGAATCGCAGGGCAGAAAGTCTGTCAGCTTGGCCCTATGTGACGTCATATGATCCGTGGCGCCGCTGTCGAGGTGGCAGACGTAGGAGTCCTGCGACAAGCTATTCCTGATGCACAGTGCCTTGTGCGCAACGCTCCTCTTCTCAGAGTCCATTCTTCTCTGTGGCCCGTTCTTCTCTTCTCTGGGGAACTGGTCGCAGTCGTTGGCAATATGTCCTATCTTGGCACAAGCAAAACAGCGTACTCTCCTCCTTTCCTCAGGCCCTAAAAAAAGATTTTGGTTCCCTTGTCTGTCATACCGCCTCCCATAAGCTTGGGTGATGAGAGCTGCGGTCTGTCAGTCTTCTTCCACAGCGTGCCCATCCTGACGACGGGACTTCCTTTTTTCTTCGACGAGGAGCTCGTCTTCACAGTCTTCGTAGTTAAAGCTTCCTCATCCTGTTCGAAGTTTAGGATGAGTGGCTCGTACGTATCTGGGAGACCCATGAGCATTACCAATGCTACCTCCGTGTCCGTAAAACCATGACCCGCAGAAGTCAGCTTCCTGTGCAGTTCTTCTTCTCGCTTCATCTTCACGTTGAAGAAATCCCGCATTAATTGAAGGATGTGTAGGAGCCCAAACCTTGAGTGCATTTCATGCAGCGTATCCCAAGCCTCCTTAGCTGTTGAACTGGTGCCAATGTCGTCTAGATAATTATCTTCAACGACCAGAAATAGGAATGTGAGGGCTTTGCTATCATTCTGCTTCTCTTGGTCGGTCATTTCTTCTTCGACGTATCCGGGATCGATGGCTTCCCAGCATCCCTTCTGGACCAAGGCAACCCGAACCCGTATTGACAATGAATGGTAGTTGTCCGAGGACAGCTTTGTAAGTTTAAACTCATCCGTCGCGGACACGTTCCTTGCGAACTCACTGCTTAACCTCGTCTTTTTGACTCGTCTTTCGCAGCAGCTGTGTCCCGTCCAAGCCTCTTGCTTCCCAACGGATTCCAGCGTACGCCAGCGGAAACGAAAAGCGATGTCAAGGATGCCGAGCTCAGGTCCCGTGATGCCGTCCGCAGTCACAACTGACGTCTTAGATGCCGGTCCAGAAAGTGATTCCCGATGCGCTGTCCTGGGTCCATAACCTATTAGCAGTGCAGCGCAGGGCAACCCAGGTGTTCTGGAACGGAGACAGGAAGAGAAACCGAGACGTGGCTGATCCAACTTCAACCGCTTTTCCTTTAATAAATGCGCTGGGCGCGAGCAGTGCAATATATACCAACCTAACAAAGAAAACGAAACATTGCGCTTTCGCCCACTGGTGGCGGTACATTGCACATAGAAATACCAACATAAAGCAGCTTCCTGATAGGGATCGTTTACGGTATCAAACTGTCATATCTCCTTTAGTGCGAATGAATCGTCTAGTGTTGCAAACAGCAATACTGCCCGTTTTTTAAGCAATATAAAACGCAGTGTTCCAGAGTGTTGTGCACGAAGACAGACATTATCAGTCCTCATATTAATCCATATTAATATTAATATCGCTCTCACTGTGTCACCTCACGCAAACCGCTGAAACGCGTACTGTCGTGCAACACAAATCTTATTAATAGCCGCTGAATAAGTAAACAGCGTGAGTGACGAATCAGTTCTTTCATATCCAATGCAATACAATCCGAATCAGTGACGAGGCAACGATGAATTTTTCTTATTTTCTTTCTTCGTATTCCTTTCTGTCTGTTCTTTAACTTCCCTTCCTTCTCTGTTCTGAGTTTTTCTTTTCCTTAATAGAATAGCAACTCGGCCTTGCGTTCGACTGTCCTCTGTACTCTTTCTTCGAATAAACCTGTATTCCCTCCCCCCTCCCCCCATAGATGTTAGAATGATGTTTTCCTGCCGTTTGCGTGCAGGGCCATCCCTGACCTCTGATGTCTGTCAATGGCACTGCAACAAGTTATTGCAGTTTCACATTTAGGCATGTAGGTAGGAACAGTAAGAGGCAAAATGAACCGTAACGGACACGGAAACGCACGGTAATTGCCTGGCAATGGTAGTCGGTAGCCTTCGCCATGCCTTTAGCGTGATGCTCTATAGACGTCTCACCCCATGCAGGTCACTTCCCCGCCGTACTTAGTAACGTGTGGCGAAGACGCCTTTCAGACTGCGTTGATGCCTTGTTTTTCACGCCTACCTTCTCGACGGTGCCAAATTTCGTCACGCATCGTCACTACATGTATTTGTCGAACAGTGCCAAACTGATAACTATAACAAAACGAAAGAGCGAGAAGCTTTTGAGGAGTATTACTATTGTAACACATGCCGAAAGCAAAGAGCTTACGTGAGACATCGCACACAACGATAAATTCTCGTTGTCATTTCTTAGGTGGAACGGGACGATTGTTCCAATTGTTTCCCTTGACACGAAGACACTGAGCACTCCTCCAGACAAGAGGCGCTCACAGGGCAGCTTCTACACGGATAATCAAAGGTGTGAACAATGTAACGAAATCAGAACGAACCATCTCGCCATGAAGTTTTTGCCCATCATATTTTAAGGGAAAGACATCTGCACTGAGCGAATATGTTGACTCTCAGCGATATTTTTTTCCCAACTCCTGCTGGGAGTGAAGTACGACGGGTAATTCAAAGCCTAGGCCGCTTCAGAGAAAGTCAACGGTCTTAAAATAAAACACACGCAGTGGAAACTCTCCTTAATCCAATCACGACATAATAATACTTTGCACTAGCACAGAGCAACTGATCGCCGGTACGTATGTAAAATGTAAATTATGACATTTGGTTCAGTTCATATTCACGTGTAAGCAATTACATAGCTGGGCTTCGTAACTAGAACTTACCAGAAATACTCGTAGAACGTGAAGAAAAACAATGTGCAAGTTTCCGGCGATGCAGAATCAAAAATAACAAAGACGGTTAAGAGCATCAGTTGTTTACTATATACATTAAAAACAAGACTTTCGTGCAGGAGGCTGCACTTCTTCAGGTTTGAGGACCTGTTACAAGTGGTGAAGCATATATCAAAAAACCAAGTCACATGGTACAAGAGAAAAGGGTAAGGGTGAAGAGAACTACAAACGCGATACAAATATCAACAAAAATGAAAATGAAAAACAAAACGCAATCAGTAGGAGAAATACTCGCTAAGATTTTGCTATAGAATCAAAGCACTTCTCATGTCACTTTATGCGACTACCAAACGCTGAAGCGTTGACTGATATAAACTAAATATTCAATGCACTCGATGAATACTTTAAATTGCTCTGCCTAGTCCTTTGTACTTTACGTTATGTATATTTACGCCCTTGTGTATTGTCGAAGATGCTAATGCAGCTCTTCTACGATCTCTCATCCAGTGTCACCCCATTGTCACGTTATGATTGTGTTCGTTTATTGGACTCCAGCAACTCGAGAGTCGAGAGAGTCTATTCCTGGTGAGTGAACATGCCGCCGCGCGGCTCTCGTGACGTCGTCCACGTGGCAGTTACTCATATTCTAAAATTCGAGTATTCCACACTATATAGAGGTGCTCGAGAGTCGACTCGCAGCGACTCTCCTTTCGACGTGGGTCACTGGAGTCGATAACGTACGATGACTCATTATTCAACTCGCGTCACTCATACGGCCCCGTCGGTATTGGCTTGGACCACCGTTCATCATCATCATCATTATGTGTGTTGTTGTTGTAGAGTACATTTGCAATGTGGCCAGTTTGTACTGTAGGTAAGGTGCCAATGACACCAAGGACCTCAATCGTGCACAGTAAGGATTATTTCGGAGTCGGAGGCGAACGGCGTGACAAGGCACGGCGACCGTGGCGCCATCTAGTGTCGGGAAAATCGTGAATCGGAGTTGCTCCTCGACTGATATGCCCTCCTATAAGTACCATTATGAGGTGCATTGCCTGCCCATCACTTGTTACTGGGTATCACTCAGTTTTCTTTTCCTTCTCTTCTTTTCCTATTCTTCTTTCTATTTCCCTTTTCTTCCTTTTTCTTTTTTGAATAGCAAGCCGACCTCCGTCTGGCTGACATTTCCTTTCTTCTTTCTGAATATACATATCGTACACTCGTAGGGGTTTCGTGCAGAACATTCCCGTCAAGTACTCAAGTGCCCAATTTGTAAAGTCTTCATTTCTGTTTGTTTATTCTAGAGAGCGTTTATGAAGAACCTCTGAAGCGGCTTTTAGGAAGCGCGTGGTACCTAAGGGGGCACGGAGGGTGCTTGTTTATTTTTCTCTGAAATCAGACTTCCTGGTTCATATCGAAGCCTAAAATTAGAATCAGAATGTTGTGTTCAGGTTGGACAAATATGTCGGGAGAAGCGTTGACAGTAAACTCGAGCTAGAAAGATGATATGATGATGATGTGTGGAGTTTTTGTGGCGCACAAGCAAGCTATATAGAGATCCAAAATTCTTTAGAAGCCCGCTTGCCCTGAAACAGCCCCTTCACCCGCAGACTTCTCAGTGTGGTCGTCATGCGTCGTCCATTTACTTTTTATTCAACTAGTCCATTCCAGGTCCAACATGTGTACAAAGAACGCGCTAACGCGGTATAACACATATAGACACAGAAAAAGTCGCTACCCTATGACGGCGACTTAGTTCCCCATATATTGTCGTGTTGCGTCCTCATATTGCAGTGACTGGACTGTTTTGTGCATGGTCATTGTAAACTATTAACGGGCTGCTGTGGTATGTACGGTCCGTATACTAATGCTCACAACATTTGGCCTGGAAACAAAAACTGAGTGGTGACAGGCAAACGCACTCCTCCCGAGCACAAACTAAATCGCGTGTACACAATGACCATCATAGAGTTCAGTAACCTCTAGGAAGCGTCCCGTTACATAGAGTGCATTGCATTACATGGTGTATCTAAATGTTTTCATTCCTCATACATCAAGATCTCGTGTTTGGTTCATGGGTGTCGTGGATCGCATACGTATCTCTCGCTTTCTAGGCGTGTTAGCAAACGGTCATCAGATTGCTCTTCTTTGCAGTCTCTTCACATGGAGATGTCTTCACGCGACTCTCCGGTGTTTTTTTAGACATGACGTCAGTATCATAGCGTACAAGTACTAAGGCGCTGTTAGTACTAGGGTACGTTAAAGGAATCACAAGCCCAATATTTATATGAGTTTCTATATATCTAAATGATTCTATATATGTTTCTAAATAAATGGATGTGTGTATCCCTTTTGTACCTGATCCTCGTTTCCAATGGAAATGAAATAAAGGCATATACACATATCTCAAACACACACGTCAATGACAAGGAGAGCAATAAGAAGTGCGTTGATTCGCATAACAAAGCGGCACATTGGGTGACTTCTGGCTGCACAACAGCGAGAAAGAGCGAACAGAGCATTATATTGTCAACGTGTTCAGTAAATTCACCTCATGACATCATCATTCGGTGCTTGTGTCGCCGCTGTGTCCACTTTACATGTTTCCCTCAGTAAACTGGAGACGCCAGAAAAGCATCACAAGGGCTGCTTATGGACGAGGACACGTCGCCAGACGATAACTCAGTTCAGTTGCAGCTGGTAGCGCCGTATGCACAACGTAATTGAGTACAATATTGGTGCAGTGGAATTAACAGAACAGGCAACAAAGACGACAACCTGTGAAACGAATAGGGAGACAAATGTCTGTGATAGGATTTTATATAAAGCTAAAATAGACAGTCCAAATTCATCCTCGATCGTGACGTGTTATTTATGGAAGCTGTCTTCCACGACTTCTTCAACATTCCCATGTCACTTAAAGAAAAGCCTTAGTGCACATTCCTTGTACCAATTTCAACCTAAATTTCGATTATACGCGAATCACCATTGCAGAGAAGAAAAATTAGACCTCCTGATGTGCTTGATATCATTTACGTAAGAGTTCCACATCGATGACCGGCGCCTGTTCACTACGCACTTTTGTTTTGTTTGTGCATGCGTGTGCAATGATGCCTCTGTTGCAACTTGCAACCTATCGGCTCGCAGGCTGGAACATTTCTCTCGTGCGGTGCATGTTGCTCTGTCGATCGATGACCCCGATCGGTGAGCCAAGGGGCTGCGAAATCTTGAACGGCGAAAGACGAAATTCTCATTGACGGCGCGGCAAACCCTCAGAGAGATATCGTATGTTGTTGTTCCACATTCGACTGAAATCCGACCCGCACGACTCCGGCGCGACCGACTGACGGCTGAGGAAGGAAACACTGTCTCTCGATATATAGCGACGCCAAACCGATCGCAACAGTGTTGGACGCGTAACACAACATAGCAGTAACCGAGTAGCATGATAGCGTGTTTTCGTTCCAAAAGTCGCTACCCAGTAACCGTTCCTGTTTTTCTTAGACTTCTACAGGGTGTTCGACCCAACGTGTGAAAAAAAGAAATCTACGAAATTCTACGAAAGAATTCTACGAAAAAAAGAAATCTACTTGTCGGACAATTATCTTCGTCAAATCGTTTTGCCACGACTACGACTAATTTGATGACTTTTTTTCACCAACAAATTGTATTTACTCCCGAATTTATAGTCCTGGACACATAGAGGGACACTCCATCGAGTGTCCTCAAAACGGTCTACAACTTTTTAGTTGACACCTCGGCGCTTTAAGTTGATAGTTTAAAAGTTCGCTAATCAGTCAATTCATTAATTTGTCACATAAAAACAATACTGGCGACTACGAATTTACGATACATGACTGACTAACAACTTTTTTTTTCTCTCTAGCGCTGAACGCTCCGCCTCTGTTTCTTAATTTTTTTTTATATTGGTGCATGTATAAGTTGGGACACCCTGTATAGTATCTATGCATGTGTCACGTGCCCTGTATGCATGCGCTCTGTGCCCTTCCCTTCCTCATGGAATACCATTCTTTTTCCGGCAATTGGGCTGTAAGTGCATACTTCATCCGGTGGCTGTGGTATGGCAGACCTTTTTGACAGCACTATCGAAACTGACATATACATCCAGCAACATATCAAATTACAGACCGACGCTTTTACGACTCTTCCGCAGGAATGAAGACAATACAAGGGCCTTGTTTCGCACGCACAGAGCGAAGCGCATCGTCATTTGAAGCGTCCGCCTGCAGCGGCATAAAGCGCTAATTGTGCACTGTCCGTCTGGTAAGTGGCTTTGGTACTGACTTCTCCACATACAGCTTAATTCCGCGAGCCAGGCACATAAATCTAGCGTTAAGCAGCACATCTCCGACGTTCTCACGATGGCAACGCCCCCTGCGTAGAGGCTCCGCATAATCAGTGCGGTGATAGCGGTTAATATCCAGGAAAGTCCGGTTGGCGGAACGGATTTCTGTTATACGTAATTATTTCAAGTAAAAAAAATATGTACTTTCTTGGCTGGGTTCAAAACTTGCATGACACTGTTTTTGATTAAACTACGTTATGATGTAGTCGTTTGGAAAACACCAGAAGACCTCATGTCGTTTCTTCGGGACACCCTTTCGTCATTTTTTCGACTGGTGGGTACCTGACTTCTAGATGCTTCCGCCCAATACAATAAGAAAAACGGTTAAAACGAAAGGCTGTAATTATAATGATATAACGTCGTCTCCTTATGTTTACTTTCCAGTTAGGATACGGAAGGTTAAAAAAATGTTTCAAGTTCAACAGACCGTCAAGCGTACGAAAGGGAAGCGAGTAACAAGACCAAGCTCTCATCCATCCCTCTTCTAAGCTTTCTGACGAGTGTCCAATCCAATTCAGCGATCGGTGACCAAAGCAGTTTTGACGTTCCTCAGAGGCACAGGTCTCATGCGGACAGCCTGTGAACCCAAGTCTTGTCACCTCATTCGTCAGTGCGCCCACCCTCATACACATTACTCTCATATTTTTTAAAAAATCTATTTTGTCTTTGATCTATCTCATCCTTCTTTCACCTTGTGTTAGTGTATCCTTCAGTTCCGAACTCTTTTCTTTCCTTTATTCTTTTCGTTCTGCGGAATAGCTATAATATATTTCTCTGTTCTGATAAATATGCCTCCCCTCCCAATTCTTGGAACTGGAGCTGGAAATGAAAGAAAAATATGGAGATGCTAGTCCAGACCCAGTCAGGACTGGCTTCTCCAAAACGCGTTTGTGGGTGGAACATTAGAGCCAGAAAAAAGCGACAAAAACTAACAAACAAACAAACAGTAATTATCCATCATCATCTATATGATGGCATCAGATCATTCTCGAAGATAAGCGAAAGTAGGACTACGAGGGAACTCGAAACATGATATTCAAACAATATAATCTTGAGTAGATTTCCGTTCAGCAAATAACGTAACAAAACTTTACACATATCACACGAAGTACGTGAGTCCGTGTTCGCTGGCATGAGCCGAAGACGAAGAAAGTAACGTATAGTAAGCACAATAAGGCAAGTCAGCTGGTGTGAGCTCTGTCCAGGTACCATATCCTCGAAAATGAGGTACGGAGATAGGTAGATACAATACGTGCACGGACACAGAACCGGCTCAAAACCATGTTGATCATATTCGAACTAATAAACCATTCGCTGGTTTTGAGTTATTAACTTTGTTACTTCATTCTCAAGGAAGTGATAAGATGGACGAAGAAGGCTGGTGGAATTCATATTAAAAAGAAAAAACAAAAAGAAACTGCAATTCGATTAACATTACACAGAAAGGTAACTTTTTCAGGGCGTTGTGCTTCCGCGTACGTCCTCACCGTTTGCTTCACAGTTGCACTGTACTTAGATCTGCGTATCTTATGGAAGATATCAATCGCTTAATGAGAATCCATAAATATCCCCAATACCAGTCCGCACGCTCAACTGCACTGCCATTTTCGCACGAAAAATTCGATAGCCACCGGACCGGTATTTTACCTGCTGAGCTCAGATAATTCAGTGTATAGAGGCAAATGAATAGGCAACGGGTCCGGAAACCAGTGCAGTTTAAGCCTATATCCTGCTTATGTAGTTCCACCCACTCTATTAAGATCGGACGATAAACTGCGGGACCTCGTAATCACAGAAACACGTACACGCACAACTAATAAAGAAGCCCGAGTACCACCGTAATCTTTTTTTTTTTTATTCTCCTTTGCTTGTCAGCAGTGTGATAAACGCTTCACTCCTATCATTACTCAGCGCGAACGGAACCTCGACACAGAATATTTTGTGTTTTCAAATCTGAGGCACTGCTGGAGCAAAGTAGTTTACGCATTGGGGTTGCACAGCTGGGTGCCGGTGTGCACGTATTCATTAACTCTGAGAGGGTATATCAAGATAGCATGTATGTAAATGGGGTGAATGGGGTGAAACCACACATGCTATACGCATGTACGCTATGCACACACAAAAAAGTAAATAAATAAAAATGGAGCGGTTATTTGTTTTCCTCGCAGTATACAGCGAGCTAGTATGGTTCATTGGAACTCTAGAGTAAGGAAATATATTTTCATGGCACTTTGTGAATCAATAGCTTTAACACGTCTTGCATGACGGCTGGTGGTACTGAAGCGTAGCGAACATTTCTAGTTACGCAAAGCGGACATAAAAGTATGCTTTGACGAAGGCTTCCCGACGGCTGTCTACTGCCACTATACATAGTGGGCCGTTCGTGTACGTGTGTATACATAGGATAGTTAGGGAGAGTGACTTTTGCGGGTGAAACCCGATTCCGCCCGGTTATTCCCCCCGAACTAACCTCCGACCAATTCGGGTTAAGCCCGGTCTCTCCCCGAATTCCGTTCACTATGACGATTTCACTGAAGACGAACAAAGGTCGTCACGTGTAACACATGTAAGAGTGGGTCACTTGTATACGTTCCCAGGAATGAACCAAGGTGTGCCAGCACTGTCTATGCCTTCGGGGATTACCGCTGGTAGGTACAAAAAAAGAAAAAAGTAGGAAGCACCCGATAACACCTGAAGGCACAATTATCACCAGATTTCTCCCCGAAGTACAGATTTAAAAATAGTGCTCGATTTTTTGCCCCCCCCCCCCCCCACACACGAATCGGAGAGGCATTTAACCTGAAAAAGTCACTCGAGTGACTTTTTCATTATACCTATGTTTTCATTATCCCTATCCCATTATCCCTATTATCCCATGATCCCTAAGTATAGTATAGATGAAATTGCGTATCGCGACTAAATAAGAGGAGGTATGGACCATGCTGGCTTTCCGGTTCCCTGGTAGACACCTGAAGTTTAGCAAAAGACACCTCTTCGTAACCTCTACTGTAAAAACATGTAACCTCTAAACCCTCTTGTAGAACATCTATTGTATTGTTTACTTTTTTTCTTAAAACCAACCAACCAACCAAACGGAACAGCGTGACATGGACATCACAGTGCCTATATGATTGATTATACATTCGTACTGATACGAAATGTTTCCTAAGCTTCTGTTGTCTGTGTTAGCATCTGTACCTAGCTCATTTCAGCAACGTTCATGAAACGCCTAGTATCACAGACTTTGCAGAAGAGTAAGCAGCTGTTGGTGCCGACAGCAGGCGTATAGAACACCTGTGTGGGAGGAGACCGCTTCCAGGTTGGCCTGTGCGTTATGCGCGCCGAAAGTAAAAAAACGAAAGCTCACAAAAGCTTTACTTCGAGCCTTTGAAGGTATATACACCCTTTGTTTACGGCGCCGTTACGAATAGAACGTATTACGCAATGACTTTTTGCTCTGACGTTAAAGAACTTTAAAATCTGGGCCGGTGTAACAGTTAAAAACTGTAGCATACTAGTGGTGTGTACATAAAAAAAGAAAATATAGACAGAGGCATTGGATACTGGCAACCAAGTTCTGCTAATCAGTTCGGTGCCTGCGTATCTATCTGTGTTCTATCACTTATAACTTACTTACTCTGTATGGCGTCCTTACAGGGATAAGGGTGCTATTGCTATGTAACGCGGTATTGTATGACGCAGTCAATATCCCTAATCTGAAAAACGTCACCCAGAGCTATGTGACCAAAATAGACGATCATTCAGACCGTGAAATTTACGAAATGTTTTTAGTTCCGTAATTTTAATACTTCATGATGCGATCAATCTACTGTGAACTTTTCGTTTATTATTATTTATATATTTTTTATTTTTGTGACATTCAACCACACGCTATAATTACGGACCAGCCACTCCAACTTCACTCATAATCATGTCAGTTTTTTGTTCATCCTTTTTCTTCTCTTTTTTTTGTGTGTGTGTGTGTGTGGAATAGCAAGCCGACCTCTGTCTTGCTGACCTTTCCTCCTTTTTTTTTCTTAATAAACATATCCCCCTCCTTGTCTGGCGATGTCAAGTCACTAACTACCACCATCATCAATATCATTTTTTAACATGCGATAATGAACTGGTTCGAGTCGCTATGAACCGTTATTGTCATTATTTACTCCCAGAGCTGAACCGAATCTGGGATACTTTCCTGGCTCCCCCAGCTCGAAACCCGAAAACCAGAAGTAAACCCATTTTGTCTTGACGTTTAGAGTTAAATATGATACAGTTTTTTTTATCCACAACACATTTTTTTAAGCTACAAGAGCAGCATGGATGCCGTCTTTGTTATATTGAGATTATGTTATATTGCGATATACGGTCAGGCGGACACCCTCTTGAAGGGAGTATGTAACTAATAGATGACAAATTACCACAAATTCGTTAACTACCTCTTTAAATTATGGGTTTCTAGGGCAAACGTGAGATAGCAGAATGGAAGAAAATCCTCCTTTGAAAGCATGTCTATTTAAAATGAAAAAAAAAAAAACATGAAACGAGCACGTGCGCTTAAATATGCCGCGTTGAATTTTGCTGTGCAACGAGTCGAAGCCGAAACCGCGCACACCAGGAGCGCAGGCAGGACACATTCCATGTGCTTTGGAGCAGTGGGAGTGAGTGGAGTAGGTGCTGATCTGCTGGCCGGATCAACCGCTTTGCGGTCCAGATAATCCCCCGACGGCGAGACGGTGGCGAAAAATCCAAAACGCGAAGAGTTGAGTTTGAGTTTGATTATAGAAAGAAAAAAAAAACGGAAGATATTGAATTCGTCACCTGACGAAGTCTGCTACTCCCCCAAAGGAAATGAAATGAATGAAAGGAGAAAGAAAACTGTAAAGATGAAAAAGTAAAAATAGAAAGACATCACCCCCCCCCCCCAAATCACCGAACTGTACGTGCACATGACTGTACGTGACTGGCTACATCACCTAGAAGTGAACTGACTTTCAAGAAACTAATAGGAACGGGGAACTCGACGACACATGCCTACCAAAACGCGAAGAAATGTTGCTCGCATATCATAAAGAGCATAGTGTTGTATTCATCTATAGGCTCAGCTTCAGCTTGTATTCAGCTCCTCGCTCCTGGGTGATATACACTGACTCAAAATCAGCCCTGCAATGTGTAGGAAGCATCGGCATCCGCGGCTCTTTGGCCCCTGTGGTAGTTAGTATCCTGACGGCACTGAAGGTTCTCGGCGAACAGGGACTCCGGGTGACCCTACAGTGGGTCCCCGGCCACACTGGCATTCAGGGCAATGAAGAGGCAGATTTGGCGGCTGCCGCGGCCCACCGTATCTCCAGAGCCGAGCCCGTTATCCTCTCCAACGGACGTAGGCGCTTCTACTTGTCTGCGTTGGTGTCACCCTTGGCCCGCCAGCATTGGCTCCATGACATCACTCAATGGTCGCTCCTCCATGCAGTGGACCCATCATTATCATTTAGGATGCCAGGTAGCTTCCCTCGCAGCTTTACGACATTCCTGCAGCGTCTACGACTCAACGTCGCCTTCACCCCTGTGTTCCTGGCTAAGCCGGGTTACAGTAACACGGCATTGTGCCTAAGCTTGCCACACCCCAGCTACGATCCTCCATATCATCGAGGACTGTGACCGATACACGTGTGAACGCCGGCTGCTTCGACGCCAACTTGAACTCCTTAACCATAGACCATTCAGCTTGTCTAAAGTACTTGGTCCATGGAGCTCCCCTGCGCATCAGTGCCGGGCTCTTTGCTCCCTTTTTGCTTTCATGCAAGACACTGGACTCCTCGAAGAGCTCTAAACAGAACTCCGACAGTCTGTCGTCGATCGCTTCACTTTCATCATAATTCATCCTCTCATATTAACCACTGTGAAGTGGGGTAGGGTCCTGTGTCTACCACGGTGAAACATCCCATGTCATCATCACTTCTTCATTTATTGTTGTTGTTGTTGTATTAAGCTCATACCATATGTCAGCTAGGCCTTAGCGTGGTTAAATGCTGTTGGACCGACATTAAACGGGGGAGGGAGATCTGTTTATGCAAAAAAAAAAAAATGAAAGGGAGGAAAGGTTAATCACAGAGTTGTACGTAACGCGTTACTAGTAATTGCGTTGCTAGTAATCAATTACTTTTTCAGTAATTTTTAACGTAATCAATTAATTTTGTGAGCAAGTAATTTTTTAAGTAATCTGATTACAATTTTCGGTAATCAATTACTGAGTAATCGATTACTTTAACCTTCTTTCAACAATGGCAACCCTTTTCAGCAAACAAATCTGTAATAAACGCGTGTATGTGTTTTGTATGTTGCTTTCAAATGTATTTGTGAATTTCACTTACCATATGTTGGTGTCTCATTTCAGAATTTGCAACAAGAGCTGCATAGTTGCATTCACTGCAGGCTTGTTGGCTTTTGCTATGGCCCACAATTTAAAAGTAACGGAAAAAGTAACTCGTTACATTTTTAATCGGTAACGTATTACATTTTTGATGAAGTAATTTGTAACGGTAAAGAATTACTTTTCGCGCAGTAGTAACAGTAATTGTATTCAATTACTTTTTCCGAGTAACGTGTACAACTCTGGTTAATCAGGACTAGGCCGACTTGCATGCTATTACTTTAAAAAAACGGATATAGAAAAAGGAGGTAGCTTTAGAGGCTGGTCGCAAGGCCGCGGAGGCATGAAGAAAGCGCAAGCGAGGAGTCGTAACTGCCCCTGGTTGTGCAGGATCGGGCCGACTAGAGGGTCGACGGGTTTCGAGGTTTGATTCGCATTCCACTGTTAAGTACATGTACATGCCATATACAATTTCTTTATTTCTTTTATTTTGATTATTTTTTAGACGAGGAAGAAAAATATCCGCGTGTTTCACGCCCAGCAACAAGTAATTTATTTTATGGTGATGAATTGGGAGTTTCATCGCCAGAGGCGATACTCCATACCCCATTGCTGGTGGTGATGTGGGGAACGAGATAATGGGCCCCTTCACGATAAGGATCGAGGTCCGATTGTGTCCAGAAAGGTGAAAAGAGCTTTGAGCGCAGAGTGTTGGTGGGCTGGATTGGGCGCGAGGGACCAAGCAATTTTGGTAGGGAGCAGGGACGAGAGTCCAGCTGACTAAGAGACCCGGAGAGTGTGGTTCGGGAAGGATGGTAGTTCGGGCAATGAAGAGGAATGTGCTCCACATCCTCTTGTGGTGACCCAGTTTGGGGGACACATGGGGAACCGTCCCGTGACTTCATCTCCCCCAGGCGATCCCTCGACACAGGAACTTTCCACTGGCCAGTTTGGCCGCGTGGGCCGATTTGGCGCATGGAAGTAGGTCAGTGGAAGGTGTCGCGGGAGGGGACCCTGGGGAGGAAGAGGTCACTCGTGCCTGGGACTTGGAAGTGAGCAGACATTGCAGGAATAAAGTCAGAATGTAAGTTATTCCAAACCTGTGTCAGAGTCATTCTTGGTTGGCGATAGGGAACGTACCGGTTATTTAGACCACAACCCGGTGGGGAAGGCTACTTGCAGGAGCAAATCCCACATCTGGCGCCCAACGTAGGCCTACGTTCCTTTGTCGTCAATTGAGAGTGGTTCTGAGCGCTCTACATTTTGGGGCCCTGTTAGGATTTTGGGGGAACACGGGTGTTAGGCGCCTCGTGGCATGGTAGTGCATACGCGATCCATGGAAAATCAGTCCGGGTCAGCAACAAACGGGGACACTATTAACCCCGGCGAGGCAGGAGCACGTGGCGGCAACGGCGATGCCGGAACCAACACGGGGGCAGGTGTGCTTCCACCTCTCCCCACTCCACAAGCGGTTGATACCGCTAGCTTATTGCTGCAAGTGACAAATATTGTCGCTTCATTGACCCAGCAGTTGAATGCGGCGCAGACTAGCCCGCATTCTACTTTTCCCCCACGGCTCCACCCGAGTATGACAATTCCGACGTACTCGGGATACTCTGATAGAAAGTCGGTAGCTGACTTCCTATTGGAGATGGAGACCTATCAGGTTGCATCTAGAACGTCCGACGAGGTAGTGCTAGGGCAGGTCTTGCCAGTAGCTCTAGTGGGGGACGCCGCTCGATGGCGAAGGCTGCAGAAGCCTTTCACCTCGATGGCGGACTTCCGGCAGCGTTTTAGGGAGGAAGTTTTGCCACCCGACTACGCAATGCGTGTGCGCGAAGAGTTAGCTTTTCGCACACAGCACGCCGACGAGAGTCTCATTGAATTTGTGCGCGCAATTCAGGAGCTCTACGATAGGGCCGACCCTACGGCCACAGATCAGGATAAGGTTTCGCGTGTTATACGGCAGAGCCATCCTAGCTTCCGTCCGTATCTACGGGGGCGAAATTTCGAGAATCTTGATGCGCTTGCACGAGAGGCTCGTGTGATTCAGGCTGATCTATTGTCTGAATTGCGGTACCAACCTCCACCGCGCCCGGAACTATCAGTTGAGCCGGGTTGCGCTTGGGCGGGTGTGAAGGACTCCGTTCCACGGGGAAGGGAAGCGACGTCCTTGGTTGCGGACGCGGGAAGCCGGTCGGACGTCATCGTCCCGCCGCGCTCCCTGGATCCTTTCTCCTTTGAACAGAGGCGCCGTGCGGGGTTTGGCGAAAACTCGCGCGGCGGTCCGAGGAGTGGAACATCCACTGCTCAGAGGGTTCAGGATAGGCAGAACCAGGTAGAGAGGGACCCCAGTAGCAGAATGCCACAGGCGGACCGCGGGCGGGCGCAGCCCAGATGCTATGGCTGTAATCAACCAGGGCATTACAAGCGTGACTGTCCTGTGCGTCGGGGAAATTTCCGCTCGGCGCAGGGAAACTAGTAACGCCGGCGGCGGCAGTTGGGGTTAGCCCTAATCCGTCGTCGGCAGTCAGAGAGAGTTCGGGGCGTGTGTTTCATACCTCGCCGCAGTCTTTTGCCGAGGATGGATCAGTTTTCGCCCCAATAGCTTGTAGAGTTCAGGAGTCTGCTCCTGTGTTCGGTCCGTACATAGGCGTAACAATAGCTGGGAAAAAGTACATTGGCCTGGTGGATACCGGTGCCACGCTCTCGCTAATCGGAGACGCCGTGTACGCGCACTGTCGTGAACGAAATGTTCGCGTCAGGAAGGTTGATATCCCATTGCGGTTAGCATCGGGAATGTCCAGTGCTACAGGCGCAGTGAGACTTACAATGCGCTTTAGCGGGGGACGGTGCAGACAACGGTTCATTTACCTGTCAGGGCTGTCAATCCCAGTTATTTTGGGACGAGATTTCATTGTCCGAGAGGGATTGATTCTCGATTTAAAGGCGAACGGATATCGGTGTGGGGGACCGCTAAGCCCACTGCTTCCTTTCGCCTCTCCTTCACCGACTGGCCGTTTAACCAGTCGTGTTGATACCCACTCGTCAGAAACTAAGCTTGTGCAAACTGTGGGGGGAATCCCACAGGATATCGAGCGGGTGGTAGCGTCTTTCGGGGGCAGAGGAGTTGAGCGCGCCAGGCTTTTGGACGCTTTACTACCCTTTTCCGAAATGTTTACGGAGCACCCAGGAACAACCGATGTTCTAGAACATCGGATTGATACTGGTACTGCGAGGCCCTGGCGGTGTAACCCCAGGCCCCTCAGCGCGCGTAAGAGGGATCTCCTTGACGCGGCGCTGGATGAGATGATTGCGACAGGCGCGGTTAGGCGGTCGCAGAGCCCCTGGGCTTTCCCGGTGGTGCTGGCACCTAAAAAGGATGGGACGGCAAGGCTGTGTGTGGATTATCGCCAGTTAAATGCCGTGACGGTCAGAGATGCTTATCCTTTTCCGTCCATCGAGTCGATCATGTACGCGTTGGGGAATGCCAGCGTGTTCACGATTTTGGACTGTAGCAGGGGCTTTCTGCAGATTCCTGTAGGGGAGGAGGATATCCAAAAGACGGCATTCACGTGTCACAGAGGCTTGTTTGAATTTACGAGACTCCCTTTTGGATTGTCCAACTCGCCCGCTAGTTTTCAGAGGCTAATGGACGTCGTGCTGGATGACGCGAAGTTCAATTATGCCATGGCTTACATGGACGACGTAGTGGTATTTTCTAAGTCGTTCGATGAGCATCTCGTTCACTTGGGCAATGTGTTAAGTCGGATGAGGGACGCGGGGTTGACCATTAATCCCGGCAAAGTTCAGCTTGCATCCCCCAAGGTGGATCTCCTTGGTTTTGTAGTTGATCTTGGTACGCTAAGTCCGAATGAGGATAAATTGAGGGCCATACTCGAGTATCCTCGTCCGCATGACGTCAAGAGCCTTCAGAGGTTCCTAGGAATGGTTGGCTTCTATCGCCAGTTCATCCCGCATTGCGCGTCCTTAGCAAAACCACTGTACGAGCTACTGCGGAAGAATTCCCAGTGGGCTTGGGGGCCTAGGCAGGAGGAGGCGTTTCGCTCCTTATCACAAGCTATAGCGGATACAGCTAAATTGTGGTTGCCAGATCTTAACAAGCCGTTCGTTATGCAAACTGATGCAAGCGATTACGGGCTTGGTGCAGTGTTGCTACAGGAACACGACGGTGGTCTATGCCCGGTCGGGTTCGCTAGTCGCACACTGTCGCCGGCGGAGATGAACTATTCCGTTACGGAGAAGGAGTGCTTGGCGGTAATGTTTGGCTTGAAAAAGTTCGACATGTATTTGGATGGGACAACTTTTACCATTCAGACCGACCACCAAGCACTCTCTTGGCTGCAGCAGTTGAAGAAACCGTCAGGCAGATTAGCACGCTGGGCGTTAGCACTTCAGGGCTATTCCTACCATGTAGAATACCTGAAAGGAAACGCGAACAAAGTGGCAGACGCTTTGTCCCGTGCGCCACTGGGTTACAGCTGTGAATTACAGCAGGAACCTCAGTGTCAGGGCAGGTCATCGACCGGTTGTGTGGGTGACTTGGACCTGGTTAGAGCCGCTAGACGCGGGAGGTCCTCTCTCCCAGCGGAAGAGAGAGGAGGGGAGATTGGGTGCGCGTGCGATTACGCTAGTCTCCCGGAAGGCGTGGAACGGCAGACCGAGGAGGGGGATCTCGTGGCCGCGATTGGTTTGAATCGGGCAGGTAACTCCTTGTCTTGTGGCACGATCGTGAGCAGGGAAGAGCTCTTAGAGGCACAGAAGTCGGACGGTTTATGTCAGCGGGTGTCGGAAAAGCTGGCGGATAATAGCGCAGCTGACACCGGTAACGCTGGCAGGGATGACGACGGGTGCCTCGACTCATATCTCTTGAGTGAGGACGGGCTTTTGCTGCGATATGTGCCCGGGTTAGACGAGGAGGACGAGAGTGTTTCCCCCTTCAAGGTCGTAGTTCCCAGGAAATTGCGAAGGGTGTTTATGCGTTATTTCCATGACTCAGCCCTTGCGGGTCACGGCAGTGGCAGCAAGACTTTTCATAAGTTATGCCGCGTCGCGACCTGGCCGGGGATGAGGCAGGATGTTATGTGCTTTACCCGGAGCTGCCCCGTGTGCCAGAAAGCAAAACCAAGGGGTGGTAAACCCCCAGGGTTCATGCAGCCAGTAGTCAGCAGCTACCCCTGGCACATAGTAGCGTGTGACGTAATGGGTCCATTTCCCAGAAGTCCACGGGGGAATCAGTACCTGTTGGTGGTTACTGACCACTTTTCTAAGTGGGTGGAGTTATTCCCGCTTAGGAAGCTGGTGTCGGAGCGAATATGGGACCGGCTGATGGAGACCTTTTCCCGGTTCGGTTTTCCGGCACAGCTGATCACTGACAACGCCAGTTATTTCACTGGCCGAGTCTTTGTCGACTCTTGCGCTGCACTGGGTATTCAGCACAAGAGAACGACGCCGTATCATCCCCAGGCGAACATTACTGAAAGAGTGAATCGCAACCTTAAGCATATGTTGGTAGCTCTAACCGACAGGCACAAGGATTGGGATGTGCGTCTTACTGAGTTGGGATTTGCAACCAGGACGACAGTAAACAGGTCAACGGGGTTTTCCCCGGCATACCTTAACTTTGGGAAGGAGGTTGCTTTCCCATTGGAGAACGGACTGAGACAGTGCACGGAGCCGATTGCTCGGAATCTGTCGAGGTACGCGAGCGAGCTGCGTAGTCGGCTCTTGGATGCGGTGAATTCCGCAAGAGAGAGCTTGGACGCCGCCCGCTCGGAACAAGCGCGTCAGTACGATAAGGGGCACCGTCCTCTGTCATATGAAGTAGGGGATTTGGTCTTGAAGCGCACACACCCGCTGAGCAACGCTGCTATAGGTTTCGCAGCGTCACTGGCGCAGCGCTGGGAGGGACCTTTTCGGGTGATTTCCCGATTATCTCGCTTGTCGTACCGACTCCGTCGTGTGAACACGGCGGAGGAGACAGGGCCCGTTCACGTTGGCGACTTAAAACGCTATCATGAACGCGACCACGCGGCGGACGAGGGGGGCGAGTCTATCCGCCCACCTAATCAGCTGCAGGGTGACCAGGGCGGCTTTAGCCCAAGACAACGTGGTAGGGCGGCATGCCCTACCCGCGGCGGAACACGGGCTGTAGGTCAGCGTTCTCGCGCGTACAATTTGCGCGCGCGATAACATTTCCGTGTCTCCGCACGTTCTGTCTTTTCAGGACCCCCAACCCCAGGCATGCCACTCCGAACGCGGTCGTCAGAGACCGTTCGGCAACGAGGAGCACCCGTCTCCCGAGAAGAGGCTCGAGGACTGCGCCCTCGGCCGGACCCACCCCGCGGGCGACTCCCAGTCACCATTCCGTAGCCACCTGGACCGTGCAGGTCGGGGAGGAGCCAGTGTGCTTCGTGTCATCGAGGAGGTGGCGCGACCAGCCGCGTCCCCTCCGTGGCGGTGCTTCGGAGACCGTGGCAGCCACCTTCCGGGGCCACCTCCTGTCCGACCGGCACCCCTCGGAGCCCCCGGCCGTCTACACGGAGGAGGAGACGGCTCGTCTCTGCGGGACCTGCGGTGGGTTGGTGATCCACCGCACAACCCACGAGCTGGGTGACTGTCACCGGACCGCGTTGGCCACCCGAACACCGGCGGTCCCGGACGCTCCACCTGCGCCCTCCGCCGAGGACGCTGTCGCCGCCGCCCTGCGGATCCTTCGGGAGTTCCGGCCGGAGCTTCTGCTGGAGGCCGGGTCACCGCCGCGCGGCACAGCCACCGCCGGGGACCTTCCCACCGCTGGCGTCACCCCCAACCCGGTGCCCCCCAGCGACCAGGCCCCGAAGTCGACCGCTGCGTTCGACCAGGAACTCATGGACTTTCTGGGTTCGAACCCCCCGTCGGGGCCTTAGGTGGGGGGGAGTGTGGTGACCCAGTTTGGGGGACACATGGGGAACCGTCCCGTGACCTCATCTCCCCCAGGCGATCCCTCGACACAGGAACTTTCCACTGGCCAGTTTGGCCGCGTGGGCCGATTTGGCGCATGGAAGTAGGTCAGTGGAAGGTGTCGCGGGAGGGGACCCTGGGGAGGAAGAGGTCACTCGTGCCTGGGACTTGGAAGTGAGCAGACATTGCAGGAATAAAGTCAGAATGTAAGTTATTCCAAACCTGTGTCAGAGTCATTCTTGGTTGGCGATAGGGAACGTACCGGTTATTTAGACCACAACCCGGTGGGGAAGGCTACTTGCAGGAGCAAATCCCACACTCTAGAGCACCGCAGTGACGACATCCGGGAGAGTCAACTTGTCTCAAGCGGTAGCGCCACTGAGCTGTAAATGCCACATCAAGTCGCATTCGGTGAATTAACGCAGCATCTTGACGAGAGGTGTTTCGTGGCATGCGGATAGCGAGCGTTGGATCAACTCTGTTCAGCACAGATGGGGGGAGAATGTCGGTTGTTCATCGGCGGGAAGCCAGGGGTGTCACGAGGAGTCTCAGAATGGAACGACGGTCTCCTCTCAGCAGTGCAATACTGGTCCGCTTCCGATATGAGAGAGCTACTTCTGCGGCGCTGTCGGCCTGTTAATATTCCCCACGACACCACAATGGGCTGGAACCCACTGGAGAACCAGCCTGTGGCCTGCTTGCACATAGGGCGCTAAGCCATTAACGTATGTCGATTCGTAGTTCGGTTTGGATCTTTCGGTCGCAAAGGTACGCGATCATGGTAGAAGTGGCTGAGGACCGCCTTCAGGTATACGGTAAAACTCGATCAGCAAATTTCTCTGGAATAGCCTGGTCGAGTTCTTAGCAGAACATAAAACTGGAAGTTGCTCGCGGTGACGCCGTGGCAGCCAAAGCGCTGTCTATACTAATTCAGTGATAAATATCTGGCTGGGAATTTAGTTGAACTGTGCACATCGACGCTGAGCATCGCGAAAGGGAATGTGGCGGCGTTTTTTAAGCTATGGTTCAGGACGAGACTCTCGCATAATGTAGTTATGTGCTGCATACTGAGCGAGATGAAGATGTGCTCCGCGCATGCTAAAAAGAGAGACGTCCTCAAGGACTAGCATTCCGCTACACGGTGCGGCAGAGTTGAGTAGGTCGTGGGGGACCACTGCAATCACTCCTGCTTAGTCTACAAACGAGATTCGTGTCGGACTTTACAAAGAATACAAATACGAGCATTCATAGCCTAATCGTGAAAGAATGCAAGGCCTACGAGTTGTTGCTGAGTTACTCCTCAGCACTGGACTAATGAACGAACCCTAATAGGACAACTTTCCATCACCATCACTTTCTCGTCCCTTCCATAAGAGCAATGGGGCAGTGTACCGCCATAACGGCGGGTAATGACACACCACATAATCATCCCATTTATGTGTGTGTGTGTCCTTTTTCTTTTTTCGTTCTGGAACCAACGTTTTATTGCTTAAAGCATTCTTGTGGACACAGAAAGACAGTTGCACAATTCCATGAACCCTTATCTCTTATCTTACCGAATGCAATAATGATAATATGTCGAAAGAGATCAAGACCGCAAGGTGTTACATTCTATAGTGGTAAATTTTACTGGCGGGGCACTACCGTATATATACGTACCGCCGAAATCAGAAGCCGTAACAAATATATGATCAGGCGTTGGCAACATGTCCCCGAGATTGGAGGAAGGACAAAAAACAAAACACAAAAACGAACAGCGCAAGACAGACCCATCACGCCCTGCAGCGCAGACCAAGCATACCCAACTTTTCAAATGGAATTATGCGACTTTATTTATATATTGAACTGGCTGCGGCTTTGACATACCACAGCAGCAGGGTTGTAGTCAAACAACATTGTCATTGCACAGTCCGTTTCAAATCAGGCTTGTAGACTCGAAAGAATAAACGAAAATCAAACACAGCCCCTCGCTCCAACTCATTCGTGAAAAACAAGACTCATCTGTATCTTCCCGCGAGCCAGAACAAGCGTCGCATCATTCATCATCACGTTTTGTGTCTGGCTGAACAGCAACACGGAAGCTGAGGTCGGCAGGTTCGTTTAACTTCGACACTGACCGGATTACGGGAGAAGAAACAGCAGACATCCTTTGCGTGTCTTGCTTCACAGTCCCCTGGAGACAAACCGCATGCAGGAACAACATGTTTCCCATCGCATTCAGAAGAGAGATTACAACATCAGATATAGTGGCGCAGCAGCTGCTACAATGGGGAACCGATTGACAGATTCAAATTCCGTCGTCTGCTATACGTACGGCAGGAGACGAGACCTGAAGCAGACGGCTTTGTGCAGCTTCGTTTCAAGGTGACTAACGCGATCTGTTTATCCAGGTTTTGGGCGATGCGGGTTCTTTATGGCAGCTGCGGCTGGATAAACATAAGCGATTTTGGTTTGGACGATCAAAAGGGTATGGGTATACGCAACAAAGTACCGTACTTGTCTGCGCAACGAGATTGTTATGGTTTTCAGTTAGGTGTAACTCTGGCGTGGGCTGGACCTTCGCACCGGGCTCTCGCCAACAATAATTGGCGTGATTTTGTATTTTTTTTAAATTATGTGTTAGCGCCGCGAAGCAACTGTGGCTATGAGCGGCGTATAGATGTGGACGGATGGAGAGAAGACAGGTGGAAGGAGTGGGGGACTATAGGGGTGTGGTATACGTCCTGGACCGACTTCAAGGGGAACTGTGCCGACATTCGTCGGGAAAGTCTTCGGGAAAAACCGAGGGGAAAATCTCAGACAGTTCAAAACTGCCATTTGGGCCTGTTGGTGAATGGATGAATTCATGATTAAAAATTATAGACAGTTCACAATTTTAACCACAGTTGTTTTGGTGAATAAATTGTTGACAGTAGCGCTCTGTGTTTGTCGTCCGTATTTTGTCCTTGTTCCGATTATAGCGCTTTTAATCATGAATTCATCTCAGACAGCGCGGACGGTGGTAGGTCGGATGCGAACCCACCACCTACCAGTCTTCAGGAAGACCTCCGCTACCACCAACGAGCGAACGCTTCAAACGCTCATCCATCTATCGTGCTTTTTGCATCAGGCACAAGAGAGTGTAATAGGCGGTAAGTAGTAAATAAGTAACACAAATGACGTGTCACCGACTGAAGCGCGAGAGATACAAAATTTCATGTGTGTGCAGGACTTATTTTATGTGTGTGTACGTATTTGCTGTTGTTGTTGTTGTAGTAGTGTGACCACTTAAAGTGACATCTAGAGCTTACCAAACGACCAACCAAAGTCATTTCAGCTTTAAAGTTCGCGAAATCTTTGTCAGAAGTTTAGCGCAAGTTTAAAAGAGCGCAGGGGCTCCATGTCACTGATCTTTCATACCCATTCCGTACCCATTTTTCGCTTTTACTACGGAGTAAAATATTGTGCCGCCCATATCAATAGCGCGATTGCACGGGACGCGGCGAGACAAATAGCCAGGACTGTGACAGCCGAAGGGAAAAAAGAATGAAATATAACGTCCCGCTAATTCCAAACAAGCGTCGAATAATGTTGCAATATAGCTGCCCTAGCAACATCTTCCCGTGGAGGGCAAGAAACACATCCATACTGGTGGACTGCGAGCGATTAAGAGGAAGTCATCCGGTTGCCAAAGCGCGAGAAGGAACGGTGGATTTTCGACGCTGTTTAGAGGATGGGGGATATGGCAAGGCTTTGTTCCGCGCAGCCACCTTATTCGTCAACTTGTGAGGCTCAAGAGCGGGCTTCATTTTAGAAACACGTTATTTGAGCTTGTCTAGTTAGCGTCCAAATGGCCAGTCTCTCCTTGCCAGTTGAGTACGCATCTCTCTCTCTCTCTCTTTCTCTCCGTGTGCATATGTACATAGACAAATTGCCTCATGTTTATTCATCGAGCGTGCTAAGCTGTGGACAGCCGTTTTGCCGTCTCTGTCCGCTCTTCAACATAGCGCTGGGAAGTGATATGCTTCAGGGCCTCCAGAAACAGTGTGTCTTGGCGAGACATCAGCGTTCCATGGTGTTTACTGTGTGGAATGCGAACCAGAACGAACAAATACAGAAGAAGAAAAATAAGCCGAAGCTTTATGACGGTGTGCGAGGTACATGTTTATTCATCAACCCATCGTCATAGATGGTGTACATGTGCCTTGTGACTGACCAAACGAATCTATTACTTAAAAGAAAATTAGCCGATACTCTTTGGCGTATGTGTTTATAAGTGCTCACCGTCGCCATACGAGCACTAGTTGACGTTTAGCACTTATAACCAAACCTATTGCTTAGACGTTTCAGACTGTTTTGCTGGATACAAACACGATGATAGTCATAGACAATGATATAAGGTCCCACAACGTCGCTTGATCACATCATTAAAGGTCGCTTATTATCCGTTCTATATCATTTTATTAATAGGCAGTGATATAGCGATATAAATAAAAACATAATGGGCTCGGTATCCTATAGTTTGATTTCGCGTGTGGCTGTATTTCAAATTGATAAGGAAGATTTGAGGACCTCCGTATTCGAACGAGGACACTTTTCATTATTCCCACAGGTCATATTGACGTATTCTTGTTCAAACGTTAACTCAAGCACCTTATCGTATCATATCATATATTTTGTGGGGGCCATAGAGAAGGAGGCATAATTTGTAGATTCTGCTAGCCATGTGTTCTTGCATAATTGCTCCGAAGCAGCCGATTGGGGCCCACGTTTTCACATTTTCTTCGTCATCATCATTACCATCATCATTTCACTCATTGGAGATACTTCATTCCCAATACACATTTCGATCGAAGATTGCTGATCAGCAACATTGCCATTGCAGGAAAAACAAACCACGTGCACTAAAAAAAATCATTGGCGATTAATCAACAGCATGACCCTGTCTTAAGCTCAAGAAATCAAAATATGGCCCAGTGGCTAATCAGTGCACACCAGTGTACTTCATTATTACCGAAGTTCTAGCAAATTGAGAATGACCTCTTTTGTATTATCCAGCCCACCCCAGACAGCCAGACATCTCGACCACACATCGAAGACCAGAAAACGTAACAATACTCCGTACGACCGCAACTGCACCGCACGCTCGAGATGTTCACGGACGAGACGAACGGGGCGAGAGCTGAGCCCAAACTGGCCAGTCCAGTTTGTGCGCGACTTTTAAGAAGGCGAATCAATATGCCGATGAGCAGAGAGCGGAATGAGGGGGGGGGGGGGGGGCGTCAACGCGTTTGCGGTATATCTCGAGTCGGAAACCAGGAGGATGGAACTGATGAATACGGATGCAGTCAAGGTGCACTCGGAACAGGAAAGGCTGTTGTGGCTGGCAGTATATAGAGCGTGTGCGACCTTCATGACTCTCAAAGAGGTCTGGAATTGAGATGTATTTTGTTCGCGTAGACGAGCTCGTCTCGTTGATTCTGTGTTGGCGCCGCGAAGCAACTGTGGTCTTGAGAAGCGCACAGACAGATGGAGAGAGGACAGCAGGAAGGGGTGGGAGACGCAGGGGAGGTCATTATGCGCTCTGGGCCGACTTCATGGGGAGCGAGGCCGACATTCGTCGGGAGAGTTTGTCGGGAAAAAACGCAGGGGAAACCTTAGACAGTACAGCCGGTGGCAGGATTCGAAGCCACCACTTCCTAGTCTTCAGCATGACTTGGGCGGACGTTTTGGGGATATTCGAAGCTTAGGTCGTTTTTGTTTTTCTTCTCACGATAACGGTTACGAAAATGTGATAAACCCATCGCGCTAGCTACGTATTTCACATGGCTGACATGAATTTGCTCATCTTTGATTTAACAACTTCATCGATTGATTGATTGATTGAAATAAGAAAAATGTGGAGATGTGAGTCCCGACCGCCTCCTTTATAGCATAGCTTTCGTAGATCGCGAAGATCCAGGGATCTTCCCAGCTCCCTTCTCCACCCCCCCCCCTCCACCCCCCGAAATCTTGCAACAGCCCCCCTCCCAAAATACCAGCCAATATAAGGCAAACAAAAAAAAAAAAGCCTAGAGACCAGCAAATGCGGGTGTCAACGCTTCTTTGCGAACCGATTGCGCAAGGCGACAATCAAACTACGTTTTTCCTGGTTGGTCATCGACTTGTGATTGAAAAGAGACGGAAGAGACACACTTGCAACTTGCAAGAAGCGTGAGAATAGAGTGAAGGGCATGCTGTAGGAAACGCAAAAGGAGGGACGTCATTCAAGCCAATATGCACCTAATAAAATAATATAACATCACTAAAGAAAGTAAAAGGGCGGCGTACAAACAAGAATACTGCTGTCCCTTCGGACAGCTCTGCGCGCTTCTGTGGCCAGGAATAACCCGTCGAAGCAAGTGTCTGTATATACTTCGACTAAAGGATGGCTGTTGATGAAAAGGCACCAACATTGGAACTCGAAGCCGTACGTACCCCCCATTCCCAGTCAGAAACGTTTTAGAACTATTTGAATTGCTTAATTGACGTACGTAAATGGGCCTTGTAAAGGATCCTGAACAGTCTGCTGACTTGACGGGTATTGTCCGTGGTCGCCTTACATTATGGACGTCTGACACCGAACCAGTGGCGTAGCCATGCCTCCAAGGTGTGTGTGTGGGGGGGGGGGGGTCGATACGAAAACTCGCCCCCCCCCCCGCTGATCCTGTGTCGACAACACACACATACTTGTGCACAATGCAAACTGAGGATTAAAAAAAGGAACGAAAATAGTTGATTTAGACGTTCACAATACGATTACATGTACAGGCTGTCATGACCAATGAGGTGGTGTCGCGAGATTTGAAGTATTTTGAAAAGCTCATACTTTGAAAACCATTCAAGAGTGCTTCTTAGATAGACGCCATGAACTGCACGAAATTTCGCGATCGTCACACTGGTCCCCCCCCCCCCCACACACACACACATATATATTATGTTCTCGGATTTGCACGATTTGTGTGGGTCGTCCGTGGCAGGTAGGGGGCCTCGAGCCCCCCCTAGCCCCCCCGTGGCTACGCCACTGCACCGAACCGTCTCACACTTTAATGAAATGTAACTCTGTTTACATCACACGCGTTTACAGAGCTACGATAACTACTGGTGATGAGAGGCATATGCTTACCCAAACAGAACGGCCGTATATTTACTATCTTCTACGCATGAAGGTTGGCGTTCTACTCCAAGTACCCGCTTATCGCGAAGACGTCTGCTTCTAAAGAAAGCGTATGCAAATAAGAAGGCGTCGTCTGCGATAACTCCGTGCTAAGTATGTATGTCATTGACAATGACCATAATAGTCGGCGCGTCCCTGAGGACTGGGTAATTGACTGACCGCGAATGAAAAGAACGTGAAGATGCCGTGCAAGCACAGTGCCAAGGAGAGTGTACTCGTCAAGGGAAGATGGTGCATGGGAAAGAATGCTTGAGTAACTTCCAAACTTACCGCATCATCAGATCCGACTACGAAAAACAAATTGCGACTGCTCGTTCAGAGAAGTACGAACATTCAAGCTTGACGGCTTGTGATTGAAACATGCGTCGCAGTACGTAAATTGCGAAATCTTATTAGAGTGGACTCGCGGCAGACATGCGGTTCATGTCGACGGCGTAGATTAACAGCTTGTTGCTTGTAAATCCAGCATTAAGTTATACATATTGTGAGAATGAATGACATGCAGACGCATCGCTATTGTCGACTGGTGCCCTGTAGCCCGCGGCGCGAGATTCGATCGCTTTTTCTGGTCAGCATCCCTGGCGATCTGACCTATCCAATAAAGCTCTCACAATATAATTTGCTAGCAAAATTGTGATCGGATCGGTGCGACGTCTGGTGGGAAGTAATACTCAATTCGTCAAGTAACAGTGATCTATGTTCCCTTCCAGACTGATCTGCTGCTCCTGATGGCTATGTAGCCGGCACGTATCCAACTTATTTCGCTTTGGACCCAGTGTTGTCCGCATGCAATGTAGTTTCCCCGCCGTATTTGACGAGCAATGCTCACTTCGTGACCATTTCGACACAACGTTACCCGTAATTTCAATTGTTTTTTTTTTTTTCTAAGCAGTACGAGTGCAGTTGGGACGAAGATTGCGAGTACTGAGCGCTCATGCTATCGAACAGATAAATTGCCTGAAATTGTACGTCTACCGCTTCACCGTACCTTTAAATCTATGTGCAACAACATACAGGTACATTATGACGATAACACCGGGCGTTTCTTCGCTGGGGAGGAATACACCACCTGTTACATGTGAGACATTAGGTGAGTGACGTGAGAAGTAAGTGCAATGAGTTAATTGTGGTTCACAGAACAACTGTGGGGTCCTCGAGTGGTTGTGCAATACAGAACAAAAAGAAAAATCAGGGTAAAAAATGCAAAGAAAGGAGGGCTAGGGGTCATTTAAAAAGCATAACACAGTATAACCAAAAAGCTAAACACTGACACTAACTGAGGCGCAAGGAAGTGCCATGTTTGCAGTGATGTATACGCACCGCCGCGAGCGGATAAATAAAAAATAAATGCCATACGCACGTTGAAGTCGTAAGCTCTCTTAACGCAAAATCAAACAGTGATGAAGGACCCACCAGCATAAATAAACAGTGCAAGTGTGGTGTTACGCAAGACGAAGAGACACGCGGGTTTTAGCAAAGAATTGCAATGTTAAAGAACAGTTACCGCGTTGTATGTTAATTACAATTCAATCGAAACGGCACTTCTTTAAAGTATCTTATACGTCGTCTGAACGGCTGCATAGCAGTCTGTGAACTATGCACAAGTGGTGGTACACAAAAAGGATATGCAAAATACATGACATTTCATCCAGTAAAATCAAGGCCGTACAACTGTCTACTTTTTTTTTATTGTGTTTTTGCGTACGAAATTTTTTGCCAGTTAGGATATAACAAATTTTCAGTCAGTATAATTAACCAGAGAAAAGAAAAATCTGTTAATTCGCTAGTTAATTCGTTAATAAATAATTCGCATCGGAAACTCTGAAAAGTTCTGCGCCAAGTGACACGCGCTGCGGTTCAAGCGCACAGGTCTCGGGCAGATGCGTGCTTCGAATCCTTTATCGTACGTTTTCACTCAGTTAGTTGTATTTTACCTTCACATTTTCGTTCTTAGAAGATGTCACGCCTACCCGAAAGGATCCAACGGTACAAGCTCAGAAGAGCTCATCGTTCTTAACATTTTTCCTTCCCACAGTCGCCTAACATGCAAGTAGGGAACCTCCTTGCTTCGCCCGCAGGAAGCGATCGCTTGACACACATACTATATTGGATCTCGATTCCAGTCACGCTCCTGACGAAACCCTTTCCCTGAAAAAGATGAACTTGCGCTTCACATTACAGCTCCGTTCCGTTCAATAGTGGGTGAGCTGCTGACCAATAACGGTTGTAAAGAGGTATAGGCTCCCGGCACCCCACAGAGTGGCGCATCATCGATGACAACCTATGTGTGATTGATTGATTGACTGGAAAACATCCTTCCTGTAATCACGCATTGCTCAATTATATTCGTCAGAGCGAGCGACGCCTGAGAGCACCCATGCGAAACTGGATAACCGGCCCGTTTCTTTTGTAAAGGTCGTATCTTCCTGGTAAAATGACATTCACCAAACAACTGTATCAGCAGCGCTTTGCCGCTATTTAAGACTAACAACCATGTAAGTGAAATCATCACCTTAGCACTTATACATACGGTTTCTTGTCTTTCTTTTTTGTGTGTACGTGTGTTTGTCCTGTTTTATCGAACTCCTTCTTTCTCTCTCTCTCTCGTTCTTGAGACTATTCTAATAAGTGGAGCAACAGACCCTTGATGGACGATTCCATCTCTAGATGTCACCCAGCTCCACTTTTTGAGAAGAAACAAGCATTCCTTCCTCCTCCTCCTCCTCAACTAATAAAATTATCGGAGCATGAAGAAAAAGCTAAAAGGCGAAAAACTACTTTACTCTAAATTTAATTACCTATTTGATAGCTGATAAGAACACGACTGCAATAAGGAAACCTTGCTTCCTTGTTTCTTATACTTTCATTGGAGTCTATAAAGAAAATGAGACCAGATGTAAATTTTGCCGCCTAAAATAAAGCTAACTTTTTACTGCTTAACCAGAAAACCCCAGAGAACGCTCTTTTTTTTATCTGCCTCCCATGTCACCCGTGTGAAACTGAAACCAAAGTTGTCTCCGTTTTCTTCTTCTTCTCCTTACAATGCATCTTTAAAATAGAGAACGAGCAACAAAAAAAAAACAAGAAAAGAAAAAACAGAAGGTCACATTATGAAAGAAATGATCTCGCAGAGAGCAAGCCCACTTATAAATACCGGCATTACACAACAGATAAGACGTTCCCATGGGAGAAAGCGATAAGAGAGTGCCACTCTCTCCTTGTATCACTCACATGCAGTATCAAAGGGAGTGTGGGACTCTAGCGGTCATTCGCTTCCAACCTTAAATCAAGAAGAGTCAGCGCCGGGAATGTCACGCATGTCTGACTTGCTGCCGTGACAGAGGCATGAGACAGGAACACGCCTGAGATCAGGCCAGCCCGATATCACCCTTCCAGTCTGAATCCAACACTCACTTGCAAGACGCAAGTGAATGTTCAGAAGCAAAAGAGAACCCGTCTTGTTTCCATCCATTTTCGTTCAGTGCAGCTCACTGCCTTTTAATTTTATGCATAGACTGAGACGGTCGGCGTGCGGGGGGCAGCGCCGTGCTAAGCTACTGCATCCATTCTAGAGCGCGAACTCAGAGTGATAAATCGGATGTTGGTGAAAAAGGTCCATGACACCGTGCTATGGCCCTTGCGAAGAGCGGAACAGCACAGGCGGAATACCTGGTAAGGTCAAAGTCGTTCGAATTAGTGCGCGTCCAAGAAAACGGAGACAAATTGATGTTGTGTGACTTTGGTACAGATTTTCATGTGCGTGACCAGTACCACAAACATTCTTATTTATTTATTCTTATGGGTTTTACACGAAACGGACAACAACTCAAAGATACAGCGTGCCTGCTAAGGAAGAACTCCAAAGCATCCATCACTCTTCCAGAGAAAGCGCTTTCGTGTCATTTTGACAATCCAACAGTTCCCAAAATGAAAGAAACATAACTTCAAGATTCATGCGAAAAAATCAACCCTCTCACCTTATGCACGACGACGTCTTGCCGAGATGTCGCGTGGCTAACAGGATGTCCCAAAAGAGCTTGCACTCTTTGCCGCACACCTTCCCTGCCAACGGAGTGACCGCGCACCGCATATTCACATAAAAGCGTGCAGCATCCCAACCACAGGACGCACGCACTTAAATCCACCTTCATCCTCGATGTGTATCCTAAGTTCAACGTCTATTCCGTGCACTAAACATCATCGAAGACTCATAGAGCTTGCCTGCCACCCCATGTTGGACGGGTAAACTTTCACATGGTCAGAGCAACTGAGCAAGGAAGAGCAACTGGAGGAGTTCGAAAGCAGACGAAATTGTTTCAGAGTCGCGCGCTCCCAGATCGTAAGGCGACCGTGGCGCCGCAGTAGCGGACCGGCGGCGAGGAGGCGAACTACAAGTGTCGTCTGCAACCGCGGCCGCCCGTGCGCTTCGTTTATGACGTTTCGCTTGCAGAACGACGCGATAATCGGGATGACTGATGCGAGCTTCTCATTTACTATATGGAAGTGCCGCCTGATATGGTATCCCGATAGAATTAGAATGCGAAGGCACTTGTGCGTTGTGATCGATAACCTGCTGCACGTCTTTGCTGGCTGCTATCTTTGAGTGTCATGCCAGACGTGAAAAAAAAAAGACATAAGACGGAAGCAGCCTGGGACAAACGTTTTAGGTGCAAAGACAGACACCTCCATCACAGTCGAGATTTCGTACGACTTGGTGTCTGGCAATGTAGCATTTTCCGTGAGAATGCAAAAACTCAATGTTTTAAATCCTGCCACAGCGCATATCAATGCTTTTCGCAGCCACACCATTTGGTATCTGGCACATTTATGCCGTTTGTAACTAGTTTATGTCCTATATTCTGCATTAAAAAAAATAGAAAAATCGTGGTGCAGCAACCTGCCTCATTTGACTTTATGCTTTTCTTATCCTCAATCTATCTTGCTGATATATTATTTTCCTCACTTGCTTCCCAAGGTTCAAAATTTTTCCATGTGGCCCAAATCAGAAACTCACCTTCGCGCCTGACCCAAATAAACGCCCAATCATGCTTTTCACACTTCTGACCTTCCTTTCAACAACCACACCACGGAACAACGCCGCGCTGACTATAAGTGGCGCAAACCATATCATTACCAGCGAACAAGCCACCTCACCAATCTCTCTCGTCACTCAACAAATTTATCACGGGGGTCAGCTGTCCAAATATCTTCATACATAAAAATGCACATAAAGCACTCTGCACGCGCGTGGTCACCTGAGAAGGACGAAGTACCCTATGAGAATGGCTGACCGCGATCTTGAACATACTTAGACTGGTTTTCCTCGCAAAATTATCCGGCTAAAGTTAGATTGGACCACCTCCGTGCATGCTCCAATATTGCGCAACACGCTTTATAGATACAGCGATTAAATGTTCTCACGTTTCATTAGGAAAGGTACAAGTAGCACAATGTTATACACAAACAATGGCACGCGCAGGTATTGAGCCGTGTCCCGCCAAGAATAGGCCGCCATGAGGAATGTGATACTGTTTGATCATGTATATTTCATGTCGATAGTAGCGAGGAGAGTGTAGCAGCGAAACTCGCGTTTCGTCTTTTTTTATTTCATTTGCTCCTATTATTTCCACTCCCTTAGCATATACTTTAGGTGGGTATCAATTAGTGTGTTGGCTATTTTAGGGCGTGCCTACGTGACTTGCCCAGTATAGACTGTCGTAGGATAAATGTTCAGGTGCACAGGAGGTACTATATATATATACAAATGAGAAATAGCTTAAGCTCTGTGGCTGCACGTTGAGCATGTGTTTGTAATTTGATCGTGCTCTCCCAGCCGAGGACAGCTGTTTCGCTCGACTTGGAGCTCGTCAGCGCCAGGCTGCGATACATATACATATAGACTTACAATTCAATACAAAACTTAGGAAGCAGCATAAGGATTCAAAAACAATTGCTACTTTTATTGTACATTTAACAAAATTAAATGGGAAATACTATAAATAGATTTACAGTACAATTTAGGGGTCGACGTTTCGGCAGTCAGCGCTGCCTTCAACAGGACTAAGCTTAGGACAGGAGGACCTAAAGGACAGGACTTTAGTCCTGTTGAAGGCAGCGCTGACTGTCGAAACGTCGACCCCTAAATGTAACTGTAAATCTATTTCTAGTACTTCCCATTTAATTTTTTTTTATATGTAGTAAAAGTAGCAATTGTTTTTAATCCTTATACTGCTTCCCAGGTCTCTTCATTACTTGTAGTCTATATCTCTTTCGCGTCCATCTGTACTAAGTTATCCACATATATACACCTTTGTGCTAAATTACCTACTAAATAAACGAGTTTTTGTTAACTTCCCTGTAATCTGTTGTCCTCGTCTTATTATTTTACTGTTATATATATATATATAACAGTAGGCTTCTGCCTGACAACTGCCTTCTCATAGCCACAATTGCATCGCGGTGTTAAAATAGGATGAAAACGAAGTTGTTGTTTTCTTTTCTGTGTGGTGCCTTCCACCAGGGAGATTTGGAGCTCTACATTGGTACTTTTGGGCCGAAAGTGGTGGATACCACGTGGCTCCAGAAGAGCCAGCAGTGTCTCAAAATAAAATAAATAAAGAATAAATAACTAAGTAGAAGTCAAAATCTTTCAGGTGGACCACTCCGTACAACTAAAGCGAATAGAAACGAGATATCATTAGGTTAGTATATTATACTGTCTCCTTAAAATGTCGCACAGCGTGGTTCCTAATGGGGATATACCTTTTCTGCCGCGATATATATATGGTTATGTTCAAAACTGAAGGTCATTGCAATACGGACGTCGCCTCCCCCTTTTCCAAGTCTGTGATCTTGCATGAACTACTGTAAACGTGTTTTTATTCGCGATGTATTAATTTTCGCGAATCGCTCACTCAGTCGCCCGCAGAATTATTCGCGTGTATTTAAATTCTCGATTCCAGGGCAGTTTCCTTTCGCGGGATGTCTACGGCTTTTCTTGTCGATCTCAAAAGTGCTTGCTACATGACATGTCTGTGACCCCAACACCGGTTTTCTGATAATGGCGGACCAGAAGAACCGATGAGGTCGCCAGATAACAATATCAGCAACATCAACGATCAGGTGAGAGACGCGCTTTTTTATCTGTGAATGACAGCCTATACGGAATCGAAAGCGAAAGCTTTTTGTTAATTGCTTTGTGACAACCTAACTGACACAATGTATCTGGTCAACACTATGCCTCTTTATTCGGAAGTACAATTTTTCGCTTGTTTTTTAGCGGTCACGAAATTCGCGAAAATTAATACATCCCGCGCAGAAATACGTTTACAGTATACAGGGTGTTTGCTCTAACGTATCTAGGAATTTTATTTAAAGCGAGCGATAAAAGAGAAACGAGCACTACATTTCCTACATTTCCTGCAAACTACCGGCCTGATCGACTCTCTCTAAAACCCTGTCAGCGTCGTCAGCATCATCCTCATCACCATCCTCTCATTTTCCCCCAATAGCAATGGTATGGTGGGACTAGAATGGACTAGTCCCACCATAGCAATGGGGTAGCATTCTGCTCAATGAGCGGAAGTCATCCCCATATCATCGTCATCATGTATTTCTCTCTCTCTCCTACATTTCAGCTACTTCACTAAGAGACAGGTGCTACTAGTGAAGCAGTACCGTTTTTTTTTTTACTCAAGTAGCAGAAAAGTGCCACTTGCTTTTCTTTTATCGCTCGCTTCAAATATAATTTCCGGACACGTTAGAGCAAACACCCTGTATACCGTACAACTTCAGTTGTGCATGCGTACCCTTCTATTCAATCTGGTCGATCTGTCTGGAACCAGGCCAGGGGGGCGACGTAACGCCACAAATTATCAATTAAACCAAAGTATACAGTGTCTGGAGTTTGAAATAGCCCTGACTACCGTGTCGATTTTTCCCCATATCTAATCTACTGTGTAACATTACTCAAGCTCTCTCTCTCTCTCTCTCTTTCTCTCTTGAATTCACTTAATTAACTGACCGTCATCCGTTCTATGGAAGGACAGAATAACGTATAGACAGTAACGTAACAGACAACGTATCAGAGAAGAGATGAAACTAAACATTGCGTATCACCCAGGGACTCCGTACATAGTGTTGTTATCATTACTCACTCAAGATCAGGATATGACGGGACGGATTTTTTTGCTCCACCCGCGACAAGACAACAGTTTCTTTTCACTTCCTTCTGCTATGCAATTTTAGATCCTCGCAGTTCTTTATTAGACGCGTAGGTTTCAACGTGGGAAGCTATTTTCAACCTGTAATCCATCTAACAGCGCGTCCGGCGACTCTAACAAAATAACAACAACAAAAAAAGAGAGAGAAGGAAAAAACTGAGGAGTGAGGCGATGACGTATCATCTGTGCCCCGTCATATGGAGCGTCCTGTAATTTTAAGGTTCCGCGTTCACGGTCTTACACTCACATGTTGCGTCTGCCGAAAAAAATTAGAGAAGAAAGAAAACGTTGATTTTTATTCGTCATCAAGGTCATTTTCCCGTGCGATGTCTGTTCTGTCGAACTGTGTTTCAGGACCTGCGTACGTCCTGCTTTAGTACAGCATGAACGGCTGGTTTTAATCCCTCACTATTGTTGGAGGGCAACATGAATCTTAGAATCAACCTTTAGGACTTGTAGCATCTCTTTCGTGCAGCTATGTTAATATTGTTCAATGATAATAGCGCGAGAAAAAGTTATAAAAAACGTGAACATTTAAAAAGAGCCAATGTTCTTTTTTGAAAATCTGAAAAGAAGCTTGCAGGAGCAACTTTGACATCGCGTCAACTAGTCTACTAAACAAATTCATTATTCCACGTAACAACAAATATATCCAGCGCTGTATAACTCTCAATGTGCTAGACCACAAGCCCAAATATTTTTTTTAAATTCCGTATTAGCACCCGGAAGCAACTGTGGCTATGAGCAGCGTACAGATGTGGACAGACGGAGAGAGGACAGCAGGTAGGAGTGGGGGACAGGGGGATTAGTATGCGTCCTGGGCCGACTTCAGGGGAAACTGCCAACATTCGTCTGGAAAGTCCTCGGAAAACCCAGGTAAAACCTCAGACAGTACAGCCGGTGGTAAGACCCACACATTTGCTATCTAGTTTGTGTTAGGTTGCGTTGAACTTCAGCGTATATAGCCCTTGTCCTCCAACGATTTCATTTCAATCTCGCTGATATACTCACTCGTACCATGTTACCATCATCATGTTGTTGTTGTTGCTTGCTATATAGTCTTGCTATATAGTTTGCTATACAGTTTGTTATATAGTGTTCCAGTTTGCTATATACTCTTGCTATATTTATTTATTTATATATAGTTTGCTATACAGTTTTTTGCTGTATAGTCTTCCAGATCACTCCCATGATAGTACAACACGTGACCCTAACCACGCGGTCAACCTGATTTATGAAAGCAAAACACAGCTCATTATCTACGGCACCTCCAAGCCCGTTAGATCCGCAACACTGACTCCAGGACCTCTAAGTCACTAACACATACGGATGATTACAGGGTGCAGTCCAAGCAACACAGCTGTGCAGAGACGTCCTTTTATAGCTATACCTCTGCATACGTGCTAAACGTCCGGGTTTCAGCGCTTTTTCCAGGGTGGGCTCGTGTAGGGATCGCCCGCCCTTGTTATGGTGGCGTGTCCTCCCAAAAGGGATGGGCGAAAATTAACGATAACGGAGGTCCTAAAAAAAGAAACCTACTGGCAGTAGAACGGCTTCGAACGTCTTCGGTTTAACGCCGAGTGCGGTATAGAAAAGGGTGAAGCTGTAAAGGTCTGGTCTTCCATGCTTTCGGAGCACTTTTCTGTAAGACGGTGTTTTGTGAGTGTACTAACTCCCTCCGCGCCGCACTGCGAAGCAACTGTGGCTATGAGCAGCGTACAGAAGTGGATAGATGGAGAGAGGACAGCAGGAAGGGGGTGAGGGACAGGAAGGGTTAGTATGCGTCCTGGGCCGACTTCAGGGGAAACTCTGCCAACATTCGTCTGGGAAAACTTCGGAACACCCAGGGAAAACCTAAGACAGCAGTGTCGGCGCCAGAATTCGAACCCGTGTTACTTCCCAGTCTCAGCGTGGAACGTGATCATCCTATAATCACTATGCCAAGGGAGCTAGTATATATTAAGTGTCACAGTAGTCCACAGACTCAGAAGTCACGATTCGTGAAGTTAAGCATGGAAGTGCTGAGGAAAAAAAATATACCAGGAGGAGGAGTACATGTCCCTCCAAAAGGAACGAGTGCAGCGCCCAATCCTGGTGCGCAAGAAAGATTTCATTTGAGTGATGGCAGTTGAAGAAAATTGCAGACGACAGTTGAGATTTCAACCTCGCGACGCGAGTCAAAGTACCTTCTTTCGGCTGTCAGTCTCTGACGTCACGTCTTCTGCCCAATAGTCCAAAAGTCAGGCGCGCGTTTTCTTCCTTCTTTCTTTCTTTTTGCAGTTGTATTGAGCGCCGCCCGTCCCGTGTCTGAAGCCGAGCAGTCGCCCCCTTGCTTCTTCCGCGCCAATAAAAGTGCTCCACTTATCTGACGTCACAACACGAAAGAAGGAGCTGAGTGAGATCCCTGCGCATACTTGCAAGCTGATTTTCTCAGGAAACGCGTGCTTCCCAAAGGAAATATTTTGCGCAAAAGTTCCTGGAGGTTGTATGTTCATATCACGAAAAAAAGTATACGTATATGTTTTCGAGGTGGGGGGGGGGGCGCTTCGTGGCCATTTAAGACTTTACCCATCCGCTGGGTGGCGCTAGCTCCAATGTTATGGTAAAGGCCATGAGGTGACTTGATCTAGTCCAAGAACTGTGTGAAATGTCAATGATTAGCAGGACTGTGATCAAGGCATTACAAGAGATGCCGATTCGGTGAATATAATGTCATCGAGTACCATAATGCTGTTATATGAGAAATCGCACAACGACACTACTAACACTGCCACCACTTAGTAGTCATCAATGGAGTGCAGTATCCCCGTGTTCTCACATGGTGATGGTGGTGAGGCTATAGCAACAGAGTCCTAGGCTTGTTGGCTCTACGCTCCGGATAGGTTCTTCAGGGAATATAGGGCAAGATAACGTAAGTAGTAGCAAGTAGTAAGTAAAGAAAAGAAATTGGGGAACATAGGGTATTCATGTATGTTTCTGTGCCTGCTCTAGGTAACTCAAGATGATTAGGCGCTTTGAAAAATACATGTTTCGTACAAAACACATACAAAGATTTCGTACGGTGGTGGTGGTGGTGGTGATGTTGAAAGGGCTTGCCGTTGTCGGCCTCACGTATGTGGGCAACGTCACGACTGACGCCCTGGGGAAATGTGCGTCCTGGGCCGACTTCTAGGGGAACTGTGCCGACATGTGTCTGTGCCGACAAGATTTCGTACAAAGATGTGTGCAGTGGAGCATACTCCAATCAGCATTATAGTCAGAAAAATATTTCGGGTTGGGGGAGGGGGGTTCTATGGGGACTTTACATGGGGGAGGAGGATTTCCGCCGTGTTTCCTTCTCCCAGATGCACTACCAAAGGTAAGATTTCGGGGGTTTGAGCCCCCTAAACCCCCTTCCCATGGCTACGACCACTGACTCCAATAGTGACCCTATAGTTAACCCCAGCAACTCCTATAGGTGCCGTTGTTGCGCAGTCAACTGTAATAAACTGTAATCGTTCTGGAGTAGCCGGCTCGGCGTTCACCGGAACCATCATTCCATAATATTTTCTTTTCTATTGAAAGCAATCCAAACCGAAACAAGCACGTTTAAGTTTCGCTTTCAGGAATGCTCATAAGCAGAAATGCTCATTAGCAGGGAGCGATGCAGACATGCTAAGACCTTTCGATGGCAAACATATAAGGAATAGAATGCAGTCGGCAACTCCCTATGACCGCCTAAAGAGGCCCAATACGTGGTGAGGGCACCTGCAACGCATACATAGCGGCTTGTTTTGGTTTTGAAGCAGAAGGTTACAGGATTAACATGTCAGAAGGAGACAGGCCGAGAACACGCCTGTCCGACGGGCACAAGAGAGTTTTGACAAAGCAAACGATGCCAGTCATGCAGTCCAGAAACTCTGAAGAGTGTCACATTATAGTATTACGCAGTTGAAATCCGGTCTTGCTTTTGCCGCTTTTGCTCTGTCAAAAACCGGTACGGAAAAAAAGGAAACACCTACCAATAAAAGTAAAAGGATGTCGCTCGGCACCATATGCGCTTTGACTGCTTTTGACGTCCCCGGACATTTGTGTCATGGTCGTAGCGGTGCTTTCCGGTCCTATTAGCTGTGTTTTTCTTTGCGTCTTTGAAGTAGTTATGATGTCGGACCCGTTGGTTCGAAGACTGATCGTCCTGAAGAATATGTCGCTGATGATAGTATGATTACGCTGCGGGAATGTCACGCATTAACATATTCCTTCGGTGTGTGATGGTTGTTCGGGGTGATGATGACCTTCAGTGTGTTCATTGGGATGATATCATCGTGATAGGAAGTTGAGAATTGCTTTGCAGGCGTTCGCAGATAGATAGATAGATAGATAGATAGATAGATAGATGAATAATGTGTCAAATGCTGAAATGTTATTTATAGTGAAAATTCCAAGTAAATTATAAGCAAATGCTTGAAATTCATTGCGTCCAGTTAGTCCGCACAGCCGTACACCTCCAAAAGCTCGGTCCTTGTCTGTGTGCCCCGTGCAGCGCACATAGCAGAAATCGTGCAGCGGGACAGCCTGTCTTTTTATGTTTGCGGCAAATGTATTGAAAGATTTTTCAATGCCTCAATATCGAGCGCAATGCGTTTTATGATTTTGCACAGAAAATGAAGAAATAACCGGAAACTTGGTGTAGCACTACAGAGACGGTCAGCCTAGGCCGCTGAATACTTACCCTATAATTATTGACCTTACATTTTCGGTGCCTTTTGTCCGTTTCCTCCTTTTTCTCTCTTTTTTTTGGGGGGGGGGGGAAGGACGTCTGAATTTTAAAACTTTTCATTTTTAGCATCTGTATATAATAGTATCAGGGAAGCACGAAAACCGCAAGACAAGTTCTAACACGAATCGTGTGAATACAACATTTGCACCTCTTACATGATCTCCGAAGTAGTCGGTCCCACGCTAAGTGGGGGCCTGCACATGGAAGAAGGAATGAGAGGGGAGACTCAATTCCACCGAAAAGTAACGCTGGAAATCGGGGCCAGCTGTGTGACGTCACGTACTGCTATAGTTTCCCCGGTTTCGGTTTTACAATGTCCTACATTGCGTAGTTTCGGATTTCATGGAGAGGTGTGGTTGTTGCGCGTCGAGGCGTGTGCAGTGACGGGGCGAAGTGCAGAGCCTCCTCATTGGCTTTCTCAGGTAACGTGACCCCCTTACCAGGGCTCCAAGAAAGCTAAAAATCCCCCTCCCCCTCCCCCTGCTCATATGTCACTTGCCCATGCTTCTCTCTTCTCCATTCTTTATCTATTTGTTTATATTACTATCATCCACATCGTCATCGTGATCACCTGCTCCTTATCACCTGCACAAGCAGCTTATTCAACTTTTTAAATGTAAAAATGTTTGTGACTGAGATCGCCTTGTTACATTCTTACCCTCCCTGTCTTCGTCTTTTGCTGTTTCAGAACGCCCTCCTCGTCTGTAGTGCAGAAGTCGGAGTTTAAATTTCTAAGAGAGCATGGGCACTTCCAGGATTTTTTCCAGGAGGTGGGGGCGGGGGGGGGGGGTAGAATGTTTGGGGTGGTGGATTTCACGGTACGGGATCTGCATCTAATTCTGTGCGTCGACAGCGCCCGCGGCTACATTATCTTGACTTAGAGAACCTACGTTTCTGGAACGTAGAGAAACAAATAGGAATCCGGCAATGTTTACAGCCCCTCCCCCCCCCCCCCCCCGTAACGAGAGTGAAAGTTATTCCGGCCAAAAGTGAAGAGCTTTCTCTCTTTTCTAACTCTTCTTTTTTGTTTTTATGTATCAAGATTCAAGGGTAACACTCGGTAGTGTTCATGCCCTAATGACATCGTGGCATACCTGGGTAGTAATGTCATTACTTTAATGAAATTACAGTAATGAATTACTCTTTCTGGTAATTTGTAGTGTAATGCATTACTTTTGAGATTATGTAATTTGTAATGTAATTTAATTACATTTGGGCAACAATTTTAATGACATTATTAATTACTTTTTACATAAAGAATCGAGTGTTCAGGTTAACGGTTTATGGCATTGGAGAATCATTGTTTGCGGGCCCCATCCTCCGGACAGTCGCCCTGTTGCCGTGATACATTATGTCTCCACATTGTGAGACGATACGTCATACGCGGCACCCTGACATATAGAAGAGACAAATTGAAGAGTGTGATTAAGCTCACAGTAACGAGTTAGTAATGTCATTACGTTTTCGTAGTAGTAATTGTAATGTAATTTTATTACATTTCAGTTGCAGTAATGTAATTTAATTACATTTTAGAAGTAATTTACCCAGGTATGCATCGTGGTATACAATACTGGCAACCATGGCGCACAGAGAGGAATGATGGGAGAGGTTTTTCGCAGTAGCTTCCAGAGGGGGAGCCCGCTTTACTGACCTAACCGGCGGCACAGTCTCACGCCCGCACCGCCTAGTGCGTGCCAGGGGGGGGGGGGGGGGGGGGCAATCTGTGAAACCTAAACTGACCTAACGCGCCTTCTGGAAGCTACTGCAAAAAACCAAAACCAGGAATGATGCGCGCCTCAGCGCCTTTCTCTTGTTCCTTTTGTTTTTCTGCACCGCAAGTACTGTGCAGAGTTTGCTGTGTTTCGATAACCTATGACAGGGTAATCAAGGTCAATGGCCTTACAGACAGGAGTGCAAATAGGGTGAAAGTCGGAGTTACTTTGTTTTTATCTTTCATTCTTCGCAATGTACAGCTCTAGTTTTCCAGTTTAAAACTTGGGCCCGAGATGGGGCTGCAGTACTGCTAAATATTAAAAAGAAACTTAATTTGCGAAACAAGCACGTCCTTATAGACCGTGGCTAATACAAATCGGAATTACGAATATTTCTGGCTCGTTTTGAATAACGTCAGTGGGAAGCTGTTCAGCCTTCCTGCAATTCTAGGGTCTCCTCAGAACCCTATGCAGCAGCGCCATGGTTTGAAATCACTTACGGATTTCTTGACAACCACCACCCTTGCTCCGCACGCTCTAGACCCGTAGATCTATGCTATTACATTTCTGTAGTTACGATTGTGTGATTTATTCTGTCTTCCTCGGGACTCTGTTTTCTCTTACTGCATAGACACCTAAGAACATTTCACCAATGACTCAGTGGGACAGTTACCTCTAGCGGACTTGGCTACTGCACCGAACTGCAGTCGGCGGTAGCTATTGTGCTTTATATCTCTATAGTGTTTTTAGCGAGTTAGATTCATTGGGGTGCATATGCCTACAGTGCATGCCTCACCTATCACGTGTGCGGTGAGTATGGTTGTTCTATGCATTTGATTCTCATTCAATCAAATATCAACCCATAAAAACCCACACGTAAACACTTACCTCATTATCATCATCAACAACATCATGTCCGTTGTTGTTTGTGCACAAACTTGAACCCGCACAGTACTTTTCTTTATTGATTCGTTTCTAAGGGGGGGAAATATTGGAGAGGCAGCAATGACTTGTAATGATGCTAGGAGATTTTCGTTCGATTTTCAAGAGAAGAATGAAAGGACGAAGAAGGAGATAAGGACCGATATCTGATTGGTCCCTTTTGTCCTGGCCAATCTCCCTTAGTGGCTCACAGCCATCATCTTATTGGAAGAAGAAAAAAAAGTAAAATACGGAGCATACTCGGTACGTATCGTTATGAAATGCGATTGCCTGTTTTGACAGCATATCATAACGTTATATGCCCACGGCTCATGGCAGACCAACTCTGCAGCACGGCGACTGGGTCAGCCTTTGTCCCCGTTCTCTCATTCGTCGATATACCAAACCCGCATGTATTTATACGGAATGCCTGGCGTATAATGCGATCAGGGGTTCTGGCGCAGGGTTATGCGAAGACACCATTCTATTTATACGACCACGGCGTGACGCGCCATTTACTGCCGCCTCTTCAGAACCGATGAGGCCTAAAGCTCACGTCTCCACGGAGACGCCATCACATGTAATGCCATGCGTTGTACGAGAGCATAGAAGAAAAAAGAAAAGAAAAAAGACGTCTTTGAGAAAGAGTTAAGTTCATTGCAGTTACTGAACGAGAAGAGGTCAGCAAGTTGATGGCGGGGAAGTTCGCATTGCAGAGCTCAGAATAGAAAAAGCGTCATAAATTCCGGAAGCCTTGTATGCATGCGGTTCTGTATTTTGGGCTCGGTGCCACATAGTGCCACATAGTACATGGTAAATTCAGTCGCTCATCGTCGCTACATGTTTTTGTTGTGGTGGTGGTGGTGGTTCAATAGCACCCATTACGGTTCGACTGAGTGTCGCCCTAGTTTTGGGCGCTTCTGCACAGACTCACATACTCAAATCACTTATAAAAGAAATTAAATAAGTAAGTAAATATCGTAAACAAGAAAACTTCGTACATTGTTTTTTTTTTCGTTTATGCCTTTTGCACAAGTTATATTATAAACCTTCTATCGACCCCCCCCCCTCCTTCCTTAGCCCCCGGCTTACTATATGTCTCATAGTATCACACCTGTCAAAGGCTGTATCGCTTATCATTCGTCTCAATTTCATTTATTTCATTATTCGTGGAATAACCTGCTTCAGTCGCTTGTTTACATATTCGCTTTTTTGTGCTTTTCGCTATCAGCTGTGTACTTACACTAAGTTATAATGTTTGGCATCTTTATGATTCTTTTTATGAGTATGATGTTTTGTATCTATTAGTTCCCCCCCCCCCCCCCGCGCATGTAACGTCTCTTGGTGGGCATCTGAGACATCGACATAAATAAACAAATAAGGCTTGTACGTGTGTAAGCGTGAAAGAAGAAGGGAAGGGAGATAGCTATATTAATACTTGGAAGGGGCCGCGCGATGTCCGTAAGAAATTTCGCAACGTATAACTTCACGCAACTCTCAGGACGAGAATCTGAAGAGCTGCATAGAGTTACACGTGTCTGCATGCATAATCCAAACATTATTCGTACATTCAGCAAACATCTTCAAGCTCCGCTTGACGCGCAGAACGCTTTCGTTCTTTTTCTTTTTAAGCGGGGACGAGAAACATGCTATACTGCCTAAGTATGCATGTATACCATGTTTTATTTAGTAGCTGAAATGACAGTTGCATGGTAGCGAGTGATTTCAGATAAACCAGAATGCAGTGGTGTAGCCTATAGCGTTTGCTACACGCTGTGTACGCGCACGCACAGACACACGCACTCATATACACACTGATGTGATGAAGATAAACTCCAAATTGTTTTATTTATTTATTTATTTACTATTTACCTATTTTAGTTATTTGGTTATTTCAGAGGTACAAGGACATTGAGTACAATTTAAACAAAATGTTTTAAGTTTTCCATGCACCATCCATGTAACGAAAGGGTCATTCTAGAAGTTAGCGAATATAAATATTTAGGGATCAGATTTACTTCTCGCCTTCGGTGGTCACGACATATTTCCATTGTCTGTTCCTCAGCCTTACGGAGTCTCGAGTTTATAAAACGCAAGCTAAAGTATGCTTCGTCTGATTTAAAACTATTGCCTTATAATCCGTATGCCAGATCTATAAACTAAAATATGTATGTATTCTTTGGGATCTCACAACTAAACGTGATATGTTGAAGAGTGTGGTAAAGACGGGAAGTCGGATTTATCTTTAACAAATGTGGTGGACTCGATTCTCCGTCAACGTTAATGAATTTAAATAATACTGTCACTCGTCTCAAGTTATGTAAGGCCTTTGACAGATTCAAATTCGACTCGAATCCAAATTGCCGAATCGAATGATGAATTGTTAAATACTTGGAACCTGCGTAACCCACACCAGACAAAATAAACCAAACCAAACCAAACCAAGGTAAGGACAAGACACCAACGCAATTTCTTGGTCGCTCCAGTTGTTGCTAAAACTAGTAATTTTCAAAACTGCTTTTTGCTTAGAAGAGTTACGGGCAATAATGGTACAAGGTGTATTGGGATTTCATTGCACAATACCAGTATTGCCCATAAGTCTAACTTAATTAATAATTCGTAAAATAATTATAATAATATTATAATAATAATAATTCTTAACTAGGCTTTGTAGTTGTCATGTACTTCTTTGAAGACTTTGAAATGCAGTTTCTTCAATACATGATCAAAAGTGTGTTGGTCGTTGATGGGGCATATGTGTTAGATTTCTGTGATATATTTTGCATTTTATTATTGTTGTTAATTCTTGCCTTGCATTTTGATGCCTGGTGTACCCCTCGCGCTTGGGTCAAATAACGGCCTGCTGTAACTACCAAATAAAAAATACACACATGAAACACACCTTTACTTAAACCAAAATGGCAGTGTTATTCACTTCTGAAAAGTACGAGGAATATGAACTTCATAACACGGAAGTGTGTAAACTGAAAAACACATATCGACGCTTCCTAGAGAATCTTCTTCTTCTTTTTTTTTTTTTCTCTTTCTTTTTTTATCGTAAAATCGTGTCTTACACCAACGACGCGACCATTGCCTGTCGGAGACCGGTTACATAAGTAATCGGGCAGCACAGGTTATCGAAAGAGCCTTCGATTTGCTGCGACATTTGGTGTTCAGGTTATCAGAGCTCGGCAATCAAGCACGAAGACTTTCAACGGAACCTGTTTTGGTTGAAATGGAGTAGATACCTTTGATACCGCCGGTTCTATCCATGTGGAACTCCTGAAAACGTCACGTAAAAAAAAAAAAAAACGAACATTATAAAAATAATCCACATCTTCACATGCCAACACAATCTTCACAATGCCAACTTTGTGCTTGATCATTTATATGCATCTCAGTTCTTGTCCCGTCGGTTGCCAGGTGATAAATGGATATTGAATGCACTTGCGAACGTGGAAAAGTCACCCGGATTTAGAATCAGCTACTGATAAGCAAACATGCCTCTATAAAACACGCTTCATATATTTTACTGTTTTTATTTATATTATTTTATATTACCATGCTTGTTTGTCGCCCAGAGAACGAGCTTTCGGTGTCCCATTAAAGACAGTCGTGCGATTACTGAATAGAAGTTCGTCTTTCGTTTTATTTCCCCACAACAACAACAACAACTAAATCATGACTATGGCCTGGGGTGATTCACCGCTTGAGAGCAGTACCCTACCCCATTACACGAGAAGCATGAGATGTGAAATATGAAAATGAAGTTATGTGCAAGTCAAACTCAAACTCCCGTCGTCTGGTTGCGCAACGCTATACGTCGCACAAAAGGAAGAAGCACATGAAAGAAGCGCCAATGGTCCTTGAGATGCAGGGGTGGACCCTACAGCGTCTGGAGCAAGCCGGTAGCCAAGAGGAACTCCAAGAACATCAGAAGTCCTCGACGGTGTTGGACATGGCTCTGACATGGGCCAAGAATTGCAGCCAGGTTGAACGTCTGCCGGCTAGCACCACTCAGCTGAGCACAGAGTTGCCGCCTCTCCGTTTCGTAGAGCTTACATTCTATTAGGACGTGCTCAATGTTCGCTTCAACGCCACATTTGGAGCATAGGCAGCTGTCACAGTATCCGATTCGGCACTTGAATTGGGGAGTGAAGGCAACGTTGAGACGAAGCCTGTGCAGGAGGGACGTGAAACAGCGTGGTAAACGGTCAGGAACTGAGAAGGACATAGTGGGATCCACAGAATACATGAGAGACCTGTCAGTGATGTCCCGACTCCACTGCTGGCGAGCTAGTGGCTGAATGAGCTCATTCAGAAGTGATCTCCTGTCTCCTCTTGATAACACCGTTGGTACAGCAGCCGGAGACTGTTGGGCAGCCGTTGCCGCTCTGTCGGCTTCTTCGTTTCCGCTCAAACCACAGTGACCCGGGACCCACTGCAGGGATATATGATGACCGTGATCGCTTAGAAGCTGAACCTGATGGAGGATATCAGTGACAACTGGGGCGAGCGATCCACGTATTCCCATGTTGGCTATGCATTGAAGAGCAGCCTTTGAATCTGAGTAGATGACCCAGGCCCGCGGATCGTCACAGGGCGTCTTACGTAGAAACAACAGGATAGCATATAACTCAGCCGACGTTGATGATGTGCGGTGTGAGAGACGGTATCCATGTGACACACCGTCAGTTGGAATAACAAATGCAGACGATGAACATTCATGACTGGAGGATCCGTCAGTGAAAACTGCAGTGTGGTCAGAATAGCGATTGTGCATCATATCCGCTGCAAGCTGTTTCAGAACTGATGTAGGCACTTGGTTTCGTTTGACATTAAGACCAGGAATTGACAATGCGATCGATGGTACTGGAAGCGACCACGGAGGCGTCGTGGGCACCAGTGATCTTGCAGAAAACGGGGGAACCTTAGGTTTCACTTCCATGAAACAGTTGTATGCGTTACATTGCTTCCGGCGACAAACTTTTGCTATTAGTGGATGGCGGCGGTGGTGTGCTCTGAGGCGCAAGTAATGGCGAATGGTCTCCCTCTGCCGTAAGACTTCAATAGGTATTTCGCGGGCTTCTGCTATCACCATCCGCGTTTCCGCGGCTCTCGGGACGCCAAGACATACCCTTAAGCTCCGTGCTAGAATACACCGCAGTCGATGTTCTTGCGTCTGTGAAATTCCGTGCAAGACAGGTAGGCTATATAGCAGAGTCCCTCGGACTAGGGCTTTGTGGATGGCCAGAAGAGACTTCTCGTTCATTCCCCACTTCGGCCCAGCAAAGTGGCGAATGACGGAAATCCACCGGTGTGCCTTTGTGTCCAGGTGATCGATGTGTTTCTTCCAGGACAAGTTGGAGTCTAGGATGACACCCAGGAATCTATGGTGTGCTACCAGCCTAAGAGGCGTATCGCCAAGGAAGAGCTGATACCGATGCATATGCTTCCGAGTAAAAGCCATGACTGCTGTTTTCTCAGTTGATATATCCATGCCTGCCTCCGTTAGGTACCGCAAGATGTTATCCAGGGAATGCTGAAGACGGCGTAGGATTGCAGGCCTCGATTTCCCAACAGTCCAAATGCAGACGTCATCAGCATAGATAGATATATTGACTTTAGGGGCGATACAGGACTTTAGGCCTGCCATTACAAGGTTGAAAAGGATAGGACTTAAAACGCTGCCTTGTGGTACGCCCTGAGTCAAGACAACTTTCGAAGTGACTCCTTCTTTTGTGCGAACAGAGAGTGTTCTATGGCGCAAAAAATCAGCCAGCCAGAAGAACATTCTGTCGGGAACGCCTGCTTGCAACAAAAGATGCAGAACGTTGGCATGACTGACGGTGTCGTAGGCTCTCTTGACGTCCAGGAACACTGCCATGACTATTTTCTTCTGGCTCCTCGCTTGCTCGACGGTGGTGACGAGATCGAGAACAGAGTCTATGGAGCTACGATTCCGACGGAAGCCTGCCATCTCTTCGGGGAAGGTACGATGATCCTCAAGCCACCACTCCAGTCTATGCAAGACCATTCGCTCCAAGACTTTACCAAGACAACTCGTCAGGCTAACTGGACGAAAGGATGACAGGTCAGATGGGTGCTTGCCAGGCTTTAACAGCGGGACTACTACGGCATCTTTCCAAGACTGCGGCACTTCACCGCTTCTCCATGATGTATTGAAGACATGGATCACACAGGAAACACAGCCGTCGCTAAGGTTTCGGATGGCTCGATAGGAGATTCCGTCTCCACCTGGCGTCGATTGTACTCGTGACAGGCACACCGCGGCTCTGAATTCACCCAATGTGAAGTCCATATCCATCTGTTCGTTCACCACTGGTTCTCTTCGTGAGATCGCCTCCTGTATCTCGGAAGTGGAAGCGCGGAATACGTCAGTGTTTGAAGCTTGCGAATTTGCGGATATAATCTTGCAGAAGTCCAGCGCAACAGAGTTCTCGGACCGCATGAGAGACAGCGCTAGCACTCCCAAAGGATTTTTGGGCGGGAGGGTCTCTCTCAGACTCCGGGCCACGCTCCACACTCTGGCAGCGCGGGTAAAAGGCGACAGCGTTGCGCAGAATTGACGCCAGCGCTCTCTGTCAACATTCTTTAGTTCCTTCTGTACTACCCTGGCAGTATGCCGGGCTTCTATGATGTCTTGAAACAGTCCCGATCGTCTAGCCTTTCGTTCAGCTCTCCGCCTTTGCGCTCGTAGTTGTTCCACGCGAGGATTTGTTCCCATATGTCCTGTCGCGACCTTTACGGTTCGCGAACAGCATCGAAGAGAAGTAGTCAGCGTTTCGGTTAGCTGCTCTGCTGACATGTTCGGCTGCGCCAATTCTGAACAAGACGATCGAAAGTCCTTCCAGTTAATTAACCTAACAAATTTGGTCCTGGGTTGGCCAGTATACCTGTCGCATGAAATGTAGATGGGCAAATGGTCACTTCCTTTCCCATCGACATCAGTCGACCACGAGAGACTCCTGGAAACATCTTTTGAGCAGATGGACACGTCCAGGACGTCAGTTGAGAAATCTCTACGCAGGAACGTTGGTGAACCATCATTGAGCAGACACAGGTCCATTTCGTCGATGACGTCAACCCATCTTATGCCCCTCCTGTCTGTACGTGCACTTCCCCACCGTGGATGGTGGGCATTGATGTCCCCCACTACCAGGAACGGCGGTGGTAGCCCAAGAAATATGTCCCGTATGCTCTGCTGCGACAAGGTAATAGACGTGGACACTGGTACTATAGAAAAATAGCTTCCGTCATTTTTTTTTTCAAATTTCATTGAAATTTTGAATTCATTTTTCATTCATTCAATTTCATTGAAATTGATTCAAATTTTAATTGAAAAACACAGAAATATAAGGTATCGCGTATATATCAGTTCACATATAGCATGTAATATGCGCTATGTTAGGTATCGAAGATGGGTACTGGTTTCGATTTATACTATGCTATAGTAATTTCAATGCGTTGCCGCATAATACTCGTCGCAGTACAGAACTAACAACACGTGACGGATATATATGCGGATCAGTCCGTGGCGGATATATGTTCCACCGAAACACTTTTCGATGTAATTCCATCCGAAAACGCTCAAATATTTTCCAGGCATAGAGAAGTAAAAATGGGAGCTTCTACAACGTACTATATAAGATCACGACGAGAGTTTGTGATCAACCAATGTTTTAGAGCAGCCCAGTCAAACTTAAATAAATTAGGCGACGGCGCAGACATCCAAGCGGATATCTAGGTTCTGACGCATAGCGGCATCACGAAGAAAGTGGAACATAGCGGTCACGCATAGTAAATCCGCACACGCACGAGGTATCCCACTCCTCTCTTTATTTCACTCTTCATTTTCTTTCCTATCGCTTCGTCGTGAAACCCACCGGCTCCTACTGGTTAGTCAACCACAACCCCCACATTTTACTTTTCAATCTAATCCAGTTCAATCCATCCAGTAAATCAGAGGCGAGGGGTGTGTGGTTAAGTGTTGTATGTGCCGTCAGGCCGTATCGGCTGAAGGTAATTCCTTCCTCTTTGCCATCATAGGACTACACTCTTTATAAAAAAACAACTGTATTTTAACTCCTTTTTAGGAGTAACCCTTTCGACATATATCACTTTTTTTGTGTACAATTACTCTCAAGAAAGAGTCCCCTCACTCCCTTCAGGGAGTGAGAAGGCCCCTTAACTCGCCACAGGAGAGTAATTGTACACTCCAAATGAGTGATATATGTGGCATGGATGTACTCCCCAAAAAGGAGCTAAAATACACCCCTTTTTAAATAAAAGTGTACAACGAGGTACAAAACCTCGAGGGAAAAGGACGTGGTAGGATTCGTTGAAGGCGGACTGAAGCGAAAGCCTAGCAGGACAGTCTTTCTTTGAAATACCGGCGATCTGAAGGTCTTTGCTCCAATCGTGGTAAGATCGAGGTTTCTGAAGACTGCTGACGATCTCTTGACTTCCATCATGCATTAGTCACCCACAGACATTTATAACTTCGGATCAACATGAGGAAGTTACCCATATGGATACCGCCTTCCCCCGAATGATTCGGGAGTGCTTCTCTCGTTAAAATTACCCTTCTCCTCAGCGGTTGTGGGAGCGCAAGAAGACAACGATAATGAAGATAAAGTACTGGATCACCGTACAGGAAGGTCTTCAATCGTCAGCAGTAAAAGGGGAACAGGCAACGGAATAAAGGGCACAATTGTCGTCCCCGACACCTCGTTTATGATGTTAGTTTGTAGAATGGCTCCCACATTGTCTCGTGTCAGTGCAGAGTGCGCTGTTTGCATATCTGAAAGAAACTAAGTTGTTTGAAAGGCTAGAAAAGCAACAGAAAAATGCTAACAGTGTGACAGTAGAAGACTGAAGAGCCAGGTCAACCATAGAACACTCGACTCGAAAGGACACGAGCTCACTATAGACTTCCCTGCTCCATTGTCGTTACTCCTTGAATATTTTACCTATGCTCCCCATACTTTATCCAAGATGTGCAGCAAGCCGCGAAGATAGCAGACTTACAGCACAATTTTCTTCACTGCCAACGATATGCACCCCTTCCCCTGATCTATCCGTAATGAAACCAAACACTGAGCGAACTCCAGGAGAAGAAAAAAAAAAGAAAAAAAAAACACACCGCAAGATACACATTCCATACGTTTTCCATATATTCCACATATCCTCGTATTTTTAGGTTTATTCTAAGGGAATTTCTCATAGACACTGTCCCCCGTACACGCTTTAGCAAGGGACCATGGTAGAACTGAACTCATATTGTGACTTTCTATGCCTTTGTGCAATGACATTATCTGGCCATGAGGCATTCGTGTCATGCAAAAGACTCGGATGTGCTAGTACATTATTCATCCATCACCTCATCATATCATAACCAGTACGCCCTAAGGTAGTGACAGCCACAAATTAATAAGAGGTCAATTTCCTCTCTCATCGTCTATGCGTGAACGATATTTGTTGTCTTTGGGCTCTGCGGCGCCCGCTTTTCTTTTAAACGTGAACTAGTAGAGCGTGGTTTATAGATCAAAGGACATCCGCGTTATGTGCCCTTCCGCTGTTTTCCTTTTTCAACCTTTTTTTACATGATGTATGACAAACAGCAGCGCTTCACGCTAGTTTACTTCCCGCGTTTTATACATCCGCGCCGCTTTCTGTGATTATTTTATTCTACGATAAAACTTCAGTTCAGTCACTGTTTGTGTTTCAATCCTCGACGGTGTCCCGACTAATATCGGAAATATCATACAGAAAAGAGCTACTTCAATATTTACAATCATAACAATGCACCTAAACACGTGGTACACTCACGGCTGATAGAAATATTGTCTAGGTATGACGAACGGAGGAACGTAAGTGAAGAACGATTGATTGATTGATTGATTCATTAAAAAAGTTGAAATGTTAGTCCCAAACTATTCGGGACAGGCTACTCAAGGACGTGTTATTTAGGGCTCATTATAGTATGTAAAACAAATGAAGTGAAAGGAGGGTGGGGAAAAAAAGAAGAAAGAGAAAACTATACAAATCTATACACTTTGTCAGGCACACATGCTAGTATGCGAGTGGGAAAAACTAAAAAAAAAAAGTGTCAAAGAGGTCCGTCGAGACTCGAGACGAGGAATTGCACAATGGCGCGCTTTGCAGTTATGAGCTGATTTCCAGGCCATTTTTGGCCAGGCTGATTTCCTCGGTGGAGTATATGGGCAATTATCCAGGCGGGCCAACGATGACGCAAGGTTTCGACGATGTGCACTGTACCTCGGGCAGTCGAAGACGTGGATCACATACTCAGAGTGAAGAACGAAAATCCACCCTTGCGGGCAACTTTTTCAGTTTTTAGTAACCCACATTTTATTATGCGCCCGTGACGCATTATTCCCTAAACAGAGGCACTCGGGAATGACGTTAATGAAATAAATATTAATGCGCATGTACCATTAATTCGTGCTTTTCAAGTATAGAATATACCGCATATTCCATTTGCCTTTGCCCTGTGTCGATTGCTTATCGCGCATACGTATTCTTCAGCGACTCTCTTCGACAGCCATGCCTCCTACGCCACCTGTTCGGTTCAAGGTGTTTTGAAACTCTTTTGGGCGTTACTGCACTTCCTTTGGGTGGAGCTCTCGTACGGAAAAACATCCGAGAAATACCAAAAAGCTTTCCTTCCACCTTACAATAAAGGCATCTCCATTAGTACGCGGAGAGTCTGCCACGACTACCATAATCCCACGGCGCCCACTACACTGGTGATCTGCTACCGAAGGTTACCAGGACTTCATGGCAGCTGCCATATACCCCATCGTGCCGTATATACTATTCCGGTGTGATTATAGGTTTGGATGACAGGCGACAGATAGAGGCTTCGAGAATCACGATGTATACCTCACGTCAGATGTCGTATGGTTAAGCTCTGTAAGGTTAACGAAGGTCTGAAAGAATACGAGGTAAAATAACGTCATAATCGTGACGCATGTATGATGACCGCGTAGCTGGATGCACGTAGTTGCTATGGTTTATCTACATTTACCTCCAAGTCCAAGAAGACCCCTTGAGAATAACCAACAGGCGGCTGGAAAATTGTTGGACTTTATCTCATGACAAACAACGTTTAAGGATTACTTTGCAGATAACATGAGGTGTCGCCTTGAGGGCACACGGTAGAAATTTTCTCCCTCGTATCGCTCGGAACCGTTCCAGGTGCCGTCCACGACTCCATGGAGGGTGCTACAACAATGAAGGGATGTAGGGTACTACTATGCTTCCAAAATTTGTTGCCCCTCTTTTTTTCCCGTGGCATGCCGTCACTGTAGGGCAGATATTCCGGTTTTTGTTCCGCTCTCAGCCACACCGCCGACAGGAAGATTGCTCGGTAACAACATGCCCCCACCAGCAACCAACAATGCAAGTCACTGGTCCCAGATAAAACTTGCTAATTGTGTCTCAACTCTCAAAACAGTCCTCAAGGCCCTCTATTTCGGTCCTGGGCGGTTGTGACGTCAGAAAAGACGCAACAAAAAATTATGACGATGACAGGGGGCATTTCACCGCTGGACGCAATACCTCACCCCATTGCATGTAAGACGTCAGATAAGTGATATGAGAATTAAATGAAAGGTGAATTAACGAAACGAATGAAATGAAACGTGAAACAGCTTAGGGGGAGGGGGGGGGGATCCTCGCTTGGCTGTGCAATACAGACCAAAAAGAGGACGAAATGAAGAAAAAAGAGAGGAGCACACAGAGTCATTGGGAAACACTAAAGCGTCTGGAGCTAGCCTGTTGCCTCAGGAACACCATAAACGTTTCAAGACCCCGACGGAGCAGCAGCCCACGCTGATGTCACCGTAAAATTGAAACTGGATATCAAGAGGGGGTTCATCTCTCTCGCTTATCTTTGTTGGACGAAACCATGCATATATCATCTTTACAAGATTTAGCGTAAAAGCCACCACTACCGTCACCCTATAGCTCAAGAAGGAGCCAAGTCTGCTCCGAAACGTCGCGACACACTGTTAACGTTTTTTCATATTTTCGTCCAATTGATTTGCGCTTTCTACTGCTATTTGCATATATCATCTACACTTAACTGGTAGTTCAATAGAACTCAAACCTCAAATCTCCTCGATGGTTCGAGTTTGTCCCTTATGGCTTCCGAACGAAGAGAACCGCGTCCCTGGGGCTATAGACCTGCGGACGGCGGAAGAACATTGGCCCGTTCTCTGTCCTTGTTACTGCAACAAAACATTAACAAACTCCCAAGCTGAACACGGATACACGACACCCAAACATTTTCTCTCACCGTAAATCATCCTAAACTAAAACCTTCTCAACAACATTACGTTTATTTCCTCCAATTTTACTGCCGTCTTCGCGAAGCTCCCCAATTTGTACCCGAAACGTCCTCATGCAGGCACTCTAACGCAGTATACTATATGCCTCCTACAGAAAGAAAAACTATAAAAATAATTACTTCGCGCTCTCCCATAAAATGCGAGGTTCATTTCGTCGTAGTAGTAACCTTGAGCGTATCTCAAAGTGGGGAAAGGCTCCAATACTGTCAGCAGCCTTCGAAGAGGACAGTCATTAACCTAGTCTGTCATTCACTTTCAACGTTGCTTCCTGGAACAACATGGCGTAATAAAAACTAGAAAAGGTTGCTCGCGCCACTCAGAAATGGAAGCAGGTGATATTTCGATGGTCGTCACAGGAACTCGAGTTTTCTAGGATTGTCATATATACGGCAATCACAGCTTAGAAGTGATAAGGTGCGGGTTGCACTGGATAAAGTGCCTCCATGTGCTCATAAAATGGAGCACTAAAATAACGTTCATTGTGAAACTTCAACAAACCAAACAGCGCGTACTGCACACGCTTCGAAATCTGTCCATTCCCATTTGAGTGTGCCTGTTGCGAACATTTTCGTCCTCTTCTTGTTTTTGCTAAGTGGTTAAGTAAATAAGTGCATACGTACGCTGAAGTGCAGTTCAGCAAGGTGTATGATTCCCAGAATTGCGGGACACCTACTCTTAAAGTTGGCTTACCCTGCGAACTCGCCGCCCTCCATTGAAGCTATGCATTCCGTCTGCTTTCCATGGAATATCCATTAGCACTGAGGGTTAGAAACAAGTGTCCATATCTAGGCGTGACGATGGAATGTTCCTCGGTCGTTCACAAGTGGATTGGTAGCTCAAGAGCGTCACGGTTTTTTTCCTAAGAGAATTTTTTTTCGCCGTGTTGGCTTCATGGCAGAATACACTAGCATGTCTTAGTCCTCTAATTACGTCAAAACCAGGGATTCCCCAAAAAGTGTCCACATTGGACGTGAAAGACTGACCTGTCTTCTACGCTCTGCAACTTTATGCGCAGTTGCAGGAGGTCCTTATTTTTTTCCCACGACCAAAAAAATACACTACAAGTAAACAAAGTGTGACCTGTTGTTGTCGGAAAAAAGGGTACGAGCTGCAAAAGATAGGAGGGTACCGTAACACTCGGGGGCCCCTATCTAGCTCAGGATATGGCATATAAATCACTCACTTTGTGCGTGATTTTCTCTAAATATCTTCTGAGTCAACAATGTTCAAAGAAAGCGTTCATGGAACGATAGACTGCCGTTGTAGCATGACTTCTTGTCTTATCATACGTGTTTAATATTCACTTGCACAGTCCTTTTTCTCTTTTGTGCTATTTCTGTTAAATTTTTGTGCTGAACTTTCAAAGTCAACACCGATGTGAAAAACTATGCTCTTCTTCACTAACGGTGACATTACCTACGGTACAGGACAACGCTTTGGATGGCGCAAAATACCACCCGAAATACTGTCTGAAAAGATATCGACGATTTGCAGCAACGAATCGATCATGAAAAGATGGCTAAGAAGCAATCGGGCTGGTGAAGTTGACGCATAATGTAAAACTCCTAGTCTCGGGGTTTTACGTTATGTATGAATTGATGATTATCCTCTGCAAAAGAAAAAAAAAAGACCGTAGTGTAGCAATATGAATATCATATTCCAAATGCTACTGACAACGCACTGGCATCATATTTTGCTCTCCATACCTTATCCTCCTCCTCATCATCATCGTCATCACAACGCAGCAACTGTATTTTAACATTAATTTTTTTATCACTATGTTCACGAAGCTTGGAGAAGTACATAGCGCGTATAAGGTTGGTATCACCCTCGTACATGTGACGACGGGTCACAGTTTGCCGTAACTGGAGAATCCCTCTGACAACGAAATCCATCATGGGTGTCGCCACGGGGGGACGGAGCTAGCTCGTTACATTTCCGCCTCCTGTGACTCCCACGGTAGAAATACACACGACCTTATCTCATCGTTTACTCACTTAAGAATGCCTGAATGCCCTGAACATTGACGCATAGAAGAAGGACGTATTCTTTGCACAGGAGGTTGTTGCGGTGACGATAATTGATAACCCGTGGCTTTACGAGAGGGCAGCAGGAAGGTGGTGGGGGCAGGGGGGTTAGTATGTGTCCCAGGCGGAGTTCGGGGGGATCTATATGACCCTGTTAGAATGTTTGCCGCAAAGCACACAGTCATTTTTGGTACTCTTATCGGTTCTAATTTTTTTTCCCCCTATGGAGCACACCTTTCTGGTGTAAGTCTCACACAACACAGAAAGAAGAGTGTGAGAAAACGCCTTTCTAGATGGTGTGTTCTACAAAACGTTTGATCTCGCAGAATAAGAAAGGTTGATCCTTTACATAAAACCCTTCTTTACAAGCTGAAAAGTGTAGAAAAATAATTTACTGTGCAGGAAAAACCCTGAGACAGCAGAGCCGACTGTAAAACTTGAAGCCTCTACTTCACAGTCTTTACCGTGACTTTCGGAGTTAATTACCACCAACGACTCGATACAGAAATTTTAGCAACACCGGAATTTGTTCGCCAGTTCCATCAGATTCAGCCAAACATAAGGGCTGGCTGTGCGCATCTTTCGCCTGGACACATCATGCGCTATTTTTGTGAGCCGTACTCGGAAAGATGACGTGGTGCGTGAAGAGGTCGTCCGCGAGATGAGTTTGGGACCAGAGGGACCCTTATTTTTTTCATGCATTACGTAACTCATGGTTAGTAATGCTTTATTATAATGTCACTTACTTTCATCAATTAGTGCTAGTATTTCGGCATCACATTTTCCCAAAAGCCTCTGACAAAAGCCACTGCATTATTACTTCGTTACACATTAGCGGTAATAAAACTGTTTCTGTAGAATTTTGTATCAATGATTTCGTGAAACCGGGAGGCTGAGAGAAACCAACGTGGGCCTGATATTCCTCATTATCTTCTGCACTGCCAGCAGCACCTTCCCCAACGGTAAGTCCTCCGTCGCCGTCTAATACAGCTTGGGTGCAGCGCAATGGCTACGGCCATCCTGCAGAAGACCCCACGGAGATCCTTGGTCCCGTCCCTCGGCCTACCCAGTGGGCCGTCACGCCGATGTCACCTTCGACCTCCCCCAACAGCAAGTCCTCCGTCGCCGTCTAATGCAGCCTAGGTGCATAAAAGGTGCAGGGGCAGGACAATGTCCATGGCCACCCTCCTTGGTACTGCTCAGTGGGCGTCACCACAGCCCTGCTCCGCTGCCTGCAAGATTCGGGCCTTGCATCTGCTCTCTTCTGACCATTTGCTCTAATCATACGAAGTCTGTCATCGCTCTGATTGTGTGACTGTGCTTTTTTTTTAATAGAAAGCCGGCATCAGCACTGCTGACGTTTCCGCTTTTCTCTTCTGTCTTGTAATAAACAACCCCCCCCCCCTCCCCCAGCTTGGGGATTTCCCTTGCCTGTACCAGCCAACATTCGTAATTGCTGGCTCTAGACTGCTGCAAAGTAATTTCATCTAAAGCCACCACGCCACAAAGTCACAGTAATGTCACCACGCGCATTACCCGGCCAGAATGTAAGCGGTATTATATTGCGCATTCTAAAAACGATATTTATAAAAAAAACAGTGCAATGGGACAAGAGAAAGGACGAAAACGAGACGGCACAACCACCGACTGCCAGCCAAAGACTTTTATTTGTGACACATCCACACCTATAAACACAAAATACGATCTCCTCTCCTCCTCCACTTGGTTTGTTTTATCGTCTTTAGAATGGACCATTACTCCTCCACAAAATGTAATGCATTAGCATTACTCATTACCGAGATGTATTGCATTACCGTCATTGTACTACTTTGTAATGCATTACTCTCCATCACTGATAGGGACATACGAGCAGTACAGGCGAGAGGGGGGTGGGGGGGCAGCTGGGGTTGGAGCTGGGGGCCCGGGTCTCTTCAGGGGACCGCTTCACCAAAGTACCGACGACTGCTAGCACCGCAGGAGACATGAGAAGGGGGGCCGGGCAGCACCCATTCGGAGTCATCCTCGAGGCCCGTAATTTCATTCGCCGGCCCTGCATACGAGGTGTGATCAAGAAGTACGGTGAGTGCTGCTGCAGGGCGGCATCTAACGGATATTCCGCGAACTGCTCCGGGAAGGCCACACATTGTATACCAGTGCAAATGTGTGGCAAGTCTGAACGTCTGAACTCTGAACTTGCAGTCAGTCAGTTTTGTGCTCCGGTAAGACGTAAGTGCTTTTAAGCGTGTCATGAGTCATGGGTGAGGAACCATCAACATGAAGTTTTACTTCAAACTTCAAAAAAAGTGCTAAAGAAACAAATGAAATGTTCAATTTTGATTATGGTGATGCTGCCGTCACCGTTAATACTGTCGACAAATGGTTTGAACGATTTCGCTTTTTTGTGAATTGGTTGATGACGAAGTGAGATCGGGACGTCCTTCGACATCAACAACCGAAGAAAACGTTGAAAGAGACTAGTGAAATGATGCGATCAAGCCGGCGAGTGACCGTTCGAGAAATTTCCGGAGATCCGGATGTTATCTTGGTACTTCTGAGTACATCCCAAGTATGTCAAAAAAATGTTTCAGGTTGTCCTTAGGATGTTTTTATCGTCCTGAGTGTAACATTATGTGAACGTCCTTGGGACATCGGTGGTTTACTGGGACGGCTCCGTTCAAAACATTTTGTCTGCAGAGTTGAAGATGAGGCGAGATGAAGCGGTTTCATCCTGCGTCATGACAACGCGTCCTGTCACACGACGCTTCTAATCTGGCGGGGACTATTTCGAAGGGGACTATACTACTCTTACTCTAATAAACATCTTTGTACGTAAACATTCACATTACCTTTTTGATCACCCCTCGTACATGACAAGATTAAACATAACAAATAAACATACACAGTCATCGAAAACAGGCTGTGGGGAGATGATATTCTGCGACAGGATATTCTAACGTTGGCGTTCCTCACATGGCTCCTGCACCGTACTTCCCTGCATTGCATAGACGCACCCCCGAGAAGTGAAAACGGCTGTCGGCGTCCGGGACAGTAAATATGGTTCCCCGTGTTTGCAGTGTCTGTTATTTATATTTGTAACAATTATTATGCCGACTTCATATTTGTTATTAACATTGTCATCAGGGCCAATGAAAGTCGTCAACCAACATCGTGACAGTCGTCAACGTGTATGTAACAACCCATCTCTTTTGTCCTTATCCGCATCTCTCCCTCTCTCGCACGTGTTCGAAGGAAACGCTTGTCCTACTGTTGTCGTACCATGCAGTGTCGCTGGTTACGCCACCTCTTCCTCAAATATTTAAATTGTGCAAATTCGTAAAACTGTCTTGCTAGCGCGCACTTTCTTTCAATTTTTTACAGACCAATGCTGACATGTAATGTGTATTTTGCACAGGGCTTGTCCCAAATTCTCCATACCCTAAAAAAAGTAGTTAGTTATGTATGGATATATAAATATGAATACAGACGGCAGTAATATGCGGGTACAGGATTAGCACACTCGCTACTGTTTCTTTTTTTTTTTTTTTTTCTTGCAGAACTGCTCGGGTACCGAATTCAATTCCTCCATAATATTTTTACATGTACTTATCAACTTATTCAACACTGCCATGTTATAAAAGTCTGGCGCAAGTCCCTGATTTTGCAGAAGTGATCATTCTCATTATTATTGTTGGAAAATTTGGAGCTTTTCGAGGGTTCCACTCTTTGAAACCTCCGAAAACACAATTTTTCCAGGAATTGAAAACGACCCTCCGATTTTTGCGAAATGATAACTCCGAAATCCAACCGACAGCGCAAACTGCATTGACAATGCAGCCCTCGGACACGGAAGGAAGTCAATAGCAAAGCTAAGAGAGGCCATATGCCCTGGAGCTCCATTGCGTAAGAATTTTGAACCGCTTTGTTGGCAGTAATCATTGTAGACGCTAAATTCTGTGTACAGAAGTCATAGATTAGATTATATTAGATTAGATTAGATTGGTAATTCAAAATGAAAAAAAAAGCGGTTAGGAGCATCTATCTATTTATTAATGTCAAGACTTTCGTACATGAAACTGCACTTCTACCTGAATTCTACCTGAGGAAGTGCAGTTGCACGAAAGCCTTCTCATTAGTAGATAGACAGATACTCCTAACCGTCTTTTCTGTTTACGTTCTATCTATTACGTTATTATTATCTTTTTTGTTATCTTTTACTTTCCTATTAACTGCTATCTTTTCAGTAACTCCATATTCTGCTCGGATGTCAATACCACGACCTACTAGGTTATAACGAGCATGATATAGGCACGTACCCTTTCCGGCGCCGCATGTAGAAGTTAGCGGTGGCGCTGCTCATCGGCAGGGTTATTGCTTACTCAATTTCTGTTATACTCTGTGCTTCAGCTTACCTTAGTATGTTGGCACAAGCGATGGATGTCCCACGGGAGATGCTTCTTTCTCAAGTTTATTATCATCATCATCATCATTCTACGCGTTTTCATAGGAGTTATTGCTGTCGTCTGATACGGTAGTCGTACGTCCGCTTCTGCGCGTTCAAAATTCAAATTTACATTGTCCAATCATGATGTAGATGCCGCGGGCTGATGAGTAGCGCCCCTAGCGGATCGTGCGGACGGGCTCCTCATAGCGGCCGCCAGTTATGACGCGGTCATTATAATCTAGTAGGTCGTGGTCAAAATACAGCGCTCAGTTCGCAACTTGCTCGAACTTTTCACTTTCCAACACTGACAATGCCGGTATGTTTCCGCTAAGTAACAAGCACTCTTGCTGACAAACACTCTTGCGCACTATAGGTTTCACACTTGCTGTTGTTTTCTGCGCAGATGGGTATATACTGTTCGCTTCGATGGACCAAAGCCTACTCGGAACTGACTGGAGTCTATTGATCTCTTTCCTTCAAATATTGCGTACAGTGGAAGAGTGAATGTATCTGTTTCCTCCGATATATCTTCTCACTCTGTATTTGTCGTGGCCACGTTCCAAAGAAAACGGGGTCGGTTTCATTCGGAGTTCTCGCCTCGGTGTACATTCACCTACTGAGAAGTTTTCCCAGAAATATCACAACTCCAGCCATGCGGTTTATGTTTCTTCCCGTCTTTCAGTGACGTCTCGTGGGACAGGGATCCTTTTAAGGTGTCAGACGACACGGCAGTAAATTACGGACGCAGAAAGCAGAGGATAGCGAAACTGACGCCTCACTAACTGTTCGGAAGACAGCAAATACGTCGACGTTGACACGTGTACGCTTACAGGAAGGAGGGTATACGAACTTCACGAATAGAGAGAGTTTGGCGAAATCGGGTTTAGTCAATTATGATCTTCCCAACACCAGTGGGTCTCCTGCATGAACTATAGGTTTCTACCCCTTCTTATCTGTGTGGGGGTTATATTCCATACAACTTCACATCATTCATAGCAAACTCACACGAAGTGGGGTAGGGTACCGAAGCGGAAACGGTGGAACAACCCATCGCATTGGCATCACATGTTTGTTGTTGTTGTTGGTGGTGGTTGAACAAATTGGTCCTATACAACATACGCTCTCCGCGTGCGCGTAGACTGCTCGGTCGCCGTGACACTTCATAAACTATACCCAAGCAGCACAACATCTTGGCCCAATATTAGACCAATATTGGCAATACCTGGGCCAATATTGGTCCAATCTTGGTTCAATATTGGGCCAACATTGCCAATCTTGGTCCAATATTGGGCCGACATCGCCAATATTGGTCCAATATTGGGTCAACACATTGTGCTGCTTAGGTAGCTTAGCTTAACTAACTCGCATTCACTGATGATGATGATGATGGTGGTGGTGGTGGTGGTGGTGGTATGTGGAAAAAAAAGATGTGAGCCCGCTCAAGCTACCCCATATCCAGAAGAGAAAAAAGAAAAAGAAAACGTCTTAAAAGACGAAATCTCTGCTATGCTCTTAACGAAGGTGATGAGTGAGCGCTGTGCACCCATCGCAGGCCGTTCGCCCAGCACTTCCACGGCGTCAGAGGGTCGGCTATCAAGACGGTCCCGCAAAATCTCTGAAGTTACAAACGAGCAGTGTGAAACCGCGCACATTCGAGAAGAATATGTTCCGAATCTGCACGCACAGCACATTCGCACGAGGATAACTTGTATGATACTTGGTATGGTATGACACGGAGGAAGCACTTCGCTATACTTCACACTTTCTCTATACCTTGACAGCTTTACAGTGCTCATCAAAGTAAAGTTCGATCTTGGGCAGCATAAGCTTAACTGATCGCTCATGGTTCCACTTCTGCATCTCTATCTAGGTTGTCCTGTAGACCCCTCCCTGTTCGTAAACAAATGACGGTATGGCGTTCGACAACGCCGGTAGAGTTGAACTACGCTCGAAGCTAGGAGTGAACAAGGTCGCGCCCGAAAGCCACTGTCTTGAGGGGATTACGATGGTCCGTGAAAGGGACGCGACCTTCGGTCCTACTTTTCTTTCAATAGGAGGCAGCGAACAAGTGCCCATTCGTGGAACCCAGCCCTTCTCTTCCGATTTGTTTCGGTTTCAGTCTGTCTACCAACGTCATGATGACGTTCCTCAGGTAGAGGTCTATTCAGAGTGGAATTAGCTGTGCGTTCCCAATGATCATACGAGTTATACCTCCACAAGGCTTTGCAAACGTTCATGTACACAAATTTATAGAGTTTTGCAAAGTTATTGTGCTACACTTTTTACTAATCCTGTCAGAATTCTCTCTCCATCTGTCAACGTCTGTACTCCGCATAGCCACAGTTGCTTCGCGGCGTTAACACGGAATTTAAAAAAGTGTGTCATCGCTTCCATTGCTGTACCTCTAACTGAACTATTGTTTGTTTATTAACTGTTGTGCCCTTAACTATTGGATACTATATTGGGGGTCTGTTTATGGGAGTATAGCCGAATTTGTCGTGTGACGAATTCAATCGCTCCCTATTATTTTTTCGCCACCATCAACATCAACATCATTACATACCTGTTGATAACAAAACGTTCCTGAGAAAGCAAGAAAGTAAAAGCGTTTGTAACGTAACATTTTCGCCAGAGATATTTTTTTCCCGCAAATGCAATAATGTGCAGATGTGCGGATATACTCAATATCCGCGCGGTTGCGGTTGTGGATACAGCTCTATTTCAAATGATACGATTGCAGACGCGGTCGCGGATCATACATGAGCTGATACAATGCGGATGCGGATATTTTCAATCTTATATCCGCGCTCATCTTATGCATGGTGCATTCTATACTCACTAAAATTTCTAAATTTAAACGGTTAAATTTCGATTGGAGCTAATTTCGGTAATACTTTAACAAGAACGTTCGCTAATACACGGTTTTTCGTTTTCTTTTAATTTTTTTAAGTATCGAAGATTGAGATGGCCCATTTTGTTAAAGCGCGTCACTTTTAGAGATCATCAATTGAAAGAGGAAAAAAAAGAGAGAGAGAAACTCTAAATGGGCACAGTTATGCAAATATTGTACCACTCTATAACAGCCCAACAACGTTTTATGTTAATGATGATGAGTGCGATGTTTTATACGCACCTAATATTTGCATGCAGTGATATTTCATCATTACCAATCTTCGCCCGCATGATCCACTTCGCTTTCCTTTTCTGTTTACTTCTGATCAACTATTTTCATTCTCCCCCCCCCCCCCCCTTTCATTTTTTCGGCACACTTTGTCATACACGCACGCTCTAAATGTAGAGCCCGGTTGTTAGAAAGCCCAACATCCATGGTGTGTCTTCCAGGCCGACCACAAAATGAATTATAGGGGAAGTATATCCACGTTTCCTCCTGGAAACAATTTAAGACGCCTTTGTGCCTGCTAGACATCAAGATAACGGTAAGTGACGGATTAGCGGCTCTCTTCTATATTGTGGAGGTAATGAGGCTAACAGGGTGAATACTTCGCACACGTCTACGTGTGTTGTGTTTACCTCATTCGTTATAACTGGGCACGTTCCGTGCATCTCAGATTCAGCACACAGAACGGTACGTTGATTAAAAGTAAGGCAACCTGGGCGCTGGACTAAGAAGGAAGACACGATACGGCACGGCTGCTGTTTTTCTTTTTCTTTTTTTTTTTTTTTAGCTCGGTGACCACCCAGGTGAACGCGCTGTTCCTTTTTTCACAATCATTCCGCGTGCGTGCGTGCGCAAAAACGCGAAAAACAAGTACGGCAATTCTCTAAACTGGACCGCATAGCCCACTGTGGTGCAACGATGTCCCAACGGCGCTCAAGAGGGGAACCGTCATGTTGAACTTGAATAAACTTGATGTTGTATAAACTTGATATAAAATGTTGAATAATATAATGAATGATATAAAATGTTGAATAAACTTGAACTTGTACTCATCATCAGTGATCTTTACAAAAGCATATCGTGTTAGACTTTTTTGTTTACGTTTCACAGACGGGGTACACGAGGGCCAAAATGACAAAATCACAACTGTTTCAAGCTCCAAATCGTCCTGTTGCAATTTGCAGACCATACGTGTGTAGTGCAAGAGGGCCCTTGCATATCAAAATGTAAGATGGGAGTCACAGTTAATGCAAAGTGTTTCCTATGAGAGACTTCGATGCTGAACAAAATTGTGCAAACTGCAGAAGGCGCCATAGAAGATCTTCAGAAAGCGTGTCTGCTCTCACAACGGTGCTACGACGCTCCCTTTTAGATGACGATGATACTGATTGGAGTTTCAGGTGTGCAGCCGCGTTTTTTGGAACGTGCTCCACATAACAAGCATGATAAAGTCAGCACTGAATATAGCAGGCCCCCGTCCCGGAGCAGCTTTGCTCACGCTGCAGTTGTATTCAGCAAAACCATGTGAGTACTCGAGAAGGACATTCAGTTTGGCACAACCGCGCCTGCAAATAATCAGAACAAATGAAGGAAGAAACAAACAAACATAGAAGGGCTGTACTTCAAAAACAGAAAAGTCATGTGTATCAAGGAGGTGTTCTAAGTAACTTAATTGATTAAGCTTACATCACTACCTGATTAACTGTCCTAACGAGCGTGATCTAATTGCGTGAAGTAATTATTTGGGCTGCTTCGGTGTGTGCATATTTGCGAGGCAAGGCACCGCTTTCGTTCACTAAAAGACTCTTTCTGAGGCGATGCGTGATATAAATCATACTAAACGCATACACGGCTAAAACAACGGCTGTGATTCACAGAACGATCTCTTTCTGCCATGCGAGTATATCTTTTCCCGGACCGTTCGTTATGGAACAATTTTTTGTCCAGAACGCAGCACAGGATATTATATACATGGTTGTTGTTAACCTCACATCGTTTCTTATTGAAATATTGGCTGGGAAATGTGCTGTAGTGCAATCCCCAGCGCTGCACTGCAGTGACGGTCTAGCTTCGGAATGCAAAACATAACGTAATTAAGAATCGAACGGCAGGACACCTGTGAAACACTGTTAGGATACATCAGTACACTGGCACCTTACAAAATTGTGGGATGACAAACAACGATCAACGCCTGCAGCGCAATAAATACTCACAATCTCCGTTGCCTCCCATTGCTTTCTATGGGCACACACAACGCTTTAGGGCCTCCCAACATGGCGGCCCAAATGCACGCCTCTCCTCCACGAGCCCCTCTCCCATGCGCGATCCAGCCTCGCGCCAGAGATCAGTGACAGCGACATCCATGGACTGCTACCACCACCACGCCGGCTCGCCGGACGTCGTGCATTTTTGAGTAGGTGACTCTCACGGTGAATCTGCTGACAATTCTGTTACTCATTTACACGATGTACCAATGCTCTTGCATTTCGAGAGAATGTCAGGAACTATCTCGTTTGAACAAACTTTTCAAAGAAAGTCCATGAAGCCGGCTACTTAGCCCATGACTTAGCCGATAGAGGACTGGGGACGTGTAACACTGTTGCTCGTCGAATGGGCTATTGTTTCCCACAAGGCGTCGCCCCGCGACTTTTCACAGCAATTTCAGTAGTTCTTAAAAATACGCACATAGAATTTGTAGTGTGGGTTTCTTTCGGAATAAGCGTTCACATCCCGCTGCCAATATTAACAGCTTTCCTGCTGCTTTACAATATCTCTGTAACATCTCAGGTGTCCCGTCGGGGAAAGCATCCTTAAAATCTGTGTCACCTAGGCCCCACATACAGCTTCATATTTATCAGTCGTAGGGCAGATCAGGTAGAAGAGGTCTTCTCGGAAGTGTGCATCCAAAACGGCATGATTTTCGCAGTCGGATGCGCTGTTCTTATAGAGAGTGTTACTTTAGTAAATCGTTGCTGATAATGATAATTCTTGGCTTTACGTCGCGAGTAGATAGTTGATAGCGTGGCCTTGGAAGAACCATGTTTACCGCCACCCAATCAAGGAAGAAGACTCTGGTCGTCACGCTCAGCCTACTAGGTTCAGGTATGTATGATAATTTCACGGTGATGTTTCCAACTGTCTACTAAGACATATATCTGACAGCCCTCCGTCTGAGGAAAACACAGGAAAAACCCAGACAGCGCCAGCCGGCACCGGGATCCGAACCCCCAGTACTGGGATGTATACCCGGTTTCGAATTCCGGTGCCGGCTGTGCTGTGTGGGATTTCTCCTGGGTTTTCCTCAGACGCTGTCAGACATATGTCGGCACAGTTCCCTTGGAAGTCGGCCCAGGGCGCACATTCCCCCGGAGCGTTAGTTGTGACGTTGCCCACCTTTGTGAGGTCGACAACGGCGAGCTCTTTCATTAGCACCCCACCACCTATACTGAAACGGCCTGTTTTTGCCAAACACAGTAAGTGTTGCGGTGCTAGAGTTATGTCTTCTATCTCTACGTCTGGTGCGTTGCACCTCCGTCTTCGTCTATCCGTTCTTGCGAGAAAACAACGATACACGTACGGTTACTCGGGAAAAAAACAAACCCGTCACTATAGTAACCTAAACTGCAGAGGCTGAATCAAAGATTAAGACGAATACAACATACAAATATGAGTGCGTGGAAGAAAATTTAAGAGAGCGTTACTTAAAGAGTTACCTAAAAAGAAGAAGATCGGAAGAGTATGTTCCCAGAGTATCTAGTGTGTCCGTCCCTTTCTGACTTTATTATTGAATGCCCGTTGCAACAGAGCTGAAGAGACTTCGAATGGACGTTGCACGCACACCTTCACTCCGGTCTAAAATGCGCCAGACGAACTCCCCCAACTGCAGAACTTGTTGCGTGGAAGCCGACATTGAGCACTATCTATTATACTGCAACCGGTATATCTCTCAACGACCCGTGCTCCAACGCCACTTGCGACAACTTTGTTACCCCAACGTGTCTTTGGTCACTCTGCTCGGCCCAGTCCTGCACAACCGGGGGGCGGTTACGACTGCCCTCTTGAGCTTTCTTGATGCCTCCGGCCTCTCGATCAGCCGCTAAGGCCCCCTTTTGTGTGTGTGTGCGTGGTTTTTCTTTTTTTTTTTTTTTTAATGGACAGGCAAGTCGGCCTACGCCTGACTAACCTTTCCTCCCTTTCTTTTTTCAATAAACATACCCTCCCCCCCCCACACACACACTTTCTGAACTTGGTCTTGGGCATGTTCACGAGTACGCGATGTCGATGTTGTGAAGTGGTAGCACATTGGTCCGCAATCAGGGCGGTGTGGGCACAGAGGCCCTGGTATACAGGAACTAAAGATTGAGTTTCGCTGCCTTCTGATTTCGAACACGTCTCAACCATGCGCCGAGAATTACCTTCAGAGAGCTGGACAGCGAACACAATACGCATGTATAAGGGTCGTTCAACGTTGACCGAGATTTTATTTCTTTAAATACAATGGAAAGTTCCGGAAGCACCAACCTATGTTTTTCTTTTTGTTTTTTGTTTTTGTTTTCAAAGTATTCACCGTACACATCTTAACACCCTTGTCGTTGCTGTGGCAACTCTTTGATGCGTTCGGCGTAAGAAGTGTCCTGTTGCCGTAGTCACTGCAGGACATCTTTCTGGAGGGCTTCATCTGTGCTGAACGTCTTTCCTCCAACGTGCTCTTTAAGAGGCCCAAACAAATGGTAATCTCTTGGTGAAACCTGGGGTCGGATTCACAAAGAGCTCGTGCGACGAAATCTATGGTATCTCCGTCGTACGGGAAAGTTACGACGAAGTGTAGATTCACGAAGGGCGCGCGTCGCAAAATCTTCGCAGCTTACGGCGGAATCCTGCGAGAGCTCCCGACCAGTCTTACGAAGAAAGATGGCGGCGTTATTTGGCAGCGGTGGATTTGGAGATGGCAAACAAAGACTCCGTAATACGCGCCAACGCATTGCACTTTGCCACAGAACCTTCGAGACCATCCCCGAAGTGACATTAAGGCACTTTTTTGCTTGGTAACCTTCAACGAATGCTTCAACTTTGTGCTCCGTAAAATCGGGTTGCAGGGATTTTTCAAGCATCCCCTACACCCCGCTAAGACACCCCCAACACCCTTCCAAATTGTCTGCAAGAAAGGCAAAAGAAGACATAGGAGCTGCAAAACTGCGTGTCACCCACCGCTTACAAAACACCCTCACCCACCCCCTCCCCGAGACGAACATACTGGGAATATATTTGCTGTGTCATCGAACGCGTTTCGCCTGTGATTGCATGACATCCATTATGGCTACCGAAAGACCGAGAGCACGTGCAGTAACAAAACATTTGGGGACGAACAACTTCGTCTTCTTCTAACGGGACGACTCTTATTGGTGCGATTACAAATTTTCGTCGTCGTTACCATAGCAAAAACATAGTCTCGCACCCTTTGGCTGTTCCTCTCCGAGGTGCACGTGACAGGAAGCGAGCAAATTCCTCTTCCTCGTCAAAGGGGGTACCCTCTCCACTACGATAGCTTTGTGAATCGCGCTTACGACGCCGTCGTACGCGCGTCGCAGGCTACGACGTCTTAGCGCATCTTAGCGTAGCTTACGATCGCGTTTGTGAATCCGACCCCAGGGCTGTAAGGGGCAAGGGGCAGATCCTCCCAACGCATTTCAGCCAGGGTTGCTGCCGTCAAATTCGCCGTGTGAGGACGTGCATTGTCATGAAGAAGAATGACCCCTTCCGGACAACATACGAGACCTTTTCTTGCTAATTGCGTTTCATACGGCACCCTTTGTCAACGCGGAGTAGTACCGGGTCTTAATCCTGACTCCCTGCTCCAAGAAGCCCACGTGGATGAGGCTGCCCATGTCCCAAAAGACAGTTCACATAGACTTCCCAGCAGACGGCTGCATCTTGCTTTTCTTTGGCGGCGGGGAAGCCTTATGTCGCCATTCCATGCCACTTCTCTTTGTCTCTGGGGTGAAATGATGCATCCAGGTTTTATCAAAACTGATGATTGATTTGCGAAATTCCTCCCCCTCGGATTGAAACCGGTTCAGCAGCTGCTCAGGGACTGCCGTGCGCGCTTCCTTCTGGTCACAGGAGTCCCGGAGAACTGTTGTCGGGGAACCCACATTGCACAGACTTTGTGGAACTACTGTTCCGCAAAGTCTGTGCAATGTGGGTTACACCATTCGTACACTCTTCCCCATAATATCGTTTGTTCCCCATACTGTGCCTGTAATCTTTGTAAAATATCAGCTGGTGTGACGTTCTCATTCGTCACGAAACGAAAGAACGAAAAAGAAATTAAGTCAGTCCCATGGACAGTCGTAAGACAGTCGTCTGCAGCGAATGGTTGAAGCAGAGATTTTTTTTTTTTTTTTTTTGTCAGCGAACTGAAGGACCAATGAAACGTAGCGCACGTTCGATTGATGCATAACGTTGAGATGCAGCCAAAACATACGGACAGAGATTAGACAAGTAACGTCCCAAGCAGCACAATGTACTGAAAGTCGGGTGCAACAGGGGTGGACGGTATGTGTCTTATCAGTGTTCTTTGGTTTCACGAGTTTGTTCAAGGCCTTCCACCTACCCGTCCACCCCTATTGCACTCGACTTTCAGTACATTTTGCTGCTTGGGGTAGAGGGAGGAACTTTTGGAAACAGAAAACATTTGTAGAAGTTGTATCCTCTACGTTACTTGTCTAATCTCTAATCTAATCCCTGTTCGTGTCTTTTGGCTGCACCTCACAGTGACCAAGACCAACTTTCCCGTCTACCCCAACTAATCCAAGGCCAACTACCCCGTCTTGCACCGCTTTTGGATTGAAGCAGTTGTGTGACATGCACGCTCGAGCCATTGTAACTTTTTCTGCACCACAACGACCAGCGCAATGGACCTTTTTCACAACGCTTGTGCGCATGCTCTGTGACCCTGACGGCGCCGAAGATGGTTCCCTACATATTCGATAGATGGCGCCAAGATCGCGCCGGCTGCATTTTGGCGGGCGCCTAGCGTGTTTCGTTGGGCAACCGCTAGGATATGACGCGAGTGTGATAATGGTCCATTCGCCGATATGACCCTGTACACCGAACGATAAAAGAACTGTGACGTCAGCCGGTAACTCTTCCCCTCACAAACACAAATTTCGGGGCTTCTTTAGCAACTGGTCGACAGTTTAGCCAATACGTGTGGAAAACGTCAGTATATTAGACACCTTCTACTATTCATAAGTGGAATCTGAACTTGTTGCTTCTGCTTGGTTAGAGTCGAAACGGTGCGGTGGTATCATCGTCAAGAGACAAAATTCCTGCTCGAATTCCTCTTCGATAAAAAGGGTTCAAGTGAACTGTCAACGCCCACGAGGGTATCGGTAAGGCTTTTCAGACGTTCCATGCGTTCTACAAGCTCATCCAGAGGCCCTGACTGATCGGTGAGCTAGGGGGAACGGTCAGGTTTTCAAGGGGCTCATTAGTTCATTCCCCGCGTCATGACCAGGAACGGGTTAGAGTATCGCCCCTCGCGATGAAACTTCCAATTCATCATCTCTCAATAAAGTTGTTGTTGAGAGACATTTAATACATGTCCACGTAGATACAGGATGCAGAAACTCGACACTGTGGTACAGTACAACGCATTGCGAACACGATAATGTGCAGAGAGAGCCTATTTCCATCGTATGCAGAATTAAATAAAAGTTATATTAATGTCACGAAAAAGAACGAACTTGAACTGCTGATTCGATTTTCGTGAAAGACGTTGTGAAAGCAAAGTTGCACGACTGAAAGTTGTAAAAGTGGCAAAATATTTTGCTCCATTTAGGTTCTTGCTTTCTCGCCCGCTAACTGGAGCCTTGGGTATCCTCTTACCTCTTCTGGCAAAAATAACCTACTAATGGCTAATGGTACCCGGTTTAACTAAGGCAAACCGTGTTGACGATTGCTTCGGTGGCCCTATAAGGTTCTACGTTGGCACCTGGTCGGCGATCTTCCAGGTATCCGCAACCTGCATCGTCCACCAATCTCGGGATGCGGATGCTGACTTCGCGAGACGATGCCATCGCGTCGAACTGCTTAGTTGGGGTTCCCAATGTGCCTATGAGACGTCTTGCGTTGCTCTTGCCACCTTCCGGATCATACAGCACCAAGTGCTCGTCTGCCTTCGCCTGGAGTTTTTCAATGGCTCCTTTGATGAATCTGTGGGTTAAAAAAGAAGCTATTGCTGTGTTTCTGGTACATGGCGTCCACCGCTAGTCGCATAACACTTCTGTGGCCTCTGTCAACGTAGGTTACAAGGCCTGAGCTCTGCCTCATCACATATGAGACCTCTGCAAGGACAATGATTTGTACATTGATAACTGCTGCCCTTAGCTATCAGAAGTATATAGTCTTGAGAAAAGTTACTCGAAAAAGTATACTGAGTTACAGTTACTACAGGAATTAAGTAGCTAAGTTACATGTACAGTTACCCTGTATAAATAGTAACAAGTTAAATTACAGTTCCAAGTAACTTAGTTACATTACAGTTACTTTCCAAAAACAGCAAAAAAAAAACTCCAGTTGGAAAACGTTTGTTCGGAATCCTTCGCTATATACTCGCACTATGCTTGTGCAGGTACCACTTGAGCAACAGCTGCCGGTCGAAGCTTATCTTTGTAAGACTGTCCCATTTGATTCCCAAGCATCCTTACGAATGCTAAACTGCAACTCAACTGGGGCACCAGAGGGCACCAATGCTTCTTCCATATTGCGCTTGCTTGGGAACGCTCACCCCAGGACAGTTTTCTTGACATCAGAGTAATGGTAACGCTTTACATTGTAGCAATACCAAAATTTCCTTTCATTTGAGTCCTTTACCTTTCGCCATATAGCCGATTTTAGATAAATGCACAACATATTTAGGGGGATTCTAGCGGAATCGCTGAGCTGCTTGTTCCTCCGAAGGTTTGGCAACACTGCCGTGGCTAGGATATGCTCACAGTATCCTCGCATGTCCTTGCATAGTGAGGTGTCACCACCACGGGTAACCTCGAGTAGAGTGCCACCTCCTGATGCATGCGGTGCACACGCGGTGAGAGCTGCACCCTTTTCACGTACATCTCCATTCTTATAGAGCCAGGAGCAGATGTGAGCCACGAATAATATGCGGCAACGGGGAGAGAAAGAAAATGCGAGCTCTTTCCAAATTATCAAGAAAAACTTACGATTCTGAAAGTAACTCATTACTGTATAACTATAGCTCCTGAAAAAGGTAACTCTAGTTCCAGCTCAAAGTTATGTTCTCTGGAAGAATAATTGGTTCCAGTTGCTAGCTACTTTTCCAGTAACTAGTTACTTTTAACTAAGTTACTTCCCAAGACCGATCAGGAGTATACTCATAACTGAAGTAACAGTAACGACGATACGGGGATGACATTGTTCGAAGTACTACAGCCTCTCAATCGATGTTGTGCTGTGGTAGACGTATATACAGGGTGTCCACGCTAAGTGTGAACAGATATTTTAAAAATATATCAATCGCTTTTTCTGAGATGAAATCAATTGCAACATAGCATATGCTGAAGGGCACTCCCTAGGGGGGCTTTCACAGACTCCTAAGGCAATGTCTTAATTAACTTTCAATAATTAACTTTTTAATTATAAAAGCTACGAAGTTGCTCCAACGAGAACATCTGATCTCTTCGGTCACCAGATACCAAAACCGTTTTCAGAACAAAAATCCGTTCGGTAGATCGTCCGCAAAAAATTCGTGAAGGAACGCCATTTGTTTTGAAAAAATTTGTGAAGGAACGCACCACCCTGCCCTCAAAGCTCTCTTCACCTTTCTGGATACCATAGGACTTCGCTCCTTATTGTGAAGGGGTTTATTATTCCATTCCCCACATCACCACCATCAATGGGATAGAGTATCGCCCCTGGAGATGAAACTCCCCATTCATCATCTCACAATAAAGTTTTTGTTGTTGTTTGTCCTACATGTGCATTTCGCAAACACTGTGGAATCTGTGTAGTTGTGGCCCCTTCCAGGGATCAACTTGACAGAAGGAGCGGAGCCACTTTGCAATGGCAGGTACAAACAGAGAACGTGACTAGTACCGAACGAGTCTGCCATTCCATACCCGTGTAAACACCCGTGTAAACGGCAGGAAAGGACAATAGGAGAGGCTTAAATTATGATACTATATTAGATTACAGTAGACAAGTAAAGGAGGGATCGAACATAAATAGAAACCACTCAATGGTTTCACACATCAAGCGTCATGGAACAGCTGGTCGCACCAGTGCGACCTACTTTCCATTTTTTTTTTGTGCTTACGGACAGCAAGGCAAAATTATCTGCAAATATTATCCTCTCCTTGCTTCAAGATCGTCACAGACATCTGCTCCCTAGCCCTCACGACATACAGCCATCTCACCGCCTCCGGCCACAGCGTGTGGCTTCAATGGGACCCCAGCCACATCGGCCTGCCGGGAAATACCTGCGCTGACGCTGCGGCGAGAGGCGCGCACGGGGCAGCTGCCACCACTATGACCACGACCATTCCTCTCACTCCATCGGCCTGCCTGATACAGATCCACCGCCAGACGTCTTGCAACACCCTCGCGTTTAGCTCAAACGCTGTAGCGGCAAACACGTTCCTCCACTTCATCGACCCGAGGACGGAACTCATCCTCTCCGAGCGGCTGTCGCGACAGGAGGAGTCGATCCTCCATCGCCTACGCCTCGATGTTGCCCTGACCCCGCTGCTCCTCTCTAAGATGGATAGACGGACGTCCGCGATGTGTCCCTGCTGTGCTGCAGTCGCCGACATATGCCATCTTCTGTTGCACTGCAAGCGGTACGCCGGCCCCCGAGCCGTTCTCGCCATAAGTCTCACTTGCCTAGGCCACTTTCCCTGGCGACGCTGCTGGGACCTGTCCGGCACTACAGACAGTGGGCAGTCACCCGAGCCCTCATGCGCTACCTGAAGGACATGAGCCACCCCATCGTCCCCTGACACCTTTTTTTTTTCCTTTTTTGCTTCTTTTTTCTCTTTTGGGAATAGCAAGTCGGCCTTGGCCTGTCTGACCTTTCCTTTATCTTTAATAAACATATCCCCCCATTTTTTCTACTTCTAATCTAATCTAATCTACAAGTAGGTGAATGAAATAGGCATCTGGTATTGGATCACTGTACCGGTATCTGGTATCAGCTCTGTTAGATACCGTAGCATGCAACTAGGAGTTCCCCCAGTCACAGCAAAGATCTCAGCGGCAGTGTGCAGAGGGACGGGCCCCCATCAGTAGTCAGCCATTGGCATAGACACAGGTAGGCAGCCCTTTTTATGATTTTTCCGTCAACCATGGCAAGGCAACTAGGCCGCATAACAGGTTCAGGGCATCCGGTGGCCTTGACATGGCACAGGCACATGACGCTCATTGTGGAAATGGCGCTGATCTGCATTGTGCCACATCATGCTCGCAATGTAGTTTGTAGTTTGTGAAATAGAACACACTGTGGAAGTGAGTCGACATTAATATGAAACCCCTCCTTGATCACGGTCTATGTCGCAACACAAATGGGTGACTGTTGTAGGCAAGCTTCCAATCCGTTGCGCAGGTAACATACTCTATAGTTCGTCCCGAACGTTTGACGACAAGGTGTCGGATACAATTACCGGACACTATGGCCGCAAAGCTTTGTTCTATGTTCCGGTCTACAGTCTAGTTTACATTTACTTTACAAAGTAGACGAAAGTGTAAACTCACGCGATCCCATCGATCTGCCTCATTTGGCGCGTGCTGAAATTGATGTGTCCACCAGAGCCCAACCAGTCCGGATCATAGTAAGGCTTAGGATTGAAGGTGACTTTAACACCAAACTCTTCGGCAATGCGGTGCAAGATGTACCTTGAAATCCATAGGTGATCTCCTGCTTCGACACCAGGCAATGGCCCTACTTGATACTCCCACTAATCAGAAAATATATGAGTTCCCACGCTACATCGTTGGACACTAGGCTGCCTCACCTGAGCTAAGTGAACTTCAGCATTGACGCCGCATATCTTGACACCGGCGTACGCACAGGCTTTCATGTGAGCAATGGAAACACATCTTCCGGCGACGTTCCCAGTGCCGACGCCGTAGAAATAGGGTCCTGAGACAAAGCGAAAAGGATTGTAATCGCGCGCTGGAGGTTCGATATGTTTGGGCATCTGGAGCCCGACCTCCTACTTGTCGTTATCCCCATAACGCGCGTTAAATGCGTCACTTCGCCCTTGATTCGCCACGAGCTCTTGCGCCAGCCTATAAAAACGGCCTGCTATGTCAGAGCTCAATATCGGGGACCTGCGCAGAACAGTCTCTAGGGGGTGATGTTTGAGGAAGGTGATGTTAGCCTGCACAGGTCTTGCGACTCTCTGCACCGAGGGGAGAGGTAAAAAGGCAAAGGCGAAAAGGGGAGGGGAAACAGGATAGTGGTAAATCACGGGGGGGGGGTGCAATCCATCTTGCTCTGGAATTGGGGTAGTCCCGCAGGACCACCCACCACAGAAATCATGCGATCATCCCTCGGTAACCATCATTGGGATGACCCCTGTACCGCAGCAAACGCGTGGATGATTGGGAAAGTTGACCCGTTCAGCTCTGACCAGTAATCTCCAGAAGTCAGGAAATAAGTCAACGACCCTCTTGTTCTTTTGCATGGGGGATTCTCTGTGAGGCGAGTTTTCGACTTTCAAACATAATAGTTACTGGGGCCTATGCGGAAACCTTCTGGGAGAAAGAACAACTAGATGTACACGAAATAACGGTCACTGTGAAAGGGGAAACGCTTCCTGGAGGAAGTATTACAATGTCTTGAGTTGAAATACCGTCGCGGCGTGCGCGAGAATTGAGGTAGTCGCTTTCTCTTTAGGATTATTTGCTTCTACAACCGTGTTGGCCATAAAAACTAGGTGTGAGTATGCGTCGATTTCTTTAATCTACAGCCCGCTATACACGTAATTAACGTTTCAACAAAAAGAGCCGCGATCTGAAGATTACACTAATACGTACCGTATTGTTTGACCTCCCCTCCATCTCTGGGCCAGCCTATTGGACGGTCATCCTTCTCAAGGATAACGTACTCTTGTTCAATCCCGAACCATGGTTCATCGCCGGCAGCGTTCTCCATTGCTTTGTAGCAAGATCTCCTAGTGTTGGTAGCTGCGGCAAAACACAACATATGTATTATATATAGACATACATGCTATACCCTCTTTCTTCGTGCGTGCAGGTGTGTAGGGCAATATACCTCTCCCTGTTTGTAAACAAATGACGTCATAGTGTTCGACAGCGCCACCAATTTGGTAGAGTTGGAATTACGCTCGAAGCTAGAGGCGAACAAGATCGCGCTCGAAAGCCATGGTCTTGAGGGGATTACGATGGTCCCTGAAAGGGACGCGACCTTCGGTCCTACCTTTCTTTCAATAGGAGGCTGCGAACAAGTGCCCATTCGTGGAACCCAGCCCTCCCCTTCAGATTTGTTTCGGTTTCGGTCTGTCTACCAACGTCATGATGACGTTTGTCGGGTAAAGGTATATTACGATACCTATCGCGCGGCTTGACGAAAGCGCGCCAATTGAACGTTTTTAACAAATCAGAAGCTCGCCGTCTCAACTGTACACGCGTCGGCTATTCTAAAATTTGTGCGCAGATACGTTCCACCAATGCGTGGCGCACAAGCTGCTACTTTGGGAAAGTAAATTACCTACAAGGTGATATAACACAGGGTATAAAACAAGAACGGGTAAGTCAATTTTAGCAACAGTTGCACCGAATGATTGAGGAAAGTTGAATTTTTAGGCAGAGAGGGTGAAGTCCAACGTTTTTGAGGAAAGTGGATTTTTTTTACCACCTCGTATACTGGCTGAGCCAAAGCTCGGAGACAGGAGTCGATCGTAAATTCGTATTCCGGCAGGAGTTTGGAGACATTACATTCCCGGGTCAATGGCCGTGGTTGAAAAATAAAAGTTAGTGAGCAGCTCGCCCCCCCACCCCATTCTCAGGTGCCAGGAGTGCGACACTGCAGTTGACTGCCACAGGCCAAAGCAGATGACATTGACAAAGTGGCGTAGCGTGCTTCGAGTAAAGTATATATTTTGCGATTTTAAATTTGGACATCGACCCACAATGCTTCAGAGACATTAAGTTATGGTAGTACTACCCCTCATATCGCTTACGTATAGGTTTCCGATCCTGGTCCAGTACTTCACAGAGAACGAGCATGTTACGCCCTCCAATGAATGGATCCTTGAAAAGTGCGACGGGGACGAGGTAGAACTCCGACTTGGGGCCAGCGTCAGTGTACTGGTAGGTGCCTATACCACAAAAGGTCCACTCCGGACATTCTGGGAAGAGAAAGTAACATCTAGAAGTGTTATACGCCAGAAGACACCATGAAAACTGAGCGTCAAGCAGTTACAGACAACATGAATTCAGACGCATATTTACTTGACGCTTTCGATTATTAGGCAATTTCTTCGTCGGGTGTTTCTAATTATGTTGTCCGTTATCTAATCTTCAACAGAATTCTTATTATTGTCGTTGTGGAGAACCCATGACCAGCTCAGCCATTGGCTATTTGAAATACCCTGCAGCTCGATGGGTGTGGTATACCCCGTCGTAAATACGGCGACATAAGAGAACACTATTTAGAGAGCTCGACACCGCGAGACAGCGGGGCTTCGCAGTCACATTTGAGGGAGGTCAAGCAATATCTTGAAAGACAGTTGCTCATGACAGGAGAATCGTCATTTGTATCTATATGTACATGGGCCTCCCCAAAGATGACGGAAGTTTGGAGGCGACAACGGTTTAGCCACGGACTAAACACACGCACGTTTTGCGACGTGTCTCTGTCTCTGTGTGTTTAGTCCGTGGTTAAACCGTTGTCGCCTCCAAGTAGTTATGTACCAACCGGCCCGTTTAGTTCTATTAATGACGGAAGTTGCCAATGTCCCTGGGAGTCTTTTGGCCTCTTTGTTAGTATGTCCGGGCTAGTTCCGAACAAAGAAGTATGGCGCGAACAGCCATCTTTTTCTGAGAGTTGTAATTTGACCCCCGCTGTTGGCATGTTACTTTTCACTGTTACAAAAACAAAAGTACGGCATAATGTTGTAGTCCGTTTCTTTTATGTATGCATATAGTATACAGGGTGTGTTTCTTCACTCTTTACAGACTTTTACAGCGACAGATGTTAGTTCCTCTCGAGATTGCGGCGTCGGCGTCGTCCGGAGAAAGAAGGAGTGAGAGGATGTGAAAAAATAAATTAAAATGAAATTGCGTCGGCCGGGAATCGAACCCGGGCCACCCGCGTGGCAGGCGAGTATTCTACCACTGAACCACCGACGCCATAGAAATTATCGCTTTAACGATTTGTGTTCAGGTGAGGTGGCAATGCTTATGTGGATTTCCTCATGCTAAGAAGGGCAGAAGCAGAGCCTCCTATATTGTAAGATGCCTGTTCAATCGCCCCAAAGCGCCCTCTGCACCGAGCCGCCAGAAGCGCTCGCATCGTGGGCGCTAAGCGTTGTCAAAAGATCACGAATGACCGAATGACACTATGAATTATTTAGACAGCACTCATATGACTACTGATAGTATTTTGCAAAACTACCAACAGTTTGATCTGCCGATTTTCAGTTGTATGCACTCCGAAATCGCTCGCTACAAAAAGTTAGAACCGAAAATACTAAATTTTTAGTTCCTAAGCACGGATCATTTGGAATACACAGAGTAGGTGTATATTCGGGAAACGAGAGGGGAACCTTTAAAAAAAAAACATCAATTATGATTAAGTCAACCGGTTTGACAAAGTGAGTCTGGTTGACGCTCATGTCGGAAGCCGGCCGTTGCTCTTGTAGACGAGGTGGTATGTGGTACTCCTATAGTATTCCCTTTTTCTTTTCTTTTTTCCTTTTTTTTGCGGAATAGCAAGTCGACATACCGTTTGGCTGACCTTTCCTGCTTTTTTTTTTCTTTGTTCTAATACGCCATGGCGCGTTGTCATCGTCGTCGTCCACGGGCCGCCACTCTATGTATTCGTATACAATGTATACCTATATGTACCTCAAAATTTTTGTGGATGTCGAGAAAAGCCCTGCACACATTAAATGTTTATGGGTCATACAGGACGATGCTCCGCATGTGAGCACCGGACAAGAACGATATGGCCAAGGTATTTGCCAGCAAGCCACTGTCACGAAAGGCTCTTAGATTGTAAATTACGAGGCAACACAGTAAACGGGGATTCGTTGTGTTTTGTATACAGAGTGTTCATTTTTATTCGTTACATAATTTTTATTAAAAAAACTAGCAGAGCAAAATAGATGCCGTTTTTGCAGTTGAGTTCTACGGCCAGGCTCACATCCCCTCGAAGAAAGTATGCAACTAGAAGATAACTTATTAAATAAAATTCATTAATTAACTCTTTAATTATGGGATTTCGGGCAAAAGCCGGAGTTCAGAACGAGAGACCATCCTATCTGAAAGCCATTTCACGTTTAAAAAATCCTGAAACACGCCCCTGCGTTAAGATATCCATCCCCGAATTTTGATATGCAAATGAGCCGAAACTGAAAAAGCGCGCCTGAGAAGCGCATCACCTAAGCCGACGGAGGCCTATCTGGGCGGGAAAGCGGTTTATCTGGCCCGTAGGTCAGCACCTACTCCAATCATCTCCATCGCTCCAAATCACGTGGCCCTCTGACGTGAAATGAGGGCTGTACCCCCTGCGTTCCAGGTCGCAGCGGTTTCGGCTCATTTGCATATCAAAATTCGGGGGTGGATATCTTCACGCACGTGCGTGTTTCAGGATAACGTGGAATGGTTTTCAACTAGGACGGTCCCTCATTCTGATCTCGCGCCGAGGGGAAGAGGAGGAAAGTGGCGCTTGAGTGGTTCACTTCACTGCTGCTTCTGCTTCAGACGTCATGCAGATACCGGGCCCTGGTGACGCACAGTCTTTGCGGCGGGCACGCGAACTCGAACGGAAGCGCAGCGCTCGCGAAGACCCAGCTCGTCTTGCAGCCAAGGCTGCAAGCAAGAGAGTGCGACGTCAGGATCCCAACGTGCGTGCCGCCGAAGCAGAGGCAAGGGGGACTCAACGGCAAGACCCTGCAGTACGTACAGCGGAGGCAAAAAGGCGTCAGGGGCAAGGGAAAGCCGAAGGAGCCACGAAGAATTCACTAGGCATTTCAGGGAGAGCCCATTTGGGTACAGCTTCTCGGTCTGCGATCGCTTGTGGTTCAAGAATGACGTCACAGCGCTGCCGTTCACTTGCCATGCACTACTGCCACTAGAATTTCCAACTGTCGACCTTACCACAATGTCAACATTCACACACAACAGCTGTCGCTGAAATTCGCGCTACACAACTGTAACCGTCCTGTGATTTTTTTTAGCTGTGTAAGCAACTCTGATGTCATTCTGCAGGCGGGCTATCAGGCAGGCGGGCTAAATTCATTAACTTTGTAAATCGATGCTTCCAGTGAAATGCCAGAGAGCAGAATTGGAGGCAATGATTATTTGAATCCACCCTCTTTCTAAAAAATCTTGAAATGGGCACGTACTTTGAGACATAAATCGCCATATTTTTATATGCAAATGAGCCGAAACCAGAGCAGCACCCGGTTTCGTGATGAAAAATAATTGTTCTGAGGCTGGAACATACAAGCAAACAAAGAAAAAAACAAATGCCTAAAGTTGCCAGGGAACATGAACAGTTGAAGTAGGACAGTCATCGAAAAAGCCAAACAGCTATGGGATTCGAACCACACAACTCTCGATAACTGGTCAAGCGCCTTGACCAATTCGACCACGCTGGCATCTGCTTTTTCGGACGGTTCCGGCTCATTTGCTTAGCAAAATTTTGCGATTTACATCTCGTTTCAGTTCAACATTCGTTCTCGTTACAGCTCGTTTCAAAATATGTAAAAAAACAGGGTGGGTTTAAATAATGGCTGGCTCCAATCCTGCTATCTTGCATTTCACCGAAAACATCTAATTAAGAAGTTAATGAATTTTAAGTAATTACTCGTCCAGTAGTTGCGTACGCTTTCCGACAGGATGTCCGCCTGGCCGCATGACCCCCTGTGAAAACCCATGATGTGATGCGATAGAGGAAGAAAAAAAAAGGGATGTAGGTCACGACGAAGTCAGACTGGCTACCCCAGACCACTTAGCCATGCAGTCAGTTGAAAAAAAAAAAAGAAAACCCAGTAGTTGGGGGGGGGGAGGGGGACAAACATCCCAAACCTGTGGGAACACTTGTCGCAAACGAGGGACCAAAAAGTATTACAAAATGTCGATGAGACGCGTTTCTTCAAACGTAGGAGCGCTTTCAATGCAGCCGCTTTATGATTGAATGGCTGATGACCAAGGAGTTTTACACGGTTAAATGACCGGGCATCCAGACGAGCCAGACTTTCTTCTAGTGTCCTGCGACTGTCGGCATATTTGGAGCACCCGAGGAGGATGTGCTCTGTGCCCTCGACAACATCGCACTCACTGTAGTTTGGAGATGGTGACTCGGCAGTTTGTAGAGCAACCGACCGCTGTATGGGACATTCAGCCGGAGCCTATATGCAGGAGACACGCTGCTTGCCGAGGAAACGACGGAGGTACCTGGAAGCACAGCTCGGGGTCCACCCTGTACAACAGCAAAGATCGAGCAGATCCTGTCGGCCAAGAAGAGATGTGGTGTGAGAAGATGTGTGAGACTGTGGCATCATATAGGTGCAACACATCATGAACAATTAGGGCCGGAGACTCTGTGACGAACGTAGAGGTCAACGACTCTAGGCCACATCTTCAGACGTTGCACAGAGACCACTGAGAGCACGTATGTTGAGAAATGATGAAGCTTAAAGCCAGATGGATGCCGTGATGCTCAGCTGCTGAAGCCGAGGTGGTGTGTGACAGCCGTGCTGATCTTTCGACATTCATCTCAAGAACCATGAACGCACATGACGAGCCAGATGTTGTTGTATAGATATCAGTGAAGAGTTTTTTTCCCGACGACCTCTCCATTAAGTTTAGAATAAGCTGCCGGAGGACATGAGCCGATACATCTTTCCGGCGTGGTAGTCCCGGGATATTGACCCTCTCTTCAGGATGTTGTAGGCCCATGTTGGAACAGCTGGGTGCACGTGCTGCTTGTGTTTAGGGCGAACGAACCGTTGTACTTGAATAGCATGAGTGGACGCAGAGCTGGAGCGTCGCAATATGGCTCGAAGAAGAGGATGGCAATGACGACGCGTTGCCAGTCGAGAAAAGTGGGGAAACGACTCTTGCATCCTGAGAACGGGTATAGGGGTTCCCGTGCCTCTGCCATGGCTACCCCGTTGGAAGTTACCTGAGGAACGCCAAGACATAGCTTACTACTCTTTGCAAGAATGATTTGTGGGGCATGCTCTGTCATGAGAGGGAGGTTGTGAAGCATCGGTATGTGGTACACTAACGATTGGCGTATGAGGGAGCTGTACGTGAACACCAAGCATTGCTTTCGTCGAGCTACCTCATCGAGAGTCGCATAGATACCTGAGTAAGTTGAGTCTGCTATCCGCTCTTGCCTTTGAGCAATGTACCTCCGCCGCCCTCAACAAACTCCGATCCAGAGTACCCCCAAGCACAAACACAGGTTCTAACGCAGTCCAGGGTACTCTGAAGGCGACGCTGCAGGGTTGGTCACCTGCTTACCATCTAGGTAGCTCTTATGGGTTTATTATAAAAATATGTAAAGTATAAAAAAACTCGCCCTGAATACTCTCGCATTTTTGGGCTGCCCCGACAACTGAGTCACAGGAACTTCCGACACACAAAAGGTGGTGGAGATACTGTTTGGTTTTCAGCTCCAGAAGGTCGGTCTTAGGTCAAGGGACAATCCAAAAATGGTGTCAGAAAACTTTTTAATATCATACTCACATCCATGTTTGTGTGCGTGTGAACCTCGTGACAACAGATTTAAAAAGGGTCAGAAAGGGTATGGCTAATATATACCTTGAGGAGTGCGGGGTTGAAAACTGAGGGCTCGCGTCTTGCAGCGAACGTTCTGCAACGAGCCATCAACGAAGACGTACGTGACGAAGACGACATCTTCGGGTTGCTCCAACTTCATGTACTTCTTTAGGACGACATCACGTGTGGACTCCATAGATCCTGGCCGCTACAAGATCGTCGGTTATCGTGAGGGGGCTGCATTTAGCGCACACTTGAGAAACAGTCTAGTGAAGGGTCAAGAGGCTCTTCTGCTTGGTGACACAACTTAATCGCGAACAAAGAATGACAGTTCATTAAAGGGAATCGAACCCTGATACACTCTGATTTCCAGTGTGGGGTGCTACCAGTTACACCATGCTATATCCTCATCAAACAGCAAGCCACGCTAAGAAACACACGTCAGAAGAACTACAGGTGATCGAAATTATCTGCAGTCCTACCCTGCGGTACGTGCAGCATGTCGCCACACAAAATAGGCTGACAAACATTACCTCGAAATCTTCTCCAATTATCTAAGAAACAGAAGGGCTCATACACACTTACTGGTTTACTGGAAGCAACAAATGCCGAGTTTTTCTGATAAATCCAAATTGCTTCAAATTTTACTGGCGTACATTTTTCGGATTTTCTTGGAGAAATCTGAAAACCCGAAACCCTAAGCATAACCTACTAGATTACAACGACAATGTCATAATCAGCAACTCCCATGAAGGGTCCCATCTTTTTCTTCTAATAAGTATGCCCCCCAGACCACCCCTACACACACACCCAATACCCTCAAATGCTTTGCAACACCCCTCTAACTTTTTTACCAGGGTACCCCCTACCAGGAGAGCCCTGCTATTGTAGCTTTAGACATATATCGATAATAATACGTTAAGCTGTTATGACGAAACTGTAATAATGAAATAATGACCCCCCTCCCCCCCCCTGCTCGGGATTCTGGGTAAGCCACTGACACTCACCTTCACAGAGACACATATGCAACTGGGCATTGTAAGGTTTCAATGATGTGTTTCGCCCTCCACGTTTCATTCCCTCGGCAACTAGTAAATGTTACAACCTACGCACGCTGTGCACACACCGATACCGTGCATTCAAGCTATAGCCACATCCCCCCGGAGACTTCAGAGGAAGATTACAAACTATCATAGCTTTCTGTGACGCATAAATGCGAGCACTCTACATCATGGCTTTTCGTGTTCTTGTAATCATACTTCTAGCCACAATCCTGCGGCCACAAGCAACAATACCTAGATAGAGAAAGACTGCTCACTCGTCGACGTGACGTAACAACTAAGAATCAGTCAATCAGGATCGTATTTTCAACTACGGTAGCCAATCATGAACGTGCTTTCAGCGGTCATGGCCATGAGGACGAACCACCGTCGTCTGCGACTAGTGGTTGAACGTCCCAGCGTACTAAATGGGGAAACTTCGAAATAAAGCGCAAAGCGGTACAATATCTTTCTCAAAAATTATTTTCTGGAAAGCGTGTCGCACTTTTTTCTACATATACAGGTACGTCTGCAGGCTCCAAGTTAGCTGCGATCATTTGCACGCTGCAGAACGGCGAATCGCGGTAGCAGACGAATTCTGACTTTATATGTCCACGTAGCGAAGGAGGGAGAGGAGTCAATAAGCAGGCCTTCTGTATCTAGGTGGAGTTGCCACAAGACACTCCGTAGCAGACAACAGGGCAGATGGTGCGTCACGTCGTCTGGTGCAAAGTCCGACACTCCCCATACTACTCCTGCGCCGTGCGAATGCTCAGTATACGAGGCACGCCGGAACCGCGTCCCATCCAAATGAACAGTGTTCTCACTTTCGTTCCACTAGAATATTCCGTGGGGATGTCGCCGGTGGGAATACACACGCACAGTCATGCTCCGCTTATCTGAAACCCAGTTAGCCGGAAAACACGTGATCCATTCAAAAAACGGTCCCATTGGGCAGTCCCATTTTCATTATAGAACGGCGCTCAGATGTGTCCGGCCTGTGATTAGTATACCCTTACACCCCTCTCATTCCATCCGCTGAGTCTTTGGCCCTCTCTTCATTCTTCACGCGGGTGACATTTCCCAGAATACTCCAGCGGAAGACGCGAAAGACCCCATAGCCTTTTGCTGCTACGCAAAGCGCGAGGGCTCAACGTCGTGTGTTTTCGTGCACTGCTAACCACGGGGTCCACAAGATATTCCCTAGCAGACGACAGGAAAGGACGATGTCGTCTGCCGAGTGCGCAGTACGCCGTCACTCCCAATATTCCGGCACCGTACGTGCGAATGCTCAACATCACATGCGGCGAAACTTCTACCCCATGAGATGATGTTTCCTTGCATTAGAATATTCCGTGGGAATATCGCTCGTGTGAGTACAGGGTATTATACTAGACTGTCCAGGAAATCGTGCAGAAAGCTTCATTCCATTGCTTTCTAACTGTATACCAGCGAATGCAGCAGAAACACAGTCGTCACGGAGGACGATATGCCTCTTGCGCAAGCCCTCGGAAATTACGCGGCAATGCCGGATGACGCTATATCTGCTCAAACGACGAAGGAGGCAGCACCGACGATGCTTAGGAAAAAGTACCACGTACCAGTGAGTTACCAAGGAACAGCAGGGCAGGAGTTCGTTGTTTCGTTGTACTTGTAACTGTATGAGAAAGCAGCTGGTTCTGTGTTCTGTCCTTGCCGGCTTTCCTATGGAACTTCCGTCCGCTGCTCGCGGAGCGGAAGTAACGTGTTTAAGCGCAATACGCTCACTACACTATGAAAAGAAGGTTGTTGCATTCAGAATCTTGAAGGTTGTAAGTGATTGATAGAGGTTTTACTATCGTGACGCTGAGAGGGAAACTAATTGTGTGGGGGCGACGATCCTCTGTTGACTCCGAAATGAGGGCGGCCGGCAATTGCGCGTCTTAAAAAGACTATTTTCGCACATTGTTTAGCTGTTCCCAGTGCAATACGGAACGTGTCCGGGTTGATGTATTTGCTACATGGGGCTGTCTATTTCTGGCACAAAAACGTTACCTTAACTTTGCAAAATTTCGAGTTGTATTCAACTTTCCGCGAAAGAAGTTGCCCTTATAATTCATTAACAATAAATTAAAGAAAATTAAAATTAAGAAAAAAACTACGAAATTAAAATTATAGAATGAAAGTAGCCCTAAGTCGTGGCAAAAGTTCTCCGAAAATGAATACCGTTGATACCATCGTTTTCAGACGGTTCGATTTTTTTAAATAGGAATTTACAAGGCGTTAGGTGAAACACCCTGTATACATAAAAAGTTATTCGCACCGTTTGCTTAAAAATCATTATCTACTGCATGTAAGCCAAATATGAAAGGTGTTCCAGCCAATCCAGTATATTGGTCGGTGTGCAGAAAAAGGACACACTTTTGTCTGAAAATTACATTATTTCTCAATGTAATCGTTGCTGCAGCACTGACGCAGCATTTTGCCTTGCCCCTCGACACATTCATCGTAGAAACTTTTCTACTTGCACAGGTCACAATAAAGCGTGCTTCACAAAGTCGTTGTTACTGAAATGCCTGGCACCAAAAGTCCTTTGAGATCCAAAATATAAAAATCGACTGGGACGGGATAGTTATCGTGAACGAAGCGGGGGTTTTCCTTTTTATATTCTCCCTTTTTTTTGGGGGGGGAGGGGGGTCTGTTTATGGGAGTAGCAGAATTTGTCGTGTGACGAATTCAATCTCTTCCTACTTTTTTTTTATTTTATTTTTCGTCAATATCAACATCACCGCCCAACCAAGTTGCTGCGGTGTGTAGGTGCTCTGTGGGCAATATGGAGAATACGCATTATCCTACTGAGAGAAGATGTGTACCGCGATCAAACCTGAGCGCCCTTTCTTCGGAGCGATGTTCCACAATCGACAACAAAATCGACCGAGACGATATGCAATACTGCCCAGCCCAGTTGCTGCAATTTGTAGGTGGCTGTGTGGGCAATATGGAGAATATGCATTGTCCTACTGAAAGAAGATGTGTACCGTGATCAAATCTGAGCGCCCTTTCTTCGGAGCGATGCTCACACAATTGAGAACGCGGTAGTATTCACAGTTCACTGCTCAAGCGTTCCATGTGTCCGTTCTCGAGAAGTACAGCAGGGATCACCATTCATGCACGTATGTACGTACGACTGTATTTAAACAATCTACACTACACAGATTTCTTATTGCAGCCTTCACCACTTGAAGTTGCCTGTAAATTTCATCCGAGTTCATGCCTTCCTTTACAAAAAACGATGCATCAGTCGCGGTACTCGTCCGTCCAGAAATTCGTTATCCGGGGGGCATAGGGGGAGGGGGGAACTTTGGGGTTCGAGCGGTCTCTCAGCCTGCCTTATCCGAACGCTTCGACGAACGGAAGGGACAACAAGAAACATGGCGCTATTATCCTGACTATTTGGCTCTCCAAAGCAATACATAGCGCATTTGTTCTTGTCGAAGAACGGTGATTTTACAACCCATTTTCCAGTTTTGGACACTTGACTGTTTTTCGCAGTGATCTCTAAGAGCCACTCAAGAAAGCAACTGGTGCCTGTCAGGCATTTTTCATTCTGTTGTTATCGCGGTTCTACTAATAGACTTTTTCCAGCACTGTATAGATCTGTTTCGGCGTGCCAGGTGGCGCGAGTGAGCAGCAACGTTCAGAGCTCTGGCAACGTCAGCGCTCCAAAATATGCAATGCCCGGTAGTTATAGCAGGCGGCGGCGGCACTTTCAAATACATGGTCACGAGTCGTTCGCACTTGGCAAGATGCACCGCTTTTTCTATGGATTTCCTACAGGTTTTGTAGCTTTCCGTGTAGCACCACGGAAGACCCGCTACTGAAACTACTGTTGGATTCGTGGCCGCGCTTGGGCCCGAAATGGCGCTGTGCAAACTGTGCTGCAACAGCACTATAAGTGTGGCGTTTCTCGTCACTGTGGAGCCCCGATGAAATACACAACCTCATGTCAGCCGGAAATAGACCGGAAATATATCCTTATATGGCTGCTATACATAATGATAAGGAAGTGGTTTGTGAACTTGAAAACTGTATATCGATAGAAATCCAGCGGCCGGTGCGAGTACCGAAAAGTTATGTCTGTACGCGTAATTCTTGTTCAAGAACCCAGAGCCGTTCCATTCTGTCTCGTCTTCTCTTCTGCGACATTCAGCATCTATATGGGATACACCATACATTTTTTATAATCGTATACCGCGAGAATTTGTTCAGTTTGCATCATATGTATGTCTCGGCTAGTAGACTACGCTAATTGCTAGCGATTTAATGGGGCCTAGATTTTCGATGTCGACCTTTCTGAACCTGAAACTGTCCTGAAGGACTCAGAATTAAGATGATAAAAAATCGCGTTTCGTGCCTCGTTCACGTGTGTAATCACTCACAAAATACAGCCACCTCACAACGACAAATCTAATACCATTGAACGTTACAAAAAATCTACAAAAAATCAATATGTTCAACAATGTTCCGTCTCTGTTTAACCATCTATACTTCCTACACGATTTTTTGCCACCATGATTAGCTGAAAATGACTCTCTAATATCGTAGATTTGAGCTAGGTGTATAACATGGTGACACGTCCTTGTCGTAACAGAATTCTCTCTCATGTATATAGTTGGAGAAAGAAGGGTAGGGAGAGCCACAACCTCCTCTATACATGATCAATGGGCTGTGCCTCATTCTGAAGCTGATCGATGTCTCTAGTAAAACCGAACTCAACTTACCCGCCGAGCAGTGTGAGTCGAAGTATATGCTGGAAACGTGTACGTTATTCTCTATGGAGCATCACACTCTGACAGAGCATCTGCGCGGAAGAGGGGGGGGGGAGAGGGGGAGTCATTGTACCAGATCTCGTGTCCTTTACATCCAGCTGTGGTTACATCCAGGTTTTTTGGTCAAGGCCAGCAAAAGCTATTCCTGTCACAAAAGAATTCACTGAAGCGACGCACGAATCACGCAACGGCGGCGCCGTGTAACTGCTTTCTGTCCAACCATATCCTTCCGCGCTCTGAACTACGTATGAGATCTCCGAGATATGGCGTAAAGTTTTAACAATGCTTATTGTTTCCTTCGGCAGGAAGATACACTGCACTAGCAGGAAAGTACGTTGCAGGTCCTACCTTTCCAGTTTCTATATTAAATTTAACTATTAAATAGTTAAATAAGTAAATATTACAGAGTTTTAGTACATCGTACGCTATCGCTTTTGCGTACGTAAGGGATAGCGTTGATTGTTCTGCGCACGCCATAAGAGAAAGAGAGCTTCGTGCAGTGCGCAGAAACACCAGCGCTATTCCTTACGTACGCAAAGGCGATAGCGTACGATGTACTAAAACTCGCTATAGTAAAAAAAAAAAAAAATCCCAAAATTTGTTCGAGGCAGGGGTAGTTTGAGTAAGAGATCTGACAATCTATAAGGTCGATCAGAGTAGTGTGTATGTAACGTGAATAACATGGACGTGACTATACTTTGGAGCAAACATAATTTAACCAATGTATACGTATATATCCATGGCACCGACCATGTTAAATAGGAACATCAGAGAGTCAGTCGGTATGGGATACCCAGCATAAGTTGGCATGGCTTCCTCTTGTAATAGGTTCAATACTTCAGTGAACATTCTGCTCTACGCTCCTCTGCATTGCGCACGTGCACGTGCAAGGTATTCCTAAATCCTGATGTTTTCGTTTGCCTATATAAGGTAGGGTCCGTTCAGACTCGCCTCGCCTAAGCATCCTTAAAGGGGCACTAAAATGCAAAAACAACTTTCTCTCATATGAAAGTCCGTGTTTCAATTAGTGCGATCATCAAACAAAACTAGTTCACACAACGCTACTGTTTAGAAGGAAAACGCAATGAAAACAGAGCCGTCTTTGGCGGCAATGAATGGGATACCCAGGAGGCAAAGATTGGTGGCATCCGATGAGAGCCATTGCTCGGCGTTTCGGGCCTTCGAAACTCACGATCACAATAATCTAATAAGGCGTGAGTGCGGGTCATGCTATGAACTCACGTGAAGGTCGACATGTGTATCGGTCAGCTCGATCACGCCCGATGTTAGCGCACTCACCAGATAACATCACACCTTCTCTGTTTACGTATAACTGTGATGTTATCCGGTGAATGCACTAATATGCGGCGTGATCGAGCTCACTGATACGCCAGGTCGACCTTCACGTGAGTTCGTAGCAGGGCATGCACTGACGCCTTATCAGATGATTGTGATCGTGCGTTTCGAAGGCCCGAAACGTAGAGATATGAATGCGACAGCAAGAGAAGCGCGCGTACGCGCGCTTCTCTTAACGATAAGTACGTCCCACGATAAGTACGTACTTATCGTGGGCGTGTGAATTTCGAACGGGTCCGATCGCGGTGTTCCGTACATGCGCGGCATCATGCGCACTGCTGTATTTTTCAATACAGATTCACCTGAATTGTAGCCCACAATTCCTCATGAAAAAAAAGTATGGACGTGCTATTGAATTTCTATAGCAAAAAGTTCAAACAGGTAATAGACTTTATTTAGATAGAGCTTTTTCTTCTCTTTATTCTCCCTTTAGCTATTTGGTGCAGACAGTCTATAGCCTTTTTTCTGTTGAACGGCTACAGACACGTTGTCTTTGGAAATGCTATAGACTTACCATTTGGCCCTATGCGATTAATTTTTCTTTCAATTCATTTGTCATTTATAGTTTGGCTATATTCTATATCACATACTTGTTACGGTGGGCTGTCGGGAAGCGTTGTTTCACACAGACACAAATTTGTACGCCTTGTGAGCATCTATTGACAGCCATTGGCTTTTCTTTTGATTACTCCCCCTGCACCCACTTTCCGTATAGGACATCTGTTCAAAACAAAATCTATCGAATATTTAGATGGGTAGAAATCGAGCGAACCGGTAGAGATGTAGGAAGGGAGTTGCCTCAGGACAGAAGCCGCCGATATTTCGAACAGAGACAGTTCTTCTTCTGGGCGCCCAGAAGAAGAACAGTCTCTGTTCGAAATATCGGCGGCTTCTGTCCTGAGGCAACTCCCTTCCTCTATCGAATATTTGTGCTTTGTCTCTTCATAGAAATGTCTTAATACAGCGTACATAATTTCTATTGCCGGAGCTTTGGTAAATTATTGGCAGATGTTGAAAAGTGGCCACCGCGTACCTCCACCCTTACAGCTCTCGACTTTCGGTACATTGCGCTGCTTGGGGTATTGCCAACTGTAGGATAGGACAAGAGTAGGCTTGCCCACACACCGCTTCAAAAATAAAGTGCCACCTGTGGCAAAGCACACTATTTTTGTATTGTTGACTGTATGAGGTGAGACACAGAAGATTGTGTATACTCATCTTCCTAAACTTTCCCTAACTACTGAGCCCGTGAGCTATCGTGAAATATCGTGAGCTATTATGTGCACATGTGGCTTGGGAGGGAAAGGTTACGGTTGGGGTCGCAAAATTTCTTCAAACACTGGCAATGCAAAGGCTTTAGGGTGGTGGACGGCATCATCAAGTTCCACTTCAGTGAGTAAGTATGAATGAAATCGTTTCTCCAGCATTTTAAAGGGACAGTCGCATTCTCCGAGGTCAATTTCGAAACTAATGCGAATTCTAATTCCTTGCCGACCACTTAAGTGGGCCCGAAAATACCATTTCGATCCGCGGCGTACTTTTCGCGCAACCCGATGAAAAAGAAACCGGAATGCTTGCGCCCTCGCTCTCTAAAAGTGGGAGCAAACGTCACCCGGATAAGGCCAATCAGCGTGTGCCCTGGGCAAATGCGAGCAGCGCGCCTGTTTGGCGATCGCGAAGCGAAGGGAGCGAACATGGAGTCGGTGAACGAGAGTGATGTTTCTCTGTCTGGGGTAGATTCTGACGAACATGTTAGCGGTAGCGGCGACGAGTTAATGCTGGATGATGACCCATACTCTACGGACCCAATGCCTCTGGAACCCGCCGACCATCCACGAGATGTGGCTGCGGCTAACCCGCGGGATGACATTTTTAGGTGACGTATCTCTTTGCATGGTTGCCGTCGGATGTGCGAAACAGTTTAGAATGTTGAAATCGCCAGGTGTCTGTGTGGAGTCTGCGACCCACAGGAGCCCGACGAGCGCCTGTGTAGCCATTCTGTTGCCAGGGTTGTAGAAATGTGCAACAGTGCCGCCGTGCAGTGCATAACAGGTGCAGTGCATTACTCAGGGACATCTGCCTCAGTAGAGAGCTTCTAGTGGTGTACGCGCCTCAATTCTGCCGCTATGATCAACATTTTAGGCGGACCATCTCCAGGACCACAGGTAAGCCTGCTGCAGTGCTCTCCCGTTTGCTATATGATTACGACCGTAATGAATTTTTCGGTTTAAATGACCCCCCATCAAGATTCGGAAGGGTAAACTCGGGTGCTAGTCGGGTGTCGTTGGTTATGCAAATTGTCGCACCTAAAGTGGACAAGATCCAGGGGACTTTGGGGAGGGAATTGGTAAAGTATGCAGGTGGTCTAATTGCGAAGCACAGCGGTGTTGGCACACCTCGAGAGCCTACGATGGGTTGTTCCACCTCAGTGCGATAGCAATGTGGCAATGTTTTAGAACGTGTCTCAGTTGTTGACTCCAGAGTAGAAACAGGCAAGATACGGATAACAAGCACACTTACCTACACACTTATCACGAGATACCATATATTACTTATCTTGCAAGCTTCCACAAATTCGAGTGTCCTGCTTGCCTCTGAGTCAAAATGAAGGGTGAGGTACCCCACCTTAATCCGATTACACACACATCTAACACTGATGTGAGGAATTGCTTGGAGTATGAACTCACGACCAAGATAACGCATGTGTTTGTAACTGCTTTCGCTTTCAGACATTGAGTATGTCCACTGAAAGTCAAACTTGTGCAGTTGGTAATTTGCCATGCAATGCATGATGCAAATAGCCGTCTCACTGCACAGGTGTGTCTTTCGATGGACGTACTGGATGTCTCAAACCGAAAGTAGTTACAAACACAGGTGTTATTCTTGTCTTGAGCTAATGCTACAAGCAATTCCTCACTTCAGTTTTGCATGTATGTGTAATCGAATTAAGCTGGGGCACCTCACCCTTCATTCTGACTCAGAGACAAGCAGGACACTCGAATTTGCGGAAGCTCGCATAAGACAAGTAATATATGGTATCTGTTTTTTTCTAAGGAAGGAAGGAAACTCTAGTGCAAACTGTAGGGTGGGAGAAGCGAAAGCTTGCCCACATCACAATTGAGAAATAGTACTGCTCTCGCCCTAAAAACGAAGAGTAGGATCAACTAGTGCTTGCATGCTGCGTGCTCAGAGGTGGCTTCACGCGTGACGTCATAGCGATGCATTGGCGTTGCTGTCCTGTTTGATGACCAAAAGTCGCGCGACCATCGAGTCGCTGTGTGTTTTGAGTTGTTATTGAAAGGCAATGCCGCAAAGTGGTGTAGCTATGAATGCGCCACGCTGCACAGAAAGACCATATACGCCCTATAGACGCCAGGTTAGACTTCCACCTTCAACATTAGACGAGTTTTCTTGTTCTTTCTTCCGTCGGAACGCTTTTCTCTTTTTCTTTTGTTTCTTTTTTTTGTCGTTTCTTTTGGACCACCTATACATTATTTTCTTCTGAAAATAAAGAGAAGATAAGTCCAAAGGCAGTCAATAGATTTCCTTTGTGTGACCTCTTTAGACATTCAGGAAAAGGAAAGGCCGAATTCCGTCTACAGCCAGTGTTTGAACAATTTGTACAGTTGTCTGTAGGAAATGAAAGTCGAAAGAAAAGCCAAAGAATGTTCAAAAGATGTCAACAGACAGGCAAATTTCATTTTCATAGGGGAGTTCTCGCGGATGTTCCACTGACAACATTTATCTTCCCGTCCTTCAGACAGCGACGCCAGTTCGCTTCGCAACGCGCGCTATGTTTTTCACAGGAGCTGCTCCATGGCGTGCCACGCGCAGTGTGGACTAAAAACACCGATGCACGAGCTGAAGCGTTGTTCACTGCTTAGTGCCGAAGCAAGAAAGCGTGTAACATAATTTGCGTGTAACGTAATTTGAAGTGAACTCGTTTTTGCATTTTAGTGCCCATTTAATATGGAGCTATCTAAGTAACACTGTCCTCACCGCCTAAAAGGTGTCCAAAAGGAAACGCTTCGCATTTTGTACTATCTATAGCCCACTAAACCAGAAATATCCAAGGTACGTCCCACAAAGGTCGCACACGTCGCATATGTCTGCCAAGTCAATACGACGTTACCTGTACGTGCCCAATGTAACTTCGAAAAGTGTCTCACTTTCTATACCCCTGGGACATCTGGTAGATGTAAAAAGAAAGGAGCAAGCGCGTGTTATTTTTCGGAGACATCTAGGACACGTGACCCTTAGTGGTTTGACGTAAGCAAACGGGGAAAATTTTTGGATTTACTACTTTATTTACCAAGTAATCACAGTATAGGCGGTAGCTTGAGTGAAAAACACGATATCTGCCAGGATCGGGTGTCGGGAGCGTTCGCAGGTATACGCTGACGTCGTTTGGAGACTCACAAGTTAACTGCAAAGACGACGCCACCGTTGCAAACGTGATATGCCATGCTACACTTGATGAACGTACTCCAACAATTTGTATTTCAGTATAGGTATGTGCTCGCTCTAGTATCTCTTGAGATCGTATCGCGTTGCGATGGTTGTAGACTAGTGCGTTTGTTGCGTTAAAGGGAGCCAGCCAATATGGCTGGTCTTCCACGATGATGCCAATACATATATGCTCCTGGTCTCCCTTCAAATCCGCGTATTGATCTTTCGCGGTGGAGGGAGGCGAAAGGGAGCCGGTCCTTCATATTTGGAGAAGGGCCCCTTGATAACGCGGTCCGCACCAGGGTGGGCCGTGTCTTTGAATGCGCGGCCGATAACAAGGTCGTCGGGGCAGTACCGCTTGCGGTGCTGTTCCGGGAAGATATTTTCTTGATCTTAACCACTTTTAACTTAACCACTTAACCACTTGATCGTGACCACTTTTCTGCCCTGTACGAGTTGGTGGTACCTCCTGATGCAGGACACCAGACTTCGCCAGAGCCCAAAGACTTCGTTCTGAGCACAGTCAGATTTACTCAGGATGAGTATACGGTAGCTGTTAAGGCTTTGCGAGCTGGTAGGTCTCCCGGCTCCGATGGTCTCCCTGTTGAATTCTATAACTGGGGGTACTTCGACGCCCCCTGACCGAGTTATTTAACAGCTGCTTGGCTGCTGGCCTCCTCTGCCCTTCCATGAGGCAGAGTATAGTGTCTATGCTTTGCAAAGATCCCACACGGAGTCGTGACCCTAATGCCTACCGACCGGTATCTCTTCTAAATACAGATTACAAGATCATTCCTACCACAATTCTAAATCGAGTTTCTCCAGTCCTGTGTTCTGTCATCCCTGCTTCACAGGCCTGCACCATCCCTGGGCGGTCCCTTGTACTTCACACTCAGGCTTTGCGAGACGCGATTTATTGGGCTCATAGTCGCCACCAGTCGGCAACGCTGGTTTCTTTTGACCAGAACAAAACTTTTGACAGAGTGAACCACGAGTACATGTACCGGGTGTAGGGAGCTGTCGGTTTTGATCGTGCGGCGGTATCTTGGATAAGAGCTCTCTGCTGAGGCCTTTGCCTGCATTGGAGTCAATGGTGGAATGTCTGACACCTTTTCCATCAAATCGGGGGTGCGACAGGGTTGTCTCTTATCTCCTGCTTTGTATGCCATGGTCTTTAGCCCGCTCTTGGAAGCTCTCGCAACCTCGCTTCGTACTCGCATGCTACAGCTGCCGGGTTCCGTATAGCCCTTCCGTTGTTTGCATATGCAGATGACTTATCCTTAATCCTTAGCAGTGAGGACGCGATAGGTCAAGTGTTATCCATCCTGGATGCCTACGGTAGAGCATCGAGCGCGCGGATAAACGGGGACAAGAGTGCAGCGCTCTTTATCAATTCAGTTCCCTCCTGTGAGTCTCCATTCGGGATACCTGTTAAAACTGAATTACGCATACTGGGATACTATTTCAATAGTCGGGGAATCGCAGTATCATCGTGGATGCGCATTCACCAGCGTAGCATTCCTGTACTCCGTGAATTGAAGGGCCTGGTTCTTCCACTTATATACTTGTAAGGCCCGGCTAGCAGCGTCGTGGTTCTTAATCAAGTACTGGTACCATGGTACCATATCGCTTCCGCCACGTCAGATCTTTCTTACTGCGACCCGTATTGGTTTTCAGTTCATATGGGGTCAGTGGCGTATCTAGAGCTACCTGCGCCCAGGGATGGGCAGTATTTAAATACATTGTATTTAAAATAGTATTTAAAATATAAATACATGTATTTAAAATACGTATTTAAATACAGGCAAGAAAAATGTATTTATATTTATATTTAAATACCGTTTTAGGCGTATTTATATTTAAAATACATTTAAATACACATATCTGGTCCTCCCGTATTTGTGAGCTTCTCTAGAGTTCCACATTGTTAGCCTCCAGCGATGAAGGGTATCTTGGTTAGAGGCTACAGGTCACTCATCCCGTGTGTTCGGGGATTTCCGTCCTTCTATAAAACAGCACAATATGCCAATGAGGGCATCGCCAACCCCGCTGCAGGGGGGGGGGGAGGGGGACTGGACAGGACAGACAGACGGGACAGGAGCCGACAACAACGACTCAAAACCAGCAAATGAACACTTTGTTCAACATAGAGAAAGTGGAAGAAGCGATAACGAGTTCATTAGCTGGTTTTAAGTCGTCGTCGGTTCTTGCCCCGTTACCGTCCTGTCTAATACCCCCCTCGCTGCTCTTGAGACTCAAGGAGACGTTTCCGTTCAGAGGAAAGTCGGTCCACGCAAGATGCTGGATCACGGAAAAATAAAGAAATATGTGGGCATTGTGTGCAGCAGAGATGCATCCATAGGTGGCTCCATTTATTATATAATTTAAAAGAATAATGTGCCTGGACGGCTCAAAGTATTTACAGAAGTAGTTACAGTATTTAAATACTGCCTTACTGTATTTATATTTTGTATTTAATTACTTTCATCATAAAGTATTTATAGGCAGTATTTAAATACATAAAAACGTGTGGTATTTTGTATTTATATTTAAATACCCGAAAAGTGTATTTATGCCCATCCCTGCCTGCGCCCATGGCAACGTGGTTAACATGATGTCCTTGGGGATGCGTTTTCGTGTGGTCCGCACTAGGTTTCACACTACAACCTCCCTAATGGCGGGTGCTTTCGATCATTTATGAATGTGCCAGGTTGAGTGCCCGACCTGGCACATTCACACCCGACCACATAATGGCGCCCCTGTTCACCTGGCGCCCATGGCACCTGTCCACACCTGCCACACCCTAGATACGCCACTGTATGGGGTAACAGTGTGTAATGGGTGTCACGCGCGCGTCTGTAACAGTCGCGTGAGGTTGGTGGCTTGCGAGTACCACATGTAAAAGTGAAGTGCCTTGCTTTAGGTATAAAGGCCATTTTTGATGCCCTGAGTGAGCCTAACCATCCTGCACACGACCTTTTGCACTACCTTCTTGGCCCGGAGATTCGTTTCTGTTGTTCCTTTCAGCAGAATAGGCCGCGCTCTGAGTTTACAGCTCCCCACTTATGTTGAATTCCAATGGCAGATTCGGAGCGTTTCCAGAGCAAGTTTTGTTGCCCCGCCGAGAGCAAGTCTGTTCGATTGGCAGATTGGGAACAGTTCTGGAGTCTTCCAACGGGAGCTTCGGAGCGGCATTCGAGCCAAGGTCGCTCCAGGGAGCAACCCAGACTGCTCCGCCAAAATTGGCAGATTCAACCGGAACTCTACGTGACGTGTCACTTGTCGCTCGTGCTTCCTATTTCCTGTCTCTGCTTCGGCAACATGGCCGCTTCCCGGCGTGTCTTCGCCGTGACTAGTATTTCGCGTCGTACGTTAGCAATTTTGTTTCTTGAAGAAAGCAATAAGCCAGACATCACCAGGGCAACGTTAGGAGATTAGGAGGACCTTGATGTTGCAAAACATGGCGTTGTATTGGAACATGAGTACAATCTTCTTGGTCTTCTTCCTCCGTCTCTGGCCGCCATTCACCAAGGAAGATTGGACAGGGCTAAACTCCAAGTTGGGCGCAAGTGTTCCAGTCGCAGATTCGGATCACTTGCTCTAGGCCAGATCAAGCCGCTCCACTGCGGAGTGTGCCACTTGCTCCGACTTTGCCACTGGAATTCAACATTATACGTGTCATCAGTCCGTCGCCTCCGCGAGAGCCACGTGGACGCTGATCTTTCTACATGGTCAGTGAGGCGGTTCTATGTGTCCCTGCTGGGCTTACTTCCGGCACCCACGGATGCACCGGAGCTATCTGTTCCGCATCAGATCGCGTGGGGCTACGCTACTGCTGGATGGTTGGACTCTCGTCGTGCAAGTTTGTAGTGGAGACTTGCGCACGATGTCCTGCCGCTCAGGGATCGTTTGCATCTTTATGGTCTCACCTCGTCTCGATGTCCTTTCTGTTCTAGGCATGAAACTGCACAGCACGCTTTTCATGAGTGTCTCGTTCCCGACGTTTTGTGGCACAGGGTTGAGGAGCTGTATGAGGTTCCACAGATTCGCTGGAGCACCATTCAAACGCTCCTTCAACCCCCCGTTCCAATCCGGGATAGACGGCAGTTCATTCTCTTACCCGTAGAGATAAACTACCAAGTGTGGATTGCGCGCTGCATAGCACTACACGGAGGTCGCGCTCGGGGGCCGTCACACGTCCTAAGCATCGCTCGAGCGGGTGTTCGCAGAGTTTTACAGAGGGAGAGAGCAGTCCTTGGTGCTATGGAGTTCGGAAGACGCTGGCTAACTTCGTCTGTGCTATTCGAAGAAACGCATGGAAGGTACGTTGTTCACTACTAAGCATTACTTTCCTTCGTCCGTTATCCCGTACGCAACTCTCCGCAGCCTTGGTCTGTTGCATGGCGACGACAAGCACGAACAGCAATCCTTAACGTGACGTGATTTCACAAGGAGGAGTTGGCATTGCACTAGCTCTAGTTTTAGTCCTAGCTTGTTGAGATAGTTATATGGGAGCCAGCCCTTGTGTCTGGTCTTCCGCCTCGATGCCAATACACACAGAAATCCGCGTACGCGGTGGAGGGGCCAAAACGGGAGCCTGCGTCTCATATGGTGAAAGGTCTTGGATTATGGCCGAAAGGTCGCTGGGCACCCCTCCCCAAGTGGGGTGTGCTCCCAAAAGTAGATGCCTTTTTGTTTAATTAGTGTGGGCAGCATTCATTTGCTATAGCAATCAATAAACCTTAACCCTAGAAACGTCATCATAACGTTGGTAGACACACCGAAACCAAAACAGATCGGAAGGGGAGAGCTGGGTGCCACGAATGGGCAATTGTTTGCTGCCTCCTATTGAAAGAAAAGTGGGACCGAAGGAGGCGTCCTTTTCATTGAGCATCGTAATCCCCTCAAGACCGTGGCTTTCGGGCGCGACCTTGTTCGCCACTAGCATTGAACGTAGTTCAACTCTACCAAACTCGTGGCGCTGTCGAACATTATGACGTCATTTGTTTACAAACAGGTAGAGGTCTATTACTATCAATTTCAAATTGATTCAACACAAAAATAGCATGAATTTTAAAATATCCGCGGAACATCCAAATACCCAAAATAGATGTCTATGCGACGGTTCTGGGATGTGAAAACAGTAGGAATCTGGCCGTCGCATGAATGTACTTTCTACGCAAACGGGCTGTCTGTGAAGCTCTCATGGATATCCTAACATCCAATTTGCGATATCGCCAGGATGTACCTGGGATATATATGGTTTGCTGGGGCACACCCAGGAACCCCAGTTCAATTATGAATTCAACTACTCCGCCACGATGCCGATGCCACTTTCTTATACAAATGCATTCAATCTCAAATTGACTGCCCACAGTTGCTAGGATCCCTGCATTTTGCTATTTCACGTGTGTCCTTACGGAAGCCCCCAATACTGTTGGACCGGAATGTATGTAAAAGAGACACTCCTCGCGGGGCAAGACCCTCATAGACTCGCTGTCGTGCGGTATTTTTTCTGTATCCTTTACCGTTCTACGCAAAGTGGTATGTAAAGTTTTCCATTTGTGAAGTTCGCCAATTTCGCTTGTGCTTTTTTTTTCCTGATATCGTGCAGTTTTTTTCTGATCAGTGTTGCTGCTGTTGCATATAATTTCTGCGACCCATATGTTTAGTCCTAGTTTCACTTATATGTAATGTGCAATACATTATATAAGGTGTGCCTGTAATTTTAGACACAAGCAATATATCCACCAACATTATTATATGTTCCGTGAACTACGTGTGTATTGTGTATAAGCTGTGCGTGTATTCTCCATTTCCTGGGGTATGTGTCGTCTTTAGCGTTATTTATTTATTTATTTGGAAGATACTGCCGGCCAACTGGTGAGGGCCATTGCAGAGTGTGACAGTGACACAACATACACTGCACAAGACAGTGCTCAGTGTCAAAAGAAAAAATGCAATACATACAACACATATCTAAAAAAAGGAAGTTAGTTTAAGGTACCGGACCTTGTAAAAACCGTTGAAGATGGCACTTGTGTAAGACAAGAGGGCAACTGATTCCATTCCCGTACAGTGCGAAGGAAAAAAGAAAATTTAAACGTGTCTTTTTTGCAACGAAACTCACAGATTAATCTACTATGCTTCAATCTTGTGGATCGACTGCAGTTGTAAGTCCAGTAATCACCAAACTTGAGCCCATTATTGTCGCTTACTAGAGGGCCATCCCAAAAAATTTCAGATGAAGTCGTCTGATGAAAGTGTGTGTGTCATTTTACCGAATAGCGCGAAAAGTTTTGATGTGTGCAATTTGTTTCCCAGAAAAAAAAAAAAAAAAAACTCACATCAACATGGCTGCGCGCGTTCACCCTTAACTCGCTACTCCGGGTATAACAAGGATGAGGAGGTATGATCCCACGTCACTGATGACGTTATCAGGGGAACTCGTTCTGGTTCGCTGGCCAGTGGAGGTCAGCGCCTTGTCCCTTTGCCGCCGTAGACCAGTTTTGCCTGTTCTCCCTGAGTATCGGGGATAGAAGGAGCGGCCGAATCATTACCGAGCCAGGAGAAAGGCTTTTTCAGAACCCCGAACAGCCGAGTAGCAGACGACAGCGGAGTAGCAGACAACATTTCTCTAGACCAATCAGCGAGCATTCTCCTTATAGCGTCAGCGCGAGGTTCCAGGTAGAGCCCTGCACCATCCGCGGATGGAAGCGGATATCCGCGGATATCCGCAAGATACTTGCGGATTACCAGCTCCGGTGGCGCAGCGGTAACGCGTGCGCTTGGAGACTGGGAGGTCCGCGGTTCGAATCCGCGGGCCGGCTGTGCCGTCTGTGGTTTCTCCTGGGTTTCCCTCAGATGTGTAATAGGCGTATGCCGGCACAGTTCCCCTGAAGTCGGCCCATGGACGCAGCTATCCTCCCCCCGAGCGGATTCCGCTCGGTCTTCCACTTCACCTCTCCTCCTCTCCACCACCTTTCCCTTCCCGAGAAACATGCCGCCTAATCAGGCAGGCAGACCTCTCCGGTTCCTCCCAACGACACTCCTCCCCCTCCTCCTCCTACTTGCGGATTCGGATGAAAATTTAGCACTTTCTGCGGTGTGCGGATCGGATGCGGAAGGCTCGGCGTCGGATGCGAATCGGATGCGGATGCGAAAGCAAGCGGATCGGTAGCGGATCGGATGCTGATATACCGCGTGCTGTAATCTTTCCACCAGCAATTTATTTGTATTGCGCGCCGACAGCGAGCGCATGCTCGGGTACACCTTTGACCGTACACGGCCAAGACGGGAGAGGAGGCATACTGCCGTCTCGAACCACGCGAACACCGGCGAGGTAGCGTTCCACGCCTTCCAGAAGTCTCTCCATATCGCGTTTGTTGAAAGAGCACACTATCGCCTCTGGCGTGCTGGAAAGAAAACAGATAATGCAACCCAAGAAAAGGGCAGTTTCGATACAGTTACCCGATACATTTGTTTTTGTTTTGTTTCCGCAAGTTAAAGCTCATCTTCGACGCATGAGGCGGCACTGTGCTCCTTCACCTTCTCACACTGGGGGTGAAGGAAAGACGCATCTCTAGAGATGCGGAATGAACAAAATAAAGGAAAAAATGGTGTTCTTTCACGGATTTTTTGCGGACAATCTATCGAACGGATTTCTGTTCTGAAAACGGCTCCGGTATCAGGTTACCGAAGAGATCCGATGTTCTCATTGGAACATGTTCGCCACGCAGCATATGGCACGTTAAATAATTGCACGAGTATGCGTGTTAAGACAATGTGTCAGATATATGCGTGCGCGCCAAGGATTTTCAAAATATGTATTGTTCACGTATACTTTTAATATACAGTGACAGTGCAAACATCAAGGTTAGAGCATATGAGCACGTTTCTTATATATATATATATATATATATATATATATATATATAAAAGTGAAATAATAAGACTTGGACTACAGATTACAGGAACGTTAACAAAAACTAATTTATTTAATGGGCATTTTAACACATAGATTAAAAAAAGAATGGTCGACGTTTCGACAGTGGCACTGTCTTCGTCAGGACAAAATATATATATATACTATACTGTCACTCTGCTGTGTCACTCTGTCTCATCAAGGTTAGAGCATATGAGCACGTTTCTTATATATATATATATATATATATATACTCTACTGTCACTCTGCTGTGTCACTCTGCTGTGTATACTCTACTGTCACTCACTAATACTCTGCTGTCGTAGAAACACAAATTTCTCTAATACTCACATGTAATAATTTTGAATTTGACAACAGGCATTACATTCAAATTAACGGCACAGCCATGGGCACGAAAATGGCCCCAAATTACGCGAATATCTTTATGGGTGATCTAGAAGGACGGTTCCTTAGCACCTGTCAACTTAAACCCCTAATTTTTAAGCGCTTTTTGGACGACATATTCGTGCTGTGGCCACATTCTGAAGACTCGCTTCTGTCTTTCATTGAAAACTTCGGTAACATGCACCCCACAATACAATTCACTCACGCTTATTCTAGAGAGAGCACAGATTTTCTAGATGTCCATATAGGCATATCCAATGGCACCCTCGTAACAAATCTGTACCGAAAACCGACTGACTCCCAACAGTACCTATCATTTCACAGCTGCCATCCCCGACATACAAAATTGGCCATCCCGTATAGTCAGGCCCTCCGCTACCGGCGCATTTGTTCCCAAGAGGACGAGCTGGACGCAAACCTTAACGATCTTCAAAACACGCTGGTCAGCCGAAACTTCCCCCAGGATCTCGTGAAGGACGCGATATGTAGAGCCCGCCGTACTAATCGCAGTGAACTTCTAAAAAACTCAACACGCCCCGAACGCCCCAAGCGGGTTAATCTTACAGTCACCTTCAATGGCGCGATCCCTAACCTTAAAAACGTACTGAAACGTCATCACCCAATTTTAACAGAGTCGCAGCGCCTTGGAGAAATATTCCCAGAACCGCCACGCATAGCATATCGTCGTGCAAGAAATCTTCAAGACCACTTAGTCAACGCAAAAGTCAATAAGCCACCTCCTACAACCGAAGGCTGCCACCCATGCAACGGACGAAGATGCCAAATTTGTATTGTAATGCAGACTGCAGACAGGGTACAAAGCACAAACAGCAACTTCCAAGTAAAAATCAAAACTACTTCTGACTGCAACTCATCCAACGTAGTATATCTATTGGAATGCAACGCATGCAAAGCACAATATATCGGCCAAACTACAACATCATTCCGAATTCGTTTTAATAATCACAGGTCCGATATTACAAAGAAACCAAATCTCCCTGTGTCGCGTCATTTCAATCAAACCGGCCACTCATTCAAGGACATCCACGTGTACATCTTACAATCTGGTTTCCCCTCAGACCGTAGCAGGCAACAGCGTGAATCATTCCTAATCCACAAATTCCAGTCCACGATAAACGAAGACCCCGGCGTATTGTCTACAGTTCGCAGCCTTAGCTCCTAGACCAAGTCTCCCGACCCTCTTTCGTTCTTTCTGCCGTATCTCTTTTATCTTTTCAGGTTTATCAGACGACCAAGGAGTACTCTCCTGGAAGACAGCCAACGCTCCTGCAAGTGCTCAATGGACCATTAGCAACAACGCTCCTGCAACATCACCAACTCCGCTCCACGTGCACTGTTCCCCTCTCATTTTCCCCCTTTCCCTTGTATATAAGCCCTTGTCACCTATTTCCAAGTTTAGTTCTGTTGAAGGCAGCGCTGACTGCCGAAACGTCGACCCCTAACTGTAAATCTATTCCTAGCGCCCCTTAATTATTAATGTAATAAAAGTAGCAAGTGTTTTTAACCCTTATACGGCCTCCCAAGTCTCTTCATTACTTGTAGTCTATATGAGCACGAAGTTTTCTCTCGAGCTTTTCCAAGTGTCCATGTGAACGTTAACTTGTGCATTGCATTTTTTTATGATTACTTGTGTCTCAAAGTTTCTACGAGAGCTGTCTAATTCTTAGATACACTACATGCACGTACAACGGAGCTGTTGTTCGCTTGCAACGCTCATATACTACGGGACTATCGGAGCAGAAACTAAAAAATGGCATTACTTGCATACTACTAATCCTCATTCCGTAACACATGATATGTCACTCTTCTTAAGCGAACAATCCCCTCTTTGCCTTCTTAGATTCTAAAATGCCTCCTCCGTTCGCTCCACACCCGGCGTTTGTAAACAATCTTCGACGACGGAAACTTTTTGCCTACTTCTCTGAGTTGAGCTTATGAGATGACCAGCAGACAAAATTAATTCGTTGTCATGAAGCATGTCAATTTGTGCACATTCAAAACTGAAATAGATTAACATAATTCGGCCGACACCGCAGTCCCTACGCTCGCTTTCCTCGGGAGACCTCTACACTCTACTCTAACCTCATGGAGACCTGGACTCGTCCGCCATCTTGGAATTTCGGGGCGCCACCTGTAGTTCATTGGAGTCGCGAATAGGCTGTCAGCATTATGTAGCACTTTGTGAGCGTGCGCCAACAATAAGGACTTCGAGGCTGTTCTTGGGCACGTAATAAAAAGCGTTATTATTAATATTTGACTTATATGTAATACCATATGTTTCAGCATATGGGAGTACTAAAATTCGTCAGGTGACGAATTCAATTTCTTCCTTTCTTTTTTTACATTCAAACTCAAACTGAAACTTGCTTCAGCATAATAAGAACGGTGGCTCTGGAAAAGAACATAATAGACAGAAACCAGATAACGACATGTTTTATACCCATGACACACGGGCACTCAAGACATATAGCTCCCATATCGGTACATACCAGTCGGTACTAAACTGGCGCGTTGATGAAGCATAAAACTGCGCTTTATTAAACAATGTACACAAACAGTTTCATAATGCATAATGTAAAAACCCCGAGACTAGGGAACATGAAGGGACAGACACAACACGTGCATGTTGTGTCTGTCCCTTCGTGTTCCCTAGTCTCGGGGTTTTTACATTATGCATCATCTTCACCAGCTCGCTTGCTTCCTAGCCATTTTTTCAGTTTCATAATTTTCACGTACCATACGGGTTTTCGGCCAGATTACAATATCAGTGCCTCGATACCAAGCTCGACTAGACGATGAAGAGGTGATCTGTAGGCACGGGTACTGTTTCCAAATTCTCCGCATGGGCCAAGAGGAGTTTAAAAGAAACATCGCGTTGCAGTTGCTTGTAGAGATTACTAACAATCATACAGAAATACATCTGGAATAGAAAGCAGCGTAAATATGAAAGCTCAAGGAATGGCAAAAAGAGGAACCGCACCTGAGCACCGCACATAGCAGTCAGCACTACCGCCAGGACAGAGGCAATCACTTCCTTCAAAGAAATGATCATTAGAAGCTTTCTTTTTTTTTTTTTTTTTTGTAAAGCACATGATGCGTATGATGGATACCTGCTCGACCTGCTCTGCTTCTAAAGGGATTACGCGAGCCTGAACCTGCGTCCTTCATAGGCGACACAGAGACCGGGTATACTTACAGGTAGAAAGAAGCAAGCCATCACACTCATGATCATGTAACTTATGTTCGAAGCCACGGTGTAGATTATGTATGGAGCCAGCAGTTTTCTGTCGTCCTGTTAGCAGTGGAAAAAGAAAAAAAGGAACGTTTCCCCATGCAACGCGAGAATTGCGTATAGTTTACAACGCTTACCAGGACAGTAACTTTGAGGAGCAGCAGGCAACAGAATATCCATAGTGCTGCATCGGCTGTACACGTGATGAGGATACCTTTCAAATCTGCACATGTGACACACAGTTCATTTTACGAGTTTCGACATGTCGAAAATGATAAAGCGATAAAGGTTCTTTTAGTTTTAAGAAGACCGGCACTAAAAGAATTTTCGTGTTGACTGGATTATACACGCCAAGTGACCTGAGTTTATTACCAGGATTAGTGTCACTCAGGAAGACCCTGATGGATGGATGATGTTTAAATCATGCACATATCTCAGAGTTACAATCGAAAGCGTATACTACAGTAACTGAAGCAGGTAAAAGAGACCATCTCTACCCGAAAGAAAACGACAAGGCAACAGAAGATTATGAGTCATAAAAGGGGTACATAACGGAGCTATCCTCATATAGACTCGAGTAGCGCAAGCCAGCTCATAAGCTGCATAAGTGTGACAGTGTATAAGCGATCAAACATCAACGTGGCCTAGAAATCTCCCTGCTGTCAATCGACGCTAACAAAAAGGCAGACACGACGTGAAGCACATCTGAGGTCCTCAGTGGCATAGCCAGAGCGGTGGCTCCGGGGTCCAGCTGCCGGACGCGCCGGAAGGCTCTGCGAATCCTCGAGTCTCTCGAATCCTTTCTTTAAAAAAAGTTTAAAGACCCAGGGGCAGAAAACACTTCTACTGAAAAGAGTTTTCGAGCAGAATTTGATATGTTCGTTTAATGAAAAATAAAAATAAATAATAGTTCACTTTCAGGAGAAAACACGTTATTCATCGACAACAGGAATTACATAACCTCTCGTGTGTGAGTCTTCCCATAGAAATAAGAAACAATCAAAACCAAAATGATGTTACTCTTAAACTATAATGTCGGAGCTTTATGCTGTGGTTCTGACGCACCCCGGATCAGGCTAATCTGGAGTTCTGCCGACTCCGTAGGCTCCAGTTTTAAAGAGAAACAATTAAACTAACATTTCTGGTGGATTTGAAAGATTCAATTCGCCGTTTTGAGCACTGGGATTCGGATTCACGAATCTCGAATCCCTGCCTAGGATTCGAGGATTTGTGGATTCGGTTGGCCCATCCCTACAAAACACAATACGGCCAATAACTATATGTATATGTACAGATGTACTTGGGCACTGTGTCCGTTTATGATTTTTTTTCTCTCTCTCTCTCTCCCTTCTACCGCTGCGTCATTCGAGGCACTCTCACTTACATGGCTCATGCTGGTCTGAATTGTATCCTGGAATAATTGCGACCAGCTGGTCTAGCTGTCCTAGCACCACACCTCCGACGATAAAACCGATGGATCGAAAGACCTGAAAGACGGTTTCGAATTACAGGTTGAATTTGTCTGCGCTTTTTACTGCGTTGATAATTACGGCATTATACGCTTCTCTACAGAGCAGTGTGTCTTAATTTTTTATAAGGCCTGACACTAGAAATTGACCGTGAAATTGACACTAGAATAATCTGGGTGGGAGGCTGGTTGGAACTCCGAGCAACATTATACGTCATTATACGTCACACCGGCAAGCAGAGCGCTCGGCAATAACAATATTAATCAACCAACTAACAACGACAGCGACTCGAGGAGGAAGATGTAGCCGTGTTGTTATAGCTCTGCTTTCACAAAGTTGCACTGTAGACAAGTTATGTTTCGGTACAAGTTATGAACTAGCACGAGAGCGCAACATTTTTGTGTTACATGGCGTGTGTCATTCTGCAGCGCAAGCATACAAGATACGGCGCAAATACACATTATTGGCTTGTTGTAGGATTTGTATCTTTGTGTTAGTCAGTCAGCCTTCCTATCGTTTTGAAAAATAGTCTAATTGGTCAATAAGGTGTGATTACATTACAAGGCCCTCTTACTGTGTATTCACACGAGCGACATTCTTACGGAAGATTCTAGTGGAAGAAAAAGCGTAAACACTGCTCACAGAGACGAAGTTCTGTCCCGTGTTATGTTGAGCATTCATACGGTGCGGAATATCGGTAGTGGCGTACTGCGCACTTAGCAGACGACACCGTCAGCGTCTTTCCTGTCGTCTGCTACGGAATATCTTGTGGCTGTGTCGCGGGATATTCCCCACGGTTTGTAGTGTACGTGAACACTGGACGTTGAGCGCTCGCGCTCAGAAAGCTATGACGTTTCTCGCGTCTTCCGCTTCTGCGGGGAATGTCGCTCGTATGCATACACAGTTATGGTTCTGTTGTTACAGGTCCCGTTATTGACCAGATTGGAGCCCTTTCATTACAAGAGCACCGTGGGCTAGTGCGTGTACAGCAGGGCTCTCGCGCATGCGCCGCCGCACACATGTTCCCAAGAACGCTGTATGACGTCATCACCGACAGGAAGACAGGAAGGAGCAGGCTTTCCCCTTTCTGCAGCACGGCGTGCAACGCAACATTGTGCCGCAAGAACGTGTTCTACGCTTAAAACATGGGCTTTTTCTGTCCACCTTTCGTTACATGCCACCATTGCCATGTCAGCAAATGTCCTAGTATCTGATCATCGCGCAAAAAAGGGACGCATTACTGCTACTCCTGGAGTTGACAAATAGGCATACATACTATATATTTTACAAATATTCGAAAATAACGTTGAATTAAATACTAAATACTACTAAATGTGTATGGCGCGTTCCTCGAACATCTGTCAGGCCAGATCATTTTTACAATTTTCAAGTCATGGGACATATCCTCGGGAAAGCCGTCATGAGCACTTTGAAATGAATTAAAATTAAATAAAGTGCTGCAATGAAAACACTCGACATTACCATTAGGAAACCATAATACCGAACTACTCATTAAAATTATTCCATTTTGATAATATGACATTGTTTCTCGAAACAATGTACCTTTTTCACACTTGCGTCGTATCCTAGCGGCAGTCCAGCGAAACATGATCGGCGCGCGCCAAAGCACAGCCGGCGCCATATTGGCACCATCTATTGAATAATTGGGAACCCTCTTCGGCGCCGTCAGGGTCACAGAGCATGCGCAGGAGCGTTGTGAAAAAGGTCCGTTACGGACAACGATCATGCGGGACACATATAGCTTCGCGACGAAAAGTAATTGAACTCAATTGTAAATCACTGAAAAGTCTAGATAAGTTATATTCGCGGAAAGTGCAAGTGAGACTTTAGAAACATTATGATATGAACTCTGGCCCGATAAGTTGTTAACGCTGCGTCAAACATAACATAAGCGTAGCCTCACCAAAAGGCAGACTCCTAAAATTCTCGCACAGTCTTTCAAACGTAGACCACTGCAGCACAGCAACATGGCGGCTGGAATTCGGTTGAATGCTTGATAAGGAACAGCTGTAAAACTACGTCACCGCGAAGCGTCTATGCGAAGTTATTATCCTTCCAGCCATAAAATATCGCTGGGTTGCCGTAAAGACAGTGTAGGCGTAACAAAAGCGAGCGCTCCCTCGGCTATGAAATCCAAGACACTATAGGTGTTGCCTTGGAATCCAACACAAAACGTGCCTGAGCGTCTAATGTTTCGCCTACATTTTCTTGCAGTCATGACGATCACCGTGCATTCACACGTGCGACATATCCTCACGAAAGATTCTAGTGGAAGAAAAAGCGAAAACTGCTCACGGAGCCCAAGTTCCGTCCAGCGTATGTTGAGCATTCACACGGTGCCGGAGTATCGGGAATTGTGCACTGCGCACTTAGCAGACGACACTTAGCAGATGACACCGTCAGCGTCATTTCCTGTCGTCTGCTACGGAATATCTTGTGGCTGTGTCAACCCCACCTAGATACAGAAGGCCTGCTCATTGCCTCCTCTCCTTCCTTCGCTACGTGGACATATAAAGTCAGAATTCGTCTGCTGCTACGAATCGCCGTTCTGAGAATTCAAGATCTCGCAAATAATTGCAGCTTACTTGGAACCTGTAGTGTGTAGACCTGCATCTGTAGACAAAAAGTGCAACACGCGTTCCAGAAAATCAATCACGTTTTTCAATCATGGACCGTTTCGCGCTTTATTTTAAAGTTTTCCCATTTAGTACACGGGGACGTTCAGTCACTGCTCGCAGACGACGCTGGTTCGTCTCCAAGGCTGCAACCGCTGAAAGCTCGTGATTGGCTACCGCCGTTGAAAACACGATCCCGATTGGCTGACTCGTCACGTCGACGACTAAGCATGGTTTCTCTATCTAGGTGGTGTTGGTTGTGTCGCAGGATGTTCCCCACGGTTAGCAGCTGGGGAATGTCGCTCGTGTGAATACACGGTCAGAGGACTTTTTGTTCCTTTTCTTAGGAAATAAAGGCACTGGTTAGACTGATAAACTACGAACGCTTATTACACCCCTGTCACACTCTGCTCAAAGAGTATTGCATCCAATACTCCCTGATAAGAGATAAACTGATAGTTTAGGTTTAGGTTTAGGTTGTGCCTTGCCCCCTTTGAGTCGGGGCAGTTTCCCTGTCGGGATCCACCGGCACTAAAATAAAACGAAGAAAAAAATACAAATGATTTAGAGTCGCTAAGTTGGCCCGTTGTGTGGTTTTGCGCGAAGAGCACTCGCTGTTAGCCTGTCCCAGTTCGTCAGGTGTCGCCTTGTGGTCTCCACGATGTCACTGGCACATGGTTTGACATAGTACACACTTGGCGGCGCCACGGGCATGTTGACTTTAGTTTGTCGGCCATGGCCATTGGCCGTTGGGAGTGGGCTATTGGGGGCGCATTGGCCAGTGTATGGCTTCTGTGTGTGGCTAGGGAGCCTCCATGCGCTTCCCCGCGGAGCAGCCGCAGCAACCCATGGAGGCTCCCTAGTGTATGGCCATTAGGAGGAGTCTAAAAAAGAAGCTCTACCTGTCAATCAAACCTGAGCATTTTTCATTGCCTGCTGTTTCTAAAGGGGCTGCTATGACAAATTTTTTTTTCGAAAATGGTGGCGTATTTTGGAACGGCGAAACGAGCATTTCACGACAAAAAAAAACAAAACAATCAAATCATAAATTGCTTCGATTTTGTCCTGATAGAATATATTCTCTCGTAGTTGTATTGGAAATCACTTTTAAATTAGGCTCCAGTATCAATGCTAACGTGAAAGAATATGTTTCGTCGTCCTGGTTAGGCCTTGCAAGACAGCGATCACAAGAAAATGTCAAGGAAAACGCCACAGATGCCTAAAAATTTGTGTTATGCGACAGGCTTTTATCGAACATCGAAATAATATGTAAGCGAGCTGGAGCGTCTTTTATTTATCGTATCCCTGATAATATCCGAAGTTCGGAGAGAAAAAAAGTACAGCTGTGAAACGACATCTCCACGAAAAGAATGAGACGCTGCCTCCACTAAACCCTCGCTGTTGTAGACAGCGAAATCCATTCCACGATCACCTGGCGACGTGAACACCTCGTATAATCTTGGTATTCCTCTACATAATCGTTAGGCAGCTTTCGCTTACCGATCATGCTGTCAGTGTTGTAACATCGAGCTGCCCTTTCATGAAGATAATTTGTATGCTAACTGTGTTTCCTTGTCTATGCTTTGAGGGGAAAGCACGATTCACAGAAAAAAAAAAAAAAAAACCCTATAGGCGCTGCACGTTTTCCAAGCAGACATGGGACTTCGCGAAAGATAGCTGCACGGTGGATTTGGTTTAACAGAGCCACACTTCTTCTTCTTCTTCATCCTCGGGGAAATGGCCGTTATCCACACTTGTTTGTTCCATAGGTTGATAACCCGCGTTGCCAGGTGATCCCGTAGAAGAGTCTGATGCTGGGCTTGTTGGTATATGTTAAAAGCGTGCCGTTCCCAGTGTGTCGTCTGCTCATCTTCTCTCCCTTGTGTGAGGTAATCTCGTCTCGACGGCAAAGGCGATCCAACTAGTCATCAAGGAACGGCTTTTCTTACTCAGTTCTCGTTTACTGGAACCCACAAATGCGCGGCTTTTCGGATAAATCCAAATTGTTTTAAATCGTACGTGTTTCAGACTCTTTCGGATAAATCCGAAAACCCCGAACCCTGCAAATATGTAGAAATTCTAATGAATATATATATATTCACGTAGCCTCTTACGCGGACACTTGCTTACACTGTTGGCAATGTATACCACATTTTACTTTTTTATTTATTTTTTTTCAATTACTACACAACACACACAAGACACGCATATAAACCAAATGTCTTGTTCGTGCTTCTTTCTCGCTCCCAGTCTCTGATTTCTTCTTCTTCTATTTTTTTTCTTCTGCTTCTTCTTTTTTTCTTTCTTTTTGGATGTATGATACCAGCTCGCTGCTTTCTAAAGCATATACAGAGAAAAGAAACTGAAACCGACACAGTCGTTAGGCCCACAGCGATTCTGGGCGTTTCGCAAAAAAATCTCATTCGAAAAGCGCGGCAGAAATACCTACAAAAACATCGGGCGCAGCGTGGGTACCTTAGCAGGCAGGTACTTCGGCAACACTGCTGCTGCCAGCTCTTGGCTTGGCTATCATTTGACTTCGCCGCCATTGGATTGCGGGAGAGCGCGAGAGGCGCGAGACAGCGATGGCCAGTACTGGTACTTCTGCGTGGGATTCGAATGTTTATTCGTAGTTGATCCTAAATGCTGAGGTAAATACCATTTGCCCTGCAGTTACTATGATTACGTGCAATTAGCCAAGGTCACGTTAAGATTATGGTTGTTGACGTGCTTGCAAGAAAGAAAGACGGCGTATAAAGCGTTTCTGTATGTCAACTTTTGGCCTATTACCCATAGCTTGGAGGAGATGGAATACAAACAGTGCAGCCCTCTTTATTGCACGCAAGTTTTCATGTAGGAGACTACATTTCTTCAGATACATTGTCGTTTTCACCTGAGGACATGTAGTCTCCTACATGAAAGCTTGTATGTAATATTAAGAAGGCGGCTTCGTTGTTTGTTGTTCGTTGTGTTTCGATCAGCTTTTCGGATGTCCACTGTATCCCTATCCTTACCTCTGCTACTAGTTTGGAGGAGTGAGAATGGGAGTTCTCCAATTTTTATGTCCAACTCCAGTACTTCTGGCTAAGATCAAAGTGTACTATTTTGTGGGAAAGCTTGCACTTTTTCCGATCCCACGGTTGGCAGTACAACTCGCACAGCAGGAATATTAAAGACAAAAAGGAGATGTTGCAGTCGATCTGGCATGGTCTCTTGGTACATTTCACCATGAGGGATATTACTCGCGGGTTTGTCCAAAAATCATGTCTTCCGAAAATTCAGAAAGGTTCTCTCAGCACGAATTTCTAGCTGCACTTGTTCACAGCGTCAAACTAACGTAGTGCACAGTTTGGCGGTAACTTTTTGCACAAAAGCTATATGACAACTGCTCTTTTCTTGGTTCAAGACCAGTGGCCTAGCCAGTCCTCAAAGGTGGGGGAGCTCACACACTCAGATACATATACATTCAAGACATGAGCTACAAAATGAAATGCCCCACATATATATGTATATACAATTTCTCTCAGATTTGCACGACTTGCGTGTGTCAGCCCATAACCAGTAGGGGTGTTCGAGACACCTTCATATCCTCAGTGACGAAATGGGTGATGAGACCGAATACCTAAAGCTTTCCATCGAGGACAGGTGTCAACATAAGGTGAGTGCAGTACTAGCAAGTGCAATAGAACACATTGTAAAAGAGGAATTTGTTGTGAGCAGCTGTGGAAAGCTCGCGTGAGCGGCTACGAAGATGCGGGCAAACTTTTCTCCACCCTTACGGATCCCAAAAGCCCGGAGTTCCAAAAATTTCTTCCTCTGGTGAAGAACTTTGTATCTGACAGCAACGCAGCTGCCCAGGAGAAAGGATTGTCAGCTGCCTTGCTCTTTGTGGAGAATGCAGCCTCGGCAGTACGGTAAGACGAGTGTGGTTGCGCAGCGAGAGTGTAAGATAGAGAGTAAGGCATTGCTGCAGGATCTGCGGGGACATTTTGGGCGCCATTGTAGCCAAGTGCCTGGCTGCCCCAAAGCCCAAGACAAGAGAATTGGCCCAGGAGATTGTACTCACATATGTGGAACTGGAAAAGCAGGAAGCTGTCGTGGTAAGTCGCAAGTGGTTCGCTCTTTCTTTCTTTCTTTCTTTCTTTCTTTCTTTCTTTCTTCCTTCAAATATCTCTCGTTATCTATAGGAGGAACTTGGAAAAGGCTTGGAGAACAAAAACCCGAAGATTGTGGCCGCCTCAGTGTCCATGCTGCGTCAGTGTCTGCACCTCTTTGGATCCAGAGTGATCACCGTCAAGCCTCTCTTTAAGGTTGGTCAATCCTTTGATGGGTTCAACCATAGACGTAAGGCTGGCAGAAATTATCCCCATTTGTTACGGTCAACCCACCTCATTCCCGTATGAATGAGTGTATGGTGGCGGGGTAGTTCGTACGGATTCATTGTGTATGGGAAGCAAAAAGATGCGGACGATGCGATGTCCTTTTGCTGCCTATACACAATGTCCCTGTATGAAACTGCTCTTGCCAATATTTGCCTGGCGGAGGTTTCATTGGAATGACATTTCTCTACTGCGGGGAAATGCGGTCTCCTTAGGATTCCTTTCTCAGTGGGTTCAACGAGCATTTTGGGACAATCATTTTTTGAGAGAAGTTCCAAAGGACTAAATTTGTCATATTAGAATTCATGTGTGTCACACACAAGCACTGGCTGCACAAGTAGAATTTGGCTGAGGGTTAAAAGTGCAATGAAGTGACATTTAACATCACTCGAATTTCTGCTTCGTCTGTCAAGCTGTCCACCAGGAGTCACCAAGTGAAATATTTAAAGCGAAATTAAAGCGAACCGTTGAGAGATCTCAGGTGAGCGAACATCGTAAAGAAGACCGCTGGAAGAAATCTGAGATCTCTCAACGGTTTTGGCCTCCGGCAACGCTCCGACTGTACATCGCTTTCTTTTATATTTTCGTTTTCGCGCCCTCAGTCCTCTCTAATAAGAATTTGTATCTCCTCCTCAACACCCTCGCTGTCCCCTTTCTCTGATGTACATTAGTATAAATATCTCTACCAAGTGTTCAATGTATCGCACCTGATGAAGGACGGACTCCGTCCGAAAGCTTGTTCTTCAGTAAAATAAATGTTTCAATCTCTTTAAATACTTATGGTATTGACACAACAACAACAACAACAACTTTATTTTGAGATGATGAATGGGGAGTTTCATCGCCAGGGGCGATACTCTACCCCATTGCTGGTGGTGATGTGGGGAATGAAATAATGAGCCCCTTCAGAATAAGGATGGGAGTCCTATGGTGTCCAAAAGTGGAAGCAGCGAAAGCTCTTCAATACCATGTGAACCAGAACCAGTCGACTGTTTTCATTGTCATGCCCGAGTTTGGTGCATCAAAATTGTTGAGAAATGGCACTTTCATTTCCCAATCCACTGAGTGAAACCCCTGAGACACCGGGGTCTACCCAATAAGAATGTTTCACCAGCTAGCCTGCGCCTTCACCCTTATTTATGTCATATCTCAGGTTCTGCAAGTTTTAAAAATTTCATATTTTGAGGTATACTGCAGAAAACTTGGAAAGGGCATTGCTTGGAAAGGGCATTGGGTATTGCTGAAAAGGGCAGAAACTTAGTAGTATATAATGGTGCCAACAGGTGATTCCCAAGCTTCTGGAAGATCGAGACAAAGGAGTCCGCGAAGAAGGAAAGCAACTAGCCGTAGAACTGTACCGATGGATCAGAGAGGCTCTGCGACCACTTTTGCAATCTCTGAAGCCCATTCAGGTGACTTGAGATGTGTCACATGACCATATTTCATGTACGACAACTTTCAGGCCTCTGAGCTGGAGGCAGAGTTTGCCAAACTTCCCGCTGACGCACCAAAGCCAGAGCGTCTCTTGCGCTCACAACAGGCACAAGTGGAGGACAGACCCGATGAAGTTGACCAGGTGGTGGACACTGGTAAACGCTTAGTAACGCTGATATTATGTTGGTACGAATGACATTGATAAATGACGATAGAAACGGAGACCGCGATGGATCCGTACGAGCTCGTGGATGCTGTCGACCTCCTCGGCCGTCTTCCCAAAGACTTTTACGAGCAGATAGAAGCAAAAAAGTGGCAGGACAGAAAGGAGGCCCTGGAGAAACTGCTCGAGTTAGCATCCCATCCCAAGCTAGAATCTGGTGACTATGGTGACCTGGTGAAAGCACTCAAGAAGGTAGTATTTACCAGAGGAGACTTCTAGAATGGGATGGAAAGCCATTTCTCTTCACTTTTGCACCTCAGGCCATCGGTAAGGACAGCAACGTAATGGTTGTGTCTCTGGCTTCCAAGTGTCTGGGCTTGGTGGCAGGAGCCTTGCGACAGCGCTTTCATCCTTACGCGAGCTCCTGCGTCCCCGTACTCTTGGAAAAATGCAAGGAGAAGAAACCTACCGTATTGGTGCCCGTGAGGGAAGCCCTCGACCAAGTGGCAAAGCCTGTGAGTATCTAACTTAAAGGGTTGGGTTGCTTATTTTGACAAGTACATTGTGAAAAGAACACAGGACAAGCTCCAACTAAGCATCTGAGATTTATTAACAAAGACATCCCTTGATCCACTTTGTACCAGTGTGGGGATATCTTCGTTAATAACCCTCACTTGCTAGTCAGAGCTTGTCCTGTGTTCTTGAGCTGTGAGTAGTTTTCTCCACCTTGTGACTCAAAATTGCAAAATTCTGCCTTCAGTAGTCATTTTCTCGACACACAATATACGAATCTTATGCTGAATATATCAAATTTCTCACTTCTTCCCCCTGAGGCGAAAAGTAGATGCTGGCCCTGTCCACAAGGATAACTGATCAGAATCCGTCGATAGTTAGCAGAAGGAAAAGCTTGAGGTTGGGATTCGCGGATTTCTCGAGCAAAACACCTTTATTGCAGAAAAACAGTCTTGCGTTGAAAACGTTCTGACGGGAAAATTATTAAATGATATGTGCATTAAGGCGGCGCATCAGTGCCGGCACTTCGTCGTCCACAGTCGAGGGGTGGCGCAGAGAGAGAAATGGTTCGCGCAGTCACCGCTTCACAACATTTTGGCGCTTGCTTGGAAATGCGGTACTGCTGATGTAACGTCTTCTTTTCATGTTATTTTTGTTTTCTCTTGGCGCACGACGGGTCAAGCGAAATCTCGTGCAAACATATGACTGCTCGTGCTCACCCATGCCAAGTCCGATACTGTAAACACGCATATTGCGCTCAGCGAGACGGAAAAATTAGTGGCGCAGCTTTTGAATGCGCACAGGCTGTCCAGCTGCCTCCTGAACTTCTTCATCGATCTGTTGCTGTTCCGTGCTGTGTTGTTGTCGGGCGAAGGGTTAGTCACCAGTCGTTTTGTGTGATTTCTGCAATGCTTGCGCATATAATAAATGAAATTCTTCGTAACACAAAAAACCTAGGTTGGACATGACGCGGTTGAAACAAGTCGGTGTCGACATGTTATAGCCTACCGACATTATGCGGAAATTGCGAAACGAAGCCCCGCAACCTGTTTTCGTTATTTCCTGTCACCCTGGGCTTACAAATTTCAGACCACGTTGTGGTAGTGCAAAACACTTCATTTACTTGCACAGTCAACGGAAATGAAATAAAACTGCAAAGAGGCTGCATAACATTTCCCATATCCTTGGACATCAGTGGAGAAGGAGGAAAAAGGCAAAAGAGAAGAAGGAAAGGGAAGAAAAGCAGGGTAGAGGAGAAAAATGTGTGTGCGTGGACCATACAGCTGCTTGGAACGTAAAGTGTGAATTGAGGTTTCCAGTTTGGTCATGTAAATGATTCGGGTCGGTTGTGCTCATCCTGGTCGTCACTAACCATGGCCCCAGACTTCGCCCAAGCACAGATCAGCACGCCGTGAAGTGGGTCTCTGATGTCCCATTCGTCTGGAGATGACCTTCAGCTCGTGGTTCTGTCAGTCTGGATCTCGGAGTGAGAGCATTTCATAACAAATTGTCATTGTGAGTGTCATCTTGCCTATCCGCGCAGGAACTTCCAGAAATCCTCTCTAGCTTTCTTTTTCGTCCTCCTCGCGGCTGCCGACATCACATGACCTTGTCTTGATTAGTAAAAAGCACACGGCACACTGATTACAATTCTTCTGGCCTGGCGTACTTCCCTCTGTAATCGGGAACTCTAATTCACATGCTTCGAGGACAGCGAGGGTCAACAAGCTCTGGCAGGAGGTAGTCGTTATAAATTTGCGCAAGGTACACCACCCTTTTCTCGTTCCAAAGGGCGGTGTACAGTACCTACAACGAAGAGCCAGTACTGCCAGTTGGTTATATGTGGAGTTGGCCGTGGGTCTGGTACCAGTAGACATGCGTGCACTTCCACAGACGGCATTTCCTCAGTTCCGGTACGTGACTCTGTCCTGTATGCTTGCTACCGTCCGCCGGTTGGTCCTGATATTTCGCGAATGTTCCGGTCACTATACACGGCGTGTTCAGCGCAGCACAGAACTGAGCATGGCCTCAATATCGCGCTCCACTAGAGAGGACTCCCAAAACTACAGCGGTGTTTACGTCCATATGATCTTGTCCGATGCTTGGTGGACAACCAGTGTCAGCCACACCCTGTCTGTACATTTTGCACTGCAGTGTTAGTTCACTGCGCAATCCTTTTCTGCGTTCAGGAACGACTTTCATGTCCGCAAGTGCACAACAATGGGTGATGGATTCCGAGCACCTTGAAGCTACTGGACAGATGCATTAGTGACAGACAGACGTAACTAAAGCCTACAATATTGACATGTAACTAAAGCCCAAAATACTGACATGTAACTAAAGCCCAAAATATTGTCATGTAACTCAAGCCCGAAATATTGACATGTAACTAAAGCCCAAAATATTCAGTCATATCTGAAATACGCACTTCGCTGCTGTGAAAGCGACGTCAAATTGCACAAGCAATTGCACATGTGAATTTGTATGAAAGTCCAGTCTCGGTATAATCGTGTCCCTTCACGTCGAAGTCTTCGGTACTGCGGGACAGAGGGAGTAGAAACAATGTTCAGTTGGTTCAGCAATGGTTGGTTCATGAGCCACCAGCCTGTGCATAGCGACGCGGTCGCAATTCTTGGCATCAGTTATGTCTAGAAGGAGTATCCTCACAACACATTCTTTAGTAATTTCTAAGCCGTTTTCTGCTCAGGATATAGAAGCGCAGACGACGGGTGATGCCAGCGCCCACGAAGGTGCACATGAAGCGAAGGTGTCGGCACAGAATTCCGGAATATGAGGCTGTACAAAATGCATACGTGCTGTGCAACATACTCGGGATGCCTACTTGGACCCAGTGTATTTTGCTCTGTAGTCTGGATTTCTGATTGGCATACTGCGGGAATGGCGAGGATCAACAAGCTCTGGCAGGAGGTAGTCGTCATAGAAATGCTGAAGGTGGACAACCATGTTGTCGTTCCAAAAGGCGTCGTCCCTGTCAATCCTCTTAACTGAGATCTTGCTGGCACCTGTCCATGTCACATGGAGCTGGCTCTGGACTTGGTGCCAGTACGGGTGCATCCTCTTTAGTTTCAACTTGCCTTCCACCTCAGTGCAGTACACAATCTTCTTTGAGTGAACAGCCTCAACAGGAGTCATGTCGTATTCCGACGATGGACATTTCACTTCGACAAGGCCGTCGGGGCTGGCTGCTGAAAGCTACAGGCCTTGTCAACGAAAAGACCGCTCCGACTGACTTATACTCCCGCGTGGTTTTCCAACTCCGCAATCGCAATGGGCTCATACCTCCTCCCGTGCCTCAGTGAAGCGGTATCGATGTCCCGGTACAATATGTCCTTAACTGCACCCACACGACCTGTAGAGGGGCGCATCCTGCATACTCTGCCGAAAAAGGACGAGCCGCTTTCTCCTTTCTTGTTTCCAATGGAGGCTCAGCAACTGCTCTATGGTGTCTTCCTGTAATGCAGCATGCTCCTCCTCTGAGAGCTCAAGCAATTTTTTGTAGTCGCATGCCGGTGAGAAGGACGTTGGCTCCATGTCTGGTCTTTGCGCTTGTTCCCCATATTCAGCATTTCGGCGCTCGGGCTTCTTTACGCCGGGCTGGAAGGCTGGCCTTCTTGGCTTTGGTGTTGAGACAACGCTTGGCCCTTGCCTCTTCATGTGCATTACAACGTTTTTGAAGGCTCAAGGTGTGCTTCCCTGGCTCTGTTTGACACATCTCCTTGTGCACACGATGATGCAAACCTTCACATGAGTTCACTGATACGGCTGCGGCAAATGCGCGTGTTTGGTAAGACCTCCGCTGACAGAAATTGATACGCTTTCCCCCAACAAACCTTGTGATAACGGAATTGAAGTACTCGGCAGCGTTATTGTCAACATTCATCAAAAAGCTGCGAGCATTGCCTGCAACACGACTTACTGTGATCTCAGTGCGCAACCCTGTTCTGCACTCATGAATTATTTCCATGTCTCAAACAGCCAGCAGTTTTCGTGCCTGTCCTCAATGGTTTTGCTTCAAATTTTTCCTTTATACGATAGCTGACTGGTGCTCTGAATTTTTTTCTTGCGTTCCTGTTTTTAATACACAATTTCCAATGAAGTGAGGCTAAACGCGATCGTCCAGGCGTTATATGGGGGAATGACATGCCACATTCATGCCCCCCATAACATTTCCAGCACTCAAATTGTTGTGTCTTGTGACGATACCCTCCATGGGAGATGGCAGCACTGCGCTGCCTATTCGGAGACGGTAAAATATATGGCTGACCATACCCGACGAAAACTCGTGTGCCAGGTCAACGCCTTAACATAGATGAAATCTTTTTGCTGGTGTTCGTTCTTGACATATTTTTCTAGTACTTAATGATTTTAGATTTGTGATTTTCGATCTAGTTATTTTGTGAGCGACCGAGAACTTCAAAGATGGTGGGCTCCGAGTCTTTAGACGCCGGCACAAAATTTTCTGAGGCACATATCAAAAATCCAAAAACATTAAGTACTAGATATTCCTTCACTCTTTCATTCAAAAGAAACTCTGTGCAAATTGACCAGTTATTGATTGCGCTAGACAGGTTGGAAAATGTATGGGAATTCCAATAGGCACGCGAGGGGTGATGCACCGCCTTAAATGTCATAAATATGCATCATCGCAAGGTGAAGATCAATGTGAAATAATGTATCTCAGCTGTAAGTAGTGTTATACTTTATTACTTTATACTGGCCATGTGAGGGAACATGAATATTGTGCCATCTTTAGACACGTTTGACAACAACAACATGCCTACGGTAAGGTTTTGTCTAGAGAAGGATACGTTAGTGGCATGGTATACTTACATTACTTTAGTTTGGTAGCAGAAGTGGCACACTGGTAAACTGCCAGAAGTGCCAGTATATTACAGAATTATGAGCATTCCTTTTCTTGGTGTTGCCATTCTGCAAGCTAGCTTCACCTCACACTCCCTGGAGTGTCAGTTTACATCAAATTCGGTTAGTCTGTCATTGTAAGTTAAAGATTTTTGTACAGCTTTCGCACTGATAAATTAATAAATAAATGTGCCATTGTGCCCCACCAGAAGTTCATCAGTTCCATAGACGAGTTACGTGCGCAAATCCCACTTTTATCTGCACACACCCTGTGTATGTACCTCTTATGGTAAATTGGGATTAACTTACACTCTGCATACACTGCACTCTGCACACTTACATTTGTGTGATCCCGGGAGAATGCTGAAACTTCATTTTTCGATTGTTTTCTATTGCCCACGGAATACTGCAGATTTGTAAAAAAAAACTTTCGCAGAAAATTTAATTTTCCACCGCAGAAAGCTAGGGGCTTTAGTCATCACCTGGGGCGTCATGAACATCACATGTCAGTGGCTTGATGTGTGTGCTTTTGCATTGATGCTTCGATGAACTGTGGTGCTTCTTACTCAAATATTGAATGTAAAGACGTAATTTTCTAGAACGATCTTATTACTGACACAGCTAACCCTAGAAGCAATGCTGGAAGACATCACAACTGCTATGGACAACAAGAACCCACAGATCAGGAGTGAGGCAGTAGCATTTATGGCGAGGGTATTGACACGGACCGCTCCGGCCGCCCTCAACAAGAAACTCCTTAAGTCGCTCATAACTCCATTGCACAAGGTAAGTACAGGGTGTGTGCAGAAAAACATGACCCGCATTTTTACATGTAACTCGTTGTCTACTTAGCCGAGGAACTTCCGGTGGCGCACGACGGCGTATTTATGCGTGCGAAAGCTACAAAAAAATCCTGGAAGCCATACTCAATGTAAAAAAATAAACAAAGCGCGAAAACATGGGCTTCCATGCATTAGAATAGGGCGGTCATGACACTGCATGGTAGTGTATTTCGGTCTCATAAGAGTTATGTGCAGGCACCGCTAGGGGCACTGCCGATGAGCATCCATGTGGGACATCGTTTCGATTTATGCACCGATAGCTCCCCTAGCGGTACTTGAACACAACTCTCCTACGTGCACCATGTTGCCCTTTCACATACACCCTGTTGCCCACCATGTTGCCCTATTCTGATGCACGGAAGCCGACGTTTTCGTTGTTCCGTTTATTTTTTTAAGCTGGGTATGGCTTCCACAATTTTTCTACAGATTTCGCACGCATAAATGCGCCATCGTGCGCCACCGGAAGTTCGTTAGTTAGGTAGGCAACAAGCTATGTGCCAAAATGCGGGTCATGTTTTTCTGCACACACCCTGTACTATACATGGCTTTTTTTATCCATTATAGCCTTTTTATGAAAAAGCTGAGAGTATAGTACTGATGTCGTTTTTGCAAGTGGGTTCTACGCCCAGGCAGGCATCCTCTCGAGTGTATGTAACCACAAGATGACTAATTACCCAGAATTAATTTTCTTTTTAATTAGAGAATTTTGGGCAAAAGCGAGACATTAGAATGGGGGACAGTCCTTGTTGAAAGAAATTGTATCTCTTAAAAATCCTGAAACGAGCATGTGCCATGAAATATGCGTAGCTGAATTTCACTATGCAAATGAGCCCAAAACCAAAAAGGCACAGCTCAGGAGTGCATGACCTTCACATAGGCTTATCCAAGGCTTATCCAAGGCTTATCTGAGGCTTATCCGGGCTTGAAAGCGGTTGATCTTGCAAGCAGATCAGCACCTACTCCAATCATCTCCATCACTCCAAAGCACATGGCCCTCTGACATGGTAGGAGCACCCTGCTCCCAAGCTTTGCTGATGGATATTTCAACATTAGGGTGATAAACTGTTTGTATCGCTCTTGCATGGTGTACCAGTACTAGGTCACAAGGACAGACAGAAGAGAGAACAGGTCAAGGGTTTCTCAAAAATGGAATGGCTCGCGACGATGATTGCCTCCGATTCTGCTATCTCGGTTTTGCCCCAAATCCCCTAATTCCAGTGTAATTTACGAGTTTTAGGTGATTTGTTTCTTCGAGAGGACGTCTGCCTGGCCGTATAACTCAACTGCAGAAACAACATCTATGCTACTCCCATAGCTTTTTACTAAAAATCTGTATTAAAACTCTGTAAAAACACACACCCCTGTATTGTTGTTCCACATTACAGACTTTTAACGACCCTGATCCAAGCGTACGAGAAAATTCTGCCCAGGCTATGGGTACTGCCATGAAGGTGGTCGGCGAGAAAGCGTTCGCACCTTTTCTAGTGGACCTCGACAGCATTAAGATGGAAAAAGTAAGTATAGAACTCTCTTGTAGTCCTTGTCACATGTGTGTGTGGTGCAGGTGAAAGAATGCTTTGAAAAAGCTGAGGTTGTGGGCCGAACCAAAGCAAAGACTGAACCAAAGGCTGAACCAAAGACTGAACAAAAGGCCGAACCAAAGGCTGAACCAAGGGCTAAGCCAAGGGCTGAACCAAAGGCTGAAGCAAAAGTGGAACCCAAAGTGGTCGCTCCTCCGAAAGTTCAGGTGTGTCTCGTTCGACTACCTATGTACCTATTGGACTATGTTCTGAAACTGACTAATGCTTGTCTATGCAAGGAGTTGCTCATGGTAGACCACGACCCACTAGATTATAACGACCATGTAATAGGCACCCCTTCCCAGCGCCACATTTGGAAGCTGGCGATGGCGCTACTCATCGGCCCGGTTATTGCTTCCTCAGTTTCTGCAATACTTTGTACTCCAGCTTACCGTGAGATGCTTCTTTCTAAAGTCTATTATCATCATCATTCTAGGCGTTTTCATGGGAGCGGTTGCTGTCGTCTGCTACGGTAGTCGTTAGGGGTGTGCGAATATTCGAATTCTCGAATTCGAATCGAATATCAAACGCTCTACAATTCAATTCGCGAATCGAATATCCAATATTCGATTTTTCGAATATTCGACTGTTCCACGAATATGAACGACACAACCCGAAAGAGGGCTTCACCTGATGCTTCCGTGCATGAGGTGAAGCCTGCTTTACAAAATTACTCTTGCTGCAGGACCAACACAGGCGGGACGGTGTTTCGTTTAAGATAACGTTATCCAAAGTTAGTTTTGTAGACATCGTCTGTGGAAGGGGTGGCGCCCCTCCAACATGCAGTTTAGCAGTGCCGACGAGGGACTTCGATTTGATGTCTGTGAGATTGCCTTTAAAAAGTTAGGACTCTTGAATAATGACTACAGCCCATGAACAAGAAGGGTGTCTTAAAGATGTCCTTTACGTCTGAAATTTCGGTAGTGCAACTTCCTAGGGCGAGTGCAAATAAACTAAAGGGTGTTCATGTCAAAGCTGAGGCAGGATGCCAATTCGTTTGTGTCATAAATGGCCTGTGGTTGTCTGAAACAATTACAGCCTCATCCATATAACATGTTACTGCCTGACATAAAATTTTGAAATGAAGGTAACCACTCCAGTACTCCAGTAAGTGTAGGCTCACCTGAAAAGCAGGAATCACTCTCATGTAAAATTAAAGGTAGGGGCTTTAAACAGAAGAATTGTATGTCTCTCTTGTGACAGTTATTGCCAGAAAAATTACACTAAAGCCATGGGCTACAAAATGGAAACTTTTAATGCGAAAGTCACATATTGTAATTTTTGCACGAATATTCGATATTCAATTCGGTATTCGGAATTTTTTCCCTCATTCGATTCAATATTCGATTCGACTTAAATATTCGGATTCGTACACCCCTAGTAGTCGTACAACCGCTTCTGCGGCGGACGAATGCTGCAACTTCATTTTTTTATTGTTTTCTATTGCCCGGGGAATACCGGCAATTTGTAAAGACCCCTTTTGCGTGAAATTGATGCTATTGTTCAATCATGATGTAGATCTCGCGGGCTGATGAGTAGCGGATCGTGCGGACAGGTTCCTCATAGGGGTTGCAGACTATGACATGGTCATTATAGCCTAGTAGGTCGTGCGGTAGACAAGAGTTGTGTTTTCCAGAAAGCTATCAAAGGCGGGAAGCCGCGCAAGCCAGAAGAAGGACGGAAGGCGGAAGCTCCATTTGTGGAAAACCCCATGTCGGACGAAGAGGCCAATGCCCATTTCCCAGAGGACGTGCGGGAAGCTCTGGTCAGCACCAACTGGAAGGACCGCCTCGCTGCCGTGGACAAGATGAAAGAGGTACTTCTGGAAAGAGTTCAGCTCTTCTCAGCTCTAAAACGCATTTCCTTGTACCAGCTGCTGGGAAACGTGCCCGTACAGGCGACTTTGAAGATACTGTGTCGGAAGCCCGGTCTGAAAGACACCAATTTTCAGGTTGGCGATAATAGGGGACGACGAGAGGTGATGAGGGATGACACTTAAATGTGGCAGGTGCTGAAAGGGAAGTTAGAGGTGGTGGAGCAGGTGCTGGAGCATGGTCCAGTGTCCCTATGCAGTGCCGATTGTTGCCTAGGAGACCTCGTGGACAAGGTGGGGGACGTCAAGAACGGGGCCTCCGCGGGTGCCGCTCTGTCTGCCCTCGCTCAGGGCACCTCCCTCGACCATGTCGCTCGAGAGGTACTCTTCATGTTCTTGTTCTAGTTGATCCTCTTGTTCTCAACGTCTCCCTTTCAGGTGCTGCAGCTGGCTTTCGCCCAAAAGAACCCAAAGAACCAGAGTGAAAGCTTGCTCTGGCTTGCTGGAGCCATAAAAGAATTTGGCCTCAGGTATGGTAAGCAATATGAGTAGAGCCTGAAGCTTTAGGGTTTTACCCGATTCTTCCCCAAATTTGCACCCTGAATTGAAGGTTGCCTCTTTAGGGTGACACCCGATTTTTACCTGGCAAATTGCCCTCACTGGGATGTCTGTAGGAATGCACTAACTTACCTGTTTGGCAGAAAAATGCAGTTACATCACCGTTTGTACCAAACCGCTACAGTTAGTTTGAGTAACTGAGCCCGATTTCTCCCCGAATTTAGCGTACTGGAAGTTTTTTCACCCGAATTTGCACGAATTTAGTGCACACGTTTATTTACCTGATTTTTACGCCCCGAATGTAGGAAAAAATATTTCCCGAAAACTTCAGGCTCTAAATACTAGTAGTGCACTTTGTGGTACAGATTTGTGCTTTCAGCATACCTGTCAAAGTGGTCATTGAGCATATCAAGAAAGGACTGTCAGCTTCCAATCCAGTGAGTGTAACTCTGTGCCAATGAAAAGCCAGTGAATGCTGACCAATTGCCGCGCTTTGTCATGCTTCGCCAGGCTGTCAGAGGCGCGTCTATCACTTTGGCTGGAGTCATGTACTTGTACATGGGCAAGACATTACGCATGCTCTTTGAAGGGGAGAAGCCCACTCTCCTGCAGCAGTTGGATTCAGAGTTTGCAAAGGTAAGCCTGTCTCATGTTTGAGATACTATTAGTTACGTTTGTCATATCCATCCCCCAGCTCGAAGGGCAGAGTGCACCAGTCCCCACACGTGGTCCAAAGTCCACGGAGGTTCAACCATCATCAGGGGAGGATCTCATTCCACGAACTGACATCAGGTAGCTAAAATTGTCTTGGAATGAGTTTTTAAAGACGTCTAGAGTGTTTCTGTTTTTGGTCGGTATGGAATGTTAGGCACCCGAAAACAGTTTCCCCACAATTAGTACAACCGTAGCGAAATTGGGACGCCTGCAATAACCCCCCGGAATCTCCTGTGTCCGAGACTGCAAACAGTATTCGCAAACCCCTACAAAATACACCCGGACCCTTTCGAAAGCAGCGAGCAAACACAAACGCTGTTTAGTTGAAGTACGAGATGCTAAAAATACCTGCTTGTGGAATGTCTGTCGGGGAAATCCAGCTGTACATCCCGTAGCTGGTAAATGGGGCATACCTAGGGCCCTCAGTTTTCGGGTTTTATTTTTGTGAAAATCAGGGGGTAAATATCGGGTTGAAAATCAGGACCTGCAAAACAGGGTAAAATCGGGTGATATACTGAGAAGTGATGTATTTTCGGGTGAAAAAAAAAATTGTGTTGAAATTAATAATTGGGGGTTTACATCGCGAGACAACTGAGATCATGAGCGACGCCACAGCAGTCAGTCTGTGGAGTGTTGAAATTAAATGAAAGAATATTAAGAAACTGGTTGATAATTCACTGTATAACCACCAAGGCTTGCACTGGCCCCTGTTTATAGAAAGAATAAGTTGCAAGTTCAGTAAAGCATCATCCATCGATGAGCGTTGAGAGCATGCTCGTGCTCGCGTTGGTATGTCTCAGATATAGTTGGCTGTTGCTGCATCCTCTTTTCTACTCCGCGTACTTTGCTGATACAAGATACTCCCTACAAGATTTGAAAGTTGGCTTCACCTAACACTTCCGTGTAGTGTGGGCAAACCCACTTCAAGAAACGCCGAGCTTTTCGCTGTTTAGCGTGATTTTTCCTGATTCCTTCGCTATTTTTGGTAACAGCACAAGAAAGGGTCGTTGACATGCACGGAAAGCACTAACAGTACAAAAATCCAACACCGAAGTTTTCAACTTACCGTATTTTCACGCGTATTAGCCGCGGCTTATGCGCGATTTTTTTTTCTTACGGGCGCCCTGCGGCTTATCCACCGGTGCGGCTTATCTGATTACTATTTTTTCCTGGTATTTTCCCCATACGCCGATTTTAACGAAAGGGCCGACAGTGTCTCTGGAACAGCACTGCCCTGCCGATGCACGAACAGTGCGTAACAGGGACGGGTCCACATTCGAGTAGATTGATCTTCCTGGTGCATTCCCCCAAGCAGCTTTAAGGAAGGTGGTGACAGTGATTCACGTCTTCTGGAAGATCACTGACCCATCAGCCCACGAAAAACACCCGACAAGGGCACAATCTGATCTTGGTAGAACTCCAGAACTGACCTCTGTTGTACACTATTCCGATCCCGATTCCGGAGTATGGACTACAGGGTCTATGGCCTTCTCTATGGTCTCCTTTGTCGCACAAGTCAGTCGTCTCGTATTGCCCGCGGCTTATCTGCAGGTGCGGCTTATCTGCCAGAAAATTTTCAAAACGTCCCAAAAAACGCGTCCTGCGGCTTATCTGCGGTGCGGCTTATACGCGTGAAATTACGGTACTTATTGACACAAGCTTTCATGTAGCAGACTACATTTCTTCGGGTGTGAAAAACACAGGGCATTTTTGGTACGAAACCAGGGCATTACTTTGGTTGGCGCTGCCAATGTGCAAGGCGGCTTCACCTCATTATTGAAATGGATTTTGAGGGACAAGGGAAGCTGTCATGACCCCATTAATCTAACTTATCACTGAACTAACCAAGTTGATGATGTCTTAGGTTAGTTTAGTGAGAATTTCTGTATTTTGTTTAGTGTGTGGGGGGGGGGGAAGTTAGGTTAGAGTAATAGGGCCATGGGCGCTTCGATAATGAAGTTGGGAGTGCGAGGCAAGCTGCCACAGCCACACTAATCTAACCTAATATATCACTAAACAAAGTGATGTCATAGGTTAAAGATGGCTTTCCCGTAACACAAATAAATGAATCGAAAAGTTCCGCTAAATCTATAAATGTACACTTAAAGCAACACTAAGCATTCGTTGAAGTGGGCTTGACCGCAATACATGGAAGTGTTAGGTGAAGCCAACTTTCAAATGGTGACGCCTACCAAAGGAACATTTTTCACGGTAGAAATCGGACCTGCATGCAAGCATCCACAAATCCAAACCCGACGTGGTTTGTTTACTTCACCAGTAAGACGCGGCGCTGTCGGGAGTGGTCGTGCGATTGCCGTAGTTCGCGCGTGTGCGGCTCAAGTCCGTTGCACTTTCGCAAGCCCGGTTTATGGGTTTTATCGGGTTAAACCCGAACTATTTTGATGTAAATCGGGGGGTAAAAACTTGCTTTATTGGGTTTTACCCGAAAACTGAGGGCCCTAGGCATACCTCACTTGAAAAGTAGGATGGCGTGAGCTTGAAAGAGAAGGGAAATACAGTGGACTCGGCTTAAACTGAACTCCAAGGGAATGGAAATATTGTTCCATTTATCGGAAGTTTCATTTAAGCAAAGTACATAGATTTAATGAAATGCAACTGTATTTCAAGATAATCAACTTCCACTACTGTAGGAAGCAAGAGAATTAACGGCTGTTCTCTTCGCATTTTTCGATTTGTTTACAAAATATACCTGTATGCCTGAGGTTCGATGTATCTGTTCTCCTGGGCAAACTGCTCATCCTCTTCCTGCGTCCAGGTTTCCGACATTACCTGTCACTATCATGTGACATCATCTACATCACCATTCAGTGCACAGCCTGCTGTGACGACAGCGTTTACTTTGGCACAGGGTATTGAACCGAAACGTTTTCGTTCCGGTTCTATCATAAACGGTCCGGTACTGGTTCTGCGCTGGAGCAAAAAAATAACAGTTCATACCGGTTTTAACCGGTTCCGCTTCTGGTGGGCATATTCATTCCCAGAAAAAAATCAATGTTGCTAAATGTAAACCCGTCTATTCCGCATACATGGTATTTAATATTAATAGGCACCTGTGAAATTGGTAGCTCCTGGTTCCTGTAGGTGACTGTCTGTTCAAATTCTTGAACAGACTTCAAGTCTTTCTTAAAGCGCATGATACAGATGGACTTGTTTGTCGTGATGTCATACGTAAAGTACTTTCTTGCTAGATTGGTGTGTCCCATCCGAATGTCTGTTGCTGCTTCCTAGCCAGCAAGCACCACCGCACGAGTACGATGCAAATCGAGGAACACCTTCACTCACAAACGCGCTTGACGGCTCAGTTTTCTTTACTTCATGTCCTGTCCACAAAAGAGGTGCCACTTTGCACGCGCTTGCCCTTGCAGATACCTAAATGTATTCAACTTCGCTGCTGTCAGACAAGGGACTTGTTGCGCGACATTACCGATAGAGAAGCCGTTACGCAGTCCCCCTGGGCCATTGTTTAGTTGAGTTTGGGCAGATGAAATTAAAACGAACACTACGTCACATTGGTAGAGAGTCAACCGGACACATGTACCTCTAAGTCTATGTGCGTGAATGATAAAACGTTACAAAGGAAGCCTAAGGGTCATAGTATACCGGCATACATTTCATCGTAACCGTAACCCTCGTAGTATCCATGACATGATGACATGACATCATGGGTGTCAGTTTCATTCGCCTATTCAAGTTTTTCCTTGGACTGAAAACCATTAAATACATTTTTCGGTTTCCCTCCTGAGCGAAAAAAAACGTATACGGTTTTGATTCCGTTCCGGTTCGCACCAAAATGGCGTGTTTTTTTTTTTCCAGTTTTCGGTTTGCTCCGACACCCTGCTTTGGCATATCAAATTTCACGGTTTCTATTTTTGATTTGCTCTCGCGATCATGTTCCCGAATTATCCACAACATTGACGCAAGCGAAACCCCTTCATGTGGCTGTTCCTTGAGACTTCATGAAGACACATCTGGACGCGAGCTAGCCTAACATTGTCAAGTGACTGATGGATTGGATTGCACTGGCTATGACTTCCGCACGGGTTGTCAGACGTGAATGGTAATCTTCCAGGTTTGGCGGCATCTCGGTACCTCCACTTTGTTCTGTTTACCCGAAGTACATAAAACCAGTTGTTTCAATTATCCGAAGATTTTTATCATTGCATATATAGGAAACCAACCAAAGGTGAACGTTGTTCCGTTCATTCATAATTTCCGTATAACCGAGTTTCGTTTATATGTCAATTGCAGGGGAGAGCTGAATGAGTCCCTGTTGAATGACCTGGGGGACAAGAACTGGAAGGTACGTCAGGAGGCCCTTCAAAAACTGGCAACCATCGTGGACAGAGCCAAGTTGATCACCAAAGAGATTGGGGATCTTCCAACTGCGCTGAGGCCGCGCATGAATGATTCAAACAAAAACTTGGTGGGTGGATACTTGGTGCTCATTTGACTCACTGAGTCACTTGACTGTTTGACTCACTGAGTAACCGAGCACCTCTCCAGGCTATTCAAGCACTCACTATCGGAAAAGTCCTAGGAGTGGCCTTGGGCCCCAGTTGCACGGTGCACGTTCGCACGTTGGCACCTGGCATGTTTGCTGCCCTGGGTGACAGCAAGGTAAGATTTTTTCAACCACAACAACAACAACTACTTTATTTAAATATTATGAATGGGGAGTTTCCAACCAACAGTCTCATCAGAAAATCCAGGAAAAATACACACACTGCAAACAAATTTTGGACTGAAACATTGAAATACACAACACAACACAAGGTAAATTATCATTATTATGGGCATCAAAAGTTTGGATTGCGAATAGTTTCGGAATTGCAGAACTCACTACAAATGGAATATGAATACTGGACTCAGAAGGGAACACTTTTGTTGCACACTCCTATATAACAGTACCATAAATACTTTTGTAAATACTTGTACAGTAGAATCTCGTTTATATGAATCTCACGGGGTCGCGGAAAAAATTTGTATAATCCAAAATTCGTATCAAACGAATTAAACCAAAATAAAAATTGAGGCAAGAAAATAGACAGTGACTGTTCATTTTCCGTTACTGTCAATGAAAGAGGTCAGTTGTAACGCTTGTGTGTCTCAGTTTTTGTCCAATGCTGCCCAAATACGCGAGATGATTCAAAAGACGTAGCACGTGCTTTTGACCTGCGAGTCGTGCGACAGTGATCTAAAGGGAGCTTCTCCTAAAGCAAGCAGGCTTTAGGTGAAGCCGACTTGCGAAATGGTGACGCATAATGTTGCCACAAGTTGTCCTGATATGTTCCCTCCATGTGTTTTGGGGTTCTGGTCGCTGTTTTTCGCCAGAGCGATGTCACACAGCTTCGCGGTTTATTGTTGCGAGGGGGGTAAAAAGGTCAAAACAGAGATAAGGTGATAAGGTTCTGGGCCGTTCAATCCCTTTGATCTTATCTCCACCACCACCACCACCAAAAGGAAAGTCATTGCTTGCATTGCGCTACATGATGTAAGGGAGTTTTTCGAAAGACACAGCAGCATGACTCGTGCGCTCTCGCGTCACGGGGGAACGACCTCTGTCGCATCCTCGGCTCATTCGTATCATCCGTAAAGGCAAGATAACGCGTTCATATCATCCAAACTCTAATACATGGGAAGAATAGGCATTCTGGCCGGGACCGGAAAAGAATTCGTATCATCCGTAATCGTATCATCGTGATTCTACTGTAGTATGAAAGGACGGTAGTGGTGTGTGTGAGTATTATGAATATACTTGTGAGTGTGACTACTGAGTGTGAATATTCTGAAAGAACACAAGTTGTCTGATCTGGTCATGAGTTCCACAGAATCAAGTGACCCTGAGTTACGCTTTGTAGAACGACTTCCATTTTTGCTTCAACCGTACTTGTTGGGCCATGGAACAGTTTTACACACCTGCCAACTCTCTCAGATTATCTGGAAGAGATTATATGGGCGCACCCTCCAATCTCCCGCAAAATTGGAGCCTTGGGCTTTTTTGTCTCCCATTTTCATTTAAAAGCTCTGCATATGCATTGCTGAAGAATTAGACAGGCCGTAACACGTGTTTCGCTGCATGACCATCGCAGATAGCATGTTTCATTGTGTCCATGTTTCTCGAGAAGATGTGCTATCGTCCTATCGTCAGTCCAGCCTCGTGCGATAGTTTCGTCTTCTCCACTGGCACTCTCCAAACAGAAGAAATACCTGTTCTTCATACGTGCCAAGTGCTTTTTCTTGGGTTTTCTGTTTGATTACAACCTGCAGCGGTGTGTAAGGGACCACGTGTTACTGCTGTAGCGGAAGATGTTCCCAAAATCTGACGAAGACCACTGCCATCGTCGGTGAAATGGCTGCGTCCGCGCAAAGTGCAATCGACGCAACGTTGGAGAGCCAGAGACGATGCATTCGAATTGCAGTTGGTGGAAGCAACGATAGCGCGTCGCAGCCCCACCCAATAGTAGCTACTTATGATGCAGAGGAACTGCCATATAGTGGCCAAAATTAATGTTACGAATGGTATACCACATACACAGGGTGTTTGCCCTAAGATTTCCAGAAATTATATTTAAAGCGAGCAATAAAAGAAAAGCAAGTGGTACTTTTCTGCTACTTGGGTAAGAAACAGGTACTGCTTCACTAGTAGCACCTGTTTCTTACTCAAGTAGTAGTGTTTCGTAGTAATAAAATTTCTGGATGCATTAGAGCAAACACCCTGTATATTCTATTTGTATTCAAGATCTCAAATGTTCACGCACCTCTACTAAGTACGTATTACAGCAAAAAAGGGGGATTTTTCAAAACAGTATAACACACCTCAAATTTTTGGAACAATAAATGCCTAGATAGGTATATTATGTATTTATTTGTTATAAATTTGTTATAAGTTTGATTTTGACATAAAGGACAGATGGACCCTAACCGCACTTAGGGCCTGACTTTTTGGAGTTAAATAACAGATTCGGGATTAGAAAATCTGGTGCTATTTTTAACCTGTAATTCAGGGTGAAATTGGGTGCTACTGACACAATCGGGTGTTATCGGGTTACTTTTTCTTCCTGTCCAGCAAGTGGCCTGTAGTCAGAGGCGCAAGTGTTGGTCAAACATGCATTCCTCGAGATTTATACTCACAAGCACCCCATGATGTAACATCAGATGTGCTTCGCGTAGTTTATCATTGTACTCAGATATTATTATTACAGACATGTACACAGATGGCTACCAAATTGTGTACGTGGCACATGATACAACGTAATATGTGATTGGAATTTGAGAATAAATCTTATTTAACCAGAATTGGTCCGAAACTGATTTGAGAGGGAACAATCGGGCAGAATCGGGTTTAACCCAAAAGAGTCGGACCCTAAACCAATCCCAGACGTCGTGCAGATTGTTTCCTGTTTACAGTCATGCATACTGTCAATACCGTTTAGCCTGCAGTGCGTGGAGCTGCCATTGCCTGCCTGAAAGAGTGGTGCACCCACGTTCCTTTGGGCTCTTTCTTTGATGGGGACACACTCAAGGATGCTCTCAAAGTTGAAAACCCTGTGTTACGTACTGAGGTAGGTGGAAAGTATTTGTGTGCACATCAACAGTGTAAGGAATAAGCCTAAGGAATGATACCTTTCCAGTGATTCACTCGGAGCCCAAACTTCAATAATTGTTTGCTGCCATTTCTGATGCCACTTTTAGAATGAACTTCAGTCATGTTCTTTGGCGCATTTCATGCAAAACGGTGATTCTTTGAAAGTTCATGCATACATATCAGGTAGCAAACATTTTGGAATTACTGAAGGAGAGGCCGAGAGAAAAGTCTGGGGCAGTCAAAACCCAGATGCAGATATTGTTTGCTGTCCCATTTTAGCAAAATTTGTGAGAAATGATAACACTGTTGATATTCTGTGATGACATGACATTGTCCTATTGCATCAAGATACATGAGCAGGCCTTGTTCTCATACCTTCATTCACTGCAGGTTGTAGGAACTATGGCATAAAACATAAGGATTCGTGGGACTAACTTGCGTTAAGGCCTGTTCCGACATACAGCAAATTGCTATGTAGCACTAGAAAATTAGTGCGATATTGTCCTCCTCGCAGTGCTCCAAACCGCTAAAAATTTGCGTTTGCGGGGGTTGAGCTTGTGTCAACTTTTTCAGCGTTGATATTAGCACTACATTCATGTTGACCAATGAGGAGGCCCTTCAGCACTGACATTGCGGAAGTTGCGGCATTGTTTTGCTTCCGCATTTCATAGCACTGCGACCACATTGAAACCGGAGAGCCTGTCATCCAAAATGTATGGTAATTTTTTGTTCAGTCAGTTAATTGAACTTGTTTGTCCTCACTGTGTCGAACTCCGTAGGTGCCATGAGAGGAGAGACCAGAATGGCCACCGAACTAAATTATAGCGCTAGTGCCGCCATGCAAGTGTGAATCATCCGATAACAGGGAGCACTGTTTTCGGGCACTGTTTTGAAGCACTATATTAGTGCGCTGCTATACAGGGTGTTCAAAATTAAGCTTTCACTAGCACTTTATAAATAGGCGAACAAAAGAAAACTGGTGCTATTTGTTCTGTTCCTTGAGTAAGAAACAGGTGCTACATGATTAGCAGCACCTGTTTCTTACACAAGTAGCGTAAAGTTATCATCCGGTTCCCTGTCATCGCTGGGTTTGCGTAGCGCTCGTTAAAGCTTAGTTTTGAACACCCTGTATGTCGGAACAGGCCTTTACTAGATAAGTTCCCAAGTTTTGTTGCAAAGGGCTGCATTGTGCGTCTTCCGCCTGTATTTATGCGTAGTCACTTAGAGGAATACCACCTATGAACAATTGACACTGATTGCGCTGCCATTTGTAGCACAGTCTCATCAAGCCCGTTAGGACATATTTCATGGTGCAACAATTCTCTCATTAGGTTGATCGCAAAATACAACTTTTTAGGTGTTTGGGTGGCTAGCGGAGGTCCTATCTGAGCGCCGTCAGGGCCTCGAGGGCGGAGACCTGGCTGCCCTTTTGCCCATCCTCTACCAGTGCTTAGAAGAACGCAGTGCAGACGTTCGCAAAAAGGCTCAGGATTGTCTCCTGCCCTTCATGCTTCATTTGGGCTATGAATCTATGGCTAGGGCCACCACCAAGCTCAAGGCTACTTCCAAGGACAATGTGCTCACTCAACTGGATAAGGTGAATCTCGACGTAGACTTGCGTGCACATTGAATTCTGCTCCTGCTTTTGGTTTTCCTTGGAAGCGGCTGTTCCCGTTTATCCCTGTCTCACGCTATGTTTCATTAAACGTTTATCATTCTTGCTACTGGCAAGTCCTCGGGACATCTCAGCTACACTCCCCCTTACAAATGCCATTATTCCGTCAGGTCCGAAGCCAGTTACCGGCCAAGGCCCCACCACCACAAGGTCGAGCAACCATTGTGCGTGGGGGTACACCCAGCGACTCGAGGGAGAACCTATCTGGAGACAGTGATACCAGGGCTCCCAACAGGCCTGCAAAAGCCGCAAGGGTGAGTTGTGTCTCGGGGCAAGTAAGCCTTTCACGCGAGCCGACTTTTTCTTGACTGTGCAGGGTCCTGCAAAGGGAGCCACTAAGACTGCTCCAAAGAAAGAAGAGGAACCTGAACAAGGGGGACCTCTACTGGTGGTTAATAATAATAAGGAGATCCGCTTCACCTATGAAAGAGCTCTTAAGGTAATAAGGGCCTTGTGTAGTAACAGTTAACTAGAACAGTTAGGGTGGCATGTGCACAGGTACTCAAGTGGAACTTCACGACCCCTCGCGAGGAGTTCTACCAGCAGCTGAAAGAACAGATGGTAGCTGCCAATTGGGCTGCTCCCTTGGTGGCCAATTGTTTCCATTCGGACTTCAAGTTCCACATTCGCGCCATCGACATGCTCTCCGAGTCCTTGAGTCAGGGCCTGGAGCCCACGACTGCCAACCTGGACCTGGTACTTAAATGGCTGGCACTGCGTTTCTTTGACACAAATCCAAGCGTACTACTCAAGGCCCTGGAATACCTGCAGGCCCTGTTTGGGGCCCTTGCAGAGGCAGAGTATCGGATGTACGACATAGAAGCCTCTTCCTTCTTGCCCTACCTTATACTAAAGGTAATTCCAAGGTTGTTCGCTTGCCGAAGTAATTGTATTTTCCATGTTCCTTATGCAGTAGAACCTTGTTGAAGCAAAGTGGTGGTAGTATGGCTTAAAGTGGGACTCGACAACAAAATCACCACAAAGATTGTGGTAGTATGTCCGTAACCTTTGGGATGTCAGGAACATGTGTACAAAATATCGTTCCAAAATTGTACAGATTTTACGCAAACTAATTTGTTACGAAAAGAGCGCTTTGCCTCTTGAAGTGACGGGTGCTGAAAGCAGCACACTGCTGACATCTCTGGCGTCTTTTACCGGCGCTGCTTCATTTGACCTGCTCACGTTTTTGGTCTTGCGCATCGTTCTCTTTACTAGTTTGTTATGGCACTGTACTTGTAAGCAGCTTTGGAGCTGCTGGGTTCCGACAGCAACGAGGGGTTGGACGACGTATGCGTTCTACTTGCTTGCACGAATGGGAAGGAAGATCGCAGTCGTGTTCGTGGCTATCACAAGAACATTGTGGGGAGATCCTACGAACACGAGTTCTTGTTTTTCATATTTTGCCCTTCATCTGTATGAGTTTATGGGAAACCTGGGGTGACACAAAACAATTCATATTACAAATCAGAGCGTGACCTTTCGATCTGTTGGGAATGCTGGTACCGTTCACCATCCGGGGAAGAGTTCCTTTACAACTGCTGTGGAAGGTTAGATGGGACGAGATAATACCAACACAAGTCAGCCGACGTGGAACCAGTGGCATTCCGAACTACTACCACCAACATACCGAGGTATTATGTAGTTGACAAAGAAGCAGACGTCGTGCAAATAGACGTGCACATATTCTGCAATGCTAGCCTCATGGTGCTCTTTTTTTTAATGATTATGATCAACAGAAACACATTTTGCTGCTAGTGGTGATGCCGCTCTGCAAAAATGCCTGTGTGCAAAATAATTGCCAGAGATAAATTTTCGCAGAGTAGCACTCGCGCCTGGCATCGGAGTGAGTGTCCTCTGCGTAACTTTGCCTGGGCCACCTTCTTTGTCGTTACCATACCATTGGGCTTCTTTTGCAAAATGTTATCGACTGCAAATTCTTTATCCCTGTATTGTGACTGACTTGTTGAAATATTTTCAACAACTGTTGTATACTGCTGTCCTTGTATACTCGTGCAGGTTGTGGTAGCAGTGATATTCACTGGGATGCATGAAAGAAATAAAGCATCTTCCAGCCACTATTCAACTGGCAAATGGAGTGGAATAACCGCTAAACCCTTTAATTGGGTGCAGAAAGGACTAGTAGAGGATCCTAATTTGTGGTTTCTTTCAGACAGGAGACTCCAAGGACACCGTCCGCAAGGGTGTGCACGAGATACTGAGGAGAGTGTGTAATGTATACCCTGCGAGCAAACTCTTCGTGTACCTCATGCAAGGTGTTGCTTCCAAGAATGCACGGCAGCGTGCAGGTAACGTATAAACTCATGCGATGACACTCTGACGTGATGTGATTTGAAGAGCGATTGTCAATTCCCTGCGTATAGAGTGCTTGGAGGAAATGGGCCAGCTGATAGCCTCCTTCGGTACCAACGTGTGCGACCCGGCAGCTGCCCTCAAAGAGGTGGCCAAGCAGATCTCGGACAGAGATAACAGCGTCCGCAACGCTGCCCTCAATTGCGTTGTGCAGGCTTATTTCCACGAAGGCGAGAAGGTGTACAAGCAAGTTGGACACGTGAGTCCCTCGAGACGGCGCCACCTAGATGCAGAAGGCCCGCTTAATGCTTCCTCTCCCTCCTTCGCTACGTGGACACAAATATAGTCAGAGTTGAGTCTGCCACAGTGATTCGCCATTCAGTCAGTTCGAGAACTTGCAAATGATTGAAGGTAACTAGACCCTGATGTTTTAGGGTTAAACCCGATTTTTCCTCAAATTTGCACCCCGAATTGAGGTTCACCTATCGAGGGTTAAACCCGATTTCTACCTGCAAAACTGCACCTAGGCTAGGCACCTCAAGGCATCGACATACTAGTTTCTCACAAAATATGCGACTGGCCCCTTACTTCTGGCACTCTGGATAAACGGTACAGTGAACGTTTATTCTACAATAATGCCCGATTTCTCCCCGAACTCAGTCTGATGGTAATTTTTCTGCCCGAATTTGCATGAATTTTCGACATCAATATATTGACCCGATTTCTACCCCCCAAATTTGGAAAAATATAAAACCCGAAAACTTCAGGGTCTAAAGGTAACTTCGCAAATTTATACCTATACACTGAAAGTGAAACACACTTTATGGGACCATTTTGTGCTTTATTTTGTTTTCCCATTTAGTACACGTGTACATTCATTACTCGCAGACGGCAGTGTCTGCTTATGCAGCTAACAGTGGCTCATCTCCATGGCTACTACCGCTAAAAGCACGTTTGCGATTGGCTACAGCCATTGAAAACACGATCCCCATTGGCTGGCTCTTAGTTGTTACATCACGGCGACTAGTCAGCAGGCTTTCTCTGTCTAGGTGGTGTGGTGTGGGTGGAGGTGAGAGCACCCTCAAACTGAAATGTGATAAACGTGACCAATTTCAGTTGTCCGACAAAGACATGTCTCTCTTGGAAGAGCGCATCAAACGGGCTTCTAGGAGCCGTCCCGTGATCAGTCGTCCCGCTCCCACGAGTCGTCCCCAGTCCGCAGTCTTCCCGTCCACCACCGCCGTGGTGGAGGAGGCCGTGGTGGTACACAGGTAAGACACGATGCCAAGAGAATCGGCAGGTCTGACCAGGAGGCTCGACGCCGTAGGCACACCCGTTCCGGGACCGTTACTCGCCCCCTGACGCGCCCTCGTTCCATCGGTCTGGAACTGAGCACCGACGTGGACAACATGATTCGCGAACCGCAGCGCACAGCTCAGTATCGCAACGTGGATGTGGACGACATCCTCAGTGAGCCTGAAATTAACCTTCCGCACAGGTTTGTTTGTTCTTCACGGACGTTTCCTTCACAAGCCAATTGAGAGTTGTTAATTTTTTGTAATTTTTTAAATTAAAAAAATATTTTTTAAAATTTTAATTTAATTGTTTAGGAGGCGGCGTGCAGATAGTCGCGATGTGTCGCAAGTACTCTCGCAGCTCGCTGCTCAGGAGGTGCCCCTGGTTATGGAAGCCCTGCTTCAGGTGGAGCAGATGCTGGATCGTGAAGAGATCGCGTCGCGAGCCGACCAGCTTGTCACGATGCTCTCCCTGCAGTTTCGCCTCGCTCACAACAAACACATGGAGGACGACCACGTGGCACGTGCAGACGTGGTGCAGCTCTACCTGCGGCTCTGCGCACTCCTGCTCAAGGTGGCGTGCACACGCTCTTGAGGTGGCATCACTGCCTCGGTCTAATGCAATCTGGATGTTGTAACATGCGCAGGTGTTCAGCAAGGAGTCATCCCTGGGACGACGTGTGGGGCGAGACGTCCTCCGTGATCTCCTGCCCCACCTCCTGACGGTGCTACTGGATGGGGGGCTGTGTTCGTTGAGGGATGGTGCTCGTGTCACACATTCTGTGAACCGGGTGACCCTGCATGTCATCCTGCATGCCCAACCCACTGCTGTTATGAGGTGATCTTATTGGTTATTGTCGCGCTTTATTTTTATAGCAAACTAAGTTTCCCCTGGGTCAGTGGAATTTACACAGTGTCTCAGCTTGACCTCCAAATGCCACTGCCTTTCCAATGGTCATGACACGCAGCAGACAATGTTGCAACAAAGACTGGGCAGGTTGGTACATACTGCTGCAGGACGTGACGTAACACACAGAAAACGTTTTCTGCGTGTCATGTCGAGTCTGGCAGCAGCAGACAATGTCCCGTCCCTGCAAGCTGTCCAGAGGATTAGCTTTCAGAATGAGGGTGACCCCAATAAACTAGGGAAGACTATTGGCTATGCATTCCTACCCTTCACTTTACTTGAGCGTGTTTGTCGAAACGTCTTGCCTGTGTGTTCACGTGAAGAACGTTGCCGAAAAGTGTGGAACTGTAGGACCATCAGGAGCAAGTCCAACCAGATATTTGGATACATTTTAACTTGAAGGACGTTTCATTCGATGATTTTGTAGCGGCTGACGAAGATGCTGTTGTGGCCCACAAACTGACTGATGTGGAAATCATAGCCGGGTAAAGCACGTCGAAGAGTCTGAAGATACAGCTAGCAATTAGAAGCAGAAGACTGAAAAGATGTGGAGAAGCCTGTTGCAACAAACTTGGAAGCGCTCAACATGGTCCACACGCTGATGCTCGCGGCGGTGTCCGAGGAAGTACTTTGAGGCCTTTATTGATAAGGTCGAAGGCGTAATTGCGGTTATGAGTCAGCAAAAAGATCATTAATTTTTTTCTTTTCTTTTTTTTCAAATACCGTCAACCCTCGATTTGCAAACGCTCTGCATTCTTCTGAAAATCGTTCATAAAACGAGGGGTTCATAAATCGAGGTTCAGCGCATGGGGCGAGATGAAGGTCTCAGAATGACAGGAACTCGATTGTGACATTTCATTGCACTTATCTACTTTACGGTTGCTGATATTCGTTATTTATTTCTCAAAATACGCTGATACTCAGTTTATCACCTGCTATCAGTGCCAATCTCTTAACGCGTCCGTTGCGGCGTTTAAATTGAAATTACTGCCACTGGCATGCCACAGAGCCAAGTTCATTCACTCAAGTACACTCCACATTAATTCATAGCGGCCTCTGTGGCTCAGTCGGTAGCGTGTTCGCCTTCTGATCCCCAGATCGCGAGTTTGAACCCGGCCGAGGACGCCAGCAACTCGGTGGCAGGGTGCAAGTTGCTTCGACACGCCATCTTCCGCGAGGAACGTTAAATACCGGGTGCCGTGTGGCGAGCTTTCATAGCACGTTAAAGAACCCTCAGGTGGGCAAAAACAATCCACAGACCGACCGCTGTGGCGTCGCTCATGATCTCAATTGTCTCTCGGTGTAAACCCCCAGTTATTATTATTATTATTATTTAGGGGTGTGCGAATCCGAATATTTTAAGTCGAAGCGAATATCGAATCGAATGGAGGAAAAAATTCAGAATACCGAATCGAATATAGAATATTCGTGCAAAACTTACAATATGTGACTTTCGCACTAAAAGTTTCCATTTTGTAGCCCATGGCTTTAGTGTAATTTTTCTGGCATTAACTGTGACAAGAGATGTGCAATTCTTCTGCTAACAGCCCCTACTCTTCAATTTTACATGAGACCGCTTCCTGTTTTTCAGGTGAGCCCACACTTACTGGAGTACTCGAGTGGTTACCTTCATTTCAATATTTTATGTCAGGCAGTAGCATGTTATACGGATGAGGCTGTAATTGTTTCAGACAACCACAGGCCATTTGTGAAACAAACGAATTTGCATCCTGCCTCAGCTTTGCCATGAACACCCTTTAGTTTCTTTGCACTCGCCCTAGGAAGTTGCACTACTGAAATTTTAGACGTAAAGGACATCTTTAGGACACTTTTCTTGTTCGTGGGCTGTAGGCATTATTCAAGGGTCCTAACTTTTTAAAAGCAACCTCACAGACATCAAATCAAAGTCCGTCGTCAGCACCGCTCAACAGCATGTGGGAGGGGCGCCACCCCTTCCACAGGCAATGTCTACAAAACTAACTTTGGATAACGTGCCGCTTGTGTTAGTCCTGCAGCAAGGGCTATTTCGTAAAGCAGCCTTCACCTCATGCACGGAAGCATCAGGTGAAGCCCACTTTCGGGTTGTGTCGTTCATATTCGTGGAATAGTCGAATATTCGAAAAATCGAATATTGGATATTCGATTCGCGAATCGAATAGTTTGATATTCGATTCGAATTCGAGAACTCGAATATTCGCACACCCCTATTACATTAATTCATGTGTTAATGACATGGACGACTGTACTCACCTCATTCATAAATCGAGGTAAATAAAGCAATGCATCACACTTCGGAAAGTTCATAAACCAAGGGAGAAATACATGATAAGTGTTTCGTTCCGTGATGAACTACTCCTGAAATGATGGAATACATAAATCGCGGTTTCGTAAATGGAAAGTTGACTTACAGTCAACTCCAAATGCGTTTGGAGTGACCTTACTGTGATACTGATATCATTGGTGATATGGCTGGTGTCATGTTCCGGAGTTTGTGAGCATGGTAGTTTCTTTTGTTGTTGTTTTTTGTATTGTACTTGTACAACGAAAATCAGATATAACGAACAATTTCGTAGTTCCCGCGAAACTTGGCTATGACGAGGTTTGACTATTAAAATGTCAGGGGACTGAAACTGGTGTTTTTGACCTATTTTTGCTGTGCCTAATGAGACTGTAACCTTTCAGTGCACTCATCAAGCACCTACATGACTGTGTGAGCACTATGGGCTCTTCGGAGAAGTACCTCGATCTTGTACTCAAGGTGAGTCTTAACCCGCCTGTGTGGTTATACTTATGTACAGCTCACACACAACCTATACTTAGGGAGTGACTTTTTCGGGTTAAATGCCTTTCTCAGATTCGTGGGGGGGAAATCGGGCGCTATTTTTAAATCTGTAATTCGGGGAGAAATCGGGCGATAATTGTGCCTTCGGGTGTTTTTGTTTCTCCTCTTGTATATTAAGTCCTTCCTAATCTCTTTTTTTTTTTCTTTTGCGGGATCGTGATCCCGCAAAAGAAGCGGAAGATCCAGCGGTAATCTCCGAAGGCATAGACAGTGTTGACACACATGGGTGTATTGCTGGGAACATAAGTGACCCATTCTTACATGTGTTACACGTGACAACCTTTATTTGTCTTCAGTGGAAAAGTCACTTGAAGATTTCAGAGTGACTGGAATTCGGGGAGAAATCGGGTTTAACCTCAAAAAGTCACTCCCTACCTATACTTGGTGGTTATACAACTTATGCTCAAAACTCAGTCAGCATTTTGACATGGTATTTCCTCGAACTGCTGTGCCAGGAGGATCTGAAGTCATCACAGCTAACACAGAACTTTGGAAACCGTGTTGTAAATGCAGAAATATCCTGACACAAACTGCCGAAACACAGATCCTACCGGCTCTACTCTGGCTATGATTTATGTATGATCCAATCAGATTCAACCAAAATTGGTTTCAGTCAGGTTCAGTTCAACCTGATTATACCCAAATTATTGAAGCAAAATATAACCCAAAAAAGTCAGGCTGTAACTACAGATCTATAGCACTGGGTTTGACTGCTGGTATTTAGAAAAAGCTTGCTAGAGGATTGCTGCCATTGTTACATTGCACAGCTGTCCCATTTTCTTGCAGTGCTTGTGGAAGATGATGAAGAATATGGAGATGTACGTGAACGAGTTGCAACTGGACGCTGTTCTCCAGGACATCAATCTCTTCCTAAAGGCATACCCAGCTTCCTATTGGGAAGGTCGACCCTCAGACACTCCTCTGCGCACGGTCAAGACCATCCTGTACAAGCTGTCTGCTCATAAAGGACATGAGGTGGCTTAATAATGTCACATTTATATGTAAAATAAAGTGTTGGTTGAGCCCCAAAGGAACTTTTGTATTGCAGAGGAGAGAAAATACAGGTTTTTTTACAACCACCTGACCATAGAACTCAACTGCAGAAACGGCATCTATGCTGTTCTCGTAGCTTTTACATAAAAATTCTGTAAAGGCTAACAAAAAACACCCTGTATATTTGGGGCTCCTTCTTTGTTTAACACCATGGAAAACTGTGCTCTTTTAGCTTTTGAAGCAAGCAGAACTTGTGCCTGGTAAAGAGGAGTCTCACCTGGTAGAGCAAATCCAGAAAATGCTCAAGTTGCACGCTCGCAAGAGTCAAGTGAACAAGGTAAGGCGAATGTGTGTGTGTGTGACTTTCTCTTATGTGTGACTCTTCCAGCAGGAGAAATCCAACAAGACAGAGGTAAGTGTCTCACATACGTGCTGTGTGTGCACAAGCTTAGTCCAGCACCATGAGCAGTGTCGGGAGCTTGTGGATTCCAATAAATACTCCGGGACAACACTCCTGGGTGCCACTCAGGAGGAGATGATGGCTTGGACCAGCAGCCAGTGGATAATCCAGCTGAATGCTGTAGCTGAAAAATGTGGCCAAGCGAGAACAGATGCCTGGGAAACGGGACCTCCAGTCAGCGTAAGTTCCAACCACCCTTTCTAACTCCCTTAAAAAAATCGGATAACATTTCAGGGCTCGGACTGTGGGGATTATTATGAGCGAATCTTGCAAGAGGTTCAACAGCTCCTTATGCGAAATGATTCAAATATTTAAAGATGGAATAAATATGCTTGTACTGTGTCTCTGTCGAAACGTTGTTCTTCAGTCAATACCTAGAAGTAGATGAAGGATGAGGTGTTTCAATGTGATGAAAGGTCTCGCTACTTTGTAGCTGTGGGGATAAGGAAGTAAGGAAGTCATAAGCTGACCGTATGGGTTGCTGTGTACACATTTTTAAAACTGGGGTCGTATGAACGACAGTATCACCATCACCTCACCAGACCAATCATTATCACATTCGCAAGCCCTGGAATTCATCGGGTATCGTCGACGAATAACCAACTTCCATGAACTCGGCCCTAATAAGCCTCAGTCTTGCCTTTCTTGAACTGGCCTGCTAATTCGTTCTTTCATCTCAACAATCTCCTCTGGCTAAAGGGGTAAGTCACCTGGGCCATTGCTCTCACCATCTCCACTGACCATCTCTGGCCATCGGCAACCAGTGAGGCATCAGTGAGGCATCATCCCGTTCATGCCTGACAGTGATGCTAATTCAGGAAGCCAAGACAGATACGCACGCTGCCATCTGTCATACATCAGTGCATCATTTGATTTCCAAGTTACTAAAAATTTTGCTTTGTTAATTTGCTCCTTTGATCTTTGGACCCAAGTCAACTGCCCAGGCCTTGTGTGGCAACACAGAGAAAGCGGCTACAGCAGCTCGGTTTCCTTGGGCGGTGCAAAACCCTAATGCTTCCTCCACAATTGGACGAGAGGACACAGCACTACAAGTACAGTCAAGTTTACAAAGGATCTATCACTGATGTGACACCATCATTTGTACAAAGCAACCGCCCTGTCGAAGCAGATTTATCGAGCCTCACTCATCCTAACGTGTTCTATGCAATGGTTTATCCTGAATCGCAAGCACGGGGGACTGGTCATCACTACAGTCAGGTTGTAACAGCTTTATCTATCATTGCCGACATAACCAAATGCCCTTGTGGTGGCCCGTGGACGACGTTTACGACACATGTACAGGAACATCCATTTCTACAACCAGGAAAGCAATGGGCGTGGCTGCCGCCAAACACTTACCTGGATATATCACTGCTTATATGCACATAGTAGCAGCTTTACCTTCCCTGTATGCACCGCAAACGTTTCGGCATATTACGCAGGGATATCAATGGTATGGATTTGACCGCGTACCTTATCGTATCGTTTGCGCAGATTGGAGTAGCATAAATTCGGTAGGATTTTGAAGACACAAGATTTCCTGCAAACCTCCAAACCTGCAGTGTTTTCGTAGGTCAGTGGCACATTTTAGTAGATCGGGAGGCGATGGTTTACGGGTGGGGGAAGAAGGGGGGTGGGGGTGGTTATTACAGCTACGTTGTAACACCCTATTCAGCTTCGGCGTATTGGTGCAGCCTTTCATCAAAATCTTGCCTTTGTAGTACAATTCCCCTTCTGCTTCAATACTGCATCTTCATTTCTGGCTTATCCAAAAACCCACATGCTCTGCCAGCTTATGCAGGGGTTTGTTCTTCTGTGGCTCCTACTAGGGTCTTACTACAGCATTCGCCACCTCAGCTGTGCAGGTTTCCGCAAACAGGACATTCTGAGCTTTCCTTTGGATCTTCCTCCTCCTCCATAGAGCCTGACTGCTGCGATGTCCTCTGCTGGGTACTCTGCACCACGCATACCAGGCACATTCATCGGTACAAAGGCATACAATGGATTTGCAATGCAGAGCGCTTTCCAAACTGTTAGTTTTTGCCACAGAAGACAAAACATTGATATATATTGCATTTTCATAATTTGGGACCCTGTTACGCATAGCTCTCACTGAATTTTTGAACAAAAATTCATGGACCTTCTAAGGATCAGCCGTCATTTTTCTGGGATGTAAAACACGGTCTATGAGCAGGGCCTCAAGATGTCACAAAATATTTATAAGCTACACGTATCACAGAGAGAATACTGGGGACTGCACAATAAGTGATCTTTTCATAAATAAGACCGTAGGACAGGAAAAAAAAATTAATATAACAGAAGGTGCCGTTAATTCGTTGCTGCCGATTCCTATTGCGAGGAGTGCTAACTCCCGTGGTTTCCAAACTATAGTCCTAACTCTGGATAAGTGGAATTCGCACTAGCAGCACCATGAGAACAAAAAAATAAAAAGATGTAAAATCAAGGGGTTTCAAGGACCAGTGGGAACCATGGTCATCCTAACATTCTAGGATCATCCTAGCATTTCCTCATTTGATACTGTTGTGATGTACATGAAAAAAACCTCAAAAAGATCACATACTCCAGTAATATGGAGGGTTCAGCACCACAACAGCATCCGGAAGTCATTCTAGCTGTGCGGTTTACCAGGTGGACCACTCCGTGTACTATCAAGGGCGTGCCGCCCACACTGGGAACTCTTCCAGTAATGTCCTCCATGGCTCACTGACTATACCCGGGCCATTCCTTTGCACTGTGCAGGTAATTCCAAACCACTAGTGTACGGCCTCAGCTGATGTGACAAAATTTCCGCTACTTTCCACTTGATTCACTCATGTACTGAAACTACTGCATTTGCATAGGGATGCAAGTCGACTCTCGGAATGGAGTAAGCAAGAGCAAGCACATCTTATTTCTCCAAGGAAGCAGTCTTTTGACTTCCTAGATTCTAAATGCCTAATGTCCAAAAACTTAGTATTCTATATATCTTGTGTAGCGAGAATGGTTAGGGGATATTTACCAGGTATCATTTTTTGTGCAAGCCCATTCTCTATAAAGACTGCTCAGTTTCTTGGACACCCCTCACAATCTTTAGCATGTATGCCGTTACTTGTAACTTGTCTTGTATGTGTACCACAAACCATTTTGTGAAGTCTCCAAAGGAGGACTGTTCAGCATCTATAAATGCATGTGCATTACCTACCCAGGGTGCCTATCAAACAGTATCCTTCAAATTTCCTTACTTTTCCAGGTTTTCCCTCACTGTTTCAAGCGAATTCCCTGACAAAAAAAACAACAGGGAACTTGGTGCCTGCTCCTACGTTTCGATACTGATCCCTCATAAAACATACCATTTATTAAGTGTTAGTGAGGCTATCCTACTTTTCTGCCCCAGAGCTTGTCGTACTGACAAACTGCTACTCGCAGTAACGTTGCTGCGGCATTGACGCTCAACCACCGGTCGGCACTCGCGATTCGCCACGCATCATCACGGCACCTGTCTGTGATTTTCCCTGACAATTCCCTGTTTTCCAGGTTTTCCAGATTGGTAGACACCCTGCTACCAGACATGAGCAACTTAACCGCTATTATTTCCGAAGTTAAAATTTCTCCCACACAAGAAAGTGAACTCCATTTCCGAGACAGCCGCCTTCGAAGGCTGTTTCTGCATGTGCCAAGTATGGTGTCAAAGTTGTATAAGCAACTGTAAAAGTGATAAAACCCCAGTGCTGGGACCAAAACAATATGTAGTACAAAGAATTTTCACCTTATAAGTAGGGCCTGACTTTTTCTGGTTTTATTTTTGGCCAAATTCGGGGGGTAAATATCGGGTGGTATTTTTATTTGAAAATTCGGGTTAAATCCCGTTACGGCATATTCTGTCGCCAGGAATTCGGGTGTATTCGGGTGATTTTTTTTTGTTTAATAAAAATTTGTCTGAACATGGAACTAATGTTTAGCAATGTTATCAAACTTTATCTTAATGCACGCTTATGAGTGTGCCACGCGACCCGGATGCTTTCGGGTCGATTTGGGTTAAACCCGAATTTTACAGATTTCGTTCGGAGTGTAAATATCGGGCGGATATGGGTTTAACCCTAAAAAGTCAGGCCCTACTTATAAGCAAGATGGAAGGTAACCATGCTGAGGGCAGCACACATAAATAGACAACATTTATTTTAATGACTATGATTGGGATTTCATCGCCTCTGTTCTATATACATATTCTACTCCACAGCTAGAGGTAATTTAGTGAAGATGTAATCATGAGCTTCAAAGTGAGGATTGCATTCCTACACTGTCCAGAATGGTGAGCAGTGCTTTTTGGGCAGTGCATCGGTGAGCTGGATTTGACCGCGGAGCAAGCAATTTTGTCATGGTGCAAGGTCATGAAAAACGCATTAGGACTCTGTTAACTGCTTTGCAGATCCAGTAACAAGCATTATAATAGGAAATGTAATACCGTTACAGCCTTACAGTACAAACAATAGTTTTTATTGCAGCTTAATTGAGATTATGGCATCGTATTTTTGTGCATAAAAGTGACAAAGGGTCAGGACACACTCCAATCGCACACACATGTAGGTGAAATGCAAGTGTAATCGCACAAAACATGAAGTAAGCTTTCTGTGTAATACACGTTACTGCATCTCACCAGGTATGCACACAAAGACGTTTTGACTGTTCCTTGCATCAAGAATGGGAGGCTTCAACAAAATAGTCAGCATAACAGCTGATATCATTCGCGTAATACACTGGCGCTGAAACACATCATAAATAAACTAAAGACACACACAAAGGTTATTTACAAGACTAGTGTTCAGTAACACATGCTAATCATTTTGTGCTCTCCTTAATAGAAACTGCAACAGCTACACTCTTAAAAATCAGTTTCACCACATAGCATGCTCCTAGCCAACCATCATCCCGAAAGACAACGTTCTCGCCCCTGATTTTTTGAAAACTTGTGGCGGAGCCTATTTTGTACCCATTACACACGTGCATAATGGATACAGAATAGGCTCCACCTCCCATTTTCAGCAAATCAGGAGCGAGAACGTTGTCATTTGGGATGATGATTGGCTAGGAGCATGCTATGTGGTGAACCTCATTTTTAAGGGTGAATTAACAATACCATACCTGCAATTGACATTGCTTACCTACCTGGGTACCTACAAAGAAACATCCATGCAAAAATAATTGCCAAACATTCACAAAAGAGAAGGCTTAACATGGAGTCAGTTCCGCACTGTACATCAGCCATGTATATAAATACAAAACACCCGCAATGTAGGAATTTCATGAAGGTTCCATCCATAACTGACAATAAAGAATTGTCCTCCGCAGCAACCTACCTCAGCAAGGGACATAGCACGGTACTCAATGTAGGCATGCCAGCATGCCACTTCACTCCACAAAATTTTCAATTTTGCGCCACCAGTCCCTGCCTCGCGTGAAGAGAGAAAGAAAAGTTGTTCTTGCCGTTCTCTAGTACAAATTTAATAATAACCCTTCCCTCAAAATCACTGTTTCATCATCCACTTACTCTCACGTTACCTATGGCAAAAACAGTCAATAAATTTGAAGTCAAGAAAAAGTTGCCAGTCACCTCAAGTTATGCGCGCTTCATTGCACGTTAGATTGTGCGTGCTGGAGAGACACTTTGCGACATTCAAAATTTTTTCCGCACTTGCTTACTATGTGGATGACCAATGAAATGTGGGAAATCCTCCATGCAGGATTTTTTTCTTTCATCGCTCATTCAAATACTAACCCATCAGCCAAATCAAATAATTCAAATGCCACGAATGGATGATCATCGGACTTAGTAAAGAGAGAATCAGCAGCATCACTTTAAGTACCAAGAGAAAGAAATACTTGCTTGAGCATTTGATAACCTGTAGCAATCAAAACGTACCATCTTTAACAAAGTGGGGTTAAATGTGAGCACAAGATGCAGATTTGATCCAGTCCAACAAATGCTGAAACTTTGTCCAATTTCTTCCCGTATGTGAAGGCAGTCCTGAGGATGGTGCTGTAAACACCAAAAGCTGCAGACTTGTTCAATGTATGTACAGTTTTTCTCCTGAAATGAAATCATCTTTATACCACGCGAGTATGTAATACGTAGAAGTAGAAGAAACAAGTATATTCGCAATGACAGAGCACAGATGAAACCCAAAGAGGCAGTCCCAAAACCATGCAGATACATTCCCTGTGCTTAACCAACACCACCTAGATAGAGAAAGCCTGCTTGCTCGTCGACGTGACGTAACAATTAAGAGTTGGCCAATGAGGACCATGTTTTCAACGGCCGTAGCCAATCACAAACATGCTTTCAGCAGTTGTGGCTATGCAGACAAACACCGTCGCCTGCGAGTTGTGACTGAACGTCCCCGCGTGCTAAATGGGAAAACACGGAAATAAAGTGTAAAACAGTCCCAATCTTCTTTCTGATTCTTCTTCTTCTTGATTTTCTTGAAAGCATCTTGCATTTTTTTTCTCTAAATATTAGGTCTGCAGGTTCCAGGTGAGCTGCAATCTTTTGGGGGTTCTCAAATTCACAGAATGATCAATAGCAGACGAATTCTGACTCTTATTTGAAAGAGGGAGAGGAGGCAATGTGCAGGCCTTCTTTATCTAGGTGTTGTTGGCTTAACTCAGGGAGTGGTGATGGCAGTGAACACAGTACAGTAAAACCTCATTAATTCGGATTGCATAGAACCGACGAAAATATCTGAATTCTCCGAATGTCTAATTACTGAACGGGCAACAAAATAAGGGGTGAACTTGCCGTGATCAATGTACCATTATTGCCAAACGAGCTGCGAGAGTGTTGTTTGCTTTGGACAGGAGATCTGAGCCTTTAAGACAACCTTTCTGATTGCCCCCAAGTGCTTGGCTGCTTCTGTGCCTCGTCAGCCGACCGAAGCCGTCAGCCGTACCGAACGCATTGCCAATCCCTGATTACGCCTCCATCAACAGCACATCTCTCGCCACAGATGTTTCGGAAGACAAGTCCATGGCGTTCCTTAAACCGCACAAACCACCCTTCTGATGCTTTGAAGGCCGCAGGCAAAGCTGGCGAAGGGCTTGATGGCAACGCATCAAGCCCTCATTCACAGCGGCTCTCTTTAGTTCAGACTCCACCTGCTTCGAAAAATTCTTCGGTCCCCTTCGAGCTCGAATTAACGGATTGTACCGTGAATTGTGAATTCTGGTAATGGCTATACTTTTATGCAATGAGTCATTTCTGTTTGTTTCTTTGCTTCCTGAAGACTTATTGTACTTTATCTAGTCCACCCTGCTATGCCTGCCAGTGGCAATGCATGCAGTATAAACCAATAAAATAGGGGCACACAAATTAGAAGAAGTTGTGGGGTCCCTCCCATTCCTTGTTCAGTTTCTTTCCAAATTCGTGTACCGTGAACTTCGGGGGTCATCTTAGATTCGAGAAAATACGGTATTGCGAAGAAGTTTGGAGTTTCGGAAACGGCAGGGTGAGGCATAGTCAAGATGCGAGCAACTGTCGAAGATGCTGTTGCAGGTGGGTGCAATGCAAAGAGACGAAGAATGAGGACATCCCCCAACGAGGACATTGATACAGCGCTGTTGAAGTGGTTTGGTCAAGCTCGCGCAATGAACATCCCCATGTGCGGCCCACTGATGAAAGAGAAGGCCAATGGCTAAGGCTATCGTGTGTTTTCATGTAAATAAGGTGTGTGTATTCCATTACAACCAATATCTGCTGCTTACAGGCATTCTGTGGGTCATACGTGCCAGAAAAAAGTGAACTACTGATATAGTGAAGATTTTTCATGGACCGGACGACTTCACTATAAAGGGGTGCTACTGTATTATTAGAGCCTGAAGGTTTAGGGTTTTACCCGATTCTTCCCCGAATTTTCACCCCGATTTGAAGGTTGCCTCTTTAGGGTGAAACCCGATTTTTACCCGGGAAATTGCCCTCACTGGGATGTCTGTAGCAATGCACTAATTTACTTGTTTGGCAACAAATGCAGTTACATCACCGTCTGTACCAAACCACTACAGTTAGTTTGAGTAACTGAGCACGATTTCTCCCCGAATTTAGCGTACTGAAAGTTTGTTCACCCGAATATGCACGAATTTATAGCACACGTTTATTTACCCGATTTTTACATCCCGAATTTAGAAAAAAAATATTTCCCGAAAACTTCAGGCTCTGTGTATTATCATCTGTGACATTGGGTCAAGGCCCACCCAGCACAATACCGGCCGTACAGTGCACAACGTGTGGGCAGGTCACAGCATGGTGTAGTGTGGTGTGATGTGTAATGTACATGATCTGTGGTTTAGTAACGTGTACGAACGTAACCATCAACGTCTCGTAACGAAAAGCCGTGGAGCTTTGACGTACCACCAGGCGGGGGAGTCGCCAAGCATATATCGGGAGAAGAAGAGCCAATGGGCCCTTCAGTACTTACACTATGATTGCCTCGATGCTTTTCATTTAGCCACTCAGGCCCAATTCAATCTGGCATGTCAATTGCTAGTGCTGGCATGATGGGCCTAGGCTCGGGCTGCGTTGTGACCCTGGGCTTTTGGAAAGGAGGTCCCTTGGACACGTCCCCATGAGGAACAGTGACACCCCGTTCCTCCACTTCGTTGTTGTGTAAGCTGTAAGAGATGTTCCCATACTCCTGGAGCAACGGACATGCGCTCAGGAGGAAGTGGCAGAAGTCCTTGCGGATCCCGAACCACCCTGAAATATTTATGAAGGTCAATATCTACAACCGCAATTGCAAGCAGGGTTTCAGAAGATACTCCAATGTACAGTAGAATCTCAATGATATAATCGGAGATTATAGTATTTGTGAAATGTCCCGGCCTGAATGCTCATCTGTAGTGGGTCACGTTTTGGGATGCTACGAACACTTTTTCCGGATGTGGTGAATAATACGAACGGGTGAGACTGCACGAGAGTTGAGCACATCTCCCGTGCTCGCTCCAGAAACAATACGGCACTCACGACGTTTGATACGGACAACGCTACACGAGTCCAATCAATCTGAGATCATCACAAACGACGCAAATGTTTTGCATTGCTGACGCAGGACGTTTGAAGCACTGCAACGCAGTGATGAAAGAAATTAGTTCCGGGTCGTTGTGGATGATACGAGCAGGTGAGACGCAGTGCGCATATCTCCCTCATTCGTCTGAGTAAACCACATGAGCGTGATTTTACGTGCTCTAAAAATGTCTACAGGTCGATCCTGGTGAGATTTTTTTTTCTTTTCTGATATTTTTCTTTATTTTTCTATCTAGACATTTGTCTAGTTTTTGACTGTGATACCCTTGGTATCCACCCTGCTCTAAAAGGGATTACGCGAACCTGAACCTCAACCTGGGAAGGCAACGTTAGAGACTTCTAAGTTAAAGTACCAACTTCTCTGATCACAAGTAGAAAGAAAATACGTAGTGAGTACGCATTTCCTGCACATTGGTTTACTCATCTACAACATTTCTGATAATACAAATTTCGGATGACACGAGTACTGCAAACGTATTTTTATTCGCGATGTATTAATTCTCGCGAATTTCACGACCGCTTAAAAAATCGCGAAAAATTGTACTCCCGAACACAGCTTGACATTCATCCCGCTGAAGAAAGCAGACCTGGAATCGCGAAATTAAATACTCGCATATAACTTCCCAAATGCGATTCGTGAAAATTAATACATCGCGAATAAAAAAATACGTTTGCAGTAGTTTCCGGCACTCGAGATATCCGTGTCCTTGAGATTCTACTGGAAATGATATGAGAGTTGCGTACAGTGATTCCCGCCCTTTGATCCAAAGGAGAGAAGGATGAGCACCAGGAAAGTGACGTAGAGTGGAGTACACGTCTCTGTGTAGCCCAATCCTTCGTCGCTGTCCAATTTGTTTGACAGCAACACCTACAGAGGAATTCACATACAATATGAGAACCCCATAAATATGACAATACAATCACTTTTAGAAAAACTACTAAAAATCAACCATATGTAAACTTTTGCCAATCACCTTAAGCCTCAGTAGGAGTGATGCAAAACTATCGATAGTCGTACGAGAATCAAACGATCGATAGTAAGAAAACTATCGGTAGCACTATCGATAGTCTGCTATCGGAAGACTATCGGGGAGCAGATAAAAATGGAAAACGAAAATGCCTCACTCCTACACGTTTTACAATACAACTCAGAGCAACTGCTCCCAGAAAAAAACTCACATAAACATGGCTCCGCGCGTTCACACTTAACATAACGCCAGCTATAACGAGGATGAGGAGGTATGATGCCACATCACCGATGACAGTAGAACCTCGCTATAGTGAACTCGCATGTAGTGAAGAAACGGATGTAGTGAAGAAACGGATGTAGTGAAGAAACGGATGTAGTGAAGGGAAATCTCGGTTCCGATTGAATGCCCATAGACGCCCATGTATTCGCAATCCGTTTATAGTGAAGACTTTTCTGGGCGAGAACCGGATGTAGTGAAGAAAAGTCGTCCGAAACTTTGAGATTTCCCCGAAAAAATGACTCGTTCCGCCATCGCAGTCGAAAACGGAACTCATGCAGCGCCGCCATGTTCCGGAAGTTGGGCGTGATCAATGACGTAGGATGAAAGGCGTGGTCATGAGTCATGACCAACCAGCCAGGCTCGCCATTTTGTTTTGTTTCGCGTTGTCAAAAGCACCATGCATTGCGGTGCATTTTGAGCTTCGTAAGCGTGGCAATGCAATGCATGTCGAAGAGAAAGGTGCTCACTGTCATCGAAAGACAGCAGCTGCTTCACGACGTGGACGCCGGAACACTAAAGCGCAAGGATATTGCGAAGAAGTTTGGAGTTTCAGAAGCGGCAGGGTCCGGCATAGTCAAGAAGCGAGCAACTGTCGAAGACGCTGTTGCAGGTGGGTGCAGTGCAAAGAGACAACGAATGAGGGCATCCTCTTACGAGGACATTGATACGGCGCTGTTCAAGTGGTTGGTCAAGCTCGCGCAATGAACATCCCCATGTGTTACTGCACCACCTTAGTGCACCACTTCAGATAGCACCAGTTCCAAATGTACTTGCTATCATATGTTTTCAAGTAAATAAAGTGTGTATTCCATTACAACCAATATCTGCTGCTTACAGGCATTCTGTGGGTCATACATGCCAGAAAAAAGTGAACTACTGATATAGTGAAGACCTTGATATAGTGAAGATTTTTCATGGTCCAGACGACTTCACTATAAAGGGGTTCTACTGTATAAGGAGAACTCGTTCTGGTTCGCCGGTCAGTGGGAGTCAGCACCTTGTCCCTTTACCGCCGTAAACCAGTTTTGCCAGTTCTCCCGGAGAATTGGGGATAGAAGAAGCGGCCGAATCACACCGAAGCATTACCGAGCAAGGAGAAAGGTTTTTTCAGAACCCCAAACAGCCGAGTAGCAGACGACAGCGGAGTAGCAGACAACATTTCTCCAGGCCAATCAGCGAGCGTTCTCCTTATAGCGTCAGCGCGAGGTTCCAGGCAGATCACAGGCTGGTACTGCTCTTCACCACCGTTGCGCACGGTCGCTTTTTGCAGCGTATTTTAAATTCAATTTCTGCGATAATTATGACTCTGTCGTGTGAATTGCTTTGCATGGTGCATCTTACTGGCCTACTTAACAGTTTTATAGGAAGAAAACAAGGTGTTAAAAATGACTTCTGTGCTACTTTAATGGACCTCCTTAGACCCTTGTTTTTTTTGTTTGCTTTTCAAAACTGTGGGGCAAAAATTTTGTTTTATGTTAGAAATTGTAAAAGAGGTTAAATCTGGCACTATCACGCGAGAGAGCAGATTTTGGTGTGGAAAACAAAAAAGTGAAACAAGAACATGCAAAATGGCAACAGGCAGCTCATGAATTGGCAGGTTCAGTTCTTGGATTTTTCCAGGTTTTCCCTGAACTGACGGTCATGAAAATCAGTGGGTGAAAATGCATTTTACTTGGTTTAAAGTCAAAGCATAAGAGCCTACTTATAATGAACCTAACACAAAGTGTCTTAACTTTGTACCTAAATTTGATCATTCCTGTGAAGTGGTGCACACGTAAATATTGCCCCGTAACGTGCGAAACTAAAGTTTGGCGAAGTAATAGAGAAAGCTGGGGTAGCTGGCTACATAGTGGGATGACGAAGCAAACAAGAACATTAAATACAGAACAACAATTATTGTTCCGCATTCCGCAGTACTGTTCTGCGGTTCGCCAATATCAAAGTTCAGTGGCTCTATGCAGCAAGACACAGTAAAGGAGAATCGCAGTAACATCTCTCACCAGAAAGACGAGCAGGGGCCCCACAATCATGCTGTAAGATACTGCCGAGTGGAGACTGGTACGTCGTTGTTCCGGACTGATTTCCGGCGTTCGGAGAAGAATACTGGCAAAGATGATGGCATACAGGACACCGATGACGGCCAGGCACATGACAATCCACAAGGGCACAAACACAACCTGCAGTACAGTCGAGATGTTTCCAGGGCCAGAAGATATTACATGTAATAGCGCTGTATGCAAATACAAAGGAGACGTACCACCCAGCTCCATGTTATAAACTTGTCAAGTTGTAGTGCTAGGAAGATGAACTGTAGGACATTTACAGAGCAGAACAGCTCCAGCTGTGAAACAAGAAAGCATTATGAAGCCTGGCTGGGTAACATGTTATGACTGCAGCACACACACACACACACAAACAAATAAAACAAGGCAATATACCACAGATAAAACGCAAAAGAAGCAGGCAATTTGGTAGTCTGACAATCTTTACTGAAATGCCTTTCCCGGATTTCTTTTTCTTTCTTTTTTTCGGTTGGGGTATCGAAGGATTAGGTATTCGAAATCTATAATTCAGGATGAAATTGGGTGCTATTGTTACATCGGATGTTATCGGATGATTTTTCTTCTTTCTGTCCAACAAGCAGACCGCAGCTAAAGGTGCATGTATTGGTTAAACATGCATTCCTCACGAATTATAGTCACAAACACCACATGTTGCAACATCAAATGCGTTTCTCACAGTTTATTGGTGCACTCCAATAGTATATACATGAGACGCACGTACAGATACTGTAGCTACTAAACAGTGTACATGATTGGACTTTGGAGCGAACTCAGGGTTAACCTTAATTGGTCCTCAATTGATTGGTGAAACAATAGGGCATAACCAGAAAAAGTCAGACCCTAGATATAGGTAAGAAACAACATTTCACATTATCGTAAAAATCTACACATAACACAACATAAATACGAAGAATGAGACAAATAAGAGCTCCACAGTTACAGGAACGCTTGCGTGCTGTTTTGTTAGTACTATACATAACGTGCCTAAAAGTCATAATGGCTTCAAGCTTGTCTATAGTCTACTCGAGCAATATGCAGCAAGTCCACGTTTCCCTCCAATTTTCCCCAATCACAGTGTTTCCAGCATGTAAGTTGGACACCACTAGTTTGCCTGCTTCCTTTTTGTTTTATCTGGAAGCCTTTGAGGACCATCGTAAGGCAACCAACCTCAAATGAGCGGTCATGCTTCACTGCCCAGATGCAGACCGCAATGGAGAAGACGGAGATGAAGACGAGGGGGATGAAGATGAGTGTCCATAGGTGACGGTCATTCTCGAGGTTGTCACACACGAGGACCTCGAACACTAGCAACAATAGCTGCAGGAGAAGGCTGATGACCATCGCCTTGTAGTGTACGTGTCCGTCGCTTTCCGTCCTGCATCAGATCATGCATCATCATCATCATCCTGCGCAGGGCTTGTTAGGAAGTGAGGGAAGGTACGGCAAAGCGGTTATACTCACTCACGTCAATGTATATAGTGTTGTCGTTTTATTGTGTTTATACTTTCTTTCTGTACGCATTCATTTTTTTGTATTGTTTATTGTAACACTGTGTACACTGCTCTATCACACTTCAGCATTGTTTATCTGTGTATAGCAAAGATTCCTTTCTTAATTATCACTGTATTCCCCCAGCCCCCTGTAATGTCTATTAGAACCCTTGGGGTACTATGAAATAAATAGATAAATAAATAAACACTAATGCTCAATAATTTTTTTCGGCACCTTAATGTGCATTGGCATGCAAAATTCTACGCTTAAAAGAGACTTTGATCGTCTGGCAAACCACCATTAGTGTGCCATAGTGTGGATTATTAGAGATATTTTACGCAAACAATGTGTTGCAAAGTAACCAAAAGTTCACCCTTTGCAAAGTGGAAAGTATGTACACTCTCTTACAGCGATAATAAAAACTTTCTTTTAAAAGTACATTATGAGTAGCCATAAAATGTTGTGTTCTTGCAGTTCCATCCAAGTTCGAAGCCATTTGTCATCAGTCCATACAGGCACACGTCGCGAATAAATATCAATTTTTGTTAAGATACCTAGAGTTCTAGATACCTTACAAAATTAGTGACGATTTTCCACTTCGACCCTCACAGGTTGCCTAGCAATCAAATGTACTCCATGTTTGATATAACTGCAAAAGTGGTAATTCCTGCCATTAGATCTTTACAGCATAGCCACTGCTTGAAGTTACCATAATTCAGTGAAGCATAATCCAGTGCAACTATAATTTGTTTCATTACTTGCAGACTTTATGTGATTGTGCACCATTTTAGTGACAGTAGTGAAAAACATTATTTGATTACTAACATCCAACACCTCCATGCACCAACACGAAATTTCGTCCACACATGCAACTAGTTCCGCTGGATGAACATTCTGCATGGGGTGACGATGACGCCAACATCAAGTCCAGAAGGGAATTTTTCCGTACTGCCCCACTTTCCCCTACTCCTCTAGCTAAAATGTACTAAAGTTTTGTAGTATGCACAGCATCTAGTATTGCCTGACCTTCACTTGAAGTGCAACTTTGAACTAAATCTTGTATCTTCAGAATCCCGCCAAATTTATGTCATTACAATCTATGCCCCTCACATGTGTTCTCCCAAAATATTCTTTCTCTATGTGATGCAGAACTATCACAAAAATTTCTAGTTCCGAAGAGTACGATATCATATTGTGCATGTTAGAAGACTTCAGAAAATCCCAGAAAGCTTAGTGCCGCTTTGAACTATGGGAACTTGCTAGGAGGAGAAGGTCTCCAAACTGTTTTGATTGCTCCTCTCTCGGGCCATTCTCCATGAGGTGTCAAGGTCAGCGAAAACGAAACGCGAAGAACTGTTCTCCCTTCCTCATGACAGTAACCTCCCAGGATGCAACACACACTGGGATAGCATTCTCCAGTAGCCATATTGGTGGCTGAATCGGCATTCTGTCAAGTTCGTTTTCGGGTTCTACCCTAAATGACATTGATGTAAATCAGAAGGAAAAAATGGGTATTACTGGGTTTCCCCTTAAGGCACAGCAAAGTTGTCTGCACAGAAAATTTTATCCAAAATGGGAAGATAGTAATTGGAGGATTTCAAACATTCAAAAGGGCAAAATTCAAGGAAGGTTCAAAGATTATTTAAACAATCCCTGGAGTTTTGAATGATGGACGCAGCTTGACAAAGCCTGAAATATGGAATTACACAGTATTTCAACTCTAATCAAAAGAAAGGTCTCTTTAAAACTGGATATGTTCGATGCCACATGCATAGGCAAAAATTCCACAACAAAAAGTATACAAGTAGGTGCCGCTTTATACACGGATCTGTACGTGCATATCTGCATGCATGTTGTATGTATCCTGTATACCCACATACAGGATGCCCCATATATACCTGTATTCGCTTCAGTTACGGATCTCTTTGCTTCGTATTGACTTCTAAAATCACTATGGTATGTTATCCACCACTGACCTGTACTGTGGATGAGTCCACCATACATAGCTGCCAACAGTAGCTCCTGTGATGACCACAAACTTCCAGATCCAGAGTGGCATAAAAACAAGCCAGTAACTCCAGGAAATGACGCCATCAAGCCGAAGAGCAAACAAGATTGTGAATGCCAACAAACAACAGTACACTAGAAAACGACTGTTGGAAGAAGAAAAAAAGTCATTATGAGGCACTTTTCCCATGAGGTACCATGCAACAACTCACTTCATTTCTGTATGGTCAGGCATGCATTGCATATTTACTCTACATAACCACAGTTACTGTAATACCCTTTAGCTCTGAGAACCCAATTTTTCAAAGTCAGTCAAAGTACAGTTCTGAGTGCTAAAATCTGTGGCTTGCTTTGTGATAAGTCCAGCACATTGTACATGTTTGTGCTGCAAAGTAATCAAGGTCCGTACTAGTAACCTTTGCAACCAATAGTGAAAATAAAGTTCACGACTACAGTAGTGACTGTCCTCGTTTGAAATTTTCACTTACTCATATATTCCCAAATCTTTCGCAAAAATTAGGGGCTCGCAAACATTACATATCTTACACTATTTGCACACATACGTTGTAATACTGATGCCCGGCACCCAAGCAAGGTTGAGTAAGGATGTGGTCTTCCCTGTTTTTGTAGGTGCATTGTAACTTTCCGTTCACATTTACAACTACTTTGATATTCCAGCTGCCAGGACACATATATGTTCCAGGATGTCTGTGTCCAGTGTTATCATCGAAGTCTCCATTTACTAACATGTGCACATATGTGTGCATCCACACTTTCAGAGACCTTCGACCACTGTAAATGGCTAGAAGCTGATTTGCTCAATTAATGTACACTGAATTTCATTGAGGGAATATGGAAGTGTCCATCTTGTTACGCTCAAACTCTGTAACCTGGCATACCACACAACTTTTGGTAGACATTACTATTGTGCAGAAAGAAAAACGAAACACTATAATAGAAAGCCGCACCATGTATCTGTATGTCCTATCCTAGAAGATTCCATTGTACTGTGCGTGCTTAATGAATATCTCTTGGCCACAAGTAATGTGACATGCAAACTTGTACGAGACATGAGCCACAATTCACAGACAATTCGAGAAGTAGGTATTGGGAAAGCATTGAGGCTATTGCATGTGATGCTGGAAAGCAGAGCCACATCGAAATGGAACATTTGTGTTCCTTCTTTTCATTTCTGTTTGAGATATGCTACCACCATTACGCAGGACTACCTGTAGCTGTGAAATTAATATCACGCAGACACAGGGAAAAAAATTACCAAATATCCCACTCGAACTGGTCATTCAGAATACTGGGAGGAACCCAATTGAATTTTTGTTTGATTTATGCATAATGACAGTCTTGGAAGAAAAAAGAAATAAAGGATGAAGGAATGGCTGCCAGTTTCAATTTTCTTGTATATGACTTCCCACTATGTATGATAGGTAGGCCTGAGTGATGGGCAAGACACGTAAACTTCGTGTTGTGTTGTTTACGTGTCTTGCCCATCATGGAGTTTATCCACTATGTATGACTTGTGCAAATATGAAGTAAGTCACACTGTAAAGAACCCAATGTGGCTATGTCCCGGTTTCACCAATGCCGACTAAGATTTCACATTAACATTCATCACGTCACCAACTAACATTTGTAAAAAAGAGTTGAATGTTAATTTCAAGTTCTAGCAACCCTTGATATCGGTGCCTATGCCGAAACCGTACGTGCCTGAAACCGTGCCTATGTAATTCACCATCCTGTAACATTATGTGAAGCTAAGGAACGAATACACAGTAGGATAATGAAAAGTTGGAGTCCTACTGGGGCACGAACTACTGTCACATAAGTAGGACAAATCACAATTATCATTAGAGTAGGGCAATAGAATGTAGGTTATCTTACCAACATTACATCTGCAAATAATAAATCACTTTCATTCATGTCACTTCCCCTTTCATATAACGCTGATACTATTTGGAAATAATCTCAGGCTTTCGAGTCAGACTTGAACAACGTATACAAAAGGACGCATAAAATGTTAGCATATGATCCACGCAGCGGCTAACAGCACTTACAACTGCACATGATAATGATACTGTCAACGTAATAACACGAAAACGAAAGGAGACGTATCATGTTCCAACTTGAACGTTCAAGCTCCGGAACACTCACCTAGGATTGAAGTCTTCAAAAAGACTTTGCAGGTTCATAACACCACCAGCTGCCTAACTCTTCGCGTGGACCTTAACGCCATACGATATACTAGGCCCTTTCGAAGATAATTTTATAACAGCGTCGGTAAACAAACATCTATCTTCAAGTCAGTGTTACGAAACACTGAGTGACCGTGCTGTGAAGCATATTCCGTCATTGGAAACACGAAATTCGAAGCAGATTACAATTATACAGGATGCACGAACATCATTTCGATTTTTCAACTGACTGTTATATTAGCGCCTTCAAGCTAAGTATAATCAGCACGCTTGAATTTCTGTGAAAGTCACACAGTGTTGCAGAAAGCTTAAGCTGCCACACATTTTAGACGATGCACTCTCGACACCATGAGACTACCCAGACAGGAAACCGGAACCAGCAGTGCGCTGCGCAGCGCCGAGTTCGAGAGTAAATTCATTTTTTCCGGTCTTTTTGATCCTAAATTTTGCAGCGATGGCTGTCGGTAAAAATAAGGGTTTATCTAAAGGTGGCAAAAAGGGAGTCAAGAAGAAGATGTAAGTACAAATAAATATCTCATTTTGAAGCGATATCATTCCTGATGCACCTGTGCTAGGAGTTTGTTCAAAACTAAATTGATTCGTCAACGATTAAACACGATCGTTCACGGTGGTGTGGCTGCTAGCATCGGTGCCGTTTCTCTTCGTGTTGCTTTAGCGCATTGACTCATGTATCGTGTTCATGATTAGATGCGATCAGTATGGTTTCGGTAGTAAGGAGAATTGTTGATTTTTCTCCGTAGTGTTGACCCCTTCACTCGCAAGGACTGGTACGATGTCAAGGCTCCATCCATGTACAGTGTACGAAATATCGGCAAGACCTTCGTTAACAGGACGCAGGGAACAAGTAAGTGGTCAGCAAAATACGTTACGTACTCAGTTTTTTTTAAACAACTGACGTAATAATGTTGAAAGCTGCATGTCTGGGCCTGCACTGTATGCCCTCACGCCCCTGGTGGTTGAGACCTTTCAATATGCGCTAAAAACGTTCCCGTGTGCTAGGATCTAACTATTGGCAAACGCTTAAGCTGTACACATAACCCACGATGTTGCATTGTTTGGAGGCTCACAAACTGCCCTGCACGGCCAGCAGTACCTCAAACTATCTGCAAACCTCAGACTGCTGAGAGAAGCATTCATTTCTGGACGGTGCCATAAACTGCCTGTGCAATCTATGTGCTAACAGGTTACCTCATGAAGGCAAAAATGGTGCAGTGGCTGACCTTTGATTTTCTTTGCTGCATCGCTCGTGTAAGGTGCTTTGGATGATAAACTACCAACTAACAGCCTAGCAGTGTTTCCCATCTGGTCTACAAGTTCGAACGCCTGTGGCAATTGGTGCAGAGTTGTACATTTCAGCTCATGTTAGAGAAAACAGCTGGTACATGTTGAATCTGTGCCTGTGTCATAATTTGTGTGCAAATGTTATTTCATATCATAGTTTTCACTCTGTTGTTGCCCTGTTTGTTACTTTTCAGAAATTGCTTCCGAAGGGTTGAAGGGCCGTGTGTTTGAGGTGTCACAAGCTGACCTCCAGAATGGAGAAGATGCTTTCCGCAAGTTCCGCCTTATTGCGGAAGAAGTCCAGGGGCGCAATGTCCTCACCAACTTCCACGGCATGGACCTGACAACAGACAAGCTTCGCTCCATGGTTAAGAAATGGCAGGTATGTACACATGCCTGTAAAGTAATAGAAAAAGCCCCTCCAAAACACCTGCATTACTGTCATTTTATGTCCTTAGCATAATGTAATGGACCCTTCCTGCCATAACATTATTGACTTCATAACATTAGACTTTCCTTTAGTCATCACCCCAGTTCTGCATGGTCATCGCCATGTAGTAATGTTCTCATACCCTTCTGCAAGGTTTTACAGAATTGGCTGTATTTTCGTTATGTGTACACTCAACGCACCCAAACCCTCTGCCTTAAGCTTACATGCTTTTGGTGGTTCTAAAGATGTGCAACAACATAGATTCCTGTTCACCACAGGCCAGTTTCATCTGCTGTGCTGGCTTTCCATTGAAAGCAGGAACAGATTTTCTCTGACATTCATTGTGAGTGTATGTTGATCCTGCACAAGTTTCTTTTCTTTTTTGTGTGTGTGAGTTTAACAGGAGTCAATAAGGTTTATAGCCTGTTGCGAGAATCGACAAGCTGGTGAACAAAATGATCAACTGTACTTTTTGCAAACATTGCTGGGTATGAAAAAGCTATAATATTCAGTTGTATGTGCAGTATAGAACCTAACATTGTGGTACACTTCAATGCCCAAAATTTGAAGTTGATGCACACTTGGTGCTTCTGTCATGGTGTGTGTGTTGACAAGCTCTTCTTTCTCGCGTCAGACTCTCATTGAGGCAACGGTCGATGTGCGAACGACAGACGGCTACCTGCTCCGTATGTTCTGCATTGGCTTCACCAAAAAGTGCTCCAACCAGGTGAAGAAGACCTGTTATGCCCAGCATAACCAGGTGCGCCAGATCCGCAAGAAGATGACTGAGATGATGGTTCGTGAGGTGTCCACCTCAGACCTCAAGGAGGTCGTCAACAAGCTGTAAGTCCTCTTGCAGCTAGCTCCGTTAAAATGCGTAGACAATGCACACTAACCCTCCGCCTTAAGCTTACATGCTTTTGGTGGTTCTAAAGACGTGCGAAAGCATAGATTCCTGTTCACCACAGGCCAGTTTCATCTGCTGTGCTGGCTTTCCATTCAAAGCAGGAACAGATCATGTCTCTGTTATATTCTTTGTGATGGTATATTGATGCTGTTGTGATAGTTGACAAGTTGACACACATTGTGATAGTTGATAGTTTCTTGTGGATGCTTCTTTGTATTATAATTAGAGCCTAGAATCAACTCTTTCTCTCTCTTTTTTTTTAAGGTGATGAAGTTAGAGCCTAGAGCTGTATGAATATTTGAATTTTTTTAATATCAGTGTGAATGATTGTGTGTTTTATTTCCTTTCGGAATCAAATATTTAAAATTCTAACCTTCATGCAGCTGAGGATCAGTGGCAATGCAATTTCGAGTGCATCAAAATGTCCATAGATTTGGTCTTTGAAAACACACGCTTTCTTCTAACACCTGACCAGCCACTTCAACGACAAAGCAGTAGTCACCACACTGAAATGAATGTTTTGTGTACAAACTTTTAACGCATCCTCACTCAACCACACAGACTGCTGTTGTTGCTTCTTTCACACAGATGTGTCCCAATTTCAGAAATTGTGTTCAAATATTGCAAACAATGTTGTATGCATGTACACAGTGTACAGCTACTATAGTAATTTTCATGCTCTAGAAGCACATATAATATATATAGCTAACAAAAGCAAAATTTTGTTGTTGGCATTTCATCTTTTTAAGTTTCATATGTCACTTTTATGTTTTTCGTGCTGCTGACATAATATACTTGAGTCCACATTTTGCACTATATCGTGACCCATATAGCTTATTGTCACTGGCACTTATTTTGGCAGCATTCCCGAGAGCATTGGCAAGGACATTGAAAAGAGCTGCCAACGCATTTACCCACTGCATGACGTGCTTATCCGCAAGGTGAAGGTGCTCAAGAAGCCAAAGTTTGAATGTAAGTTACTCACCAGGTAGCGTGTCGTCAGGGTTAACGTACGGTTATTGTTTCCAGTGGCCAAGCTCTTGGAACTGCACGGAGAAGGGACCAGCAAGGGTGGCGTAGCGTCTGCACCAACAGGAGAGGAAGGTGTCAAGGTCGACAGGCCCGAAGGCTATGAGCCTCCGGTGCTTGACACTGTCTAGGTACAGAGCCGTTCAATAAAACATAAGCTTGGCACATGTACCAGCTCATGGCGTAGCGTAGTGTTTCGTTGTGCAGTGTCGGAGATGGTTGACGTTGACACTTGGCGAAGCATGGTTTTATGGGTGCTTGGTGGTGGCATCTTGTACGCTGATACGACAAACCTGTTGCACATTTTGATTGTGTGTTTTATAGGGCAGACATCAATCATTGTAGGGTGATGTGCCGCCTATCAAACCGTCGAACCGAAACCAGAATTAACCGTTATTTTTAGCTGGAACTGAACCGTTTAAAAAACTTACCGGTTTTAGTGGCTACCTAGAATTTTGTAGTATATTAGAACCAGGTAATTGAACTGATGTATGTGAACTCCGGAGTTGAACCAGTATTGAACCCGAAATAAACCGAAAGACATTTGGGTTCGACGCTCTGCCGCCAATACTGTGCAGCATTTTGCAAAATTAATATGGCAGTCCACGGTACTTTAAGATCATGGAGGATCTGCACCTAACTCGCGTTAACTTTTCTACCATGAAGTGCGAGGTATTGTCAAGTATAAATTTCTAAAGATTTCTTCACACATAACTGGCTGTCACAAGATACTTCTGTTGTGTGTGGTATAGTGCGTTCATTTCACTGCCTGCAGCACTACATTTTGTATGGACAACATAACCTAGCTCATGTCTCCTGTGCAGGTGATTTGCAAATGTTTTAAAAGTTCTTCCATTCCCCATTTTTGAAGTAGCTGCGTCACTGCAACAACCTGCATGAGTGTAAGATTTGACATCCCACCAAAGGGCTGATATGATATAACGTCTAGTGAGGTAGCTATAGCGTGTTACTGAAGAAATTAACAATGAAAGATGGAAGTCACTGAAAAGCCAGCTGTAGGACACGAACCCACATCTTCTGGATTGTCGGTTCAGGGCTCAACGAACTGAGCTAAGCTAATACACCTCGCCAGCGACTTCCAAGGGCATGTCATCTGAAGGGACACATCAGCCACACACTCTCTCTCTCTCTTACATTTCTCTCACTCATACAGACAATCGTATGACGGGATCGACGAAAGCGGCAACTGTTGAACATGAGAGAACTGATGTTCTGAGGCTGGAACAACATAAGACAAATACACACAAAGCCTCAAATTGCCTAAGAAATTAACGATGGAAGTCCTACAGCTGGCTAACCTTTTCAGTGGTTTCCATCTTTCGTTGTTGTCATCGCATCAGAATATCAGCTCTCTCGTGTTACTGAAGTTATGAGCTGTCCATATTTGTGAGTGTTTCAGGGCCACCTCCATGTATGACTATATATATCTCCCACCGACATAGATAACAGTATGGTTAGAGCCTTGTTTTATGCAGGAAAACCAGCTTGTACACCCGATTGGCATTACTGTTACTCCGGGTGAAACTTGGAAAGACCACAGTACTGAACACATGGCACAGTATGATGTTATAAAGGCACGGGTGAATACAAAGTACTAAGCACCACCTCAAGACTGAGCTCCAGCTGTGTTTGAGATCTTGTCTCTGTCATGTCTGGTTTTCCCCCGTCTCAAGGTTTCAGTAATGGATTACGAAACCGGCTTCCTAGGCTGTGGAGCGACTCCACCATACCCCATGGACATAGATATCGGGGCAGCTCCAGAGATCAAGCTTGCTCTTGGAACAGGTTGTAGTCTTGTTCATGTGTTGCACCATTTGTACTAGTGAAGTGAATGTGAGAAAACTTGGGGGGGGGGGGGAGATAAGTACGTTCCTTGAGACGAATAAGGAATATGGTTACAAATCAGACTGGTGTCTGATCGAGAATGCTGATAGAGAAACATGGTGCCCACTAACGGTTTTGATTTTTCATTTGGTCCGCTGCTCAATGGGGATATGAGGACTGCAAGCGACACACAGTGGCGGTTCCGCGGTGGGGGGAGGGGGCTGCCGTGTGGGGTTGTCGGGGTTGTGTTGTGGTGTGGCACACACCCTGTACCAGTATCAGCAGAGCCGTGCATCAGTGGCATAGGTAGCCAGAAAGTATTTTAGTTCAGCTAGTTTAGTTAGTAGTCTATGTAGTTCTATGTTCTATCTGCTGCTGTGAGAACCTTACACGAGGCGGAGGATTTTATTTCACCCTCATTTCCTTCTCCCAACTGCACAACCAAAAATACGATTTTGGGGCTGTGTTTAAAGCTCCCCCCAAACCCGTGGCTACGCCACTGTTTTGTGCATATGTTTGTATATTCAGGCCGAAGTCGAAGTTTTTGCTTATTTTCCCCACTTTGTGATTCCCGCCGCTCAGTGCGGTGTTGGCGGCGCCACAGTCGTTCGGTTCTGTTTTCTCTGTGTCTCTGTGCAACATGCTGTGCAAGCGTTGTGCCATCCACTTGGTACTGAATTAATTCAGCAAAGAACAAGGAAGTTTTATTTCATCCACCTTATTTATGTCGCGTGATTATGAATACAGTTGATGAAAGGGACCCCTTGCGTCTAGAGAGAGAAGGGAGAGTACGTGAAGTTGGCGTTCAAGCTGTGTGGTCGCTGTCGTCTTGTAAGCCAGGTATGTGGGAATCGCGAATGCACGTTCAAGTGCAGCTGAACACCCGTGTTAGTCATGCTGCGTGTGCGCCAGTAATTTTCTCCCTATATGGTGTGGTTAGCCGTGCAGTTGTTAGCATATCCATGAGATACTCTGTAAACAATCATGGCACTTTGACCGAGGGTGTTGAAGAATGTGCTCTGTCTAAATACAGGATTTGGTGTGGACCAGCTGAGAGACAACTGTCTCGACACCTACTGGCAATCGGACGGACCACAGCCACATTTAGTAAATATCCAGTTCCGACGCAAGACTTGTATTCAAGGGATTTGGATCTATGCCGACTACAAACTGGATGAAAGCTACACACCAAACAGGTAGTACTCCACCTATTGTTTATGCTGTCTTTCTAGTCATGAAGAAAATGACCGTGACATCTTTTATTTTTTTTTACCCTCAGGGTTTCTGTAAGAGTTGGCAGCAGCTTCCATGACCTCCAGGAGCTAGAAGCTGTAGACCTCAATGAGCCTACTGGATGGGTGCACATTTCAACTGAAGATGCACAGGGTCGACCGATCCGCACGTTCTTCATCCAGATTGCCATCCTCTCAAACCACCAAAACGGTCGTGACACTCATTTGAGGCAAATCAAGGTTCACTCTCCTGTTCAGCATGCCAGCGTCTGTCCCATTCCCGGTCTTGTTTTCACCAGCCCTGAGTGTCGAGCCTTCAGCTGCATCCGCTGAATTTGTTACTGTTTAGTGTGCTTCGTGTGCTTTCGAAAAAAATTGAAGAACCTTGCACTAAAGCAAACGGACATGGATGAAGACTTGGACACTGTGAAGACAGTGATACGATCACTGCTCGTCGTCAGCAAGAAAGAAGTGCCACTGCAAGCTTTCCTTCGAGACTACCGCGAGAGTGAGGGGCAAGACCTTCCATTTCGACAGTTTGGTTACAAGAATGTACAAGAGTTTCTGGAGAACCTTAAAGACACTGTGAGAGTAACGGCACACGGCCCAAACATGGTTTTCTTATCTCCTGCCATCACAAAAGACATTCAGCATATTGACAAGCTCGTTCGCACACAGAAGTCCACCCCTTCGAAGCGTGGGTCTCCCAGGCCTCCGGTCCGCCGCCCTCCACGACCTATTTCTCGGCCATTGGTTGTAAAGCGTCCGAGAAACATCGTCGATACCTTTCACGCAAAAAAGTCCCAAGGCAACATTGTAAATGGCGGTTATACCCATCAGGCATTTAGCAGTACATCTTCCATTAATAACTCCAGAGATTCCGACGTTGAAAACTGGGACGACGAAACGAATTGCGCAGCGGGGGACTGTCGTAACCCGCCTTATGGTGTATGGAGCGCTGCAGTTGACTCCCCGTCCGCCGCACAAAGTGTTAAGGAAGAGCTTGGTCACCCAGGTGGAGACGGTAAAGTGGCGTGCGAGACATCCGTTTTGAATTCTTGGGATGCCCAAGCAGAGGCAGTATTAAAGGACAGCGCGGCGGTACAGAGACATCCTGCCAAGGACTGCGTACAGGTTCCTTCGGCAGAGAACGGCACACACGTTTTCGAAGAAGGAAAAGCTGATAGTACACGAGAAAGAAATTCAGGGTTCTCTGTGACACGTTCTACTAGCACTACTGGCGAGGTAGCTCCCCCAGAAGACGCATCTCACGGCTCGCGTGTAGAGTCCCCGATTGTGTGTGGGACGGGAGAGAACTGGGTTGAGAAAGTTCGTGCATCCGCGAGACCCGCTTGCCTGTCTTTTGATTTTCCTCGGGTGCCGGTGCCGGTCACAAAATCTTTGCAGCTGCCTGTCCAGAGGGTTCCTCAATACAGTTATTCACAAGGAGCGGCGACCTCTCTCAGCCAGAGTGTTCTTTATTATTCGACATCGGCAGTGCAACCTGTTCCATGTGGAATTTATGCGCCGATGTTGCCAGTGCCAGGACCGCCGTTTGTTCCCCCACAAGTGCCATATGGAGGAGGTATGACACATCCCATGGTGGGACCGCCCATGATGTTCAACAGTGCCAGCATGACAACTTCCATCAATGCTCAGTTGAATGCTGCTGCCCCACCGTACGTGCCAAGGTCCTTTTCAGGAGTGTCCCATCTGCAACAGAATATAGATAACCAAAGCATGAACAAATATGGAACTGAACCCCAGAGTGGTGCACAGAGTGAGGAAACTGCCCACGTGAGCATGCCAGCGGATGTCATAGCAGGAGTTACAAGCCTGCTGAAGAGCCATCCGGATGGCTTGAATGTGAAGCTGTTGCAGAAACTCTACGAGGAAGAAATCGGTCAGCACAATTACTTCAGCAGCCGAGAGTGGAGCCCAAAGGATCTGATTATAGAAATTATTGACCGCATTGCGATGGTTTCCGTCAGCTCTATTGCAGGGGGTGAATTCATAGTGAAGTTGGTAGAGCCGGTACAAACGCAGGACTGTAGCGCGGAGGAAAATTCATCCGGTCTTCCCGCTGATGTAGCGCTAGGCATAGAAAAGATACTACAGAAGCACCCCGAGGGAATCTTAGTGCAGGAGCTTCCTAAGGTTTACAAAGCAGAATACGGCCCCCACCCTTACTTTACCAAAGATGGCTGTAACCCGACAAAGCTCACTCTTGCTGTCGTCAGCAGCGATCCTTCCGTTACAGCCATCACTCTGAATAATCGAAAGTGTCTGCTCAAGCTCACTACGGCGAGCTCAAGGAACGTGCAAAAGCGGGAAGAAAACCGTCGCAGCCCATCCTCGGCCGAGTCTGTCACGACGGAGGAAGAGTTGAGCACGTATTGCCGACAAACGTTACCGACGACTCAAGAGTTTTCCGCCAGGCTCGGCGAAGTGTACAGTCCTGGCGCATTTTACATCCTCATAAACGGAGAGAACACTACGGACGCGCTGGCGAAACTCATGAAAGATATGAACCAATTTTACGACAGGGCGCCACCCCAACGTCACAAGTTGAACCGTGAAGACATAAGGGCCGACGTCTCGTGCGCCGCCACATACGTGATCAACGGTGAACCGCAGTGGCACCGCGCGCAGGTACTCTCTCGAGCAGTAACGAAGGTGAATATTTTGTACGTGGATTTCGGCACCTGCGACCAGGTGTCCACGGACCAGCTGCGGCGCATCGATCCCAGGTTCATGGAGCTCCCCACGCAGGGTATCAAAGTGAGACTCACCGGGATCAAGCCACGTGGCTCGAGCACCTGGTCCGACGATGCCAAACAGCATTTCTTGAACCTGACGAGAGACGCCGACCTGCAGTGTAAGGTGGAGGAGTGGAACGGCGAAGATTTTGGGGTGAAGCTATGGAAGGTCGACGACAGGGAACGTTCCATAGCTGACGTGCTCGTCGACGATGGGTACGCGGAAGAGGTGAACCCCAGACAACCTGCGCAAATTTCGAGCTGGGTCATTAAGCCGCACTATCTGCGAGAGGGCGCCCAGTTGGACATCATAACGTGGAAAGGTGTACGGTACGTCACCGGAAGAAATGTTTCCGAGCTGTTCCACTGGCCGCCGACGGCCATAGAGAAGATGCTCCTGGAGAAGCAGATCGCCTTCAATGTCAAGGTCGTGTCGCAATCCGAGGATCCGGCTCTGTTTGTCGACATCACTCGTGAGCAGTGCAGCGACATATCTGACGAGTCCATTACGCTGTACAAACTGCAGAACTTGCCGGACTTGTTAAATCTGTTCAGCCATCCGTTGAGGGGCATCCGGAGGGAGGTAGAGGACATTCTCTGCGACGAAGTGTACCTCTCGGACGAATCGACCGACGAGGAGGAACGCGAGGAACATCAGCAAAAATTAGAGCATAAGTTGTCCATCCTGCAGGAGGAGAGGAAAGAGCTGCGGATGAAGGTGTATGCCGGTGACCCTAGTCATAAGAATGACTTGAGTTTCTTGGAGAGGAAAATTGAGTGCACGAGAGAGCTCCTTGAACAAGTGAGAGTGCAGTGCCAGCTACGTTTGAGAACTGCATCGAAAGAGATGGGTGACAGGCGTCCAGGTGTAAATGGTGCTGTTGCTGCTCCTGTGCATGGACTCCAAACAAAACTAATGGAACTACTTACACAAAAAAAGTCCTGAGATTTGTCTGATGTTTACTGTGATTATGTGGCAATTGAAGATAGTTTTTTTTTGTTGGCATTATGGTTATACTCCAACGTGTTTAAAGGTGCCACACGTGCTGTGTGGACCTGTCTGAGCAATATGTTCTTGGACACCCAGCACCATTGGGTGCGAATACATTGAAAAAGCTTGTGGTTTTTATGCTTTCTTGTTCTTGGCTAGCTACAATATGCAAAGTTTCTCACAATTTAAGTATTTGAATCCAAGGTTGGAGTTTGTACAACAAGGAACTTGCTGTTACATTACGTTGTACAACTATGTGGAAAATAAATTGATAAGCATTGTTTTCATGGCTTTATGGTGGAAGGTGGGTACGATTCTTTGCAAGCTAGCATGCAAGCTAGAGTGGATACTGCAATCCCTCAAAACAGGAACCAGAAACTTCATGTGTTGCGATGTTTTGCTATATGTCTATACGAAGGATGGAAAAGTGATTAGGGGCACGTTCTCCAGGGTTTCCATGACATAGTTGAAGGTATGTATTTCATGTTTCAAACTATTTATAAATTTTGCTTTTTCTCCAAATCCAGCGGGGATCATAGATGGCGTGTTGTATGGACTGTGGAACATGGAGGCGAACCGCGAAACTTGGTCGCCTGTGTCTGGACCGCGTACTGTTCTCTGACTTACTTTGAGTACGTGGATTTAGTAAAAATGTTGAGTTTAAATGTGGAATCATGACCAAATTGCTGCTTCAAAGCGACTTCGACAGCTTGTGTGGCAAGCTCAAGGACAAAGTTGCCGTAGTCTATGATGTTGGGAAACATCGTTCTAGTCTTACATACGGAAACCTAGATGACATCTCTAGAAAAATAGCGCACAAAATCCAGTCTCATGGGTGCTCAAACTCCGTAGTTGCTTGCCTGTGTAGGCCAACTGCTTTTGCTCCGGCGCTTATTATCGGGTATGTTATTGCGTGCCGCTTCTTTCTCAGAGTTTGCATGGGCATGTACGTTCCTATAAAACTTTTTTCCGGATCCTTTTCTTTCTGTAGAACACTTCGAGCAAAATGTGCTTTCATGTTCTTGGATATCGAAGATGCAGAATACCAGTTTACTCATCCAGTGAATATCCTTGCTGGAGATAAGCAACTGTTTGAGGTATTCGTTTTCGTATCATGTGTGTTTCTCGGGTCTGGGACAAAAGCTCACCGCAACGCCGGACTCTTCTGAAAATGAAACATTTACTTTCATGGTCATAAAAATCCTCAAAATTCTGTGAAATATGTAAAAGGCTCTCCTGACCTAACCTTGATCAGTTTTGACAAGTGCCAAACGTCACTTTTCCTCCTCAGCCAACTCAAAAAATGAGATTTTGATTGACCTGTCCCTCACTTTTTTTCTGCTATCCTCTCTCCATTTGTCTACATCTGTATGCCTCTCATAGCCGCAGTTGCTTCGCGGCACCAACACAGGATTTAAAAAATATATATATTGACCTGTCCTAATGATTTTTATTATTCCCTAAGAATGAAAAAAAAAAATGCAGTTGCGAAAGAAGAAGCAAGTAAAACAATGAGTTTTGTTCGCCCCCAATGAGCCTTTGTCCACACCCCGTGTTTCTCTGTGCTTTTCATGATGGCGCTCTACGTCACTATCTGTTGTTGTAATGTCTCAGTTAATTTCCTTCACTTTTTCGAAGACTGTCTTGGACCAGAGTCACTGGCAGGTCATAGACTGTCTTTGGGACAACACATCCGTACTGGCAAAGTACATCAAAGAGAGAGATCCCACGATGCTTGCAAACAGTTCTACTGGCGTGGACATTGCCTACGTCATGAAGACATCAGGAACAACAGGGCGACCAAAAGTTGTGAGAGTGCCTCATGAATGCATTCTACCAAATATCAATCACTTGAGGTGAATAACAATAATCACTCGTCACCACATTCTCGGTGCGTATACAATTGATGTTTGTAACACGTAAATCTATCCCACTTAGGGAGCTGCTGAATGTGTCTTCGAAAGACGTCATATTTCAAGCAGCACCACTCACGTTTGATCCATGCATTGTTGAAATGTTTTTGGCACTGGGTTCCGGAGCTACGCTGTTCATGACTTTGGACAGTGTGAAAATGAATCCGAGATTGATCTCGTCGCTCCTCGTATCTAATGCGGTGTCTGTCATGCAGGTTTGTTCCAGCAAAACTGGATTTGCAAGCTGACACGCCTCTAAAAATTGTTCATAATTATGTTGCAGGTAACTCCGAGCTTCTTTTTAAGGCTGAGCAGACCCTTAGTGACGAGTGCCTTGTTAGCAAGGAACTCAAACCTGAGGGTTCTGGTCTTTGGGGGAGAAGCTTGTCCTACTTCCCAATTACTACATGAGTGGAAAGAAAACGGAAATGAAACTGAGTTCTACAACGTCTACGGGATTACAGAAGTTTCTTGTTGGGCAACCTGCAGTCGCATAGATGTTGAGAGCAGAAGGTAAGACTGGTGTGCTTGTCTAGAGCCCTGCACGGATGAGATTTTTGGCATCCGCATCCGCGCACACGTTACCGCATCCGATCCGCTGAGCAAAACGCACCATCCGCACCCGATCCGCAAAATCCGCACGTTTCGAAAGACGCGTAAAGACCGCCGGAAGCATGTTTGGTATAATTTCGGATGCCTCCATGCTGTCATGGAACGACTCAGTGATGACACACAAGCAAAGGTAAACATTTCAACAAAAGCGATATGGAGAGACTTCTGGAACGTGTGGAACACTACCTCGTCGGTGCTCGCGCGGTTCGAGTTGCCAGAATGCCTCCTCTCCCGTCTTGGCGCCGTGCATGGTCAAAAGTGAACCCGAGCATGCGCTCGCTGTCGGCGTGCAGTACAAATAAATTGCTGGTGGAAAAATGACAGCACGCGGTATATCCGCATCCGACCCGCACATCGCAGAAAGTGCTAAATTTTCATCCGAATCCGCGAGTATCTTGCGGATATCCGCTTCCATCCGCGGATGGTGCAGGCGTCTATGCTTGTCCTCAGTGGTACAACTTCACAGCTAGTGAAGAAGAAGTCCCCTGGTGGGAAGCGGAGGAAATGTTTGCTTGTCTCATCTACGGATTCGAAGCCATCCAAAATCGTGCAACTGGCTTCATCAGTAACAACTATGTACTTGCTAAAAATATAATTATAGGGAGTGACTTTTTCGGGTTAAACCCGATTCCGCCCGGTTATTGCATCCCCCCGAAGTGACCTCCGACCAATTCGGGTTAAACCCGATTTCTCGCCGAATTCCATTCACTATGAAGTCCTCAAGTGACGTTTCCACTGGAGCCGAACAAAGGTCGCCACGTGTAACACATGTAAGAATGGGTCACTTAGGCAGCGTTCACACGGGGCAACTTTTTCCAGCAACTATAAGCAACTTTGGAGTTGCTGTCAGCCGGCAACCTCCAGCAACTCGAGTTGTACGTTCCCAGAAATACACCCATGTGTGTCAGCACTGTCTATGCTATCAGGCACTGATAGGTCACCATAAAAAAAAGGAAAAATAAAAATGGAGATTAGGAAAGGACTTCATAGACAACAGGAGAAACAAAAACACCCGATAACACAAAAAAGCCACAGTTATCGGCCAATTTCTCCCCGAATTACAGATTTAAAAATAGCACCCGATTCCCCCCCCCCCCCCCCCCCCAACTGAGAAAGGCATTTAACCAGAAAAAGTCACTCCCTAGATATCATGCATATAAGAGGCCAAAATGACCTGTTCAGTCGTTCTAGCTATTGCACTTGTTCTTATAACATGAGTTGGTCTGTTGTGTCCCTGCATTTCGCATTTTTGAGTTAGACCAAATAAAATGTATTCGACTTTCTAGTTATATGGTGAACGATTGCACTCTTATAAACCTTAGTCACCGAACAATGAATAACCTTTTCTTTTTAATTTGTCCTCAAAAGAAATCTGAGAAAGCCATTCTTCCATTTCACTAAGTCAAAATTACGGGGCATTTTGCATCTCCACATACCCAACAGTGTACGTGCTTGCTAGTTCTGGTCAAGGCTTGCGCTAGTGGTTAGCTCGACCCAAAATTGCTATGTTTGATATTTGTGTGCTAAACCAATAAAATGTTTGTTTATAATTTTTTCCCTTCTTTCCCTTCTTTTTTTTTTTTTCTCGTTGTTCAAAATTTTTTGCATCTCTAGTCTCTTCTGCATGACTTTTCCTTAAGTGCCAAGCGATCGCATGCTGCCTTAGATCAGGCTGTGAGAATTTGGCACCCCTGCCAGTCTAAAAAACGCACGAAAGCACCTCGAGACAGCTTTGACCTACGCTAGGAACAACCTTCAGAGTGTCTATACAAAGCTGGAAAATCTGGAAAACAGGGAATTGTCAGGGAATTTTGATGCTTCAGGAAAAATCGGGGGATTGTCAGGGAAGGTGCCAAAGAGCAGACGAAGTCAGGGAGAATCACAGGCAAGTGCCATGACGATACACAGCGAATTGCGAAGGTCGATCAGTGTGGTCGAGCGGCCATGCTACAGCAGCGTTGTCGCGAGTAACTGTTCTCCAATATGACAAGCTCAGAGGCAGGAAAATAACACATGCCTCACTAATAAGTGACCTTTAAGAAGAAGAAGAAAAAAAAAAAAGGTCATAAATGAGGCACAGTACAAGGTCTCCCTGCTGCAGGGGAAAGAAATTGGTTTTCTTACACAGTAAGGAGAGCCATATATTTGTATCCTGTTTGTTTGAATTCTGTAAATGGTCCATATTATTCAATATACAGGGTGTTTGCTCTATTGTGTCCAGAGAAATATTTAAAGCAAGCGATAAAAGAAGAGCAAGTGGTACTTTTCTGCTACTTGAGTAAGAAGCAGGTACTGCTTCACTAGTAGCACCTGTTTCTTAGTCAAGTAGCTGAAAAGTAGCGCTCGTTTCTCTTTTATCGCTCGCTTTAAATAAAATTTCTGGACACATTAGAGCAAGCACCCTGTATAATCTGCTTTATAAGTAGAGCCTGAAGTTTTCGGGAAATATTTCTTTCTAAATTCGGGGGGTAAAAATCGGGTAAATAAACATGTGCACTAAATTCATGCGAATTCGGGTGAAAAAACTCCCGGTATGCTAAATTTGGGGAGAAATCGGGCTCAGTTGCTCAAACTAACTGTAATGGTTTGGTACAAATGGTGATGTAACTGCATTTGCTGCCAAACAAGTAAGTTAATGCATTCCTACAGACATCCCAGTGAAGGGAATTTGCCGGGTAAAAATCGGGTTTCACCCTAAAGGGTGAACCTTCAATTCGGGGTGCAAATTCGGGGAAGAATCGGATAAAACCCTAAAACTTCAGGCTCTATTTCTAAGTGATGTGTATCAAAGCGCAGGAGCAGGCACCAAGTTCCCTTTTGTTTTGGTAAAAGATTCGCTTGAAATAGTCGGTGAAAACCTGGAAAAGTCAGGGAATATGAAGGCTACAACTTGGTAAACACCCTCAACTGTAAAACAATGCATGGAAAGTTAGAGTTCTGTGGCTGAAATACGCAAACACAACACAATCCTCGAAGTGCCTAAGAACTCGAGCGGCAATCGAGAGGTGCACGGTTCAATTCCAGCCGCTCTCTGGCTTTTTCGAAGACAGACATTTTTAAATTAGTACCCGCACCTTGTGTGGAGGCTGTGCGCTAATGCTGCAAAGTTAGATTCTGCCTCTGTCAGTGAATATAGACAAACTTACATGTGCTGCGTTATGCAGCACTGAACCTGTTCCTTTAGGCAGACCACTGGAGGGAACGGTGCTTGAAGTCCGGAGTGAGAATGGGGATGCCATTAACGAAGGCCTAGGCACACTGTTTGTAGGTAATGTAGTTTCATTCTTCATTCTCTGAACGGTATGAGCTGTGCCCCACTCATTAATGTAGTCAATCCCCAATTACATTGGAAGTGGCCACAGTGGATCCTCAACAGATGGACCAGCATGGAATTTTTTCGTTGTTTTCTGGGGGTAATTTTTTCTGCAGCAAAGTCAACCAGTGGACGAGCCATTTCCACAGTTGCAACAGTCTTGACTACTGTGAACCACGGACAGATCCAGGATTTTTCTGACAGTCAAGGACGGCATGATGCGTACACTACCTATAAGATCATTTGAAGCGCATGGTTGATGACAGGAATACGCTACGACAGTTTGTCTCTGCGCAGGGGAGAGGACAAAGCTTGGAGAAACCATGTGACAGTATCTGTCCACTCACAAGGCACCAATAAGGGCATATTCGCAGACTTGGCACGAGTCCACAGTAGAAACCGTGTGCACCTCACACATTGAAAAATTGTCCCCTTATTTGGGAGAGAGACCAGCGAGGGGCTCCATGGGTAAGGCCCCCCAGTTTTCTGTGATTCTGCGAAATCTCGTGGAATCCTTCGTTTTGCACGGAAGTTCACAGAAATCTGATTGTGTCGAAGGACGCGATTGGCGCGATGGGGACGGTTATACTGTGATGTGCAGCATCGCAGGAGCAGTGTTGTGCGCTCACGCAAAAGACCGTCAGATAAACGCATGTACTGCGCACGCTGCCGACTGCTCCAAGGTACACATGACCCCAGGGAACTGACAGAACTTATGTTGGCAACAGTGCTCCACGCGTGACCCGATCAAAGTACGTACTTTGTATGAGGGCCTTGGACCCACTATAGGTCAAGTCTTTGTCACATGAACTCACCGAATTCAAGAACATTCCAGCCATAGAAACAGAAGGTACAAACCTCCTGGCAGAATGGCTACTTTATCTGCAGACAGCCAAGGTCCTGAAGTCTGCGGACCGTGACTTAGTTCCATCAGTGTCTAGGCAGATCAGCCCACTTCCTCAAGCCTTCAACATAATTGGGTTTTGGAACGGAATGAGGGTGCTTGCCCCGAATTTAGCGTCTATTGCGATCAAGTATTTGTCATTGTATTTCATTTGTATTCCTATAAACTCTGTAGATGCTGAAGGATCTTTCAGCAGGTATAAAATGATTGTAGGTGACAGACTGCATTCTCTGTCAGAGGAGAACACAAAATATCATGTAATGCTGAGCCACAACAGTGCTTTGAATCTGTAATTTGACAAAAAAAATTTTGTTCCCACATTATCCAAGAAAATAAAGTGTTCCCCGTTTTCAAGCAGCCGTTGACTCATTGCCGTGGAAAATTGCGGAATTTTGAATTTGCCGCAGCAGAAAACCGGGGGCCTTATCCACGGGCAATAGGGAAAAGAGGGAAACTGAGGAGCTATTCAGACAGACAACCTACTTGCATAGCGTATTCATCCCCCACATCACTTAGGTCAGAACCCGCTTTTTCCATCTGCAAACAACGTAAACTTTCAGCACTATACAAGATATATCGCAATGAATTGCTTGTGGTTCTACCCATATGAGCAAGACCGTATCATGTAATTGACGTGATCCATGACGTAATTGTTTGACTCGAGCTTGTGCACTTGTACAGAGGCAGGAGTGAATAGGGCCTCGGTGTGTTGAGTAATGCATTCTCGTACTTGCCATGCTTAATGATATGGTCGATAGCTTTTGGTATTTCACGAAAATTATTTCTTTCTAGGTGGAACGCAAAGAAGATGCTTAATCGATCTTGAGACACCAGAACAGCTTGATGCATGCCATATGAGAAACACTGGAGACATTGTGTGCCAGTCTCCTGGCGGAACACTGACCTATGTGGGACGCCGAGATCGTATGATCAAATACAATGGCAAGAAAATAAATCCCAGCTACTTGGAAGAGGTGCTAAAAAGGACATTGATGTTACAAGACTGCTACTGTCATTTTGTGAGCAACAGAGCACAGCTCCTGGTGTTTGTTCTACTCCCTCACGAGGAAGACAGGGGAAAGATGAAGAAGATTGACGATGTCTTGAAGCAAGAGTGCCGCTGTCCATACAGTGTGCATCTCGTGTCTGTATTTCCAATGAGCAGACATGGTAGTACAGCAGCTGAATTTTATCATTTACTGGTCCTCAAAGTGCCACTATGGACAACAAAGATTATATACAGGGTGTTTCACCTAGCGTGTTAAAAAATTGTATGAAAAAAAACATACACTTCTTTGAAAATTATGGGGCCCAACGCTATTGATCTCCGGGGAACTTTTGACTTCTGAACACTCTTATCAATTGCAAGTTGCGAGAAATTGAATTTTGTGTATTCCTTTCTGTAATAGCAGAAAAAAATTGTGAAAACCGTCGTTTTGAGCTCAGCTGATGATTTGCGAGCCTCGAAACAACATTTGTCGCAACTTTTACCATTGCCATTAGGGAATGTATCTTGAAATGGAATCGGGTAAACCCGACGTGCACTTTCTGTTTCTGGCAACAAAAAAAAAGAGTGATGTTGGCTTAGCAAATTTTGGAGTTCAATTCAGAAAATTGAATTTCTCATAACTTAAAATTGATTTAATTCACGGCAGAAGCTCCCCCAAGATAAATAACGTTGATACCATTATTTTCAGAGAAGTAGATTTTTTAATACGATTTTTTTAACATGTTAGGTGAAACACCCTGTATGTTTTATTTCATATTGTAAATCAACCTCACTCAAAGATTCAGTATGCAAACTATAAATGCTTGTCAGTGCACATTACGTGCTTTGACGAAATTTTTCGAAAGAGCCCCCAAAACTCCATGGTTTCAGATTCTCCTAGAGTAAGTGGCACCACGGAGAGCTCTGGCACCTATCTCCTAGCAACAGCGTGCTTCTCTGCTCTCCACTCCATGCTGGAAGACTGCCAGCAGCTGTGGTGAGGGGGCAGAAATCCACTTGGCAGATATGTCAAGTGCACTCCATGACGCCATGATTCTAAAAACTAGAAAGTAATTCTATGATAATTCGGCATCACACGGAGAAACAATACTTTGGGAGAATACACGTAGTGTGTGGACATGATGCGAGACACGTAGGTACGACATTTAGTCCATAGTGGCACTTTTAACTAAGGGAGGTGCTGGATGAAAGAAGAAAAGGGGGTGGGAGGGCCCGAGCTTTAGATAACGCAGTAAAAGCCTGCACGGAAAGCCAAGCCTTATTACTGCCCGTCACCATTCTTTTCTTGGAAAGATGAAAAATTTATTCAAAATCGTTTGTTTGCTCAACGCAAGTTTTCACTGGCTCGTGGGTAACATGCTCTACAGTTGTAATGCCCAGGGCTGCATCCCCAATGAGCACCCCCTTCTCTTAATCCAGCTTTCATTTTGTTAGCTGTCGCTTATCATAACATATAGTACTGTGTTTTGTACCTGTAGGCAAGGTAAATTACAGAGCCCTTGTAAGGCTCGCAGAGAAGATGCAAGAAAATTCAGGGAGCAGCACAAGTGTCGATCCAAAGGTGCTTCTTGAAAAGCTCTGGAAGGTGAACATCTTACTTTCTTGGTTTGGCTTACATCTTGGCTTTCAGTGCAGAAACTATTGTCAAGAAACCAGTCAGTTTGGAAGGCAAAAGGGAATGCTAGATTTAAGAAATATAAGAACACCTTTCCACTTCATGAATCATGTATTATGCACTAGCAAATAGGCTGTACCTTGGGCATTAATTTGTGCAGGAAACAACAGACCGGGAAGTTGCCCCAGAGAGCAATTTTATTTTAAGTGGTGGAAACTCCATAAATGCGGTGAACATTTCTCAAGAAGTGGAACTTGCTGCTGGATGTTCCTTGCCACTGCTATTGGAAACTATTCTCAATGAGACGTTCTCCGATGTCCTCGCTTATATTGAGAGCACAACTTGCCGTGACAGTCCACCGTTCCGTACGGAGAATTCGAGGAAGAGGAAGCAAGAAGCAGCGCTTGAGGCACACTGTAACCATCTTGTCAAGACATCACCTTGTTTCTCCTATGTTTCGCGGTTTGATGAATGGGTACAGTGTGGATGTGAGAAGTCGTGCCATTCAAACATCAGAGAAGAAGATACTAGTATTGCACGTGCAGGATTGAGCATCAACTGGAGGTACGATTTGTTGAAATGTGTGGACGCATCACCTCTGCTAGTGGATTACAAAGGGTGAGCTGTCTCACCTCGTCTTGCTTGTTATGTAGACATGGGTTGCTGACACACCGACAAGAGTGCTGGTGGCGCAGCAAAGAACAAGTATATCATATAGCACTAGGTTATGTCGCGTCCAAGGAAAAATTGTTGGCTTCCCCATCAAATTAATCTTGTTATGGAAAACGTAACAAATATAACATTTATATTTTAGCTAACTGGGCTGCCTAAAATTGTTGTGCATGATAAATTCCGTTCTCCTAACACACTGAGAAATTTCTGAGAATTTCACGCACACATGTGTGGCTTCATTGTCAAAAACAATTTTGGTGAAGTGCTAGGTTACTTTTACTGTATTCATTTGTTAATCAGTGTGCTTGGAAATGCATGTTATATTTTTTGTGTTATACATTCAGCGACGTACTAAAGCAAGCACCATATGTATTTGCAGGAGAATGCGTGCAGTACACGGATCTCAATGGTCGCACATTTGTAGTGGTGGTATTCATAGATCGAGAAGTTACCCGTCAAAAAGAACTCGTTACAAGTTAAGTTACTGTGTGCAAAATGTAACTAAGTTATTAACGAAGTTCTTCAGCATGAAATGTAACTCGCAGTTACTGAGTTACTTCGGACACAAAATAGAATTACGCAGGTGCAGCGCGCGTGAGCAGTTGAGTTAGACCTTGAGTTGTCTGCGGAGGAGTGCAACACGCTTAGATCATTTTCGTTTATGTCCAACAGTAGACCTTTCCCTGTTTGTAAACAAAGGACGTCATAGTGTTCGACAGCACCAAAATTTGGTAGAATTGAACTAAGCTCGAAGCTAGAGGTGAACAAGGTCGCGCCCGAAAGCCACGTTCTTGAGGGGATTACGACACAGTCCCTTAAAGGGACGCGACCCTCGGTCCTACATTTCTTTCAATAAGAGACAGCGAACAAGTACCCGTTCGTGGAACCCAGCCCTCCTTCTGATTTGTTTCGGTTTCAGTCTGTCTATCATTGTCATGATGACGTTTCTCTGGTAGAGGTCTACTCGAATGCTTTGCATCTTACTCCCTGTGGGCGCACAATGGTTCAGCTTCGTTTCAATGGCAGCGGTTCTTACTTCCTGAACAAAATACTGTCATTGATTGAATATCACGTTTTATGGCAAAAAATGCCATGTAGGAACCGGAGAGAAAGCAAGAAAATATGTGGACGTGAGTGAAAAGAGAGTTAAAAGTAAATTGGAACTTAACTGAAGTTAATTTGGCAAAGTTACCTGAAAAAGGAACGAGTTCCTCTGAAAGTGACCACGGCGCAAAAGTACCGAGTTAAGTTACAAGTTACCAAAAAAAGGAACTTAGTTACAGTAATGAGTTACTTGTAACGAGTTATCTCGAACTCTGGTGGTATTTACGGTCAGATATACAAAGCTCACCTTTAAGATACATGAAGAACAGAAGTTACAAGCAAAGTATGAGGCCTTAACGTCAGGTGGTTATACGTCGGCAGCTAGACCGGCTACAATTAGATGGTTTACATTTTCATTAATAAATTGATATATCTTGTAACTTAGGCACCGTTTCGTGCGAAGATATGTATGTGATTGGTTCGGTTACATAGCTTATTTGCTTCACATACAGTATTCAGTAACATACCAATTTGTTTCATACTTACTTTGAGTATTTCAAGTATACAAGTATTTGCTTTGGTTTTAAAATTACTATTTGCACAGCCCTAGTGAACACTAGATACTTTATACCATGCTGCTTCTTGCCATCTCATGTGTACTACTACTTTTCAACTTTCTTCATTTCCACTCTAAAATCTGCCCTTTCACACGATATCACCAGAATTTATGCCTGTTTTTCAGCTTCTAACATAATACACTACCTTTCCCCCCCATTTGGGAACAAATGCACAAGGGTCTAAGCATAGTATCCGTGTTATTTGTTGCGGGTGGGTGGTGATTGTGTATGAAAGTCTGTTTTTGTTAAGACTTTATCTAATGTAGCTGCTGCATTACAGAAGAATTCCTTATTTGGAAGTGCATACTAAGAAACAAATGAATAACAAACGGGACTGTGGGTGCATGCCCTGTTGTGCAGTCCCCCATAGCACACGAATACAAAAAACGCTATACACTGACTTAACTTCGTTATGAATCCTGGCTTTTGGAACATTTTTGCACCCATAGCACACATTACACACACTATCAATAATCAGCAATACAAAATACTACACAAAATACACATGCTATCATAACACAGCAGAAAAAATGAAAGAACTCACAATGCAAAAATTGTCCCGGTTCCTTCCTACGTATACATGTCCTGTTTCTACATATGCCAGATTGTGCTGTGACTGACTTCTCAATTGGTGCACCGTACTTAATTTCACTCGCTTTTTACGGTACGGGCGAATGTTTCATTTCAGAGGAGACACTGTCATGTTCATCGGTTCACATTATGGAAAGTTTTCTGCAGTTCACACTCGTGGAGTCAGCTTCTGGGATACTTATCTTCCAAATCGAATAGAATCATCTGCATGCATCTCTGTGTCTGGGAAATATGTCGCAGTTGGTGAGCTTCTTAAAGGAGGTTACTGTAAATGCATCAGTGACGTGCTTTTATAGTAACCTCTAACTGTTGTCCTAAGTGTAAGCGCCTTTCTTCCTCAGGTTGCCACGATTACCATATTTACAGCCTCAGAAGTGACAGTGGACATCTGCACTGGAAGTATCAAACAGGAGGAGAGGTCAAGAGCTCCACGGCACTAAATAAGACAAATAATGCCCTTCTATGCGGGTCACACGACAAACATATCTACTGCATAGATTTTGAGGTTGGAATATTGCACTGTGCAGCCATATTCCATGTGCCAATGCAGTGCCGCAATCCTTCTTCAACTTTCAGACCGGGAACTTGCAGTGGAAAAAACAGATATCGGAAGGAAGTGTTTTCGCCTCCCCTACAGTCAGCTACAAGCCCTACTGTGTATACGCGGCTACTCTAGATGGACGTATTTCTTCACTCTGCCCCGTGCGTATTATTTTTACGTCCCCCCGGTGCCTCCTGGGAAAAACAAGAGAGCCTTAATTTGAACTTTGTATATACGTTCTGCAGGACACTGGCAATACACTGTGGTGTCACACTTTATCCAAGCCCATCTTTTCATCACCCTTGGTTCTGACCAGAGGGGTCTGTGTGTGCTGTGTTGGAGGAACAGCTAGTCTTCTTGACCACACAAGTGGATGCCTGGTGAGAGCTCAGTATGCTTGTCCTTTCTTCCCTTCATTAAAGGCTCTAGATTGAAAGCGGGTAATGAGAATCATGTCGGGCCGTCAAAATTATGTCTCCGTCACGGGGATTTTCCAGAACACTGGGATTTGCGCAGGACTTTCCATATCTGCTGTCTTTTTAGGGCATGTTTGCTTATTTTGGTGTTACCTTGGCCTGTTTGGCACGTACTTTCGGGTGTGTTGTGAGATTATTGGGGTGTACCGGGAAAATCCCTGCCCAGACCCCCAAAGATCTTTCTGCCTCTTTCGTCCTCTCATAAGAGCAGACGCCGTGGCGCGCACATGGACAACTGCGCTTCAACGTGTTAAAAAAGACTACGAAAGCATACTTATGATATGTCCTCATTTGACTCCTAGGTGAAAATTTTCAAAATGCGTGATATAGAGAAAACCAATGTGTCCTCGTTTGGGGATTGAGAGGCACTTGAACTCTTATGCTGACTTCTTTTATGTCCGAACTGTTTTGTTGCGAACCGGTTACCGCTATTATTTTTTACGGTTCTGTTCCGGTTCGGGTCCAACAGTGTCATGAAATTATCGGTTCGGGTTTGGTTCTGGCAAAAATAACGGTTCGGGTTCGGTTCGACACCCTGGTAGTATCTGCCTCGCACATGAGGTTTTCCTTCGTGTCTCCTTCGCGCAGTGGCATCCATCATCGGAAACAACCATCAAAACAACGCATGCGATCGGCATCTGCCAACACACGTGGCTTCTTTTGACAATGACGGGTTGCGCCATCTGGTGTTGTGATGTAGATTGTTTGCAAACGGCCAGCCAGTCGTCTATTCATGCTACAGTCAAACTCCTTTACAACGAAACTCAGGGGACAGCAAAAAAAATTTGCAGTAAAGGTATTTTCGTTAAAAAGGATGTCCATTATTGGAGCTATAGGGCTCCAGCGGGACCGCAAAAAAATTTGCTGTAGTGGTATTTTTGTTAAAAAGGTGTTCACTATAAAGGAGTTTGACTGTATATGGGGTACAAGGTCACCAGTGTATTGAAAATCTCAGGGGTCGTCTCTTTTTTGTGATGAGGAGAGCCTGCATGAAGCCAGCAAATTACTGGTGGGAAACAGAATTTTCCTAATAGACACCATTCATCACAGACAGTCATACAGGGCGGTAAAAGGTTTCTGGATGAATACACCACGTTTAGTTAGTATGAGGGGTGTTCAAGTCAAACCGGGACTTTCTGTCTCCTGGCTGTACAAATGACTTGCGCTACTTCTTTTTCGTCATTTTCACACGCGACAGGCCTCCACGTTCACCATGTGGTGGTCCAAAGTTTGTGCTAAACAGAAGACACGTGCTGGACAAGATGGCCGACGAGGTGAGCGTGCACATCAAACAGCAAATTGCCATGAAGTTTCTCGTGAATTAAGGCGTAAAGTCATCTGAAATTCACAGAAGACCTCAGGCTCAGTATGGCCACGATACACTTAGCTGCAACAAAGCGTTTGAGTGGTGCAAACGGTTCTGAGACGGCTGGACATCAGCGCAGGACGACCCCGGCCGGGGCAGCTCAGAGCCCAGTGTCAGAGTTCCTGAGAACATCCAACTTGTGGAGCGCCTGATCCTCGAGAACCGACGGATAACATGTCTCTATATCAATAGTGCATATAGTGCGATCAATAGTGCATATTACTGCCAGATTCTCAGGGGTGTGCATAAGGCGCTGAAGCAAAATCGGCCGGGTCTCATCACCAAAGGAGTCCTCCTCCTACAGGACAATGCACGCCCGCATACCGCACATCTTACGACACGCACCTTATAGGAAATTGGCTGGGAGTTGCTGCCACATCCCCCTTACAGTCCAGACCTCGCCACCAGCGATTTCCATCTCTTCGGGCCACAGAAGGCGTTCCTTGGGGGCCCAGCTGCGACGACGAAGTCAAGAATGCGGTCCGACCATGGCTGCTACGCGCCGGTAAGGATTTCTACGCTGTTGGCATCCAAGCCCTCGTGAAACGCTGGGACAAGTGCATTAGTGCAGCTGGAGATTACGTGGAAAAATAAAACTAATTTCTCGACTGTAAGGTCATTTTACTTTTGCGAAAAATGAAAAGTCCCGGTTTGACTTGAACGCCCCTCGTACTTTCCTCGGTGCATGGCAACATTGTTAAAAAATTTCAGGTTCATTCATATGCTATACTTGACACGCTATAATAGAGTGAAATGAACAGTCGCTATGGTGTAATAACTGTGACCTCTGTAACTGATTTTCATTTTAACTCTACACTAGTTGTGGACAACACAACTGGGTGGCCCCATATTTTCCTCGCCAGTGCTTCATCAAGAACCTGTGCCTTTCATCATATTTGGATGCCATGACAAACACTTGTATGTGATCAAAGAAAGCGACGGGTCGGTTGTACACTCCTTGAGCTTCGATTCTCCGATCTACTGCACAGCATTCTGTGTTGAAAAAAGTGGAGAAAGTGCTGTCGTAGTCACTGCAAGCACAGAAGGTACAGTGTATGTCGTGGATTGCCGTGAAGGTACAAAGCTGGCTTCATATCATCTCCCCGGTGAGATATTTTCATCTCCGATCGTCTACGAGAAGGATATCATCGTAGGGTGCAGAGATGACTATGTATATAGTATAAAGTATCGTTAAATAAAGCTATATACACGGTGGGGTGCTCTAAAAGGTCAGTCACATTTTCGTACAAGACACGATACCGCCTTGACGCTCAGACTTCCTCTGCCTCAGAGTAAAGAATTTATGCCAGAGAAACCTACGAAAAAAATTGTGGTTACCAAGCACTGTGCAACAAAATAAATACGAGCATGCAAGCTTTCGTCTCCATCCATCGGTATAGCGCATAGCAAATACATGAAGACGAAAGTTTGCGTGGCTGTATTTACTTTGTTACGCAGTGTCTGGTAACCTCGATTTTTTCATAGGTTTCTCTGTCATAAATTATTCACTGTGTGGCAGCGGAAGTCTGTCTGTCAAGTAGGTATAGCGTCACGCGCGAAAATGTGACTGACCTCTTATAGCACCCACCCTGTATAAAAGTTCCCATTGCTTCAGGAAATATACATTGGATGGTTGGAACATGTTCCTTCATGTACAGATTGAATGACATTGAATATGGAATCCGTGTTTATTGACAAGGGAGGGTGTCGTGGATGTCACGTGCACATGTGGTTGCCCATCAACGTTCAGCCAGCGGCTAACCAAAACTGCTGCCGGTATTTGCACAAGCTCTAAGGTCGCACATTCCAAATTCGAATTCACATCCACATGTTGCCATCGTGTTGGAAGAAAACCTCCTGGGTAGGCTTGTATGATGGCCTGGTGCAGCAACTGTTACATTGTGCAGTATGCAGTTGTAGGTGATATGTATTATGGACCACATGTACCATCTTCATAACCAATTAAGAAGCTTCATTGTTATATTGATGGTCGTTGCAAATGGGCACCTATCCTGCAAATAACGTTTCCTATCAGAAGCACTGTTACATTGCGTGTGTTACCTAGAAAATGCTTTCACCTTTGCAAAAAGTGTTCTGTTGAGCAGTAACTGTTTGATCATGTGATGGCTGTGACCCTGTTGGCAGTTTCCATACATGACCTTTAACAACAAACCTGCATAGATACCTCAATAACATACAAACTAAACAAATTGCTGGTGGCAATTTATTTGCTAACCTGCAGTAGATGAGAGAACCACACAGCACTTTTGAAGCAACAAACATGGTGCCTTGCAACTGGAATGTGTATTTTACGTAGTAACCCGTAGATAACTTTATATGATATGCAGAGCGATGCAGTCTATTTTTGGGCACTGTGTATACTTATTCACTCGACATAGGCATCATGCTAGACTTTACCACATCTCATGGACTTCTGCTTCTGGAGGTGATGGGCCTTCGATAACCACATATGTCATCGCTTTTTCGTGTATGATGCAGGGTGTCTACCAACGTGGAAAACTGGGGAGTGTCGGCGACTTTTGACGCAACTGGAAAAGTCAGGGGATTGCCAAGGAATTTGGAGAAAATTAGCTGAAGTCAGAGAAAATCAAATCGCAGACAAGTGCCGTGACAACATGCAGCGAATCGGGCGTGCCGATCAGTGGTTGAGTGGCACCACCGTAGCAATGTTGCTGCTAGTAGCAGTTCGCCAATGTGCGACAAGCTCAGAGGCAGAAAAGTATAGGGCAGCCTTAATAATACTCAATAAATGATATCTAGCATATCAAAACGTATTAGTGTATCAAAACGTAGCAGGCTAGTTCCATATCTCAACCCAAGCAACAAACAAAGGTTATGGGCCAAGCTAGGCTGGCCTACCTGGCCTTGGTACATAATCGGCCAACAAGCTTGTTTCTTGATACGGATCTGTACCTTGGCCAACGATTTGCCAAGCATTGGCCAGCCTACGTTGTGCCAAGCTTGTGCCAAGATACAGACCAAAGCATTCCTGCGGCGTCCCTCATTTTCAGACTCAATTGTCTCGTGGCGTAAGTTTACGATACCATTATTTGTTTGTTGCTCGTACTTCCCACAACGTTTCCTGAGGAAAAACAGAAACTATACATAACTTGTCTCGCGAGCTTCCACAAATTCGAGAGATCTGTTCGCGTGTGTGTCAAAATGAATGGGTGAGGCGTGTCTAAGTTTAATTTGGCACGTACACAAACGACACTGAAATGATGAATTGCTTGTCGTATTAACTCGCCATGAAGGTAATGCTTCTGTTTCTTACTGCTTTCCCAGGCAGAAATCTGGAATGGGACCATTTCAAAATGGTTTAACGAACTGGTCCCACTCTGGTAATGGTCCCACTCTGGTCCCACTTGCCAAGTGGTCCCATGGGGGACCAGTTCGTTAAACCACTTCAGAATGGGACCACTCTGGAGTGGGACCACTTCAACGTGGTTTATTGGACAGGTCCCACTTTGAGTGTGTCCCACTTAGTGACTGGGACCAGTTGAAAGTGGAACCAGCTTCACGATGGTCCCACTTGAACTGGAACCAGTGGAATTGATCCAGTGGTCCGGGATCCGGCCACTTAGCAGCTGGGGCCACTGAATGCATGACTGAAAATAATGCGTAGAAATGCAGATATTGCTCAAGTAAATACCGTTTATTCTGCTAAAAGCATACACTGAGCAGAAAGAAATAATCAATACATCTCTACATGTTCATACTACGTAGTATAAGTCTGATCACTCACTGTGTATTGACAAAGCATATGCCTGACTGTGCGATGCACTCACGAAATACAGGGAGCTTTCGTTCGTTGGCCACCTCACATCTTGTATTTTCTTAGAGAAGATGACACATGACACTCCTGTTTTCCATGCGGGTCGCGACACCCCCTTCCTCTTCACCGTACGTTCGGAATCTTTTTATCCTGTTTCTCTTCCAGTTCCTCCTAAGTTTCTAAAATGAAACATCTATTTAATAGTAATCAAAACATCACGGTAATCACTCATACCTGCAAATTCGCGACGTGCAGTCCGATTGACGTTTCACAGTGCGTTTTGCCCCTACGCCGTTTACGTCTTCTTTGCGTCAAAACTCTTCCGGGAAATCGACAATGTGTTGCATAGGAACCATTGTCATCGCATTGTCTTACAAAGCCCACTAAAACACACGTAAATACTGCACAGGAGATACACCATCCTTGCGACGGCAACTGAAGACCAAACCAACTTGTTGCGACGCGTTCAAGCACCAACTGCCATGCCGCCATGCCACCTGCCACTCTCGCCTCTCTCGCCCTCTCCTCTCCCTCTCGGCTCTCGCCGTTTGAAGTTTGAATTTGTAGCCGCCGTAGCCGCCGGCTCTAAAGCGAAACGCACCGCCTCCAAAATAATGTCGCCACCGGCGCGCGTACGCTAACGACCTCTGATTGGCTGCGCAATATATGTATAAATATTTGGATGCTCATTGGTCTAAAAAACTGGCGTCAATTTCCTTTGCGCTGATTGGGCGAGAGTCATTTGACTGAGGAGCGAGCATCCGAACGCGCGAACCGCTCAACGGAAGCAGTCGAACGGAGGAGAATCACGTCTGTTCGGCCACGCGTGTTCTCTCGGACTGCAACCGTTGTGCACGCAGACGCTAGGGGTAGTTTGAGGGTTTTGAATGATTTAGATTGTGGCGAACTGCTAATGTGAGAACGGAATGGCACATCCACCTCATCATCACAACAGCGGGAAGACGAACATGTGATGGAATCCCTGCACCTCCAAAGGACGCAGAAATCGTCAGAGAGGAAGTCTGCCCTCTTTCCGACGTACTGCAGGTAAATGGTAAGACAAGTTTGATTACTTTTTTGTGACTGAAGGAAGTAATGCAGGTTTATCACGTTAAGTGCATTACGTACAACATTTACGAGTCACTCGGCACGTTAGCGGCGTTTCATTGTGCAGTGCATTGCCGTAACTTGTACGTTTCTAATATGCCGTTAATCAAATTATGTGTGGTTATGCTAGTTGCCCCTCATGCGCGTCGCAGCCGTTCATTCACTGTGATCTACGAACATTCGTGACAAATGCCTTGGTGTTCAAATACGAAATCAAGATCGATTGCCTATCATAGCAGTGATTTTCGTGCAGAGTTACGGATCATCAATATATTTTTTGTTTTGTTTTAGTTCTCCCGCAGCCATCGGCAACAACGACGCACATAGCCCAGCATTGGCTTTTGAACTGCCCTTCGATGTCGGAGCACCTAAAGCTCCAGTGAAGCCTGTTACAAGACGTAAAAAGATATGTACTGTAGCTTTTTCGAGGCAGTTTCCGAGGACAAATAAAGTTGATTTGTCATACACCATCGCTTTTTGATTGTCTGCTTTGGGACAGCATGGTCGTTGCTCTACAGCAAGACAGCAAGCGCCGAAGACAAACGGACGAGGCTGGGGGGATAAGGGGGACGAGAGGAGAGACGAAAAACCCGAGGAGAGAAGGGGAAGGAGGTTGAGAAAGGAGGTCGGTCTGCGCATGCGCAGTGGGCCCCAGCTTTTTTCCCGCGCTGGCCAGCGGAGACGCTGTAAGTGGCTCCTGGGGATCACGTGGTTTGGGCGCCCGCCATTTTCCCTGGACCATTGCGTAAACGGCAGCTTCCGGCTAGCGTCTTCACATTGCATCAGCCTCTGCAGTTACCTTTTCTTTTTTTCGTTGTCTTTCTTCTAGTTATTTAGCTTAATTTTTGTTGTTGTTGAGATGTATTTTTTACCTTTCTCTGGTACTTTATATGTTATGATATGCACCTTCAGATGAGAATATATGCTCGAATTGGAGTTACAGGGATACAGCATATATTTGATCGCAGACGCACGCACCTGGATAAACAGCAATAAAAAGAGATCATGCATGTGCTAAAATAGATCAGAGTAATAGATCTAACAAAACCAGAAGGATATATGGCAAGTGTGGACAAGATGAAATCTCAAAGGGGAAAGCTGGGAAGCTGCCCAACTTGGAGTCTCAAGTGACCATTCTGGGAACAAAATGGTACCTGTGAGGCTCCAGCTGGAAGTGCTGGAACCATCTGAGCCCAAAATGGAACCCGCTTAAAGCCAGAGTGGGAACCACACACCACTTTGCACCCATCTCGGCCCAGAATGGAACCCGCTTAAAGCCAGAGTGGGAACACTGCACCACTTTGGGACCCATCTGGGCCCAGACTGGAACCCGGTTAAAGCCACAATGGGACCACTAACGCCACTTGGGGACCCATCTGGGACCAGAATGGAACCCGCTTAAAGCCAGAGTGGGACCATTAATACCACTTGGGGACCCATCTGGGACCATTCAACTGCAAATGGAACCACTTGGGGACCATTCGGGAACCAGTCCTGATTTCTGCCTGGGTTAGTATTGAGAAATTCCCTTCGTCCATCGAAAGTCGAACTTATGCAGAGCTAGACCATTCTGCGTTTCCCTCTCCCCCAGGCGAGATTGATCAAAGCTTTGGCAAGTGCTTGGCCAACGAGCTCGTTTCTTGATACGGATCTGTACCCTGGCCGACGGCTTTCCAATCATCGCTCTGTCTATCACTATACAACGCTGCGCCAACGTTGGATGGCCAAAAGAGTCGTTGGCCAACTGTCATCCGTCCTTTTGCCAACCGTCAGCCATTGCTTGCTTGGGAAATCGAACAATCCGGTACACTTGATGTCTCCCAATTCTGACTTGATAGGTGCACTGTGAATTTTTTGCCGGCCTTATGCGCGGAGCGCGTGGTGGCACCGTGTCCCGCGTCTTGTAAAATCGAATTTTCCAAATAGACATACAACTTCTGTCTTCAGATGAAAAGTAATTGCTATCGTTTGAAGTCGTTCTGAGCGTTTATGTTCGCAACAGTGTTGTAATCGCTGAATGTAGATTGTGGAGCAACCAGATATGTGCCCGCATTTTTTGCGTGATGTCACACATGCATTGCAAGTGCTTGGAGCCGAAGAACAGAATGCTTTTACATTTTTGTAATGGGTATATCTGTTCAGGGTGATTATAAACAAGCATATTTACTGTACACATTATGTCGGAGAGACGCAGTGACAGTATTCTTCAAAACATTTCCTTTCCTACGGCGTCATGACCTCGGACGGCGGAAATCGCACTGAGGAAAGTGTCGTTGTGTAGTGTCTTACGCACACACTCAAGGCTAATTCATGATGCCTTTTGTGAACGTTGCCGAAACAACCCCACAGGCGCCGCTGTCCAATATGTTCTTCGGTTCGACATTCTGCGATCATAGGAAGGTCCTATAATCGGATTAACTCCCGGAAGACATCACCTTGCGCAAAGTTTCGCATCATCCTCTACTACTGAAATGCACGGCACACAGAGTGCGTGAAGACATCTGCATTGCTGTACTGTGTCGTCCTGGCATCACACCTACCTCAATGGCCTCTTCGTTGTACAGCGCTGATCGTGTGTATTGCGCTGACTAGCGCCTCATACACAAGAAAAAAGTGCTTCGGACAAACGACTTTCGCTTTGCTTCCGAAATTGGCGTAGCTGCCATAAAGGACGTAGTTCCAGCGGATCAAGGCATAACAGAAATGGCCCAGCTGTGCAGAAGCTGCTTCAAGTACTTCACAGCAAAGGTGGCTGAACCACGCACGCAGCATTGTGGCCCACATTTGAAGGAAGCTCACAGGGTGAGCCGTTTGTGCACCTGCCCGATGTGGTCGAAGAAATCAATGAGTACATATCATCTGAAGCCATGAACGGTCGGTGGAGGCATATGCACAGCGGAAACACTCCGAAATGCGTGAAGAAATGGGCAGAAAGACAGGCCGTAAACTGGAGGCCGCTTTCGGTGTTGCCTTGCCAGGAACATCCCCAGACAGACCACTATATCCTGCGGACGTTCGAAATAGATACCAGCGTCTGCAGATTTGGAGTCTGTGGACACTGTCCATTTTTGAGGGCTGAAATCAACTATGTGCTGCGGAAAGAATAGAATGGCAATGAGTTCTGTAGCTGTTGATGAGGATTGGAAAGGCGGAAACGGGTTCGAAAACGAAATTCAAAGGTTGGTATCAGAAACGGAAACACAAGTATCTGAAAAACGAGAATGGAAACGGTATCGAAAATACGATCGTCACAACTCACCTGATGGTGCGAAGCACTGTTTCGGGCCACACGCAGGGATACGTATTGCCGTGCGGGGCCACCACAGCCGCTTGAAAAGGTCATCCACCTTGCCAACTCATCCACTGGTGGATGAGATGGCACAGCATGGATGTTGCAGCTCGGTGGATGTCTTAACCCGATGGATGACCCAGCTCGGTGGATGAGAGGGCACGGTGGATAAGAATACTATCACGACCCACTTTAGCTCCTTAACTGACCCAGTAAGCGACCGCTCCCAAGGCGGGAAGTATGTCGAGTATGATGGACGCACATCTCCCCACTTTCCCCGGTTCGATAAGTTGAGATGTGAAATGTATTTTCTTTTTTTTTTCAATTGACAATATGTTTCGACTACATCAGTATCTTGTCTGTGAAAGGGACTTGATTGGCAGATGTATCGTGTGGGACGGTGCAGGACAAAGCATTACAGGCATAACCGCCGCGCTTATTTACAACGCATTCTAGCTCTCAAGAACAAAGGGCTGTGACACGAACGACGAGATTTCCGTTTAAGTACTCAAATGTGCATGTGTTGTGAGTTAGTGTCGCCCGTGCCTAGACTGAATTCGTCCAAGAGGCTTTCTTACAATTGTGTCAGGGAGCTTTATTACCAGAGCGGAAATATGTGACAAATTTTCTGTCCGTGTCTCTCGGTCTTCTTCATGGATTTTCTGAACTGTAGAACAAACTCAACACTGGAATTGTGATGTTTGCGATAGAAATATTTCAACATGTGGCCGCAGATTGAACAAAAAAGCTGCTCTGCAGCAGTGGGGTCAGGTAGATTTAAACGGAAGACAGCAAAAATTGTATTGTAGCAATTGGGTAAATTTAAATTGGGTGAAAAGTAAAATTGTTAGCAGTGTTTGGATAGTTGAGGAGAATATAGGGTGCACAGTGTTGAACCAGACATTTATGGGGACGTAGATCGAAGACCCTGCTCCACCTGAAGGACCAACAACAACACTTCGACTGCTTCCGTTCGTTGGCACTGCATCCTCAGGACGTCACCACCAGTCCGCAGATTTATATGCAGTGATTATATTTATATTATCGGCGATCCTCGGCCGTGCATATCCAGGAACGAAATATACAAAACATGCAAATCAGCAATCTGGCCATCAACTATTGGAAATATAGCAGTAAAATACAAAGGAAGTGGTACACCACCCCAAGCAGTAAATATACACACAAATTCGGCTTATCTTGTTGACAACACAAATATTTTATTGCTCAGTGCAATGTGAAAATCATGAGCTGCCACATCTGTGCACGGATACGCAAAAACAGCAAACCAATTCAGGAAGAAGGCAGTGCTCCGATCATTTGAATCCTATCAACATAATTTGTGACGTCCTGCAAATTGACAGCGTGGTACGTATAATGGGCCCTGAACAGCTCCATTTCACGTCCGAGCTCAAAGTTCCGTTGTACCACCTGCTGGTCGGAAGGTCTTGCAACAGCCATGGGGTCGCGTTGAAGTGCCTGAAGTTGCAATCCCGAGCAGTTCTGCTGTTTCCTCAGGAATTCTATGAGCACCCCGAGCTGCGGATGCCTGTTGGGGAGTTGGTCCCGAAGTCCATTATGCCATCCTTCAACGACATTTGTCGTTCGAGGACCAACTTCCCCGAACTGACTCCACAATCCATTAATGCTCTCATTATCAATCCAGAAGTTCTGGAAGTATGCAGAAAAGCATTTGAGTTGAGCGTCAGCCAACGGCCTTCCGGTCCTGGGAGGTGCTCTGATCAAGTCACTAGCATAGTGCAACCTGAATTCATCTGGCACGAACAAAAGATGCCGTACGCGTGAGAACCACAACTTCACATCTGAATTTGCTTGGGACAGTGTTCTGAGTCCAAGGCTGTCCCTCTTTTCATTCAGTGCCTTAGCAAAATGGAATGCACAACCACGAACTGTGATAGGTTGTCGTACAGGGTCCACACTGAACACAGCAATAGCTGCCTGAATTGCAGCAAGCTCAAAGTCAAACAGCCAGGTTGCAGCATGCTGTAGCGTCCCGAGATGTCCACAAAGTGCGGTCGCGGTGTTCTTTATGATTTGGAAAAGTACCTCATATGCCTGCTGGTGGCGCCGTTTCATTAGGCAATACACCACTGGGTGGGATTCTCCGTTGACAATCACATGCAGAGTGTAGAGCTGTCCAGGATTGGTAAACTCCGGTGGGGAATACGCGAAGTTGCCATCGCCTAGGACGCAGTCTGCAGCTAGCATAACCCGCAGATCTTCATCAGTGAAAAATACCAGCATTTCTTTTCCTGGTGTGCAATCTTCGTGCCTGAGGAAGTCTTGGTTCGTGATGGATTTCTGCAGCTCATTTGGGATACTCCCAATTGTCACATTTCTCATGGTATGAATGTTCCGGTTATAGGACAGAGCACGACGCTTAGAGGCCTATCCATATCCAGAAACAAGCTTTGATTTTATGTCCACTCGCACGTCATCGTCGTATCCGTCGAAGTGACTGTCTACGGCCGAAAGAGCAGTGTTATAAGCATCACGGGGTCTCTTGTTTGTTCTCCGGATTTCAGTCCGTACTTCACACATATACCGTTTAGAGAGAACTTCAGCAGCTGACTGCTTCCAGGATGTTGGATCGCACGAGTGGGCAGTGGTTGGATTATCCGGGTTGGTAGCTAAGATGCCATTTCGCAGTGTCAGATGAGCTACAGCCGACCGCTCACCGTCTTTCCGAAGCTTTGCACTCAGCACAAAGCAGGAGGTACAGCGATAATACTGTACAGAAGGGTCCCTCGGGTTTGATGACTTGTAGGAAAATTCCAGCACGCACCCTGGCCATCGGCGACTGTCGTATTGCAGTACGGGCTTTCCGGACCTCTGCACGGATGGCACAAACCTTGGTTGGTTCAGATCCATAGCCACGAAACGACTGACGTGTGGACCAACGGAACACTAACAGCAGAGTGGACTGCAGATGCCGCTCAACCTTTTCAAGAGGTCATTGTGCGCGTCACCAAGTTCGTGCCATTGTTCTGGGATCGGTACACCGGTTGACCCATTTCATTTTCCCGAATCTCCCCAGGCAATACTTCTAGGAGAAACCCGTTCTGTTGTTTCCTTGAGGGGTCGATGTCTGAGGAGAAAGACTGTGGCGCGTCATCGTTTAATTTCAATATGATGCCGTGCGTTATGCTATTTGTAAGACGAAGTGCTAGTTTGTTAGAAAAAAAACTGCCTACATAAAAAGAACTGCACATTGTATGCAGGCAATAAATCGACTTGTTTTATTGAAATACACCCCCCCCCCCTTTTTTTTTTCTTAACATAGGAATTCGACTTTTCCGATTTATCCGACAAACTCCTTCCGGTGTTTTTTCTGAACAGATGGATTGACCCGGTAACCTCCGATGTCCTCCCTCTGAAATGTGGCGACGAAGGGCTTTCCCGCATCTCTTTCGTCCTTGTTTCCGAGGTCCACACATTTATTTTCCAACTTCATACCCGAACAGCGACAAAAATTCATCAAAAGGCTTGCTAATGGCCTCCCAGTCATAAAATATATGCGGCGCATTAATGTTGCGTGGGCTCAATAATTTTCTGCTTTGTTCCATAGTCATATCTCTGCACTGAATCACCCCACGTCATAGTCACGACTTACTGGTTGTTGTTCTATGCACTGACTTTACTTGAAATCTCCAAGATGATCAAGCGCTGTGTTCAATATCAATAAAGTCCCGAGCCCTATGTTATTTTTAATGCAATGACGACTTCTTATCCACTGTCACCATCTCACTCCAAGCGCCAGCCCCGGCATTTCAAATTTCTTATGGACTATAAAGACAGCATAGTAAATAAACGTGATAAGTGAATGACCAAGCTCGATGGATGACATGGCACGATGGATGACCTTGCACGGTGGATGAGGCGGCACGTTGGATGACCTGGCATGCCATCTAATCAGCTCAGAATGGATGAGGCAGCTCGATGGACAAAACGACACGGTGGATGAGGTGGCACGAAATTGGATGAGGCGGCACGGTGGATGAGATGGCACGTTGGATGAGGCGGCCACAAGCGCTTGAAAAGTCTCTGCACAACTGTAAGCGTGGGGGTGGCTCAGGGATGAACAATAGGGAAATTTTAGCAGATCAGAAGCGCGCTACGAAAACGACACGATAAAGGAATTAACTGTCGAATCAAATATCAGCAGCTTGAAAGGAACCGGGTGATTGGCTTATGTTTTTGGAACTGTTATCGTAAAGAAACCTTCCGATCTGCTAAAACTCCCTAATGCATGTTCGTTCAACAAGGACCGTAGGCGAAGCACAACGTCACCATGAAAGGACTGTGAAACGATTTTGTCTTGTTTTGACCGAATAGATGTTGCTGAGTGCACAAAGTTACACCTTCGGCAAGCGAATGGATTTCGCACAAGAGAATTTAAACCAAGTAGCGAAGGTAATATACAGCCCGGTGAGGGTGCAGACCTTCACTTGGGGGGGGGGGGGGGCTATACTGTTGAGGCCTTCTGCCAGCCAACGTTGGCGCAATGTTGCATTGTGATAGGCAGATCGATGTTTGGCAAGCCGTCAGCCAGGGTACAGATCCGTACCAAGAAGCGAGCTCGTTGGCCAAAGCACTTGCTAAGCACGGCTAGGTTGGCAAGCCAAGCTCTTGCCAAGCTTGGTACAATCTCTGTATGTCGCATTGGGGAGAGTGTAACGCGGCACGGTGTAGAAATGCATAAGTTCGACTTTCGGTGGACCAAGTGAATCTCTCAAACCAAAAGCAGTAAGAAACAGAGACGTTATCTGCATGGTGAGTTAATATGACAAGCAGTTCATCATTTCAGTGCATCGAACACCTCACCCTTCATTTTGACTAACAGGCGAACATGACTCTCGAATTTCTGGAAGCTCGCGAGACAATCTATAGTATTTGCTATTCCTCGGTAAAGAAATGCAACTGCTTTTCTTTGTGAGCTGTTTTGTCCTAGTGATCTCGGGCATCTTGCGAGCTTACATAATTCTCCTTCACTTTTTTTTTTTTTTTTCACTTTGAAACTCCGTGCATATATCCGTATAATTTTTTTGTATTTTAGAACACCGTGCTCACTGTCCGTTGTGGAGAATACGAGCGACAAACACGAATCATAAATCGTTACCATACGCCGCGAGACAATTGAGTATATGAACATGAGCGACGGCGCAGGAATGCTTTGCTCTGTATCTTGGCACAACCTTGGCACAACCTTGGCACAATCCAAGCTGGAGAGTGCTTGGCAAGTGATTGGCCAGGGTACAGATCCGTGTCAAGAAACAAGCTTGTTTGTTCGCCGAGGATGTACCAACCAAGGCCAGCCTAACTGTTGCCAAACTTGGCCCAACCTTTGTTGGCCTTTTGTCGGGCCAAGAAACCCCTTCCCCTCGCTACGCACAAAAAACTATGGAATCTGTATTCCTGCATGGCATGACAGCTATACGGCTGAGCAGTCTTCTTGAAATCTTAGTTCTTTTCGTATTGTATCGAGACAGCTGTCTTTAGGGGTAGATTTCACCCTATACGGTTTAGTAGGACCGCGACCCAACAATTTTTTTATTGAAACATAATTTGACGTAACTCACACAATGCGCTCACCCATCATAAATGCTGCTGAAGTGTCTGTACCTTGCGAAAAACTACGAGATGCTTCAGAAAGACCACAGTTGGCTCGAGTTGGCCGAGTATGATGTATAACTTGCAGAAACAATTGGAACTAGCTTCTCTCTAGAGGTGACTTGCTCCCACAGTCGTCGGACAACCACTCAAGGCCTGAGACTGAGCAATTATAAAAATAAGAAAAGAGGTTTCCGTCTAGAGTTGTCCATCGCGTTGCCTCATCATGTCTGAAAAGGGATCCCTTCCTTCCACCGATCACAACGCGGCTCTGACGGAACGAAGAAAGCGTGCTGTTGAGGAAACGGATATTGAATATTACACACCATGCTTACACCCGTTCTGTGCTTTTCAGAGCTACATAGCTGGTTCCTTAGAAGAAGCGGATACTCTTAGAGTTGCATTCGAAAAGTAAATGTAGCAGCGCTAACACTTTTGTACAACCACTAGTGTTTCACCTCATGCATTCACTAGAGTCGCCAGAATATGTTCTCATGTGCTGCAGCGCTTTCCGTCTCGCCTGTAGTGCCGTGCAGACTTCATCGCCCGTCGTGTCTCCAGATCCCGAAAGACTAAAAGGTGAGGACGGCAATCGTCTGTCCGCGAGCAGCTCGAAGTTGTGAAGGTTGCTGCAGATATGTTCAACTTGTCTCCGAGTGTCCCTGGAAGTATGATTAAACAGGTTCAGCAAGTCGGGTAAGTTTTGGAGCCTGAACAAAGTCACGGAGTCGTCGGTTGCGCCGGAACACTTCTCGATGTCCGCTACTAGGGCTGGGTGACCTGATCGCGAAACGGTGCTTACGCTGAAGATAATTTGCTTCTGCGCAAGCATTTCTTCCACAGCTCTTGGACGCCAGTGAAACAACTTGGAGATATTTCTTCCAGTGACATACGGCATTCCCTTCCAGATTATAACGTCCAAATTACCACATCGTTTGATCACCCATTCCGGGTCTCGTGACGGCTGTCTCAGGTCGTCAGCGTAGCCATTCTCGATGAGAACGTCTTCTACTGAATGTTCCTCGTCAGTCTTCCACAGACTCACCTTGACGCCTTCACTGTTCTGATCTACTATTTTACAACGTAGATGCGGGTACTTCACTAGACTAAGGAAGTGCAAAATGGCATCGTGTGTCCAGTTCATCGAACCGCGCGGTGCGATCCCTGCAAGTCCGGCTTTGATGCCTTGAATGGGCAGTTCCATGAAGCGGGGACAGATCTGCCTCAGCTGTTGCCTTTCAACCTGTGCAACTGCGCCATAATCGACGCACGAAATAATGACGTTGTTTTTGCCCTCTGACAACACTTCTGCGCGGAGCCACGACGGTGTGCCTTCGGTCACGTACTGCACGGCACATGGAAACCCGGCTGTTATGTCTTTCGTGCTTAAGGTATATGACGGCATAGTCGAGTAGAAGTTGTCCATGTCAGCAGTCAGTTTGGACAAGGCTTCTGTAGTACTTTCTCCGTCTATGAGAATATAAAATGCGTCCGGGCTGTAGACTTCGCCAATTTTGACGGGAAATCCTTGCGTCGTTGGAAGAGGCTGCATGTGGTATGTCCCCATTTCTTCCTCAGTGGTGTCAGACTCTATTAAAGTGGAGCTACTATAGTCTCCTTCAAGTTCTGAGCTTGGAGAGGTTACTTTGATCTTGAGGAGACACCTACGGTCGCTTAGTGTGTTTGCTGTTACGCAAGGACTGCTGCTGACCACAGCCAGAGTGAGATTCATTGGATTGCAGTTGTCACCAGAGAAATATGTGTGTGGACCGTACTCCGCTTCATATAGCTCTACGAGGTCTTGCACCAAGATGCCTTGTGGATGTCTGAGAAGAAGCCTTTCAACGGCCGACGCGACATCTGCCGGAAGACCAGACAACTTATGCTCTTCGTCATCACCTGTCAGATCCTTTACAATTTTCAAGACAAGGTCGCCCTCTGTGTCACAGCTGACTGAAACTCTCGGAATGCACGATATGATTTCACCAGCCAAATCTACCTGGTTCCAGTTTCTGCTACCGAAGTAGGGATGTTGCTCAACCTCACTCACATACAGCTTGGGCAAGAGCTTTATATTCAATCCTTCAGGATGACGCCTCAGCAGGCTTCTAATTCCTGCAACTACGTCAGACGGTACATCTTTTTCGTTTGCGGTTGTCGCTGCTGTGCCGGTCTTGCACCCAGAGCTCGTTTCTACGTGAACTCCACTTGCCCCTTCTGGTTCCCTCGGCTCAAATGGTGGGGCGTCAATATTCAACTGAACAAGTTTCGAATGCGCCGTCCTGGTACTCTTCGTTACCTCTGTGAATCCAGGATAGAATAACTGACGGCGTGAAGACGCTGTTCGAGGATTCCGAACTGGAAGAGTCCTACCAGGCGGCACCCACAAATCCTGCATCATATTCTTGTGTGTCGTACCGGTGATGGAGGGTATGGCATGTGTTGAACGTAGATATGTTGCACGACCACCGGCACAAAATGCTGCACTTTCACATGATGTATTTTCGACCTGTTGCTGTTCGTGATCGAGCTGTGTGCTAGCTTTATCGGGATACCTGAAGAAGAAGAAGAAAAATCGGAAATCATTGCATGCAAACTGTCATTTACGCTCAATGCAAGGAAGAAAAGCGTCAAGCATGGAAGCGTCAGGCTTTTTTGACATTGTGCATGCGTCAGGGGCGGATCGAGAATTTTCTAGAAGGGGGGGGGGGGGGCAGCTTTGGACAGCATGCTATACAACACCACCTAGATAGAGAAAGCCTGCGCACTCGACAACTAGGAGGCAGCCAATCAGGATCGTGCTTTCAGCAGTCGTAGCCATGGAGAGATGAACCGCCGTCGGTGCGAGTAGTGATTGAACGCCCCCGCTTACTAAATGGGAAAAGCTTCAGAATAAAGTGCAAGACGGTCCCATGTCTTTCTCAAAAGCGTGTTGCACTTTCTGTTTACAGATTTAAGTCTGCAGGTTCGAAGTTAGGTGCAATCATTTGCGAGTTCTTGAACACACCACTTGTCCGCACAACAGTGAATCGCAGTAGCATCGAATTCTGACTTTATATGTCCACGTAGCGAAGGAGGGAGAGGAGGCAATAAGCAGGCCTTCTCCATCTATGTGGCGTTTATGCTGTACCTAGGGTCAATAGTCAATTGAAGCTGCAAGTGAGGACAGATCTCTAGATCCGCTCGTATAGATCCCTCTAGATCCGCACCTGGTACACATTGCGGAACATCGCGCATTTCGTTACTTGGTGCGTGCTGACGTGATGGGACAGTAAAGACAAACGCATATGAAGGATCTCACCTCGAAGGTTGAAGCAGCCCCGTGAGAAATGCGTTTGGAATCCTCGTGCTCGAAGAAGGAACACTAGCGCCGCTAGTCCCGCACACCTGAAAGGATGAGGAAGAAATATACCATAGAGTTCCGGTACAGTTCCGGGTTTAGGGAGAGCTTATTTATTTATTTTTTGCGGTTGTGCCTCGTATGCACCAAATGCTCAAAACATGCAAACGCCCGTATGCACCGAAAAAAAGTTGGTGGTTTTGAGCGTTTGGTGGAAATGAGCAGGAGGGGAGAACCTGCTCATAAGCACCAAACGTCCAGAAAACCGAATGCTCATATGCACCGAAAGGCGAGCGACTACAAAGGCCGGTAGCAGATCGTATCCTCCAAACTCCCATTTCCACCGACGTCCCAATTCAACCAAATGCTCATTTCCTCCAAAATAATATTCGGAGGTTCTGGGCTTTCGGTTGATCTGGGCATGCGGGTGGCAGTGACCCATATCATCCAAATGATCTTTTCATCCAAGCGCCCAGAACCACCGAAAGCGGGATATTTCAAAGGACACGCGTCCACCGTTTAACAGGGAGAGGAGGAAGGGTGAGTGGTTCCCAAGTATGCGGGAATCTGATGTACAGCTCGAGGCAGAGTTAACTGGAAAGCCACTTCGACTGGCGGAGCTAAACTCGGGGAGAAAGCAACCCTAGCGGCTCTTACGAGAAATAAAGGCAAATAGTGTTCCGACTGTCCCACTGTTGCTGTGTTGCTGTGGAGGTCTAAGCCTTGCCATGAGCTATTAGTGGGTTTTAGTATACCGTTGATAAAGTTATCGTGCCTATCGGAACCAATCGCGAATGTGCGTGACTCCGAATCTTGTCCACTGATTGGTTCCGGTTGATATACGGTTCGACGCTGGCCACGTTATCAACGGTCTGTCTCTATTGACTCAGCATTGCCCTTAGCTATGGTTATCGTCGCGATGTTTGTTTGTGTTTTCGGTGATTATGTGAAGGTGTATGCCGGCTGATATCGCACGGATACGATGCCCTTATCTCATTGATACACGCAAAAGTGGTCGCGTTCGCTCAGTGTGGCATTTTCAGATTTGTGATAAAACAAACGAGGATGCACGGGGTCTAGTGGACAATTTATTGGGGTTGCTGCTCACCTTTGCTTGTATCAATGAGATAACAGCATCGTATCCGCGTGATATCGGCCAGCATACACCTTTACATAATCGTCTCAAACCCAAACAAGCATCGCGACGATAACCACCCTTGAGAATAATGCCGGTGCCAAGGCGGACACCCCCGCAGCATCATGGCGAGTGGTGGTCATTTGGTGGCCACTTTTTTTCTTTTTTTGCCAGATCCCTAGCAGTCAAGCGATCTTGCATGTTCGCGTGACACTTTCCGTGCGCCCGGAATTTCCCAGCTATTACCTTTTTCGTCCGGTCTCGAAACGATCGAGCAGCGGGTTGCCCAACTATATCCGGTGTCGTCAAATCCGCACTGCAACGGTGGCGAGTGCTCTCATTGGACGGTACGTCGAAGTTCACGTTATTTAGCAGACGACGGAACCCGAGGACAGGCGACCGCGATGGCCCTAGCGTGATCCAAGTGTACGAACTCTGCCCTGATTCAAAAGAGATGAGGCGAGCCTGATCCTGATCTTAAAACCGCCAGATCCCTGGAACTCATGTTCGGGTGGCAACTGTCACATGATCTAGCTCCGGAGCCGACCTAGCATTTTCCGAGCGCCAGGCAGTGTTGTAATTAAATGACCATCCGAATTCGCCATAAGTAGGACAGTGGAAACATTATTTCCCTTTATATCTCCTAAGCGCCGCTAGGGTGATTCTCTTCCCGATTCAGCGGTCGAAGTGGCGTTCCAGTTAACTCTGCTTCGAGCTGTACTTCCTTCAACTCGCCAGAGAGGGTCACGTGGGTTCCTGACTGCTGCTCATCCGGTGCTCGAAATGTTCTGTAGCGTGAAATATGTGGTCCGTTGATTTGCACAGCTTCCTTTGTTCCCCTGCTTACTAATAATTCTCCTTAGAGATGTAACATGTATGACTAATAAAATATGAGAGCTGATGCACGAGATCTATATTAAAGAAGCTTGATCGTAGTTGGATAGAAATGACACGACACTCGGTGTGTACAAATGAGGTCGCGTTCAAGAAGTGATCTGAATGGAGAGGTATCCCGAAAATGAATTTTATTGGTATGCACGTTGCTGACGGGAAAAGCACTATCTTCGGAAGATCATGGAAGTCCGCATCATGATTCACGGAAAAAGAGCATGGTGGGAGTGGTATGTTCTGTGGCTGGAAAATTTTGCGGGACGGCGGAAAACACTCAAACCTCAAGCGCCTTCAGAGGAGATCGACAGTTCAGAGGATATGTTGGTTTCATGCATTGATACTCTTTGCACGCTTTTTCTAGGGGTTGTTTCAGCCGGTTAATAGCGTGTTTTCTGAACGTCTGAACTGTATTAACAGAACGCATAAAAGAAAAGTAAAGGAGGAGGTCCTTTTTGTAACCTTCTTCGAGACCTGTGAAGTGGCTTGCTTTGCTTTGCTTTCCACTATGATGACCTACACAGTGCCTGCAGCTCGGTCACTCACATGAAAAATATCTCTCTGTTCGGATCGGATCATTTCTTGAACGCTATCGACATCAATAATACCTTTCCTTTGCAGACTTCACTTCTGACTCAGTTGCAGGATTGGATTCCCGCACACCCAAAAACCGCTCAGCCTTCCTCCTCTCCCTGACAAACAGAGGAATCGTTTCCTTTCAAGTATCCCGCTTTCGGTGGTTCTGGGCGCTCGGATGAAAAGAGCTTTTGGAGGATATGGGTCACCGCCACCCGCGTGCACAAATCAACCGAAAGCCCAGAACCTCCGAACATTTTTTCGGATGAAATGAGCTTTTGGTTGATTTGGGACGTCGGTGGAAATGGGCATTTGGAGGATATGAGGCCTAACCGTTCTTCGCAAGGTGGTTAATCAATGCGTCATAGTCTAGAGATATGATAATCATGTTTTCGGTTGACTATGAACTCAGAAAGCTTGACATCTCTCATGGTTGAGCGCAGGATATTCTTGATCGGTCAGTTTCATTGTGCTGAGGCTTCTTTCAGCATCAGCGACAGTAGCTGGTGTGGTCAGAAAGTAGAATCCTGACGCAAATGCAAGGATTCAGATATATCTCCTGGAAGCTTTCTTGTAGGCGTCTCTTTGTTTGGCGTCCTCTCTTTTTCTCAATGACACGAAACGATATTCCATTATAAGTTCGCTGGCATTGATGTCTACCATTTCTACTTCAAAATTTTTGCTGCGATTCTCCAGTTCAAGATCCCATTGACACTGCCCAAGTTGTTAGCGTTTTACAGAAATAACTTTTACCACTCCACGAGTTTGCCGACAAAAAAGAAGATATGGCCTGATCAGTGAGAATAAGAAAGAACTGAGATTTGAATTTTGGCTCTGCACAAAGACGACTCTTCCTTTTTTTCTTTTTTTTTTTCGCTTTTAGGAGAAGGTAGCAGATATTGCAGAACTGCTTCCTGATTTTGCCGCATTGTCTGTACTCCGCAAAATAAAGAGAGGAACAGAAAGAACAGACGCAATTTGTACAATACAAGCGGTGCAGCAAATGGAACCGCTTTTATGTTCCTCATTAAATGGCGTGCAGCATTTATTGTTCATTAAGATTAATGTTAATTTTAAAAAGCATCTCTTCGAATTTCGAACAAATGAGGAGTGCGAATGATAGCACTTGATTGGCTATGATCCGGTTCATCAGATGTCCACAACGACTCTCCTGTATTTTTGGGCGCACGGAACCGCGCGGGACCATTTCTTCCGCCACGCAACCAGGGACCAATTTTTCCGAGACTAACTTTTCCGGGACTATTTTTTTCCGAAAATCCATCCAACATGCTCTACACATTCTCGCTCCTATAGTTATTCTATCTTCGGTCTGGACGATGACTGGCTTGGTTCTTTGGATGATTGGTTTTCAACTCATTTCTGTTTGCCCACCGTTTCAGGCACGGGGCGTTGTTGGCCTCACAGAGGTGGGCAACGTCACGACTGACGGCCTGGGGGAATGAGCATCCTGGCCGACTTCTAAAGGAACTGTGCCGACATATGATACGGTTGAAAGACATTTCATCGGAGATCGAAACGGCAGCGGTCGTTTGATCGATTTTTTATTGGTTCACTTAAAGTGTTGAAAAAGAAAAAAAAAAGAAGAAAACAACAACAAAAAAACAACACCGGAGTTCTAAATGCCGTTATCCTAAGCAATATTTAACTGCGTGTAACTCGCTTGCTCGTAAACACATTCCTCATGCTAACCCACTTTTTCGTGTCCAAGAAGCGGTCCAAGGGCCCATGTCGTTCACTGTAGCCCGTTGGACAACCTGATAGGCTTTTCCGATCTGACACACAGTGACTATAAACATGCCATACATGTTAATCCCCCAACCCTTTGTCAAATAACAATTGATTTCAAGTACTAAATGTGTTATAGCCATCGAAGATGACGAAGTGCGCATCGAGCGCGTGGGGATTTGGCGCGTGGTTGCGAGCCAATAAACGATTTTTGCATGTGGTTGTTAACCGGACTGGTCGCTTGTCTTGTTCGCTCCTGCTAGGACTAAAACATGGTGTCAGAAAGTTCTAGAACATAACCACGCTTCCACAACGATGTCTCTCCCCGACGGCGACACACAAGAGCGTTCGACGTTTACGGCATCCTTGGCTACATTCAATGTAACGCCACCGGAACCTTTCACGTTCAAGACGCCGAATGACTGGCCCACTTGGAGGAAACGCTTTCTACGTTTCCGTGCTGCCTCTGGCCTCAACGACAAGGCTGAGTTAAGCCAAGTAGATGCACTGATCTACATTATGGGTGAGCAAGCGGAGGATATATACGCCACGCTGAAGCTTAGTCCCGAAGACGCACGCAAGTTCGACAAGGTGCTAGAAGCGTTCGATGCCTACTTCGTTCCGCGCCGCAACATCATCTTTGAACGTGCAAAGTTCAACACGAGAGTACAACAGGATGGGGAATCTGTGGAGGAATTCGTGACTGTCCTGCATTCAATGGCAGACTTATGCAACTATGGAGCGTTGCGCGAAGAACTGATTCGCGACAGACTGGTTGCAGGCCTTCGAGACAAGAAAGTTTCGGAACAACTACAGCTCGACTCTGAACTCACTCTACAAAAGGCTATCACAGCGGCTCGCCAGCGAGAAACTGTCCGGCTGCAGCAAGCTGAACTTCACAAAGGCAATGACGCTACAGTACATCGACTAACGACCCACAAAGTGTCACCGGGGTCCGATTCAAGGAGACTGGCAACCAGGAAGATTCACGCAGGCACAACCCGTCCTTCTTCAAAGTCAGCTTCCCAAAAGCTCTGCCGGTGGTGCGGCCGTGACAGGCACGCAAGACAGGACTGCCCAGCAAAAGACAAGATATGCTCCAAATGCAAGAAGAAGGGGCACTTCTCATCAGTTTGCCTTTCGGCTAAGCAGACCCAATCTGCCCCCGACGGAACTACTGCATTTCTAGGAGTTGTAGCTCATGGAGGAACGTCGAAATGGCAAGTCCCAGTCCTTGTTCAAGGAATACCGTTAACGTTTAAAGTTGACACAGGGGCTGACGAAACGGTTATACCAGAGAGCGCACTTCACGGGAATCCGGCTCGAACCTCCCAAACGTCGCCTGCGGGGTCCAGACGGCAAAATGCTGAAGGTCACCGGTATGACCTCTCTCCAGACAGTTTTTCAAGGACAAGAAAGCCAACAAGACATTTGCGTCTTGAAGGAACTTCCTACATGTTTGCTTGGTCAACCAGCCATAGACAGCCTCAAAGTCCTTCCGACAATACAAATGCTCTCGAAGGCATCCCCATTCGAGGAATATGCTACGGTCTTTCAGGGACTGGGAGTTCTACAAGGAGATTATGACATAAAGCTAGCTCCTGATGCTAGGCCCTTTGCCCTTTCATCTCCACGGAGAGTACCATTGCCCCTATACCAAAAAACCAAAGAGGAACTTCAACGTATGGAGAAGCTAGGAGTCATAACGCCAGTCATGGAACCGACAGCCTGGTGTGCGCCAATGGTAACCGTCCCAAAGAAGTCAGGAGGAATTAGACTTTGCATTGATTTCACTCAGCTCAACCGCTACGTACTGCGTGAATTTCATCCTATCCCTTCTGTCGAACATTCACTCGCAATGCTAAAAAATGCAAAGGTCTTCAGTAAACTCGACGCAAACTCGGGTTTTTGGCAGATACCGCTGAGCGAACAAAGCAAACACTTGACGACGTTCATAACTCCGTTTGGGCGATATTCCTTCAACAGACTTCCATTCGGGATATCGTCCGCGCCAGAACACTTCCAAAAACGAGTGGCAACGCTGCTGAAGGACCTCCACGGAGTTTTGTGTCACATGGATGACATACTCATTTGGGGAGCAAATCAAATCGAACATGACCATCACTTGGAAGCTGTAATGACACGCATCCAAGAAGCAGGGATGTCGCTCAACAAGGACAAATGCATATTCAGTGTTTCACAAGTGACCTTTCTAGGTCACATCGTCGACGGCTCAGGCATTCGGCCTGACGAAGAAAAGGTGAACGCCATTCTCAAAATGACTCCCCCTACGGACAAGACGGGCCTCAGGCGGCTACTTGGGATGGCAACGTACCTTACACGCTTTGTACCCAAGGTAGCAGAACTTTTACAGCCACTATCGTGTATGTTAAGCTGCAAGCAGGAATTTGTGTGGGGCGCACCACAACAAGAGGCGTTTCAGAAATGGAAACAAATCCTCTCTACAAGCCCTGTCCTCGGCATCTACGACCCAGCCAAAGAGACGGTCGTCACCGCGGACGCATCTTCCTTCGGCCTCGGAGCTGTCCTGCGACAAAAACAAGACGACGGGAAATACCAAGTCATCGCCTACGCCTCCAGAATTCTCACTGATGTCGAGCGTCGTTATGCTCAAATAGAAAAGGAGGGTTTGGCACTGCTTTGGGCGAGTGAGAAATTCCGAGACTACCTGATCGGGAAAAAGTTTCTTCTCGAGACCGACCACAAGCCCCTGGTGAGCCTGTTCTCGACAAAACAGCTTGATGACTTGACGCCGAGGTTACAGCGCATGCGGATGCGTCTCATGCGATATACCTACGAAATAACGTACGTGCCAGGAAAAGACCTTCTAGCGGCAGACGCCCTGTCCCGTACACCTCTCCGGAAAACGGACGGCACAGACCTTACAGAGGAGATCGAGTGTTTCGTCCACTATGTTGAGACTCACCTTCCAGGGACAGCGAGAAGTCTACTTGACATACAGCAAGAACAGGAGAAGGACGAGACGTGTCAGCATATCATCAGGTTCACCAGACACGGGTGGCCTACTCGACGGGATCTCGGGCAAGACCTTAAACCCTTTTGGCTAGCACGGCACCAGCTGGCAGTAGCCGATAGTCTGCTAATGCATGGAACGCAGATTGTCATTCCCAAGACCTGTCAACAGATTCTCCAGCTTTTGCACGAGGGCCACTTCGGCTTGGAAAAATGCACCACACGAGCTAAACATGCTGTTTGGTGGCCAAGTATCAACGACGACATCGCACAAACGGTGAAGAACTGTCACGAATGCCTGCAACTAAAGACAAACAGGAAGCTACCCCTCATTACAACGGACTTCCCAGACAGGCCCTGGCAGAAAATAGCTATGGACTTGTTCCATTGCCAGGGATCGTGGTGGCTCATTGTAGTTGACTATTACTCGCGGTACCCAGAGCTAGTCCGGCTACATTCATTGTCCAGCGAAGCCATCGTGAATCACTGCAAATCCATATTTGCACGACATGGAATCCCCGAAGTTGTGATAAGCGACAACGGTCCGCAGTTTTCGCAGAGCAGCAGCTCCCCTTTCGCCCGATTTTCAACGGAGTATGGCTTTCGACATGTTACATCCAGCCCAGGCTATCCGCAAAGCAATGGACTTGCCGAGGCGGCAGTGAAGATCGTTAAAATGTCTATGAAGAAGACAAAAGATCCGTACAAGTCGCTGCTAGCATATCGGGCTTCACCCTTGAAAAATGGCTATAGCCCAGCGGAACTTCTAATGGGACGACGGTTGCGCACGAACGTACCTGTCGCGCAGTTACAGCTTGTACCGTACACCCCTGACTACAAGAAAGTGGCAGCCTTCGAAACTAAAAACAAGAGGGACGAAGAGAGGCACTACAATAGGAGACACGGGGTGCGGGAGCTACCTCCACTTGGAGTCGGCACAGATGTTTGGGTAATAGATCTGCAACGGAAAGGCGTTGTCCAGGGACAGACTCCGCAACCCAGGTCCTATTCAGTCTCCACAGAGCAGGGAGAAGTCAGAAGGAACAGGACGCATCTAGTTCCTCTCCCAGGCCAACCAGAGCCCAGTACATCGACAGCGAGCGCTCCGCAAAGCAGCCACCTCGAAACGGACACTTCAACCGACGTACCGACAGACCAACAGTGCACCGACACGACCCACTGGCACACAAAAAGAGGGCGTTGCGTCATCCCTCCAAAAAAGTATCAAGCTTGATCTTTATTTGACTTTGACTTTGACTTGACTTGACTTTATCTGCAAAAGGAGGGGGATGTGTTATAGCCATCTAAGATGACGAAGTGCGCATCGAGCGCGTGGGGATTTGGCGCGTGGTTGCGAGCCAATAAACGATTTTTGCATGTGGTTGTTAACCGGACTGGTCGCTTGTCTTGTTCGCTCCTGCTAGGACTAAAACACTAAACATATTTGGCAAATCAATTAAAAAAATAATGACATTTTTCGATGATTTACTCCTGTTGAATGTGGATAAATTTTATCAATGTATTATTGTTTGTAATCAATTGACCATTGTATAGGAGAAAGAACAGTTTTAGTTTATTTACTTTTAGCCTATGTGCAGGTGAATCTAAATTTAGTTCTTGCAACAGACATGTAACCGAAGAAGTCCTTCGAAACCTAGACAAGATAAGCAGGGCAGCAGATCTACTGTACTTTCTCGATTTTTTCGGATAGCGTGCATGTGTAGTGACCCCAGATTGCACATGCATGCACGAAACGAGTTTGAACTAAGGTTTTATATGCTGTTAACTTAACATCTTTCGTTGTGCCATGGCGAAATTTCCTTCTTAGCATCCACAGACTTCTATAGTGGCTTTCGCGTACACATGGCTATCCCGTTTCAGACCGTTCCCTTTAAATATGTCACCAGCAATGAGAAGGGTGCTCAGAACAAGCACAGACTATCGGCTGCTCCCAACCTGGGGCAACTTTCTTCAACATGTGCGACGTGAGCACCTCATGGAATCTCGGTATTCCTCTATATCCGGGGCCTTAAGCTGAAATCGACAAGAAAGGGCGGTAATTACCGTCAAATATGCCCTAACATACCGGCGTACAATAAAAATATACGCAAGAAACAGAAACAGTGTAGTCCTATGTGGAGCGTGCGGGACGGTGTGTCCAGAATTCATTACCGAAAAACTCGATTTGACACACCGAGAAAAATACGCAGTCCTTCACAAAAGGATTATGAGAATGTTCAGGAGCACTCAAAATTATCTCCCTATTTGCACACTGTATTGTTGCCATTTGCTCACAGTTTCAGGTTGGAAAAAGAAAGAAACAGCTAGCTGACATTATTGACAGTTGGTTATTGCTTCGGGTTTACTACTTTCATATGACTACTAATAAGAAAATAAGATACAATCGCCTGTGTACATAACTGTTCTGCTGTTTTTAATGTGTCGCTATTTGACTTAGTGTGAGAATTAAGATGAACCCTCTTAATCCTCACATTAAATATACGGTGCTAATTTACCAAATTGCGCGGGAATACTAGGCTTCGGTGTTCGTAACTATGTGAGGTTTGTGAACTACAAGAAGTGCTCACATGCAGTGTATTCTGCCTAACATGGACAGATGCAGCAGTACACCGGGCAAGGCTGAAAACAATGCCTGAAAATTGGTTTTATAGCCCCCAAAATGCCGAGCTATGCGTGGAACATCACGGCACCATTATTTTTGAAGAACTTGCTGTTGCTGGTGGAAGTAATTCAAACATTCCTACAGCCGTTGGTCAGGTAAGAAAAAAGGGCAATCGGCGATTAATGCGCAGGAGGCGGTGCAAGGAAGGATGGTGAACGTTGCGCATGTTGTTTATCGCTTTGAGAAAAGTCGATGCTTTCCGAGTTTGATGTTTCTGGCCACCGGGCTTGCGCACAAATGGCGCGCAAACTGGCGACCTACCAGATGTAGGTCGCGAAAACATTGCATATCACTGAATCTGTATTATGAATATCGACGTTCATCATATAGATGCACAGGGAAGCGGGCTATAGAAATTAGCCGGTGTTCTCACGCTGCGCGCAGCACTTACTCTGTGAAGATGGGACATTGTGGTCATTTTGATTTAATTGAAGCGATTGAGCACTGCAGTGGAAAGTTATGATGCGAAATGTACGAACCCTGTAGGCAGTACTCCAGAGAACAGTTGCGACAGCGCTCCCCAGACAGCGACACGACGCACAGCACTGACCCGATGGAACTGTTGTGCGTCAAAGCTCCCGTCTCCCGTCTCTTCCCGACGCCGCAATGGCCTCCCATTGACTGTGTGCGAAGCGGAGGAATGTAACATGACGACGCATATCCAACCTGAAGTCATCTAATACAAGTATGACATCACGTAGGCGGGACGACGGAACACACGGTAAATGGGGGTGCAGCAGCTTTGGTTCCGTGACATTTCATCGAATGCCATTTCGTCGAAATTGGACGCTTCATCGAATCGGTGGCTGCCGCTTTTTCTTGCGGCAACGTGTGAAATACGTAAAAGGCTCTCCTGACCTAACCTCGGTCAGGCGTCGACGAAAAGGCGTCCGATGAAATGGCGTTCGCTAAAACGGCGTTCGGCGAAACGGCTTTCGATAAAACGGCGTCGATGGCAGCAGCTTCGGGATCCGCAAAGGAGAGACGCCACTTGCATTGCCGAGTGGGTAAAAGAGTCTGCTCGTTGGTGGTAGGCATGGTCGTGTGGGGTGGTGGGTTCGAATCCTGCCACCGTCTGTGCTGTCTGAGGTGTCTTCCCTGAGTTTTCCGGCAGACTTGCCAGACGAATGTCGGCACAGCTCCCCCCTGAAGTCGGCCCAGGACGCACACTAACCTTCCTGTCCCCCAACTCCTTCCTGCTGTCCTCTCTCTATCTGATCTGTCCACGTCTGTAAGCCGCTCACCCAAGATCGCGGGTTCAAACCCCACCGAGGACGATGGTAACTTGGTGGAAGAGTACAAGTTGCTCAGGCATGCCGTCTTTTGCGAGGGACGTTAAATGTGGTGTACCGTGTGTCGAGATTTCGGCGCACGTTGAAGAAGCCTCAGGTGGGCAAAATTAATCCACAGACCCGACCACTGTGGCGTCGCTAATGATCTCAATTGTCTCGCGACGCAAAGCCCCGAATTTTTATTATTATTATAAGTAGCAGTAGTTGTTGTTGTTGTAGTAGTATGTACGCCTCTCGTGGCTCACACCCACGGCGCTAACACACACACAAACACGTGGTTTTGCAAAGAAGCAACAAACATTGATATAGTGAGGTGTGGTCGAATATTTTTTTAAGTCCATAGTATATACTGCACTGTGCAAAAGTAAGAACACTGTTAAGGAAGGCCACATACAGATACTGCTACCCTAGGCTATACCTCTACACAATAGAGAGTGCTAACAGACAGCTGACAACGTCACCGTAAGGCTACCGCGCCTGCCGGAACTGACGACAGCGTGCATGCATGACTCAGAATATTTTCAGTTAATTAGGTGCGGTAGACCCGCCACTTTGGAAGCCACGTTATCAACGGTCTACTAATACACTGGCAAATACTGTGTTGCAAAACAGAGGCCGAGCCAGCAGTGACACCCGTGCACCGATTCCACGGTCAAACTGAACATTCAGCGACAAAAACCTAACCCGTTGGACGATTGAAAGCTTTCACTTTCTAACGAGGAGATATGGTTTAGCGTTCGGAGTTTCTTAGGGAGAGATACCAAGGCATGTCTTGGAGCACGCTAGCCGACAACCGAAGCCACCCCTCTTGGGGTCGCCGCCACCGTCCGACTTGGCGCCCAGATTTTTTTGGCAAACAGACACTTCTGCAACTTTATGCTTCTCTGCCACGCAGATGTCCGTTGTCCCACCCCAATGGAGGGGTTTTCGCAGAACTCTCAATTGCCTGAAGGGGCGGCCTGCGCTTTTCCCATCGTACAGTTGGCAGTACAAGGGGCCACGCTAGCTCTAATGGCTGTCTTCTTTTTTACCACAAAAGTTATGTGCCCTCAGGAATGTTACAGAGGGGAGTGGTTTAAGAATAAGGCCTGTGCGCTTATCGCACCAGACGTCTTCTACGGCTGCAGAGCTGTACGCTATTGTCAATGCCGTCCAGTACATTGCCAACCAAGCAACACTTGGTGACTGATCAATACTTTCCTTCCTTATTATGGGTTTAGAGTGGTCAGGCCTTCAAACACTACGTGCACCTGTGGCCTCCAGTGGCCTAGTGGTTATAGTGTACGACATCATCTTATCGTTCAATGCCGCTGTCGCAAAATGGGCACACAATCGAGCTCCAGTGGATCCCTGGTCACATCGGCATTGCTGGAGTGACGTCCCTCGTTGGGACGGAGCACAGCGAAAAGGGGGGAACATTAGTGTATAGGGACCCGCAGATGGAGCCAAAAGCCAAACCGGAGTTTTGCCAACAAACAACAAACATTTATTTAACAAGAGGTGCTCTAAATATAAAAGTAACAGAGGAAGGCCCACCCTATAAATTGCACAAAAGGAATAACACCGTCCGAGTGGGTTATACATTATTGCACAAACTCTATACAGCTCTACGTATGAAAGGGGGTCAGCCTGTGCACTATACTAGCCGCGACGCCAACGAAACACCAAGCCCACGATCGGACCAGCCCCACCACGACAAGGACTCAAACTGTCGGAAGATGGAAAGTTCTCACCAAGCTGTCTTGTGATGCGGCGATGAGTCGTGTGATGACCTTCTGGGCTCGTTCGTCGGAAGTACTGGGGATACTCTTGGGAGAGGCCGCTGACGAAGCACTGCTGTGGCACCAAGATCCCCTAGCAAATCTTCAAATCGGAGGTAGCGCTCGACAGACTTTCGGCGGCGTTGACAGGAGTTGGTGTTGATGCCCGATGACAGGAGGAAGACAGGGTTTCAGGTGTCCGGGTTCAGAATATGATCCAGGCATTGGCTCTCAGTTGAAGAGATAGGGTCGTTCGCGGAAGATTTGCGATGTACAACGGCTTCGGCAGCACCTACGTTCCGGCGCTACATCGGCTTTGGGTGGCCGGCCCCATCTGTACTTTCTTCCTCGGACTCCTCGATCTCTTGTTTCTGTTGTCTCTCTCCTCACTTTATAACTTTTTCTCGTCCACCGGACGAATCGCGCACAGGGGACCAATGTCGCAGTGAGGGCCAGTCATGAACGCCGACTCAGTATCGCGTCAGCAACCACAACCAGCAAGGCCCACCGACCAACCACCCAATCAGGAAAAACGGTTGTTTACACAAAACTTCAAAGGGCACTTTTAATTACCAGTGCTCCCATTTATGATGGGATCGTGAAAAAATGTAACCGATAGCCCGTCAACCATACACTCTAAATCTGGTCACCCATAGTAAGGGTTAAAAAATGATCATTTTTTAACCCTTACATCAGGGGTTATGGTCTAACCCTTTTGTACGGGTTATGTAGGCGTGGCCTGCACATAAGGGTGACAATCAAGGCCGCAGTTTTTTAGCCTTATGGGTTACGAAACGTAACCCTTCCCGTAGGCGCTGAACCCCGCTTTATGGGTTACCAGTCCTCTGCAGCGCTCTTCCCTTCACAGCAGTGTAGCTTGTGGTGAAGCCCGCTCGCTGAGTGCATCGCCGTGTGGCCCCAGCTCATGTACTTCTAGAGAAGTGGCAGTGTACAGGCATGAAAATAAAATTGTGTTTGTGATAAAATAAACGCATGCACACTTGTACATGAAATCCGAGTATGGAACACATCGATTTATTATGGCTAAATGACAAATTACAAAATTATTTCACAACTACTCAGAGTCGGGAAACATCAGTTTGCTTCGTTAAGCCAGCTGTCTGTTGATGCGGATGTGAGTACTGACAACATGACGGATCTGAATTACTGACAACAAATCTGCTCCTGGGAACCATATACGAAATGCTGACAAGTACATGCAAGATATTGTATGAGACTTCACTCTGCGGCTTGCGTTATCCAGGTGGTGTACCGTAGCTTGTAGTCCAATCATTCTAGAATAGTCGAACAGTTGTACACAGAGGCTTACTGCGCCGTGAAATTCGATCCCGGTGTACCCAGGTCATCACTGTTTCTGCATCTTGAAAAGACACATGCATGAACAAGCCTTAGCTGACGTCAGACAGCTACACTCGCTCTCAAAAGCCGGTCACACATTAAAAGAAAGAGAGGGACAAATGTAAAAAGAGAAGAGATACACACTGTTGCAAACTCACTGTTTCGTCGCGAATGGTGGCCACAGCCATCTCCTCAACGCGAGGCACGTCTACAAAAAGCACCGCCACTTGTTTGTTTTGCGACAGCACAATTCATGGCTTTAATAATTGCGGAAGACACTCACCAATTGATTCATGACGCCCCTGTGTTGAAGGTGAATGGCCGCAGAACACACACCACCCAGTGCGGTCGCCGGCATGATCATCAATCTTCCTCATGAACCCAGCACAATCACACTCATTTTGCTTGCATCGACCGCAAAAGTTGCCGCGAATGTCCTCGGAAGTGAACATCACTACGGCAACAACAAGACGGAAGAGTTCAAAGCCAACGAGTCGCAGAGACAACTTGATCCAAGCCTGGACTCGGAGCTCCGAGCGTCCGCGTCCGTTCAGTTTGAATGTTTCAGCGCAGGCGCAGAAGACGCGAAACTTGTAGCAAATTCGTTCTTGTCCTCGTAATAAGGGTTACGGTTGAGAGTATGGGTGACTGGAATTACGTAAGGGTGATATTTCAAGGGTGACATCGATGACACGTCACTGTCACCCTTGTAGCACGGTGCCGAAGCGTTACAGCGGGCTCATGTAACCCTTGGAATGGGTTCTAGACGAAGTAACCCATGGATTTAAGGGGGAAATGCCAATGTAACCCCTGGAACACAGGTTACAGGCCGTTAAGGGGGACGATAAGGGGGACCGGATTTAGAGTGTACGGGCCGCTGTGGCCGAGCGACTTGCCACCCAGACTTTTACAGCTTTACGATCCCCCCCCCCCCCCAAGGAGGGGGTCCGCACAGTGGGAGAGCTCCAAAATTGCTCGAGGGTTCAGCGCCGGCTCTAATCACCCTTTGAAAACGACCGCTTTCTGTTTAACACAAACAGAAGACCAAAAATGTGTTTTGGATTAGATGTCTGTTTGTGGGAAATACGTTTTCTGACCTCGACCGTAACACTGGGAATGATGCTGCTGATAGAGAGGCACGTGATGCTCACCAACGAGGTCCCACGCAAAATATATATTTTGCCTCTGAAGATGCGAAACGTATGTTGTGCGTCATCCTGCGTGGTTCAGTTCGGAGTCAGTGGTCGAATTCCGCAGAGCCGACGTCGCTGCTGCGCAGAATTGACCCGGATCTGTCTTACCGAATCCCTCCGCGGATGTCCGGGCCGCTCGAAGCTTTGCTTCACAGACTCCGACTCAATGTCCCATTGGCCAACACATTTCTGTTCATGATATTCGCCCATCCTCCGTCGTTTTGTTCAACGTGTGGTGTGTGTGTAAAGATTCAGAACTTATTCTTCTCGAATCTGGGCGGTTTCGCACTGCCCGTTTGCAGCTTCAGAGATCCCTGGACCGTCTTGATAGCCGACCCTTTGACATTGTGAAATGCTGGGCGAATGGCCTGCGATTCATCGTCAGGGTGCACAGCGCTCACTCATCGTTAAGAGCGTAGCAGAACTCTCGTCTTTTTAGACGTTTTTTTTTTCTTTTTCTCTACTAGACCTGGAGTAGCTTGTCCCGCGGTGAGCGGGCTCACATCTCAATTTTTTCTCGTATCATCATCATCATCAAGAATTAAGCCAAAAAAACAGTAGAAAAATTATGCTACTAGCAAAAACGCGTGGGGTTACGAAGTATTCACACTGTAAAATAAACGTAAAGGGCACTTTATTATGTAATAGAGGATGAAATTGATGCAGACAACCGGGAAGGTCGTTCCGATTAAGAGAGAGATGCGGGAAAAAAGGAGTCCGCGTAGTATACGGGTACAAGGTTGACTGAGGCATTTATTTCTTTTAATACGATGGAAAATTCGGAAAGCACCAGTCTACATCAATTTTTTTTTTTTTTTCAAAGTATTCACCGTGCGCATATATAGACACCGCTGTGGCAACTCTCCGGTGCCTTTGGTGTAGAGAGAAGTGGGCTGCTGTCGTATCCAGTGCAGGACATCTTTCTGGAGGGCTTCATCAGTGTGGAATCCTTTGGGGCTAAATCTGGGCTGTAAGGGGCATGGGGCAAAGCCTCCAAGCGCATTTCGGTCTGCTGCCGTCAAATTCGCCGTGTGAGTCCGGGCATAGACATGCAAAGAAGGGTCATACACAAAAAGTACAAGCGAAAATATATTTATTAATGCCAATTATAATGCCAATCAAACCGAAATATATTTATTAAAGCGAATTGTGCTGGGAATTGTGCCAATTGTGATGCCAATCAGGTGAAGGAGAAAAACCCAGCCGAAAAACCTTCACCACCTGTAACAGAAGAAACGCAATACACATAATAAAGAATATACTTACTCATTACCAATTTCACAGCTTCCATATGGGTATGACTCAATGGCTTTAAACAGGTATCTCTTATCATCATAGGGCATGAGTGCAAGCTTAGTTGTTTCCACTGTATACATGCATTGGCGCTTACTACGTATGGTCCTTTGTGGATGACTTATCTTCACACTATTAAACAAAAAATCTTTATATACATCGTGATGCAATTCCTTACGAGCAGTACTTTTCTTAACACCTTTTGCTCTAGCAATTTGACTATCGTCACTCAATCGGATAGAATACATTTTTTTGCTTTCAGAGCAACCACCTCTTCAGTTATACTACCTCCAGTCTCATCCTTGAAGCGGAACAGTGCCCCTTTATTTTTATTGCTATAGAGTGGATGATCAGTGGGGTCGGATGAAAGATCGAGGTGATCACCTGCTATCCTTTTGATTTCCTCTTCATATACTCTGACGTATGAAACACACCAGTGATAGAATCGGTATCCGAATACATGATGGTGACGGAACAATTCAATTTTTCCAAGAGAGTGCAATAGACAAATTCATACATTATCAACTTACTATAATCTAAAATACAAAAACCAATCTGTAATGGAAAGGTACATTTTAACTTCCTTTTCTTCATCTCATACCAACACGCAATTCTCTGACAAAATTTCAAATCGAATGCAGTCGTTTGAGGAGCTATATCTTTGGGCCTCTTCTTTGGTGAATGCTATCTGAATTGATTTAATTCGCCTGGGTGAAAGTAGTGTCCTATCGCAAAAACAGCTTAACTTCAATACCAGCTTCTCAAAGTTCGTTTGCGCTGCAATGCGTCGCTTAATGTTCATTTCCATGTATACATGGAAATGAACATCAAGCGAATTAATTAAGCGAATGAACATTAAGCCCGTATACGGGCCAAAGACCGTACCCTGACGAAATTTCAACACACTATGAATTTTGCTCACACGCATACCTAACCTGTAATATAGACTCAACAAACGATAATGTAAAATATACTCTGTTTTATCATTACAAGTGAGAAGTAACCTACCCTGTGCTGCAGGTTTGTAATTCAATTGGTCTTTTAGAGCCAACTGATACTCTGACAACCAGCTCTCGTCAACCTTTTGCTTCATTGGAGCTAGTGGGAAATACCTGGTCTTCTGGTGTAGCTCCACCGGGTAGACGAGGTCGCACACGTAAATGTACTCATACCCTGCATGCTGAGGATGGTTAATGATGTCCAAACTCGAAAATTCGGATTCGGGCACCCACTCGAATCTTCCAATAGGCAATGGTAATGTTTGGCAACTGGCAGAAAGACTGTTTGCATCCCAATAGGAGATGTAGCTCTGTGGTTTCTCCGGGTCAAAGTTTGCACAATATTTGTTATTGGCAGCAGCATACCTCAATCCTTGTTGGCAAATACCGCCTCTAATAGAAGACTCGATGGTTCGATACATATCTTCATCTGTAAGCAGCTCGATCTCGGCCTTTGTATACTTTGTATACTTGAGAGCAGCCTGCCAACTGAATCCGGGTAGAGTGACAAAGTGCAGCACTTCCAAGTCATGTGTCTTCATAGAAAGCTGTCTAAAATGCTGCATAACATCTAACAGGAGCAGAACATCACATTCCAAATAGATCAAAGTATAATCTTTCAGCGATTTGCAATCAAAATGATCATATGTTTCCAGAGCAAAAGCATAATCATAATCGCTGATGTGTGTTCCATTCAAATCATCATAAAAACCCTCCTTGGCTGGCAGGCATTCTTCATTGTAGACTTGAAAGCTTTTGCTCCAGGGATAAGGGTACACACCTTTCCTAGTTAAACGTGCGAAGTCATTGCCATACACTTGCCGTAGGCACTTAAATGCTTCAATTCCTTCCGACACTTTCAAACTATCCACCAATCAAGAAAGGGAGCTATTTAGAAATTGCGTGGTGTCCCTGAATATGAGATTGCCATATTCAAAATTGCGAATCTTCTCCGAGCTCGTTGCGATGAGCTTGGGCGGGTGTTTCCACTTCAAAGCATGGAAGCAATGCAACAAGGAGCTGATGTCATACTGAAGGTTGTGGATGAGCACTGGAATTTTGCCGTGATAGCTGCAACTGATGTTACATTCGTTACAAATGGTAGCCAAAAAGTTGCTAACTCTGCTTTCACGACTGTGATCGTGATGACGAACGTTTTTCCTATCAACACTAAATAACACACCACAATACCCACAGTGCGTTGCAGCGATATGTTTACGAGTTTCTTCGTCCGTGAGTTTAATGGGGACAGGGCAACGACTGATATCGACCACCTTGTTATGAAAACGTAACAGGCAGTCGACGCACCTGGAAGCGGCATCGGGGCCTAAATATTTGTCATTTGCAAGTATTTTCGAATTGTACGTTCTGATTAGAATGCAGCAGAAGGAACTCATAACATGCATAACATAACGGCACTCTTCACGTTCGTATTAGGGTCGAGGACAGACTCTGTATCGAGTCCGATAATATATGGAAATGCAAACATGTGGCCAAACTTGTCAAATTTTAGAACATTCTTACCTGGCTCAGGGAACTCCAACAAAAGCTCCTCAAAATTCCTGCACACTCTTCTATGTGACACCAACCTTTCCTGTGTTGTAAATCCTCTCGTACACTTTTCACGAAAAAACAATTCTTTGCGACCAAACATGTGCTGAAATTTCTTATGCCAAAAAAAGTGATTATCAAATTCCAATAACTGCACTTTATCGTTAAACGTGAGACGTGGAACACGAGAAGTGTGGATACTCCCATCCTGATATGAGTACACATACACTTGAATTTGATTCCGTTCTTCAAATTCTGCAATCTCCGAATACGATACCGGACCGTCGGGCCACCATTTGACTCGTGCCAATGGATTCGATTCGAGATGAACGAGATATTCGCGATATCGTTTACAATCATTTCCATGTGTTTTTTTAGGATGCAGTAGCGCTAAAGTATTGTATTTGAAACACTCGTTGTCGGGGCATTTTACATTTGTGAGTGTTTTCTTTCTTTTTTTCAGTTCGGCAGGAATTACAGTGTCAAAACCAATCTTCTTTTTTTCAGTCGTGCTTATGTTCAATTCGATTTCGGATACGTCCCGGGAGACGTAACCGCTACCGTCACCCTGATAATTTTCCAGGTTGCGCGCTAACTCGCTAATCATTTCATTTAGCGCAACCATTATATCCGCGAGATTATGAATTTCTCGCGACACGGCACTTAGAAAAGCAAAATGGCTGCTCATCGAATCGCCAACTTGCTTCACCATCAATACTTTCACACGCATATAAAATATAAAAGGTATGGTGTACTGTTGTAATATGGAAACTATATCGTGCTGGTAATGTACCGGGTATTCGAACGGATCCTCGACAAAGTCGTCATACGGTGACGCCAACAGGACGTAACGTCCAAGGTACCCTTCAAAGGCCGCAACAGTTTCAAAGAATGGAAAGTATGGTACGCTAACACCAGGATGAGCCACCGAAACATGTTCCGCGAGATCGTTCACAACAGGCTCTGGGCTATCTGGATTTTGCACGGCATCTACCGGCGTATTACCATCAAAAACTCCATCCCTCAAAACCTGATCAAATTCTAAACCCCACTCTTCATCAAACAAAGCAGGATCTAAATTTGGAACGTTAGCTTCCTCCTCCATACGACGAATTACCTCCTCAACGCAATCGTACCCGCAGATTCCACAGCGAGACACTAGAACAGACATTCCGTAAATTAAAATAAGAACAATAAGCAAGAAGCAAACTTACTCTTCAAAGATCTCGGCAGCACACCAAAACAAATTTTTGGCAAAGGAAACAAGCACTGCAACCAGGGCAACAGAACTTTGTGGAAAACACCGGTCCTAAGAATATTCCCTTTTGGAGGAAAGAATATGAAAAAGAGAGAGGGTTTCCCCACCCCATAGATTGACAAAGGATGTGCGGTTTCTTTGCTTTTGGGGTGTGTAGAGGGAGAGAGTGACCCCACCGGGCTCAAGTGGCATAGATTGGCTATACTGTGTAAAGCTTATACGTTATACGTGTTTGGATAACTCTGTCAAGGTAAAACATTACCTTGACAGAGTTAATTCAGTCACTGCCTGAATAGTCCCTGAGTTGGATGAAAACTCTATATTGCTAGGTCGCAAGGATGATTTTATGATAGTTCAAAAGATAGATTACTTCCATTTCAATTTATTAATTATTGATAGTTTGTCTCAATAATATTTTCCTGCCTTTTGTTTACACGTTGGCAGATGCGCCGTTTAGAGTGTTTCTCTGCTATTCATCCGTGCATGTTTCTCGTATTAGATTGTTTTTCTATTATTTATCCTTTGTGTACCTCTTGTTTGGATTGTGCATTATTTTGGCTCTCTATTAGTAGTTGATCGTGTTTCTCGTTATTTCCTTGCATGTGTGCTATTCACATCATAATAAATTGCATAATTGTATTGTGTTGGAATAATCAACTTAGCTTTCCATATTGTTTATTACATGTATTACGTTCCTTCTGTTTTATTTTTTGGATGAATTTTTCTCTCAACTTAGCTTTCCCAAAGATAGATTATTTCCATTTCATTTTTTTAAATTTGTAATGTTTGATAGTTTGTTTCGATATTATTTTCCTGCCTGTTGTTTACACGTTGGCAGATGCGCTGTTTAGAATGTTTCTCTGCTATTCAGCGTTAAGTGCGTGCATGTTTCTAGTTTTGATAGATTGTTTTTCAATTATTTATCCTTTGTGTACCAGTAAAGGTGGTTCTTTTCTCCTCTCTCTTGAATCCCCGTGGCTTGCCAGTTGTCGATGATGATGACGGTTGAGTTGCTGGTACTCGGCAGCAGACGATCTTCAATAGTTGGTAACAGGTTTATTTACAGCAATAGATTTTACGTGGACAAAATTTACATGATATGGCAAAGTCACTCCGAGCCTCCGAGCAGGTCCGTTTGCTACAGAGTCCGCAGGCCAGGTCCCTCTAATTTCCCAAACTCCCCCGCTCTCTGGGTTGTTTTTCGTCCCCCAGATGTCCTCCTTTCGCGCTATTCAAACGAAGCACTCAGCAAAAATATAAGAAGACAACACCCCTCGCACAACCGTTAGCTCGACTGACCCAACGTCTTCGAACTCAAAATTTATTACCTCTTCTTGTCGGCTACGGACATGTGCGAGGCGCGGCTCACAGAAACCCGATCCTGCGTGTCTTGGAGTCAGAATCTGAGGACTGCTTCCAGACCACGTGTGTGGGAGGAACGACGGCAAAACCTCACAGCGGCATGTCGTTTTCCGCGAAAGGCGGGGAGAAGTAAACACAAAATAATGAGCCATTCGGTCGCACAGGAAGTTTCCCCTTTACAGTACCTCTTGTTTACGTGATGGGTTTTGGTTCTCTATTAGCTGTTGATCGTGTTTCTCATTATTTCCTTGCGTGTGTGCTATTCCCATCATAAGAAATTGGTTAATTGTGTCGTGTTGGAATATTCAACTTAGCTCCCCATATTCTTTATTATGTGTGTTGCGTTCCTTGTGTTTTTTTTATGAATTTTTCGCCTTCACGCAGAGTTACAACATAATCCCTGCCACTATTTGGCTTTACTATACTTGCATGTAAACTATTGACAGAATGGCGTAAATGCAGGCTAGCTGGCGGATAAATTCCGTGATAGGCAAGCCTGAGCGATGGGCAAGACACGTAAACAAGCCTTTGAGCCTTCGTGTTTGTGTTTGTTTACGTGTCCTGCCCATCGCTCAGGCTTGCCTATCATGGCATGTAAGCTATCCACCGCATAGCTGTTGTAGTGGGAAAAAATTATGAAAGAAGTCGGCCCAGGGCGAAAATCGCGAATGAAGTCGGCCCAGGTGTGACGGTATCATCGCCTGGGTGGGATGACAGTATGCATGTCCCTACTTGCACACCGCCTGAAAAAAATGTGAACGAAGTCGGCCCAGGCGGAAAAATCGCCAAAGAAGTCGGCCCAGGTGGAAAAAATACAGAACGATAAGGGCACGCTCTGCTCTCAGGCTCGCTGGTAGGCACTCGGACACCCCCTCACCCACCTACTTGCATATAAACCACTCACGCATCACCTGAAAAAAATTGCGAACGAAGTCGGCCCAGGGTGAAAAATCGCAAAAGAAGTCGGCCCGGTGTTGTCAGTGTGCATGCCCCTACTTGCATGTAAAGTGCCCACAATCGCATGAAAAAAATGCGAGCGAAGTCGGCGCAGGCTGAAAAATAGCCAAAGAAGTCGGCCCAGGGTGCACAACCATAGGTGTGCGCTCAGCTCTTCGGCCTGCTGGTAAGCACACGGACAGCCCCTCACCTGTGCGCCACCCACAGGCTCAGCGCGCTGAAAAAAAAAATTGCTAGAGAAGTCGGCCCAGCTATTGTTCTTGAAGTTACATCTATCAGAAGTTTGCAATTAAAACTCCACTACGGTGCTCACGTATAATAATGTGAGACTTTTTATAATAAAACTTGTAATTTTGATAGTAATCATATTGATTAAAAATATCTTTGATTAAATGTGTCATAATGGAATATTAGCTGTTGTGCATGAAGTTACGTACATGTGTCAGAACATTGTAATTAAAACTCCGCTAGGGTGCTCACGTATAATAATGTTAGACTTTTTATAATAAAACTTTTAATTTTGATTGTAATCATATTGATTAAAAATAGCTGATTTTATTAAAACGTGCTACTCCTTCTGCATAATTGAAAACTTGCGTGATTATCACTAATAAAAAATATTGTGTATGATGTATGATACCCCTTCAATGCTATTGCATCATGCCTGTAATAAGTATAATCGTCACACAGAGTCATAACATAATTCCTGACACTAATGACTTTAATAAATATATTTTCACTTGTACTTTTGTGTAATGCTATCCTTTGCAAGTAAACTGCCTACTGCACACTTCTACTACTGCCCTTGCCTTTTCTTGCGAATTGAATTTCACACGGCACCCTTTATCAACGTGAAGTGGTATTGGGTATTAAATCAGACCCCTTGCTCCAAGAAGTCCACATGGATGACGCCTCGCATGGCCCAGAAGACAGTTCCCATTAACTCCCCAGCAGACGGCAGCATCTTGCTTTTGTTGTGTGGCGGTGAAGTCTTATGTCGCCATTCCACGCTACTTCGTTTTGTCTTTGGAGTGAAATGATGCATCCAGGATTCATGAGATGTGATGATTGATTGCAAAAATCCGTCCGCGTCGGATTGAAACCAGTTCAGCAGCTGCTCAGAGACTACCACGCGCGCTCCCTTCTGGTCACAAGTGAGGTGTCGGGGAACCCATCTTGCACATACTTTGTGGAACAGTAAGTGCTCACTGCCGACACTAATATTACGCTCGGCTGCAATGCCCCGACCTGTTACTAGGGTTGCCACCTTTCGGAGTGCAAAATACCGGCTGAGGGCGAGAAGGTGGAATAGAGGGAAAGGAGGAAATGTTCGCGGGAAAGGGAAAGTGGGTGGGGGGTGGAAAGTATACAGAGAAAGAGAAACAAAGAACGAGCGTACTCGCTCAAGACAACAATGATAATAATAATGAATAACTAAGAAAACGACTGGTGACTACGAAGTTGGGTCTGTGCTCCAGATTTATTCAAGCTGTAGTGGAATGTTGAAAGGAAAACCCTGTAAAAGCCCCTATGAAAGGTGTTGAGCCACAAATACCGGCAAAAGGCTGCCGGTATCACCTTCCTACCGGCAACCGGCAGAGCGAGCAAATAACCGGCCCTGCCGGTATAATACCGGCCTGGTGGCAACCCTACCTGTTACTCGCCGCTTCTCGGTTGGCGTGCTCAACGCCTGCGATGTTCACTGGCGTCTGCAATCGTGGCTGATTCGTCACCATATACCGTCCTTCGCCATACTGTCTGCACCATTCGTACACTCTTCCCCTTGACATCGTTTGTTCCCCATACTGTGCCTGTAATCTTTGCAAAATCTCAGCTGGTTGTCGTTCACCTTCACAAGGCACTTGATTATGCATCGCTGTTCCACAGCTACATACATACTGCTCGCCGCCATCATAGCTGCCGCTGCTGCACGTGTGGCTGACTCAAGAAGGATTGCAGTTCGTCCTCCGATACTTTTAGTTAATTACGTTTACTCACGAGCACTTCTTCTCGAGCAAAAGACTCGGTCAACCTTGAACGACCCTATGTACTTTGCCGAGCCTTTGCTGTAGTTTCAAAGTTGCGTTGATCTGGTTGCTCTAAGGCCAGTTGAAAAGAAAAGGGAGGCGAAACGAGGTTAGGAACTCGGAAAGAGTGCGTGCATAAATATGCACCCTTCCGAGCAAGTTAAAATGTAAAAAAATTAAAAAAATAACCCCAGCATTCTCAGTCGTACACCTACACTGTTAAAACAGAACTTCACCGCATAGCACGCTCCTAGCCAACCATCATTCCGAATGATATCATTCTGTGTCCTGGTTTGTTCAAAACAGGGGGGAGGCGCCTATCTGGGACAAGATAATCTGTCCCAGATAGGCGCCTCCTGCTTGTTTTGAACAAATCAATGCACATAATGATATCATTCGGAATGATGGTTGGCTAGGAGCGTGCTATGCGGTGAAGTTCTGTTTTAACAGTGTACTTACCGAGTACAGCTCGCTCCAATTGAAGCCCGTCAAATGGCGATGGTCTTTGTACACTCTATGGTTCTGCCTCTACGACTTGCTGTCATCCGGCACCTGTCAGGCAGTCGTCAAGGAAGACGTCTTTATCAAAGCAATCCAAGGGACATATGTGGGGTGGTCGTCGGATGTGTTGCTTGCTTATCGAAACAATGCGGTAACTGCCGGATGTGCTACCAAGAGGAAATAGAGATGCGGGAAACTCATGAGCGTGAGAAGCGATGTAGAAGGGAGAAGAGAAGGCTTCTGGCGATTTGATGGACAAAGAAGCGCGAGAGAGCTAGAGAAATACCTTGAATGAGTTGAAATTCAAAGGGAGAAAAGTATCTCAGGTGTTGAGCAGTATTATTGAAAAACCTCAAACGGAGTGCAGATAATTGTAGCCGCGTGTCGAACAGATTTTTTATTTATATTTTATTTTACTTTATTTTATTTTTGGGATGGGAGCTCGGTTCGAGTTTAGGTTCACACATTATGGCTCGGCTCGGTTCACGTTCAGATGCACTGCAGAAAGATAAATTATTTGTGCCACAGCGTGTGATCTAAAAATACTGAACTTTGTACGAATGTTTCGTTTAGGCTTTTCCTTTCTTACGCTTCTAGAGTTCCGGGTTTTGGAGTTCGTTACTTTCCGAGATTACGGAGCATTTTCGTCGTCTCTCTCTTACTACTGGGTTAATATGCGAAATTCGAAGAAAAAAAACGACGGCTGCGTAAAGTCATGCTCACAAAAAGAATGAGGAGCTCACTCGCAAAAACGCTCACTCTTATCCGGCAGAAGTCGCAGACAACGACATCTGTATGACGATCACCTGTGGCGACATCTCGAAAGTTCGGATATTCCTTGAAATATAGTCGCAAGAAGATCCTTTCGCTTGCGTCCCATCCTCCCGTCTGCGTCGCAACCACTAGCTATCCTATAGTAAGAAGACAATTTCGTATGACATCCGCTCTCCCTTGTCGGCTCTGTAGGGATTTCCTTCCCTCGTCATCCTTTCATGTGAACCTTTTTGGAATGGGGTAGGGTCCTGCACTCAACGCAGGGAAACATCCCACATCATCATCATCATCCATTCATCTATGTTGTTGTTGTTGTTGTCGGCTCTGGGGAGAAGGGTAAGAAGGGAAAAGCGTTGGCACTGAAGGTTTTACAAGCATAGGCCTGTGAAATGCCTGAAATGACTTCAGAGTGCCCTTGTATTGAGTGGAGTCATTAAATAGGGCACCCTATATACCTTGTCGCGTTACTCTCAAACCACCGGTCTCCGTGCGCTCCCTAATGCATTACAAATTACATCTATAGTGATATCAACAAGTATAATGACATTACATTTTGATTACCATAAATGGAACAAAATTTGCTCAAGTTCATCCAGAAAATCATGCACAGGACCATTCGGTGACTTATGTACTACGCCTACCACTAGTGGTCGCTTCGGAAAAATACATACGGAAGACGGACATGTGTCAATCTGAACAAATACTATAAACGTATCTTTATTCGTGATGTAATAATTTTCGCGAATTTCGCGACCGCTAAAAAAATCGCGAAAAATTGTACTCGCGAACACAGCGTGACATTGATCCCGCGGAAGGAAACAGACCTGGAATCGCGAAATTAAATACTCGCGAATAACTTCCCAAATGCGATTCGAGAAAATTAATACATCGCGAATACAAATACGTTTACAGTATCGATTCAACAAGCGGAGTGGGAAATACAATATCTCGTTTAAGTGTCCGATCATTACCCCCTCTATCTCACATCTTTAGCCCGGACTCTCATTTCAAGATTCAACGCCACCAGTATCGCCCGTCATCTTTTCCCAGCCCTTTCTTTCCACGAACGATAGCTGAGTGGAACACTCCTCCCTTCAACATTGTATGTAACCGAGACATAGTTCATTTCAGAACCAAAGTTTTCCCACTTGTTATCATAAACTTCTTCATCGTCAACATTTTTTTCCCCTTCTATAGTTATCTACCTTACAGTTCTCAGACGTATTCGATAACTGTGTTTGATCTATAATAACCAGAAGATTTAGCACCTCCGTCAATGTAATTGCCCGCCAGGGCACCTTGACGTATATGTAATAAACAAAATTAATAAATAAATTGTGTACGCAGTATCTCGACGCACGTAGAGAGCAACGCCTCCATGCAAACTATTTTTTCTGCGACAGAATTCAGCATTAAACTCGTCAATGTGAAGAAAAGGAACGTTTCCCTGTCTAGTCCACTGGTTTCGCCGAGTGCGATAAAAGATGACTGAGATTCCGCACAAGATATAAATGTTCCCAAATAATCATATTGAGTGTCTATTTATTGAGGCGCGCTTTGCACGCCTTTCAACCGTGTTTGCAGGGATCGCACGCGTCTCTGCTGCGTATAAGCTTTGGAAAGTTTACTTTGCGAACTTGCATTGAATTAAGCTGAAAAGCAAACTGGACGAACTCTGTATGATGCGATACTCTAAACTGATAACAGGTAAACTGAATGGCACGTCAGGTGACATTAGCACTTTTTTCGAAGTAAGAGATGATTCATCATCTACAGAGAGTAAGAGGTTCTTCGAGCAAATCTATACAGTGAAGAATAGGTCCAGGTGTGGATGATACAGCAGTATGGAAAGAAGACGAACTCTACAAATGGCTGTGGTTCATACTTCAAAGAGAAAAAAGAATCCGAATGCAAGAGGCAAGTAATGCTATATATGACAATGCTGTAAGTAATGCTGTTACTACGTCAAGTAAGCAGCACAAACAAATGTGTGTCCTCTTTATTTTCAATCCAAGGTGGTACACGACAACATATGGAGGTGCCAGATTTCTAGCTAGAATAAAAAGCTAGGATCCAAGCGAAGTATATGCTGCGTAGCAAAGGTGGACATCAAAATCAAGAAGTTCAAGGGAGACACACAACGCAATGATCCTTTCGTGCGTCGAGAAATACCACTTCCTGGAGCAATCAAAATTACAAAGCACAACCATGTAACTGACTGCGTTGATGCAATACGACTTTTGAGATGTTTGCCCGAAAGAAAGGAAAGCTTCATGGCCTACTTTGGAGATGGCATGAAGCCGTGTGAAGCCATCTTATTTCACGAGTCTACGCTTCTGTCGCAAGAGAGCGGCATTGAAATGGTTTCAAACAGTCTTATAAACCCTATACACAGAGGTCTATTACTGGTATGACCTGTGGCGGACAGACAATTTGGGGAAGTACCTTATCCCAGTGGACAGATTTAGACAGAAGGTTCCTCTATACTTGCAACAAGGTAAGGCATGTGCGAGATAGAAACATTTGCAATTTACTTAGGGAAGTAAATTATGGAACGAAAATTGGAAACCCGATAAGTTGGGATATGTAGAAATCCAATCAATTGCAATTATTCATCTAAAAATGCTATACTTGCAATAAGGTAAGACATGTGCGAGATAGAAACATTTGCAATTTACTTAGGAAAGTAAATTATGGAACAAAAATTGGAAACCTGATAAGTTGGGATATGTAGAAATCCAATCAATTGCAATTATTCGTCTAAAAATGCAATAAAATAACTGAAAAATGTACTTTATGGTCACTTAAGCCTTGAACAGTTATAGAAACAATTTCACATTTGAAGCGTAACACTGCCCCTGATAAGTATCCTTTTCAACTTCAGGCATCTCCACGGACATCAGATAAGATGGTGACCTTTGGGCAGTACTGATTGTCACACCAATCATGTAGATAACTCAGATGCTAGGTGAAGCCCAAGAAGTCATATTTATTGACTCAACGACATCCTGCGACAGGTCCTGCAGCAGTGATTTATCCAGACCTCCCTTCACCCCATAACACCCCCCCCCCCCCCCAAATGTTCAGTGACACCCTCCTAACTTTTTCAATTTCTGGCAATACAATCAGCAGTATCGATATAAAATTTTGGTGCATATACGTCCTCTAACATCTACTTTGACTTCCCGACACTGTTTTTATTTGTTTTATCTCCGTTGCAAACCCCAAAGTTTATCTTGGCGAACCCTGTATATCGGTCACAGGACAAAACCTGTAGCAAAAAAAAAAAAAAAAAACACAAGAAAAACAGAAAAGATTGAGTCACTGTGATAGGGCATCTGTCACTATGCATTCTGCTTTATAACATGAACACCAAATAACTGACAGAAGGTTTCTTGCACCTATCAACTGGTATCGCTTTGACAACTACAGACTGCTAACGTCTCCTTTACAGTAACTTGTACAAAAGCGAAAACAGAGCGTTCACATCGTGTTTATCATAACCCAAAAGCATCGCGGGCAGTAATTCCGCATGTGGATGTTGAGCAGTTTCATACAGAAAGCGAGCAATGCGTTTTGCCTTGAAACAGAATAACAAGTAAAAATACAGCATCAGTCACGAAATTGCACCGTCTGGGAAGTACACACCTTGTCGCACTATCGATGCTCGCACTTCAACACAACACGCAACAAGTAGATGGGCTAAGAAACAACAGACTCCAAAGTATCGATGACCTTAAAGATATCTGCGTTCCTTCCTCCATGGATATACAACACTATAACGAAACGAAACCGTAGCGTGTACCGTCTCGGCGTAGCCATGGTAACGCATAGGTTGCCTGACCATCAGCAATCATCTGCTAAGGCTACACTCTGAAGGCAGCACTTCACCGCATAGCACCAATAGCACGCTGTGTGCCAACCATTGCCAAGAATGATAGGGTTATCGCGTCTGATTCGAAGGGCGTACGACTTTTTGTGGCACTTATCATATATCCAAACTGCCACAAAAAGGCGTACGCCCACCTCTCTCTTCAAATCAGTAGCGATAACCATATCATTCGTGGCAATGGTTGGCGCACAGCGTGCTATGCGGTGAAGTTCTGTTTTCAGAGTGTAGATATGGCGCAATCCGTTGTACTGGGTAGTGTTTATAGTACTGTTTTGGAAATACGCAACTTGGCCGCTTCTTCGTCCTCTGCTTGTCCGGAGTGCTGTTACGTTGTGCACTGTGAAAGATGTGTAGTGATTACCATTTGAACAGTAGTCAGCTCTTCGAAGGAAGCCGCCGCAGCAGAGCAGTAGCGACGGCTCTCTCTGGCGAGTTCGCCCGTGTCGGCTGCCCCTGGAAGATTGCTTGTATGGCATGAAGCGGGAATGCAGAGACTTTGAATTTACGATCTCGGCAGTGCGAATGAGCGTTTTCTTTCCCTCCTTTTTTTATAATTTATTGCATCGTACGGTATCGCGTTTGCGTACGCAAAGCCGATAGTGTACGGTGCACTAAAGCTCACTAATCTCGTGACAGTGCATGCCTGGTTTCCGTGAGAACACCCAATTATTAATTACTATGGGGTGCAGTACTCAATGTACGGGCATCGTCCCGTTTATTGCACATCATTCTTGTCTAATACGTTGGGTTCTAAGGTCACTGGTTCGAAATTGAGCGGTCGTGCAGCCGCCTGCACACCGACGCAGACGGCAATGGTTTTAGCAGACGACTGGCGGATCGTATCATAAGTGTGCGACGTGTAGAGCAGCACGCGTTCATAGGAAAATGCACAAAACGGGCACTCAAATGTTGTATACGTAAACAACTTCATGGCAGTGTAAGTACATGTGCTGGAACTGCTCGCTTTATACAAGCCAGCTGCCAAAAGTGTACGAAAGTGTGTCCCAGTGCGTCAGGAAACAACAAAATAGCGCGTGAAAAATCGGCTGTTGTTCCAGACCTCCGACATTGCCTATTTACATATTCCGTGTACTTCCGCTCTTTATGTACATTTCAACTTCTTTGTCGCGAACAGCCACTGCAAATGCCAAATATCTCCATGTTTCCGTTCCGAAACGAGTGGATAATTTTTCATGAGTCTCTCCTCGTTTTTCTCTGGCATCCTGTGTACTTGAACAACACCACACAAGGGAAAACACGTCGTTGTTTTCATGGCCAAAGTTAAGTGTACGAACCTGTGACAGTACCAGACTATGATTTATGAACAACGCAAAAAGAAGAAGAAAAAAAAAATGCTGCTCACTTAGTCGTCAATTCAGAGCATCGCTACAAAAGGTCTGGTGCATAGTGTAGGAGACTTATAAAAATGTATTTTCAATGTGATTAAATTACTACGAGTATTAGAGCTACATGTTCCGAAAAGCACTTTTTTTTTACAGTTGCAATTACAATGTAGCAATTGTACAGTTAACTCTGATGAGTAATTGAGAACCACATTCATGGCAATATATCGGGTTTCACAAAGCTTGAATATATAGTCATTGCATATATCTACAGGGTGCCCCAGAAAACGTGTCATTGAAGTATAATAAAAAAACTACACCACCTAGGGTCATGCGGTCAATGGCATTTGTTCTTACTGGGTTTTTGCCACCTCCTCATGTGAATGTCGTGTAACGTAAGTTTAATTATGTACATTTTTGCGAGCTTGAATCGGAAATTTGCCTAGTAAAGGTCACTTTTTTACCCCACCAATGTGAAGAGCGTGTCTAATTTACTCAAATAATGATAATTGACAGGGATATTCAGGAGCTATCCCATCGGAAAAAATAGCCGAACATCATGCTCTACGGAGGTCGCACGGAGTAGCGCACGATGAATTTTTCAGCGCTATCTTTGTCAGTACGACGAAAGGAGGTTAGAAACCCAGCCCTCCCCGAAAGAGATAAAACAGGCACGGCTTATCAGGTCCGACTTTCGCTGGGATAATGCTTTCCCTCTCCCAATTTTAGGAACTGGTACTTTTTCTAACAGAACTTCACCACGTAGCACGCTCCTGACCAACCATCATACCGAATGATATCATTCTGTGTCATGATTTGTTCAAAACAGGGGGGAGGCGCCTATCTGGGACAAGATAATCTGTTCCAGATAGGCGCCTCCTCACATTTTCAACAAATCAATGCACAGAATGATATCATTCGGAATGACGGTTGGTCAGGAGCGTGCTATGCGGTGAAGTTCTGTTTTAACAGTCGGCACAGTTCCCCTAGAAGTCGGCCCAGGACGCACATTTCCCCAGGGCGTCAGTCGTGACGTTGCCCACATACGTGAGGCCGACAACGGCAAGCCCTTTCACCATCACCACCACCACCACCATCTGTTTTAACAGTGTACTATCACTCTGTGGGCTGGCTTCGGAACCTCCTTTCGTCGCACTGAGAGCGATTGCGCTCAAAAAGTCAGTGCGCGTTATGGTCCGGTGCCCCGAAAAGCATGATATTCGGCTATTTTTTCCGATGGGATAGCTCGTGAATATCACTGTCAATTATCATGAATTTGAGTGAATTCGGCACGCTCTTCGTATTGGTGGGGTAAAAAAGTGACCTTTACTTGGCAAATTTCCGAGTTCAGTTCGCAAATATTTACATAATGAAACTTTGAGTACATGACATTCACGTTCGGAGGTGGCAAAAACCTAATAAGAACAAATGCTGTTGACCGCATGATTCTAGGTGGCGTAGTTTTTTTTTATTATAATTCAATGACACATTTTCTGGGACACCCTGTACATGAATGAAGGAAGAAATAGGATATGTGTACTTAGATTGACAGAATAAGCTTGTGACACGCTGCTGCACAGCTGACAAGAAAAAGGACTACACAAAATCGCGCCTTTTTTCGCGGGTCTTTACATTCCAGGCAGAAGTAACCGATTTTCGTTCTCTTCAACGCAAACACCAATCCGGACAATTCTAACGTGCAATAAAGCGGACAAGCAGAGCCACCTATGAGTAAAGTTTCAAGCGCACGGAGCAACGCGTCTCTGAGCCAGGCGCCGTCGAGCAAGAAATGTTGCCTCTTGCCAGGTGTCTCATCTACCTTACCCTAATTAAATTACAGATTAGAGATAGACGCTATCAAGCAAATTCTGCGAGTAACTAATGGCAAAGACTGTGTAATTAATTGCTGTGGTTCCGCTACTTGTAGTTAATTACTTTAGAGTCATGGTAACACATCCAAACTCTGACGTCATAGGGCTTGACGTGTACCTCAGAAGACCTGGAGGCCTGGTTTTTGTGTCTCCCTTACGAAATCGCAGTCAAAGTAGAGCTCCAATTTCATTTCTAGTCACGCTCATATCGTCCCTTCCGATCACGAACCATGAAAACCATAACCCATCTTCGCAGAGCACGGATGAAGACCGGTTTCGACGCTATCGACGCAAGGGGAGCTCATGATCTGCCTAAGCTCGTGAGGTGACCATTTCTTACTAAGATGCCTTCTCAGGTGCAACGCAAACCTTGTATGTAGAGAAATGGATAATGGCTTTAATTTTTAAGCTGTGAAAGTGGCTGTTATTGAGATTACCTGTCCCTCTTGGTCTTTACCAACCTCAAATGGCCTTTGGCGTAAATATGCGAAAACGACAAGGCGGCGCGTTCAACATCTTCGTGCTTGGTCTATGTTTCCACCACAGGGTTTTTCTATCGCTTTAGAAGACAACAATACGATTTTGACACGCGACTGCCGCTTCTGTGTCTGGACTCTCGCCCCCCCCCCCCCCCCCCCCCACACACACACTTTGTCAAAATTGCTTGTTCCATGCAGAAATCCAGCCCACCAAAGCTCAAAGCTCTTCTGATATTTTTGGACACCGTAGGACGTCAGTCCTCACTGTGAGGCAACTCATTAGTCTATTTCCCATATCACCTCGCCCTTGCGCCTGGTAGGGTTTTCCTGGGTTTTCCTCGGGAAAACCCAGGACATATGTCGGCACAGTTTCCTTAGAAGTCGGCCCAGGACGCACATTCCCCCAAGGCGTCAGTCGTAACGTTGCCCACCTCTGTGAGGCCGACAACTGCGAGCGCCTTCATCACGACCACCACCACCCAAACTCCCCAATCATCGTCATCAGATAAAGTTGTTGTTGTTGTTGTTGTTTGTGTCAACAGATGTGATTGCACTGCAGGGGGTCCCATGAGACATTCTCTGAGGTTGCACTCGACAAGAAGAGTTCGTACCGTAAGCTTCGCAACGGCCGTGCGTAAAAGGAAATATGGAAATATGCGTGCGGAAATATGGAGCGTGGAAATATATTTATTAGAAGAGAAAAAGCAAGGGGAAGAAAGCGGAAAGGTCAGACAAACGGTGTGTCTACTTGCTATTTAGTTATTTTTATTTTTCGCAGGAACATAAGTTTCAGCAGGTACACATAAGGCAGACGACCCTGTGGGAAAAGACCCCTATTCCTCAAGAGTATAGTAAGCAAAACTAACTCAATAACGAAGCTTCGTAGCCGTCGTAGAGCCCTCATGGCCAGGTCTCGCTTTGTGGGAAGGATGCAGAGTGGAGAGAACACGTACTCTCGCTTCGAGAACAGACTCTTTTGTTTCACACTATGTATACAGCAAACGAAATCGGATCATATTGGGTTGCGTGGGTTACGATCACGCTGCGTTGGGCGCGCAAGGATCACCCTGCAGGAGAACCGTACCTTGGCCTGTCCCCTTGCAAGTTATGACACAAATGACAAGTAGGGAAAATACACGTACGTCCCGTGTTTTTGTCTAACGTGCCAGAGAGCAGCTCACAGTACCGTATCACAAATGTCAATGATTGGTAGCGATGTGAACAGGCGATATAGTCCATCCCACTAAAGTGTGGAGCATTCCAAGTTGTATATCAAAGGGGGAAATAGACGCGAAGAAAATCGGCTCCGTGGATGGTGGTGTAAATAGAACACTGCTCGCCTATAGGTTGCTCACAAAGCCCCACTTGAAGCAGTCAATGTCTCGACTTGGAGCATCTCGAACACCGACACTCATCGCGTCATCTGACATTGCTGTAGGAGTCTCCGCCAGTGAAGCCGGTGAAGCAGCGCCGAAGAGGTCACGTGCTTCGGACTGCCAATGGGAGTGGCAGTGGCGCTCTGTCCTCTGACGTCAGAGCGTGATGCGTGCGTGTGTCCAGTTGTTTGTATCACGCCAAGTACGACACGAAGGAAAATGCGCTTCCACCAATTTGCGGAAGTTAGAAAACTCCTAAGATTCGGATTATCCAAGAGCAGATGGCGTCATCGAAAGTTGGCGTCTCTTTCCCTGCAACAGCGTGAGCGTCTCCGCTCTTGACCCACTGTTGGAAATCACCCAGCAGCTGTGGTGAAGAGACGGAAATCACCTTCCAGGAACAATGTTGTGAGACGCATTGCCACACCCTATGATGTCATACTTTTCAAAAACTAGAAATTAATTTTTCGTCACTTCCGCTTCACACAGAAGAACAGTATATTGGGAGAATACAATGCGAGACACGTGGTTTAGACCCAAGAGTACCCTGTTATACGGGCATTCTTCAATGATCATTGAAACTAATAACCATTGAACATGTGCGTACCGCCACCAAGTGTGTAGCGTGTCACCTACGTGGCAGCATTGGATCCAATGCTCACTGAGAAGTTGATACGTTACACGACAGGGGCGGATTTAAGGGGGGGCGACCGCCCCCCCCCCCCATACGGCTGTGTTCCCTATGTAAAAACCCTATCTCCTGGATGATGCTGTGCCGCAAAGCACAAAATTTTCTTAACACCGCCCCCCCCCCCCTTAACGAACCCTTAAATCCGCCCCTGTTACACGGTAGGTGGCACTTCGCGCATGTTTCAGGCTCGGGTTCAGCATAGCCATTGGTTTCAGTCATCGTTGAAATAAATGACCATTGAACATGTGTGTGCGTGGCGCCACCAAGTGTGTAACGTGTCAACCTGCCAGGCAGCACGGGAGCGAATGCTGACTGAGAAGTTGCCACGTTGCACTGGGGGGCGCTTCGCGCATGTTCGCGCATGTTCGATGGCCAATGTCCAAAAGAACAGTGTGGTCTGTGCAGTTCTCATTGCACTGCTCAAACTTCAGGTTCAGTTGTACCATATTAATTCTTTTCACGAAGAAACACGCACGACGGCAACTTTAAGTTTCATCTCATTCACATATGGCGGATATCCTTATCGGGTTGTAGAAAGAAGCCAGAGAACAAGTTTCTGTTCGGACACGGTGATAGCTGTACAGAGTTGCACAAGAGCCAGATTTTTCAGTAAGATTTTAGTCTAGTCGGTAATATCGGGGAAATGCACATAAATGCTCAGTTTGCCGCGTCGAGAAAGGAACTTGCCAACTTCTACCCGGAATCTCCGCCCACCTAACGAATGTGTCAACGAAATGAAAGCCCCTCTTCCCGCTTTTTTTTTCTTCTTCTTCTTTTCTTTACGTTTCAAGTAGAGGGTGAACGAGGTCTTCTCTCCTAAGCCTCGAATGAGCTTATTGAATCAAGAAAAGACAAATAGATTGTTCTACAATGTCCTTTTCTTCTCTTCAGCCTTCTTATGGGATGAAATTTGCCGCTGTGAAAGGAAATCTTGCCATCCACAGCAACTTTACGACGTGCCGTGCGCAGTAATGCGTAAATTCCCTGGTGTCTGCAAAAAAAAGGAACATAAGTCGGAAAGTCACACACATACATACAAAAAATAATTTTACGAAACGAAAATGTTCGAGAATCTCTCCCTTTTCTCTCTCTCTCCCTCTTACCTTTCCTTTCTCCTGTCGCCCACTTCCGCACGGTTGCTTCGCCACGAAGCAGCAAGAACGTACAGGAAAGCCGACTTTACGGAAGCAGCTCACGTTATACGCGTGCATAGTGAATGGGCCTTAGAACTGCGCAGTCCACAGACGTACAATGACATAGGTCACTATAGTGAAAGCGCAGAATAGCTTTCTAGCTTTTGAGCGAAGTTCTGTGATGAATTGAGTTGCACCGAAGCGGATTTTCTAGGGGAGAGAGAGAGAAAAAAGGAAGCGGATATATTAGGCATTGGAAGGGATATCAGCCGAGTGCTCAGACTCACAACTTGAAAATGGACAGAAAGATGTCACATTAGTGGACCAGGACGCGTAAGACCACTGTAAGAAATACATATACGCTGCGCTTTATCCGGTACTCTTACGTAATATGTGCCCCCTTTTTTTTCGGACGGACAGCGAAAGCATCTTACTTTTACGTTGGTCGAGTTCTTTTGCCCATCCAGAGATGACATTGTTAGTTGTAGACGCGGGGTGTTTTGCTGCAAAGCCTTGCGTGCTTTTTCTTGGTTTTGTTGCTTTCTTTTATTTACTCTTTTTAACTTGCTTCGCTCCCGGAAAATAATAATTTTCGTCCCCCCTTCCCCCAACAAAAATGACAATCTCACGTTTTCTAGCTCATCACAATAACCTCGTTGCTGTTGGCGTCTTGTTTTGCTCTTTGCCGTAATATACACAACATAACTGGCAACAGTTTACCAACTTTCACAGTGTTTCTTTTTTTTTTTTTTCGGAACCAGACAACAAATGAGTACAAACGCATTCTTATTCAGAATCATAGAGCTCACAACTAGGGCAGTAATTTTAAAACCGACGTGAATAGTTATACAGGGTGTTTATTTTAATCCTTTACAGAATTTTTATTAAAAAGGTACGAGAGCAGCACAGATGTCGTTTACAAGTCAATCAATCAATCGTTTTTGCAATTGAGTTATACGGCCAGGCGTGCATTCTCTCGAAGAAAGTATGCAACTACGAGGTGACTAATTACCTAAAATTCATTAATTAACTCTTTAATTGGGGATTTCGGGCCAGAGCGAGATAGCAGAATCAGAGACTGCCCTCGTTGAAGCCAATTCCACGTTTAAAAAGTCCTGAAACACACACGTGCGTTAAAATATCCAACCCCGAATGAGCCGAAACCGAAACTGCGGCGACCGGCAACGCAGACAGCACAGCGGTCATTCACGTCAGGGGGCCACGTGATTTGGAGCGATGGAGATGATTGGTGTAGGGGTCGATCAGCTGGCCAGATAAACCGCTTTCCGGCCTAGATAAGCATCCGTCGGCGTATAGACGAGGCGCTCTTGCGGCGCGCTTTTTCCGTTTCGGCTCATTTGCGTACCGAAATTCAGGTACGGATATTTCACGGCACGCGCTCTTATCTTGATTTTTAAGAGATAGAGTGGCTTTCAACGAGGATTGTCTCCCGTTCTGCTATCTCGCTTTTGCCCCAAATCGCCTAATTAACGAGTTAGTTAATGGATTTTATAGTCAGTGACAACATAAGTCATACACTTGGCCCCGCCCCCATACAAGAATCGCTCCGCGCGCGTGAATGTAGTGCGGCGCGGCCAAGTGGGGACTGGGGGAGGAAGAGAGCGACTGGGAAGCTGGCACTACATCGCGAAGCGGGGGCGTCGTGCAAAGGCTGGTAGCCAATCGCAGCAGCCTTCCACGGATGAGCGGGCGGCCCCAATTGTAGGACTTAAGTTGTCACTGACTATAGGTAGGGTTTTCGGCGTTTGCCGAAAAATGCCGAAAGATACCCACCGAATGATTTTTTTTTTTTTTTTTCAAATTCGGAATATTCCGAAAAAATCCGAATATGCAGTACCATGCCAGCTGCCATTTTGAATAGGAAAGAGAAATCCCCGTTGGAATGCCACCCACTTGTGGACCGTAGGTCAAGCCTGCATTAGAGGGTTTTAGTGCATCGTACGCTACCGCCTTTGCGTACGTAAGAGATAGCGTTGGTGGTCCCGCGCACGCGCAAAACGTAAACAGAGCCTCGCGCAGTGCTCAGAACCACCACGCTATTCCTTACGTACGCTCAGGCGATAGCGAACATTGCACTAAAACTCCCTATTATCTTCGGACGGTGCCATTGTTTGGTTGTGCTTCAGCACTTATAGAAGGATGACCTGGTTGTGAGGTCTGTTATCGCCAAGAAATGTTCGGAATTCCCAAACGGTTGCAGAAGCCGATCACTGACTCCCTAGCCTTCTAGTTCGACTTTTTACTCTTTGAACTCTTCTGGCTACACCCCTCCAATAACGACTTAGACTCACCCTTGTTTCCGTTTCTGAGGCCCGTTAACACACGGTCAAGCCAGCTTCGTCTGGAATTGAATAGATGCCCGCATTCGGGCATTTATTTTCCGGGCGGAATATAGCTGCCGAAAGAATCCGATTTTTTAGGGTGCCATATAAATGCCGATAAACACCCCCAGAATTATCTTGAAAGAAAATGCCGAAAACCACAAACCCTAATTTTAGGTAAGTAGTCATCTTGTAGTTTTATACCCTCCTCCAAAGGATGTCTCCTTGACCGTAGAACTCAACTGCAAAAACGACACCTGCACTGCGCTCATAGTTTTTTTTTAAATAAAAATTCTGTAAAGCATAAAAATAGATTGTATAACCCAGCCGAACGTATATACAGCATATGTACGTGATACGGGCCTGCAGATCTTCGCGTGACGCAGCACTCGCTTTTTGTTGCAACCTCTCTCTCTCTCTCTCGCTCTTGGGCTTACGAGTGCACCTAGCGCGAGCACTCTAGCTAGCACTCTAGCTAAACGAATATATTCGGTTTGGAAGAGACAGTCCGCGTCGACTCGAACTTCAAATATAGACTTTTACATTCGGTTCGACATTCGTAAAAACTTCGAATGGTCGTACAGCCCTACTTACGTCATTTACACAATGATTTATGCAGCTCCGTTGCATTACCGGAGAGAGAACACGTATTGTGTCGAGGCGGAACTCACGGACAGATGTCGCATTGGATCCAACTGAACGAAGAGCTATATTTAGTCTCTCTACACAGGACGTACATTAACAACGCACAAAGCAAAGCCCAAGTACATCCCCGCGCGGGCAGGTAGGAAATAAGAGACACAACGCTGTGGGACACCTGCATATAGCATTCCTGACCAATAGCTGGTTCTCTCAGGTTCGTGTCACCGAAAACCTATTACAGTTCGGACCGCGAATGTGGTGGGTATAGCGTTCTTGATGTCGGTGATGGGAGGCCGTCTCTCCCGCTGATCCCCTATGGATTTCCTATAGATTATAATGCGACGAGCGAAGGTCTATTTTCTGCTCCTATAGTGCGTTTTTGTGTTTCCGATGTGGGTTCGTAGCAGGCCTGCGTCAAAGACACTTGATATAGCGTGTAGCAGTGTGGTTAACACAATCATATATAACGTAGAAGCTGCGTGAGAGCGCGGTTTTAAATTTTGGAGTTCATTGCGCTTTTCGGCGAAATTTTGGAGCGATCGGCCAGTTTTTTTCTTTCCTTTCTCAACCTTCCACCAGCACGGGCCGTCTCGGAGGCTCGAAGACTGTCGTGCATGCGAGCGCATTTTCTTTTCTTTTTCTTTTTTTTCGTGGAATAACACAACCGTAGTGTCCAGGTTGTGGAAAACTAAACGCTAACAGAGAGATCGAGCGGTCGTGACGTTGATCAGACAGAGACGTCAGCTTTTTGCACAGTCGAAAACGGAAGGGGGCTCATCTTCCGAACGCCCACTACCATCAAAGATGTTTTCACGTATCCCCTATACATATATCCTTTCACCCCGGTCTCTACTGCACACCCTTCCACATCTCGCTGTCAAGTAAGACGAGGATATCGCGTTGAAACTCGCAATGAGCAACAATTAAATATGTACGACTTTACCCAGGTATGAAGCGCTGCTACCACGTTGCCAGTTCTGGAGCGTAGCTCGGCGTTTCGGGCCTTCGAAACTCACGATCACAATCATCTGATAAGGCGTCAGTTCGGGCCTGCTACGAACTCGCGTGAAGGTCGACATGGCGTATCGGTGAGCTCGATCATGCCGGATACTGGCGCACTCACCAGATAACATCACACCTGCTCTGTTTACAAGGGTGATGTTATCCGGTGAGTGCACTAATATGCTGCATGATCGAGCTCACCAATACGCCATGTCGACCTTCAAGTGAGTTCCTAGCGGGACCCGAAATGACGCCTTATCAAATGATTGTGGTCGTGAGTTTCGAAGGCCCGAAACGCAGAGCTATCTTCTGGAGTCACAGACTTTCAGTCCCATAGCTGTTTGAGCACTCCTTGTATGTACTATGTACCAAAGCCGATACACCCCTATACAATCGCTGTGCAACAACACACTGATAATACATCTGCCCCATTGATAGCGGCAGTTCATCATCACGAGCGTATATACCCTTATCGACCGTCTGTTAGATGACTTGAAGGAGCTTCGCAAAAGTTCTCTCCTTGTCACACTTCACATTGGTGTCAAGCACAGAATGAGATACAAGAGAGTTCTTAAAAAAAAAAAAAGACAGGGTAGAGACGTGCTTTTGTGTCCCTAAAGAAATAAGGGATCGTGCACTGCGAATGCCAATAACCCATTTAGTGTATTGCATAATGTGGAGTGACGGCTCCTTTATCTATGCTTGGGGCCCAAAAACCCTTCACCGTATATTCTAAATCTCTTTTTCGTCATGTACGGATTAGAAACATAAACTGCACGAGTGATTCGTAACGCTTTTTGCGCTTCAAGGATTGCGCCAAAGTGTAAACATGAAATAAACAGCGCGAACCGGTTGCTTCTCACATGCAGTTCCTCTGGATTATCTCAAGGTCCGTTCAGTTTATTTTATTTGCTAATGCGCTAGAGGGATAAAGCTTATATGCTCACTGGAAACATTCATAGAATAGGCCGTGACCACAAGGAATCAACGTACGATGTGTATTCACGCGCGCGCACGGGCAATATACAGTATATAGAGTGTCGTGTAGTTATCTCAAGAACGCAAACTAGTCTTAAAGGTATATACCGTCAAGCAGGAGACAGGCCGGTTTATGGTAGTTCAACAACTTCGTTGCTTGTAAACCCAGGTCGTATACATGTGACGGAGAACGGTTAATAAAAATTTGAGGGCGATTAATGTAATTAATGCGATGACAATGCGTTAGCATTAGACGTTCGTCTTGCTTCTAATTGCTTCTCTCGTGCTTTTGTTCTACTTCTTATATTTTTATATAATTTTTGCTTGAGGAATTTATTCAATGTCAACACTAGTACACTATTACACTATTTGGAATTCATTACGATGGGAATTAATGCACGAGCTACTATGTACACATGATTGCATGACTGTGACTATATACACATGACTGCACGACTGTGGTTATGTACATATGATGGGTGTTCTATATACATTATACTATAATTTTTATGTATTGTTACGCTCATTAAAGGTTCTCTGATGAACTTTTAATCTGCTTGTTCGATTGCATAAACGGTTCGTTTTCGGAAATTTAGCTATACCAAGACAGATGAGAGTAATTCTATGTTTGTATGACTTACTTGTATTCTCCGCTCTTTCGTGCATACAGGATGCATATGTACACATTACCTAGACAAATCAGAACAGACACATTTCTTTACAGTGACCGAACCATTTATTTCGACAATTTGTTTCGTCTTACTGCTTCCTACTTCTTTTTGTCCTTACTTCTTTGTCCTTACTGCTTCTCACGCCTTGTTTGTTCTTACTTCTTCGTTGTTTCTTAAATTATACATCGTTCATATTAGAAGACCAGAAGCCACCAACTTCAGCTTCTGGCTGTGTCTGATCCTTTAACGTGACTAGCATGGCCTTGTAGTCCGTGAAATGGCAATTGATGTACTTGACGCCCCCCCCCCCCCCCCTTCTGACGCTTTACTTCCAGTTTCAGCTGCGAACTGAGGTTGCCTCTCCTCTTCAGTTTCAGACTCTCGGCGCATAGCTTCAGAGTCTGCTTTGTAGTTGAAGTAGAACCACTAGTAGATGCTGATACCACTAATAGATGCATACTAATGCTGACTGAAACACCACGGTGTTTCAGTCGGCACGGCGCCAAGGAAAGCTGCAAAACCTGTAAGAAATTCACAGAAAAAACGAGGCATCTTGTCAAGTGCGAACAACTCGATACCATGTATTTGAAAGTGCCGCCGTCGTCTGCTAACTACCGCGCGTTTGGGGCGCTGACGTTGCTGCTCGCCCGCGCCACCTGGCCCGCAGAAAGATAAGAAACATTTTATGGTTCCAGTAGTATACGATACTGTCGAGGTTGAACGGTGTCTATAGTTAGCCGCCAAACAGGTGTTCACCGCGTGATCTAGATCACCCGCGCGACGGCCACGTGCGCGTCGATTCCTGCTCTACACCTGCACTTTCTACCCGCACCAACATGCCATGAAGAGACACGTGTACACTTGAAAATATTTTTAGTATTGCCAGTTGTATGCCAACGGTGCTGGGAACTAGACTCTACTGGGAACTAAGCGCGCGCGCGGCGCAAAGCAGCATGGGAACTTTGAGGGACACTGCTCTGCCGTCTGCTTCGGTTATGGTTTATCACGGCTGACGCTGACGCTGCGCACACCCGGAATATTCTACCTCCGCCTCTAGCCGTCTCGTAATGCTCTATGCTATAAGTTCCCATGAGACCGGGGAGCCGGTCCTATTGTATTGGTATTGGTATGGATGCAGTACATATACTAGTATTGGTATATTGGCATCTAGCGCGTACATCAATCGCAGACCTGCCGTGACCTTCGGGTGTTGGCGTTGCGATGGTTGTAGACTAGTGCGTTTGTTGCGTTAAAGGGAGCCAGCCAATATGGCTGGTCTTCCACGATGATGCCAATACATATATTGGAGAGAGCCCCTTGATAACGCGGTCCGCCCTCGGGTGAGCCGTGTCATTGATGCGCGGGCCATAAAACGGTCTTGTCACAATCATCTGATAAGGCGTCAGTTGGGTCCTGCTACAAACTCGCGTGAAGGTCGACATGGCGTGACGACCAAGGCGTGACGTGAAGGTGACGCAAAGCTTGTCACATGACTATCGGTAGTACTGTCGATAGTTTTGCACCACTACCAGATGGTACGCTTTTAAAAAAAAAATATCATGGAATATACTCACTCCTTACGATCTCACAGCATATAGGCAAGCTTACGCTTGTCCCATCCTACAGTTGGCAATACAAAACGGTCGTCAGGGCAGTATCGCTTGCGGTGCTGTTTCCTGGAAGATTTTTCCTAAAAGCTTTAATGCACTTGTGTGCCACAGGTGGGGCCTACGAGGTCTATAGTGAAGGAGAAAAGACATCGAAACTACCCAATGTTGACTATCGATAGGACCACCGATATGTAAAAAAACTATCGATAATTTTGCGATAAGTAGCTATCAATAGTGCTGTTCTTTCTTCTTTTTTTGTCTTTACTATCGACAGCTAGATTTGGTTCCCACTATTGATGCTTTCGTTCCCGTCTTCGTTTTCGCATCGCAACAGTGACAACGAAAACGGAATCACGTGCGACACAAGTGCTTTCCCCTTCGCTGTAATGGGTGCACTGTATGCAGCGAAAGAAAATGCTCATCATGAAATCGTACGCACCCATGAGACTGCAATGCCAGTCAATCCAGTGCAGATGATATCACGTGACCTTGCGGTTTTGGTTTGAGAAGCACGAGAAGCTCAAGGGCAGTGTCAGAGGGAAAGCTGCTGTGAGTATTTTTTTTTTTTTTTTAATTGGGGGTTTACGTCGCGAGACAACTCAGATCATGAGCGACGCGACAGCGGTCGGTCTGTGGATTGCTTTTGCCCTCCTGAGGGTTCTTTAACGTGCGATGAAAGCTCATCACACGGGCACTTAACGTCCCTCGCGGAAGACAGCGTGTCTAAGCAACTTGTACCCTGCCACCAAGTTGCTGGCGTCCTCGGCCGGGTTCGAACCCGCGATCAGAAGGCGAACACGCTACCGACTGAGCCACCGAGGCCGGTAGCTGCTGTGAGTAGTATTGTAAAACTTGCAGGAGTGAGGCATGTTCTTTTTTATTTCTATCCGCTCCCCGATAATTTTCCGATACTATCGATAGTTTTCTACCTATCGATAGTTCGATTGTCATGTGACTATCGATAGTATCGATAGTACTCTCGATAGTTTTGCACCACTACCAGATGGTACGCTTTAAAAAAAATATCATGGAATATACTCACTCCTTACGATCTCACAGCATAGAGGTAAGATTCGATAGCATTAAAGGAGTACAGAGGGCCATCCAAAAATTTTTCAGACTAAGACGTCTGATGAAAGTATGTGTGTCATTTTACCGAATGGCGCTAAAGGTTTTGATGTGTGCAGTTTGTTTCCCAGACAAAAACTCACATAAACATGGGTCCGCGTCTTCACCCTTAACTCGACACTCCGGGTATTACGAGGAGGAGAAGGTATGATGCCACGTCACCGATGACGTTATAAGGAGAACTCGTTCTGGTTCGCCGGTCAGTGGGGATCAGCGCTTTGTCCCTTTGCCGCCGTAAACCCGTTTTGCCAGTTCTCCTGGAGAAATGGGGATAGAAGGAGCGGCCGAATCATTACCAAGCAAAGAGAAAGGCTTTTTCAGAACCCAGAACAGCCGAGTAGCAGACGATAGAGGAGTAGCAGACAACATTTCTCTAGACCAATCAGCGAGCGTTCTCCTTATATCGTCAGCGCGAGGATCCAGGCAGATCACAGGCTGGTACCAGGGATCGGAACCGGCATTTTTTTCGGTCCGGTTCGTGTTCAGGCATATTGGTTCGGTTCGGGTTTAGCTCCGCTGAACCGAAGTTATCAACTTGAACCAGCTCAGGTATATCGATTCGGTTCGGGTTCGGCTCGGGGGATCACCCCCCACCCCGCACACACACAGACAAAAAAAATCGGTCAGCGGTCGGAACATTTACAAGGAGTGGAACAGTTACTTCTTTCGGTCCCGGTTTAACCGGTTCATGGGCAGTAATTTTGCTACATGAAAGCGAGCTTACGCTCACTGTACACGGTTGTAGGAGAAAAGTGTGAGATAACCGTTTCAGGTGAGTCAAAAAAAGGTCGGTCAGTAGTACAATTATATCGCCTCTGAACCGATTCCCGAACCGGTAACCGAATGAATTTTTTTCGGTTCAGTTCCGGTTCGGTTCAGGACAAGCAAAAAAATGTTCGGTTCGGGTTCGTCCGAAAATAACGGTTTTTTTCGGTTCTCGGTTCGGGTTCAGTTCCGGTTCCGATCCCTGGCTGGTACTGCTCTTCACCGCCGTTGCGCACAGTCGCTTTTTGCGGCGTACTTTAAATTCAATTTTTGGTGATAATTATGAGTCTGTGGTGTGAATTACTTTGCATGGTGCATCTTACTGACCTACTTAACGGTTTTATAGGAAGAAAACAGGGTGTTAAAAATGACTTCTGTGCTACTTTAAAGAGGCCTCTTATCGTCATATGGCGTCATAGAGTGAGCTTGGTCGTTTCAACAGTGTACGTACATTGACGCTTGCTACATACATTTAAGTCCACCGTGGGTGTCTTATTTTTGCAGAATTAAACAGGACATCGTTATATACACGCCGTGATGCAGTTGTCTGCGAGCAATATTTTTCTTGACCCCTTTGGCTCTGGCAATTTGACTGTCATAATTCAATCGTATGGTATATACATATTTTCTTTCATAGCAACCACCTCTTCAATTATCCTCCCTCCTGTCTCACCCTTGAACCGGAACAAGATGCCGTTATTTTTATTGCTAAAGACAGTGGGGTATAGGATGGAAGTTCGAGTTTTTTTAACTTCCTCTTCATACTCTGACGTATGAAACACACCGATAATAGAATCAGTATCTGAGTGCATATATTCGTTCCCCTTTTCTTTCTTTTTCTTCTTTTTGCTGTACGTAGGTGTACTGGGGTAGCCAGTCCGATTTAGTCGTGACTCACCCCCCCCCCCCCCCATTTTTTTCTTCTATCCATCACCATCACATAATCGCAATGGGACAAAACTTTTCCATCAGAGTGCAGGATACAAACTCGTACATGGCTATTGTCCAAGATACAACAACCAATCTGCAATGGGAAGCTGCATTTTACTTTGCGTTTTTTCATCTGATAGAGTAGGCAATTGTGGGGTAAAATCTCAAAATGAAGTTGCTCATTTGAAGACAACAACAACAACAACATAGATGAATGGATGATGATGATGTGGCATTTGAAGAGACGTGTACCATTTAGCCTCTTCCTTTGTGAATGCTATCTTAATTAATAGAAATCGCGTGGGGGAAAGCAAACATCTACTTTTTTTTAAATTCCAATTTAGCTGAAAGATTTGCTTCTCAAAGTCCGTTTGAGCTGCCGTACGTCGTTTAATATTCATTTCAATGTATGGACGGAACAGTATACCCTGACGAAATTTAAGAGCTCTGTGAATTTTGCTCCCTCGCATACCAAACCTACAATATAAACGGAGCAAGCGACAATGCATCACATGCTCTGTTTTATCATCACATGCGAGAAGCAATTTTGCCTGCGCTGCAGGTTTGTAGTTCATTTGCTCTTTTAGAGCCAAATGATACTCCAACAACCAACTCTCGTCAACCCTCTGCTTCACAGGAGCCAAGGGGAAGAATCGCGTTTATTTGGTGGATAAATGAGGTCACATAGACATCAATATAACCAAATTCTGCATCCGGAGGATGATTAATGATGTCCAAGTTCGAAAACCCGGCCTCGTGCACCCACTGGAAGCAGGGTTGAAAAAATTCCGGATATTTTTGAAAAGATCCTCTCCAGTTGGCTTTTTTGGATAAAACCCGGATATTTTTGGAGAATATATACAAGGCTAGAAATGTGACGCGGAGTAAAAACAAGCGTGCTTTGCTGTTCTTGATTTCGGGTGGCCTCTCATAGCTTCTGTTTACGGAACTGCTTGTCCCAGCAACATTGTATCAGTTTCTATTATTTTCCGAAAAGTGGAGTTCCATGCACGCGCGGTTGAATGGTGTGGATCCTACACGCCTGGATTAGCTGTCGTGTTTGGCGCACTTCAGTTACAGTGCCTCCAGGAAGCGGAAGAAAGTCTCTCCTTGAATGGGCAGAAGTAGAAGAAAGCGGGAAAAAGTTAAATCTGAAAAGTTATAACTTAAAAAAAGGTAAGTGAAAAAACTTACAAAGTTGAAAAAGTTCAAAGCTAATGTTGCGCGTACCTGGGCTTTTGCAAACAGCCAACACTACAAGAAAATAAACCAGGAGTTTTCCGGTGTGACGTTGAATTCAGATTGTCTTTCACATCTGGAGACAATCTCTAAAAAATCCGGATAAAACTGTGTGGATAAAATCAATGTGGACTAAATAAAAAAATCCACTGGATAAAATCCAAATGGATTAAATCCAAACAACCCTGGAATCCTTCAGTGGGCAAGGGCAATGTTTTGCAACTGGCGTAAAGGCCGTTTGCGTCCCAATATGAGATATAACTCCGTGGTTTCTCTGGATCAACGTTTGCACGTTGTTGGCAACAGCGTGTCTCTATCCTTGCTGACATACCTGATAGAAGATTCGATGTTGCGGTACATCTGCAAGCAACTCGATTTCCGACTTTGTATACTTGAGTTCCGTTTGCCAACTGAATCCCGGTAGACCAACAAAGTGCTGCACTTCCAGGCCATACACCTTCATAGAAAGCTGCATAAATGCTGCATGACTTCCAACAAGAGGAGGACATTGCGTTCCAGGTCTGCGAGAGTGTAATCACTGGTGTACTCCTTAATGACTTGCAAGAGAAGTGCTCAGAGGTTACCAGAGCGAACGCGTAGTTGTCGTCCGTGATGTAGTTGCCATTCAAGTCATCGTAAAAACTTTCCTTCGAAGGCAGGCATTCCTCATTGTAGACTTCAAAGCTCCACGAATAAGGGCGCACAACCTTCCTGGTTAACCGCACAAAGTCATTACCATACATTTGCTGAAAACACTTAAATGCGCCGATCCCCATTCCAAGACCCTCAAACTATCCACCATACACGAAATCCACCAGTCAAGAAATTCAGCAGTGTCCCAAGATAGGAGGTTGCCATACTCGATTTTGCGTATCTTCCCTGAACTTGTTGCAGAATGAGCTTGCGTGGGCGCTTCCACTTCAATGCGGAAAACAATGCAACAACGAGCATGGTGTCGCACTGAAGAGAGCACCGGAATTTTGCCATGATTAGTGCAGCTGATATTGCATTCATTACAAATGGTTGCTAAGACACTGGTTCCCCTACACTGATCGTGAATGACGGGCCATCCGAGTATCCTTATAATATACACCACAATAATACACAAACACAATCCTCAAAGAATACACTCCAGTATACTCACAACGCGTTGCCGCATTATGTTTACGAGATTCTTCGGGTGTAAGCACAATGGGTGCAGGGCAACGACTGATATCGACTACCTTGTTATGAAAACGCAACAGACAGTCGACACGCGTGGCAACAGCAACAGCAAATATTTTTCCGATGCAAGTATCTCCGAATCAGTTGTTTTAGTGAGAATGCAATACAAGCAACTCGTATAATATGTTTTTGTGCTGCAGTTAGAAGAAGAAGCAGCAGAATCATTATAGGTGGTTGTTTTGAAATTTCTCTATAATGCTATCGAATCATACCCGTGTCGAAAGTGTGAGATAGTAAGGAGTGAATATATTCCATAATTATTCTTTTTTTCTTTTTTTTTTCTTGTACTGTCTTGCCTTGTCTCTTCAAATGTGAAGGTTTTTCGTTGGTGGCAGCGGCGAAAGGGCTCGCTGTTGTTGGCCTCACAGAGGTTGGCAACGCTGGGTTTTTCTCGCATTACAGTTGGCATTCTTCCCAGCACCATTGTGGGGGAATATTTTATTGAAAAAGGAAAGAGAAGAAAGGTTAGTCAGGTACAGGCCGACTTGCTATTCCTTTAAAAAAAATTGAGGGCGATTAAAGTGGCACTCCGCGGTCTCGCAAAACAGCGTTTATTTTATTTAATACATGAAAAGAAGGTACCTCAAGGATTCTATACGCGAAATTTCAATACTGTTTACGGACGCTGTGCATTTCTGTCTTTTTTTTTTTTTAACATCTGCTGAGCTTCCACAAGTTTCGATGACGCGAGGAGCGGGTGAAGTAATCACAAGCCCACAAATTGCAATGATGTCATGTTCTAGAGAGGGCACTCGTCCCCTAGCAACGACGCCGGCGTCCTGGGAAGGTCACGTGGTGGAGAAGTCACGTGATGCTGATCGAAAGAGGGGTAAATGGAAGAGATGTCTTCTCCCTCCTTTGTTTTCTCGAAGGTCGGAGCGGTCGGAGGATATGTCACGTAGGGCTCCGTTAACGGAGTGCAAAAAGTGAGCCCTCCGGAAGACGCGAAGGGCAACAACGTTGCCAGATGGGATCCGGGCGCTCCGTCGAATGAAGTCACAGTTCTCACAGTCACAGTTCTCGTCTAATATGAAGTCACAGTTCTCAAAAATAAAAATTAATTTTCTCTAGCTTTCGCGTCACGTAGAGCCAAAATAGTTTGTAGGAATGTCAAGTGAGACAAGAAGATCTCAGTAACATAACTTTGGTAGGATTCTGAAGACACGAGATTTAGTCCGTAGTGGCACTTTAATATAATTAATGTGATCACAATGTGTTAGCATTAGACGTTCATCTTGCTTCTAATTGCTTCTCTCGTGCTTCTTTTCTGGTTCTTTTATTTGCGTATACTTTGTATGTATTGTTGACCGGCAATCCAGAAGAGGAGGGTTCGAGTCCTGCAGCTGGCTAACCTTTTCGGTGACTTCTTTCTTTCTCCATTCATATTGTTCTTAGGCACTTGAGGCTTGTGTACTGTCTTGTACTTTCTTCTCTGTTCCAGCCTCAGAACATGAATTTCCATCGTGTTCAACAGATGCCGCTTTGCATCGCCCCGTCGTGTGTGAGTGAGAAAACATGTAAGAGTGAAAAGGACTGAGTAAGTGAGTGGGTGTGGTTTGTCCCTTCAGATGACTCAACCTTGGTAGTCTTTGGAGAGGCGTGTTAGCTTAGCTCGTTTGGTGGAGCCCTGGACCGGCAATCCAGAAGATTGGGGTTCGAGTCCTGCAGCTGGCTAAGCTTTTCAGTGACTTCCTTCTTTCTTCATTCCCTGTATACTGTTCGTTCTCCTAAAAAATGTCGCCAATTGCAGTTCCGGATTAACGGCTGGCCGTCTGCAGATAACTGTACACGCGCACTGTCGTCATCTGTTACGACTGCTCACGAACACATGCATGGGCGAAAACGTACGATCTATTTGCCTAGCATATGGGACGAAGGCCGCGTCACGAAATGTAGATACAGCAACACGAGCCAAACGTACTTCTTACGTTTCTACCGAGGGAAGCGAGCACGTTTTACGAGAGTATTTTTGATGTTCGATGTAATCTAACGTAGTAGGCATATCATGGAAAGAAACAGCTTAGCTCGAACGAAGAGAAAGCAACGACTCAATCGTAAACATGTTTGCGCGTTACGCTGTTATGTGTATCCTCTATACAGTGGCTCAGTTTCAAAGTTCACATTGCTTTATTATTCTGTATTATGTATTATACTTTATGTAAGGCAAGTCCCGGAGTATTTGATAGTATGTCGTTCCGCATTGGCGAAGATGGGATTCACGATTCCACTTTGCAGATTTGCGATTTTGTTTTTCCTTGAAACGGTTCATCGCAGAATCTATAATATAATATAGTATAGATCACTTCAAAAACCTGCACTAGCCATCTCACTAGACATTATCTTCCTTCCTCTTGCCTTTTTACGCCTCCCACATTTCTCCCTCCTCCTCCTTCTTCTTTTGGTTACATCGTAGGACGCACTTCCTAATGTATTCGATGCATACGGTTGATATATATATGTCTCGTCTGGATGCTGCGTTAACTCAGTGGCTCGATGGCGCTTTTACTGCTTTATTACGCAAACGCTTGCGACAGATGGACTCGTCAATTAAGCTACCGTCACCCAGCAGTGTTACGAACCTACGTTCGCATTTTTTCCTCGGATTGGACGAAAAATCTCCCGAGGTTTCCCTAGACTACGAATAGAATAGAATAACATGGAAGGAGAGAGAAAGAAATGGAAACGTAGGTCGCACTGGTGTGACCAGCTGTAGCATGACGCTTGATATGTGGAAGCATTGGGTGATTTAAAAGATTACTTCAGCACGTATGTATTTGAGGTTGTTCGCCAGTGCACACAGCGCACGTTGTTGGTGCTGCTTTGGCCAGCTCCCCGGTACCTTCTCAACACGAAAAGGTCGGTTGTCAAGTTTAGCAATGGTGTTCTTCAGTGTTTGTCGACTAGAGTCGAAGCGTCGGCTGGTGAGCAGCACGTGCTCCGTATTCTCCACAGGTCCGCAAGTTGAACAGTTCGGCGATCCAACGACACCTATCTTATGAAGGAATGCTGCTGCGAACGGGACGTTGAGTCGCAGCCAATGGATGACGGACTCCAACGCCCTTGGCATCTTCGATGGGAGGCAGTAAGTACAGTTGGGGTCGATTCGTGCGAGGAACGAATTATTCATGACGTCACCTGTCCACGTGGTTTTAGAGAGGCGTTTACGTAAGGATGCGAGCAAGTACTTTGCATCAGATTGCGTGAAGTAGATTTTATGAGGGGTTCTTTTATGGTGAGGAATTCGAGCAGCCTGGTCCGCCTTCTCATTTCCGCTGACACCGCAATGCCCTGAGATCCAGTCAGTGGCGTATCTAGGGTGTGGCAGGTGTGGACAGGTGCCATGGGCGCCAGGTGAACAGGGGCGCCATTATGTGGTCGAGTGTAAATGTGCCAGGTTGGGCACTCAACCTGGCACATTCATAAATGATGTAAAGCAACCGCCATTAGGGAGGTTGTAGTGTGAAACCTAGTGCGGACCACACGAAAACGCATCCCCAAGGACATCATGTTACCCATGTTGCCATGGGCGCAGGTAGCTCTTGATACCCCACTGGATCCAGTGGATGATGATGTTGTGTTTTTGCAGAGTTGTATGCTGCGATAACACTGTAGACGACCGGCGCAAGTGAGGATGTCGTCGAACCTTGCATTGCTTTCAGGCCAGATTTTGAGTCAGAGAACACAGACTGCGAGTTTATCCGGCGGTAGCTCATGTACTCATTCAACTGCATTCAACTACCGGCGACGTTAGCGTAGAACATAAATACAAGTAAGCAATATCAATATCAAGCGCAACCTTGTCCTCGGTGACAAGCCAGTCGGAGAACACCAACAAATGTGTGAGAAAGTGGTATTTGCGTCGTCTAACGTCTCCTCTTTACCTTTCCCCCCTTTTCCCATTACGCTCTCTTCACCTTTGCAATGTCAAAGTTGTTAAACAACGAGAACTGGATGAGGCAGACCACAATTAGGGTCGACACAGACACGCATAAGTCTCAAACGCTCAGAAATTAACGAATTCAAATAGCTCGGGAAAAAGAGGTGCTTTGACAATTGCAAAGGTGTCCCTGGCGTCATTTTTGCTGAGTTGTTTGTACCAGCGGCATGGCCGAGTGGGTTAAGGCGTCTCGCTCGTTGGTGCCGTGCTGACTGGTAGGTGGTAGGTTCGAATCCTACCACCGGCCGGGCTCGCGTCCGAGGTTTTCCCTTGGTTTTCCGAAGACTTTCCAGACGAATGTCGGCACAGTTCCCCCTGAAGTCGACCCAGGACGCATACTAACCCCCCTGTCACCCCACTCCTTCCTGCTGTCCTCTCTCCATCTGTCTACATCATAACCAGAGTTGTTTCGTGGCGCTAATACAAAAATAAAAAACAAATGTTTGAATTCAAAAGGTCTAGCGTCCCTTACCGTAGAATTCCTTACCGTAGAACCGTAAGTGTACGTAGATTTCCTGTAGAATATTTCAATAGGGCTGCGTGGCTCTGAAGCTTGCTGCTGTTTCTGGTTCGACGTGTCGGTTCTGTTTTTTTTTTTTTCTTTTTTTTTTTCAAAGGTAACTCTCAGCAATGTGGTACAGTATTTCTTGTCGCGATAGTTGTGCCACCGTGTGCTGCAACTTCGCATGCTTTCACGTTCTACTAAACAATCTCATACCCGTGACACACGGGTAGGCTAGAATTCCTTTGAAGCAGGGGACCTTTCCAGCTTTGAATGGCCCGGAATTGCTCAATGCCTCGGCGATACAGGTGTATAGGCTTCACCATCGTGTTTCTGTTCACGCATAGGTCACCTAAATTGTCTTTCCATAACTTTATTACAACCCATGTATCCCTTGCTTGCCACTGTACACCCTGCTTTTTGGGCGCGAGATTATTGAATTTATTATCACCCGAAAAAGATATGATAGGACCCCTGTAAGTTCGGAAAAAGTAGTGTAACGACTGATAAAAGTGTTGAACATATAGCCATTTGTGTGCTAAATAATCGGGATCTGCTAATCATTGACGGATGCTGCTATTGAGGCTACGCCTTTTCGGTCGGAAAGGAGATAATCGATCTCCGTTTTCGAAAAGGCCCGTTATCTAAAAGGAGAATCTCCGTTATCGGGTGTCAATGGGCACAAACGGCGTTCCGGTTCTTCTTCTTTTTGTTCTTTTTTGCCTATTTTGAGTTTGTCTTTTTTGGAATAGCAAGCCCGCATTAGCCTGGCTGACATTTCCATAGTTCTTCCCTTTCATTCTATTAAACGTATCCCCCAGTAGGTGTCCTCCTCTAGAAAGGCATTTAGAGTGCCCGTGTGCCAGGGTTTACATTGCTTTTATCAAAATGAAATTGCGTTTTACATCCCCTACGTAATTTCATGTCGTTGGATGCTGTCGCGGCCATGTGATCCTTCGGGGATGATACCGTTGTTGCATGCATCTCTGAATTCGTTTCTTCGCCGTGAGCTGACTGGAGCACGTTATCTCCTACTTAAGTTGCTGCTTTCACGAGCCATAATTCACGCTGCTTGCATATCAGGTGCGAATATTTGCAGGAAAAGCGCGATACCAAGGCTGCATGACGTCATGCTCCCTTCCTGTGTCAGCTGACTGCCTCGAGGAGCTATGCGTTAGCCGTGTCGCGGTGCCACGAATTTTGTCCCACGGGGTGTCGATGCCCAAGATAGAATTGAGGGCAGTATGTCATTTGCCGTTCGGGCGATATGTGGTGGTGCCGAATATTTACAGGTAAAAGAAGGTCCGTTATGGAGGGTTACGCAAGATAAAGTACGGGGTGTGTAATGAAGAGCTGAGGAGTTAAACTATATATGTACTACGTCGCAGAACGTCTTATGGCGTAAAATATGGCGTAAAATTGAATTTAGAGCGTGCCTCCTGGGTCAATTGTTCGTGAGAAAAAACAAACAAACAAAACTTATGCACTCTTAAAGGGTCACTAAGGTATGGCCACTAAGGAGATTCGTAGCAGCGTAAAGTTTGTTACGATGTTTATCTTGCCGCTTTATAACAGTCGTGCAGATAGCATGTCCTCTCGTTGTACCATTTGTAGTAAAGATGTGATCCGCAGGGTTAACTACTGCAAGGGTGCCTCTCCCTTTTATCTTTCCTTTTTTTTTTTTTTTTTTTTTTTTCTGCCAATAAATTCCCCCCCCCCCCCCCCCCGACTATTAACCGATAGCTTAAAAAAGAAGAAGAAAACGGCGGAATATACAGTATATCGGCAATATACAAGAACGAGCAGTTTATAAAGGGCCACTAAAGTGCAAAAATTTCTCCCCGTGGAATGAAAAATCCTGTTACATTGACACCAATCCAAAAGGTAAGGGGGTTCATCTGTTGCGTCGTTCGCGATTTATGAGTGGGACCGTGTCTTCACACGAGCGACATCCTGACGGAATATACTGGTGGAAGAAAAGCGAAAACACTGTTCACGGAGCCGAAGTTCTGTCCCGTTTTATGTTGAGCATTCGCACGGTGCCGGAATATCGGGGGTGGCGTGCTGCGCATCTAGCAGACGACACTTAGCAGATGTCAGTGTCTTTTCCTGTCGTCTGCTAGGAATATCTTGTGGCTGTGTTGCAGGATATTCCCCACGGTTAGCAGTGTACGTGAAGACACAACGTTGAGCGCTCGCGATCACGTGACAGCAGAACGTTGTGACCTTTTTCGCATCTTCCGCTGTAGCATTGTGGGGAATGTCGCTCACGTGAATAAACGGCAAGAAACCACAGTTTACGCTTCCCCTCTCCTTTTCGAGAAGGCCAACCAGGCGCAGCGCTCTCTCATTGGTCTCCGCAAGCGATTTGTCCAATCATCGCGGGAGATCCTTTGACGAGACCAATCCGAGGCCTCTCCGCATTGTCGCGCTTCTTGAGAAGAAGAGGGAGAGAGAAAGCGTGGTGTATTTCGTTCATGAATCACAAACAACGCATCGGATGAACACAGTTCTTTTGCAATTTGCCCACTTCAGCGTCTCTTTAATGTTTCATAATTTTCTCAGGCAAATCCGGGCAAATTTTGAGACAGGACGTTTTAGCGCCTCATTAATCATTCCTTCACCTTTATCAGCATCTGCCAGCTGTTTCCTTTTTTTTTTCTTCTTTTTTTTTAATGCAGCGGAAGAAATAGCGTACTTCATATTCTTGGATTACCCTGTACAGCTCAATATATCATTGCATAACTGTAAGCATGCTAAGAAAATATATAAAACATCATGAGGGGTATGCTGCAAGTATATGCGTGCAACGAGCGTGAAATGTAAACGACCTTCGAGGGTAGTGCGAATACAGAAGAATGCGTAAGAATATTAGCGTTCTGACTGAAAGAAGCAAAGTTGTCTTTTCTTGAATAGCATAGTTCCCAAAATGACCAGTTGTATCATTTTCAAAATCTAGCCATGCACAGACATCAAACCCATTTCGGTTCACTACATGGTTTGATCCTGAGGGACGTTGGCAACACTTTCTACGCTTTCAATGCCGCTTCCCATCCACCTCACTCCTCCTCGCATTCTTTTCGTTCTAATCGCTTTTTCAGATGTCTATGGCATAACTGTAATAGGGGAGTTCTGATGGATCGGAAGTACTTACGAAAACGATGCGATAAAGGAAACTGTCAAATCAAACACCATCAAGGTGGTGCCAGCCACTTCAAAAGAAATATAAGGCGGTTGCCTTATCACGTTCGTGATCGTGATATCACCGTTATCGTGAACGCCCTCCGCCGTATTAACCGTCCCAGTAAGAACGATTTGTTGAAATCTACCGACAGTGGAAGACCGCTATATCGCCGAACACAGAAGATATGCAAGCACCTAGTGCGTTCATCCGTTTTTTTACACTACTTGCGTGTCAACCGACCGTCATGTTATTTGTTATCACTAGGGCCAGGATTTTTAGGCATTTGCCTCAAAATGCCTATAAATGCCTAAACTGAACATTTTCATGCATAAATGCCTTTTTCCAAGTTTCGTGCCTAGAATTGCCTATTCGAGACAATTTGGGACCGGACCTTATTACTTCCATGCTATATATCGTGGCAGAACGGGAGGTTTTGTCCCCTTCCAACACACATTCATTCTCGTCGCAACCTTGACGACTATATAGGGCAACCATCGCGTCACAAAGCCTAAAAAATACGTTGACCCCTCCGATAGCCATGTTTTCTGCACCCCTGGGACTCATCGACCCTTTTTAACAGGGATATGTTGATCCCCCTCGATAACCTCTTACCGTGGGCCTCTGTGACTCACGGACACGTAACCTCCTTAAGAGAAACTCATGGTGTGAGGCTAGCTTTTTGTGTCTCCTGTCGTAGAGTAGAGTTAGTTAACAAGGCTGCTCACCGCATCGGTTGGTTGCCATCAGTACAACGCAGTTCACCGAAAATTTCTCCTGCCTGTCGACGAACATGAAAAAGCTAGAAACAGTTGGCGTTTCTTTGAATGAATCTCTAAAGATCCTACAATGTGTCCGCTCTGCGATCCAAAACCGGGAAGGGAACCAGAGCCACCTCGAAGATGGAGGCGCTCATTCAAAAGAATCAGCCCTTTCCACACTGCTGAAGATTGGAGAGATCCTAAATGGCGGGGACACACCTATACCAGATCAAGACCTCAGCCCGTACGAGATTTCATGTTTCAAGTTTGCACCTGTGACGTCATATGACGTGGAAAGAAGCTTCTCCCACTACAAGGCCCTATTTAGAGCAAAGAGATCAAGTTTCAAGTTTCAGAACTTGAGAACGACTTTCACTGTGCCATGCTACGAGAATAGTGAAGAAATGAGTCAATAGAAGCTTACAATGTTATTGTGCCTATATTTGCCTATTTCGCTGTTCTTAGGGCCTAAATGCCTGCCTATTTCGCACTTTTTTAGTGCCTAAAAATCCTGGCCCTAGTTATCACACTCTTATTTATCACACGCCCGTGTAGACTGAAAGCCACTATATCATTGTTCCTCCAACCATGTACAGCATGGGGAGTCTGTTACGACTAAGCTATGTGTAACACATGCCTACATGTCATGTGACTATGTTACACATTGTATACCGATAGCTTGATTAGTTTAGTACGTATAACTTACCTACCTATATTAGTACAGTACCTATATTGGTACCTATAGCTTGAATGATTCGGCTCTCGGTGTGTGTGTTTCGTCCTCAGTCCATTTTAGCTCGAATCTGAAATATTAGCGAGTCTTCTCAACTAACCATAGCTGACAAAAAGTCGTGCAAGAAGTACATGGTTCAGCGTTGTCGACATATTGTAGGATGTGTAGATTTTAGATATATCTTTGTAGCGCTTAATGGGATTAGAATTCTCGGTTGAGGCATCTTTAATTTCATGAGTAATTACAAAAATGAACCGAAGCTCGACTTTTTGTCATCTTCTAAGCACTGTTTCTTTTTATTTTACGTTAGCGCCGCGAAGCAGCTGTGGCTATGAGGGCATACAGACGTGGACAGAAGGACAGATGGAGAGAGGAGAGCAGGAAGGAGTGGGGGACAGGAGGGTTAGTATGCGTCCTGGACCGACTTAAAGGGGAACTGTGTCGACATTCGTGTGGAAAGTCTGCCGAAAAACCCCGGGAAAACCTCAGACAGCACAGCCGGAGGTTGGGTTCGAACCCATCACCGCCCAGTCTTCAGTATGATCTCGGAGAAACCACCAACGTTTCCTCCTGGTACGAGCAGCGCAGAAAGTTTCTAAGGTTCGCACTGAATGAATAGTGGTTAAGATGATGTGGCTTTCCACGCCGAGACTGGGAGGTGACACGGGTTCGAATTCTGTCACCGGCTGTGCTGTCTGAAGCTTTTCCTGGGTTTTCCGAAGACTTTCCGGACGAATGTCGGCACAGTTCCCCCTGAAGTCGCCCCAGGACCCATACTAACCCCCCTGTACCCCACTCCTACCTGCTGTCCTCTCTCCATCTGTCCACGTCTGTACGCCGCTCATAGCCACAGTTGCTTCGCGGCGCTAACACCGAATTAACAAAAAAAAGATCCATTAAGCAGGAGAAATCACTGAAATATGCCAGCCAAGACATATTCACGCACAGATAAAATGGTTAAAAAGCAAGTGAGCTGGTGGCTAAGATCCATGACGAAAACCCGAGACTGGGAAAAAGACGAAAAACTTTGTGTTGTGTTGTGTCGTCTGTTGTTCGTCTTTTTCCCAGTCTCGGGTTTTCGTCATGGATATTCATGCAAATTGAACAATTCTTCGCGACGCAAAATAATTTTGAAAAATGTACAAGTAATTCCACAAAGGCTGAAGGGTACCCCGCTCTCTTAATATTTGTCGCAGATGAGCCTCCACAAATTTCATTTTTCGCATACACCTCGAGTCACGGCGATTCGCCGGTCATCAGATTACAGAGCACACCTGGAAACAAAGTATTCTGCATTCTGCGTTCAGAGTACACCTGGAAACGAAGACGAACCCTTTCACCAGCACCACCACCACCACCACCATTTGGAAACGAAGAACAAAAAAAGTGCCCTTTTTTTTCGACACGATGCAGAGGAGGAAAACGACTTTCGTTTTCTTCTTTTGATTGATTGAATCGATGAAAAAAAGTGACTTTTTTCTTCATCAAGTTTTTTTCCGAGGCCTCGCATCTCTAGTCTCAACCATCTAAACTAACCGCAGACTTCATCGGTGTCATTTGCATTCCAACACCCAAACAATGCATCAATCTATACATAAAGAAAGTACTACTCTGCGCTCATTGACATTTGTACGAAGGGCTCAGCTGCACTTCTTTCCAACTTTTTCACGTCCGTTGACTGGACGTGATAAATCCTTTCCGCACTATACCATTCCTCAACAGAAAGCGTCGACAGCGTTGCTGTTATTCGTTTTTCTGTACCTTAGCTGTATAGACCAAAATCTTCCATAGACCAAAATCTCATCCGGCGACTCCGCGCAGTTTAGGCAAAACTGGGATAATACTGTATACCGAGACAACCAAGATTGAGCGATGCAGGTAGAACCATAAATCAAGATTACTGCGGAAAGACAGCCCCGATATCTAGCTGCTCGGTGAGAGAAGATTAAGTAATGCGATACATATCAGAGTGGACGGCCGGTGAACGCACAGACGGGTTGATCGAATAAAGTAAAGAAAGAAATCAATTATCCGCGCATGTAGAGTCCCAAGAAAGCGCCCCTGGGTAGACCTTTGTGCTATCTTTTCTTCTACGTTTTTTTATTTTCTTTTTGTTTTCTTGCTAGTTCTTTATACATGTACTTCGATCTTTCTTTTAATTTTTACCTTGTGTGGCGTGTAGCGCATACGGAATGATTACAGTCAGATTACGCTGCTTTAAAGCTTACGGAAAGTCTACTATCAGATCGAAATGTGGGTAACTTGCATCCGTTGTACAAGTATCGAGGATTTTCCAGGTAGCCCCTATGGCTTGGCGGCGTTCCAGTTCTATGTACAGTTAGGGCCCCGCATTCAAAACGATAAAGAAAGCCAGTAACAACAACAAGTACATGATGACGATGCTATCCCAATATATATTATACTGCTGTTGTGAAGCTAAATACCCTAAATATATGCACGAATCAGTATCAATAGGCACGAATGAGTGCCGGCCGGCTATGCGTGCACTCGTGCAGTTTTTGAAGTTATCTAATCTTACTCATATCCTGCAATCATGATTTCATTATTGCTCCTACGCAGCCGCTGACCGTAGGCTGTCTTCTTAGACGTTGTATATAGGGCATTCGTAGTAGTCCCCTTAGAATGTGTGGATTCGGACACAGCTCGCGCTGCCCAGCACGGTCGTTTGTTCTGCTGCTCCTGCTTTCCCTGCGAAACCTAACTCTATTGTTGACAAATTTTCTGTGGCGGTATCCTCTCGGCTTAAAGGTACTATAAAGCAGTCGAGGTGCAACTTCATGTTTTGTGAGCCCTGAATTGTGTACGTCCTCAGGAGTAAAATGCCGCAAAATTTTCTCACATAGACGTTATAGCTCCCGAAAAAATGCAAATTTAAATCTACTGGCAACACTGTGGCGAAGCAGACCGACGAAACGCCAACTCCGCCAAGTACGGCGGCGAAAATGTCTCATGCGCACGGCTCTGGGCCAAGCAGAACGACGTACGATAGCAGCGCCACGGTGCTGAAACAAGGCCCAGGTATAGACGTTTAGCTACTGAGTGCAAGATTCGGCTTTTGTTTATTTTCTTTCACACAAATTACATTTTCTCAAAAGGCAGTATTTGCAAATCCCAGCAGGAAAGCCATCTGTTTATCGGTCTCCTTGTTTACAGGGTTGCTCGACAAATTGAGGACTTCTTCCCACCATGCGTCGCCCCGACATTCTTGACTGGTTTTTATTTACCAATTAAAAATACTTAGAGTAAACTCCTGCGCATATTATTTGTTGTGCTGAACCTTTGAATCTAGCACTCTCACGTCATGCTGATTGCATAGGTTCGACCTCGACTGCTTTATAGTACCTTTAAGCTCTGTGCCGGCTTCTTGCCGATGGAGCGAGGGTGGGACGGCCGACCGCCGTTCTCCAGTTGCCGAGACGAAGATCCCGAGCCGCCTCTCCGTCACCGTATAGCCGCTCCCCCATTGACAGAGGGCCTTCAGCTTCCTGTAAAGGACGGCTATCCAGCGTGATGGCCTCGGTTGACCCCCCTATGCATCATGATTGGTCCGAGGAAACTGAAATTTGTCCTGATGACATCGCCTCTTCCCGGAAGCATCAAGAGCAAGTCCCGGATATCGGAGATCCCTCTACCCTTGTAACCTACAGGAAGAACAGGCCGCAAGGTATTCCAGTGCTGTTCAAACCCATACAACCCAAGAAGTCCTTTTGGAAGGTGAATCCTAACGTGATTGCACGAGACATACCGTCTGCTGCACAAGAGCAAGTAGAGCACGACCGCGTGAATAACGACGGATCCATGTGCATTTTCGTGAAGACGGAGGGAGCGCTGTCCAACCTTTTGGCCCTTCTCAAGGTCGCGGGCGTTGATGTTGAAGTTAGCATTCCGTCGTCGTATGTGAAAAACCAGGGTAAAATTAACGACGTTCCTCACGCCTACACCAACGAGGACCTAGCTTGTTATTTGGCATGTGAGGGTGTCGTCTCGGCTCGCCGACAAGTACGATACGTTTCCCATGATGACGGCTCGGGTCGCCACGTCCGCTTGGGAAGTGTCATTCTCACGTTTCGGTCGAACCTGAAGTTGCCTCCTGAGGTTCATCTAGGATTTTCCGTCTACAAGGTCCATGAGTATGTGAACGGCCCAGTGCAATGTTTTCACTGCCAACGCTTTGGTCATCTTGCGCGTAGCTGCCGCTGGCCTCAACGCTGCAAAATTTGTGCCGGTCTTCAAAACTTGAAAGACTGCACGGCTCGGCGACAACCGAAGTGCGCCAACTGCGGTGGCCCTCACGTTGTGTCGCATTCTCGCTGCCCATATAAGCGTGCCGCGGTCCAGCGCTTCCAAGAGTCTGTGCTTCGCCCAGTTCAGTCTATGAGAGGCCATCATGTATCCGCTCCTGGTGTCACCCAGCATCAGCACTCCCATTTCTCTGCACTTAGTCCAGCGCCAACGTCGCTTCGGGCTTCTCGATGTGGTGATAGCGAGAGACCTGCTAGACTACTTGATAGCCGCAATACCCGCGCTCCTTCCAGCAGTACTGGTAGGAAGACAACGCCAGTTAGCCCACCTGTTGTAAGTGAAGCGGCCACTCAGCGGCCTCCCACAGTGACTTATGCGGCTGTAGCACGAAAGCCCTGGAAGGGCGCCATTCCGAAGCCCGTGGCGTCCCGTCGGCTGAAGCGTACCCCCACAGGCGTATCGAGAGACGGTACTCCACTCTCAGCATTTCTCTCACTGGTTTTAGCTGCGCTTAAAGCAATTGTAACCACTTCCCCCGCTGCTGCATCCCTGCCTGAGGTTCAGCAGCTTTTTGCTGCAGAAGGACGGCTGACATCTCAGCATGGACAGATTGTATAGAAGTGCTACTGTATTGCAATGGAATGCAAGAAGTCTGAGTACCAAGCTCCCTGACTTCAAACTGTTTTTGCTTAAATACCCAATTCCGATCCTTGCCATCAGTGAAGCATATTGTAAAGATGAGTTCCGCCTCAGCGGGTACCAGATATTTACGTCCGGATGACCGGGCTTATCACGCACTGTACTGTGCGCGCGCTCGGATCTAACTGCTGCCCTTTTGAAAGGACCGCAGATTCCCTCCGTCGACTATGTTGGCTGTAAAGTTCGTCTGGGTAATCTCGTACACACATTTGTGAGTTTATATATCCCACCGGCAGTTCCTGTTCTACAGCGCAACATAAGGGATACCTTCACCGGTTTGCAACCGCCGTTTCTGGTTGTGGGGGACATTAATGCTCATCATCCGCTGTGGGGCAGTGTTAGAACAGACCAGAGAGAGAGAAGACTTGGCATGACATCATTGATGAACTGGACTTTTGTCTGCTAAATGACGGCTTGCCGACATTTTTGCGCAGAGATTTTTCGACGAACGTTTTGGACGTTTCCCTCCGCTCCAGAGACATATCCCGGATCTTATCGTGGTCTACTGATGCAGATGGGAGAGGAAGTGACCATCTGCCCATTTATATTTCATGCTCTAGGTATAGCCAGCAGTCACGAACAAAAATGGTCAGACTAGTCAATTGGAGCACTTTCAAAGAGCACAGCACGGGCTGGGCACAACCGGACATGTCAGCTGAACAACTCGCTGATGTGCTCAGTGCCTCCCTCCGCTCGTAATCCCGAATTGTGAAAGTTCCGACGGGTCATGTGGGCACCATCCCTTACGTTAAACAGCTCCGGGCGTGTAGGAGGAGGGCGGAACGAAAAGCTCGACGAACAGGTCTGCTTCAGGGCATTTCAGCAGCACGGCGTGCAGCACGACTTGTCCAGAAGGAACTACAGGCAGTAGATAGAGGGCGTTGGCGCCAGTTCTGCGCCGGTCTCTCGCCTTTTGCTCGTGTCTCCAAGGTTTGGCGTGTGGCCCGGAGTCTGAAAGAGATCCCTTCATCTAGAAATCCTTTGGGTGCGCTCGCTTTGACTCTCAAGAAATCTTGGGTTGACGTGGCACACGACTTTGGTAAAAGTATCTCTGCAAGGTCGCAGGCTGCACAGACTGAAATATTTCATGACCATACTTCCACAATCCAAGAAGCCATTGCGGGTAGACAGCCAGTGATCAACGACATCAAGCGATCAAGGACATGGAATTTTCAGTTACCGAATCCTGGGCTGCCGTACGCCTCTCACGTGCCAACTCCTCGCCGGGTGCAGACGGCATCACTTATCGGGCCATCCGAAATCTTAGTAATGCGGGTGTTTCCTGTCTGCTTCATGTCTATACAACACGTCATAGAGAAACGGGGAAGTGCCGGCAAGCTGGAAAGATGCGTTAGTTGTCCCTCTGTTAAAGCCGAACAAGCAACCTTCTCATCTCTCCTCCTTTCGTCCTGACAGCCTGACAAGTTATCTCGGTAAAGTTTTGGAGCGGATGGTACTGCATAGACTAGAATGGTGGCTTGAGAGACATGGAGCTTTCCCTGCAGAGATGACAGGTTTCCGTCGCCATTGCAGCGCCATGGATTCGGTCCTCGACCTTGTCACCTGCGTCGAACAAGCCAAGAGCCAGAAGAAAATTGTCATGGCGGTTTTCCTGGACGTCAAAAGAGCTTACAATACCGTCAGTCACCCCTTTGTGCTGCACGCACTGCTGCAAGCCCAGGCCTCTGACAGAATGTTCTTGTGGCTGGCGGATTTTCTGCGCGACAGAACAGTCTCTGTTCGCACGCATAAGGGGTCCACGCCGAAAATTGGTTTAGCTCATGAGGTACTACAAGGGAGTGTCTTAAGCCCAATTCTCTTCAATCTGGTAATGGCAGGCCTAAAGTCCTGCGTTGGCCGAAGAGTTAAAATTTCCATTTATGCCGATGACATTTGTATTTGGATAATTGGGAAATCACGGCCAGCCATACGCCGTCGTCTTCAGCTTTCGCTGGATAGGATTTGGCGGTATCTCACTGAAGTGGGCATGGATATCTCGGCTGAAAAAACAGCAGCGCTAGCCTTTACTAAGAAGGATATGCGCCAGTGTCAGCTTTGCATTGGTAATCAGCCGCTCAGACAAGTTACGCACCACAGATTTCTGGGCGTCATCCTGGACTCCATCCTGTCCCGGAAGAAGCATGTCGACCATTTAGACACTAAGGACCACCGGTGGATATCTGCCATCCGTCACTTTGCCGGAGCTAAGTGGGGAATGGATGAGAAGTCCCTTCTGGCCCTCCATCACGCTTTAGTTCGCGGCACACTTGTGTACAGCCTCCCTGTCCTGCATGGCGTCTCCCAGACTCAAGAACAGCGACTTCGGTGTATACTTGCGCGAAGCCTGAGGATATGTCTTGGTGTGCCGAGAGCCGCGGAAACTCGAATGGTGATAGCCGAAGCCCGTGAGCTACCGATAGAAATCCTACGGCAGATGGAAACCATTCGCCATTACCTACACCTCAGAACGCACCACCGTCGACATCCCCTTCTAGCAAAAATTTATCGGCTAAGCCAAAGTGCTGTCTTGAAGTGCCTAATGAAAGTGAGGCCCAAGCTTCCTCCGTTCATAATCCACCCAACAGTTCCCACGACCCCTCCGTGGTCGCTTCCGCTCCCATCACTCTCCCTATCTGTCCCTGGCCTCAAGGTTCCAAAGCATCAAGTGCCACCTTTAGTTCTTCAGCAGTTGGCAGCGGACATGATGCACCTTAAATATCGTGACCACACTGCCGTCTTCACTGATGGATCTTCTACACGGGATGGTTCGTCGTGTGCTTTTGTTGTCCCATCAAATGCAGTCGCACGTGGATATCGTCTGTCGCATCGTACGTCATCAACATCGGCGGAGCTGTATGCCATTGTACTGTTTCTACAGCAGATCTCCCAACTTCCTCCTGGCCTGGGCGGTATACCACGGATTCGCGGGCTGCTCTGCAATGTGTGGCAACCATGGGGCTTCGTGGGCCTCTAGCCCCCATCCTGGTAGACATTCTCCACCAAGTTCGGCGTCTACATAGGGATATATGAGGGTCATCATATATCCCTGCAGTGTATTCCAGGTCACTGCGGTCTAAGAGGCAATGAGGAGGCTGACAGAGCAGCAACGGCTGCCCACGAGTCCCCGACAGCCGTGCCCATTGTGCTCTCGAGAGGCGACAGAAGGGCCTCACTAACTGCATGGTTTCAACCCCTGGCTCTGCAGCAATGACGCCGGGACATCATGGCTCGATCTCTAATGCATTCGGTAAATCCAAATCTGTCGTTTTCTTTCCCTGCCCGTCTCCTACGCCGTTTTACCTCCCTCCTGCATAGACTCCGGCTCAATGTTGCTTTCACCCCGCAATTCAAGTGTATGATCCGATGCTGTGACACGGGCCTCTATTCCACCTGCGGTGTCGTGGCGACCGCCCAGCACATTCTTATGGAATGTTCACTCTACTGCCCGCAAAGGCGGACATTGTGTGGTGAGCTTGCCCGCATCAGCAAGAGGCCGCTCACCTTAGCTGCACTCATTGGCCCCTATGAAGATCCTGTGCTCCATCGTCGGGTTCTTCACCTGTTCATGGACTTCCTGTCGTCCACTGGATTGCTTCAGACGCTTTAGTTCTTTCTTGTGTTTTCATCCTTCCATCATCATCTTCACATAATGTTCCCGTGCAATGGGGTAGGGTACAGCACCACCGCGGTGAAACACCCCATCTCATCGTCATCATTTATTGTTGTTGTTGTTGTTGTTAGAATTAATGTTTGGTGAGGTTTACGCTCCGTCAGTTTGTATCTTTTTTTTATGCATTCACCCTTCTTTTGTCTGTCCATTTGGTTATCCTCCAGTTTGGATTTTTGCAATACTGATGTTCCACCTGTTTTTTTCTTCATTTGTTTAATTTGTGTGTGTGTGTGTGTGTGTGTGTGTGTGTATGTGTGTGTGTGTATGTGTCCATGTACGTAAATTCTACCAGACTATAGGCATCGAAACAGCAGTCCTGTGTCCGTCGGGAACTAACGATTCCGTATTTTTCTTTTCATCTAATTAATTTAAATTACCTAAACTAGACCACGTGTGCTCAGCAGTTCCGTGCCGAAGCTACGACTTACAAGTTACAACTCATTCCTACGGTCTATCGACCCATTGATGGAGTTCGTCATCACTTGCCACCGCAGCCGTAAAGAATCCCATCTCCACCGCCTACGACTCAATGTTGCCCGTACACCCTCACTTCTCTTCAAGATGGGTCGGCTAAATTCACCAAACTGTAATGTCTGTGGAGTAGAAGCTGACATCCCGCACCAACTCCTGTATTGCCAGCAGCACCTGCAACATAGGGACACCCTCCGCCGCCGTCTGCTCCAGATTGGCTATAACGACTTTTCGTTGGCTGCTCTTCTTGGCCCCGTCTTACACCCCAACCAGTGGGCTGTCACTGCTGCTCTCCTCGGTTTTCTCTGAGTCTCAGGACTCGTGAACTGCATGTAACGTTGTGCTAGTGTTTATTCTCTTCTTTCTTTCTTTCCTTTTCCTTTCTTTTTGTTTTTCTTTCCTGCCTTTTTTTTATTCCCCCGTTTTTCTTTTTTCTTTCCTTTTTTTTCGATTCCCCTTTTCGTTTTTCTTTCTCCTTCCTTTTCTTTTTCCCCTTCCCCCTTTTTTCTTTTTTTCGGAATAGCAAGCCGACTCTTTGCTTGGCTAACCTTTCTTTACTTTTTTTCTTAATAAACATATCCCCCCCCCCCTGATTGAACGTTTTCCTTCGCGGAGGAAAAAACGCATAAAAGAAAAGATTGTCCGTTCTTCGTGCATACCTCTTTATTTATACGTGTCAATTTCAGCAGGAAATTGAACGAGATTGTATTGTATATTGTACCGGAAAAAGAAAAAAGGAAACGGGAAGTTCAATATACAGCAGAGAGTTGTGATTCTCATATCATTCTTATATCTCGCATCTAATGTTTCGCGTGTAATGAGGTATTGTACTGCTCTCCAGCGATGAATCATCCCATGTCTTAGTCACAATTTATTTATTATTGTTGTTGTGATTGTAGTAGCGAAATTGAATCCATAGAGGTGATACTGAGGACTGAGAACGGAAAGAATTTGTAGGCATTATAGACTTATTATAGACTTATTTTATGGTTGATTGATTGATTGATTTGTAAAAGAAAGAATGGAGATGTTAGTCCCGAGCCACTCGGGACTGGCTACTCCTGGGCGCGTTATTCAGAAAACAAAGGGAAACTACACAAGTCTATACACTTTGAAGCAGAATGGATGAAAACATCACCACAAAACTTGGCACCAAAAGCAACAGTGTAGGAAAGTCCACATGCGAAATTTTAATGCACAAAAAAACACAAAGTGTAAGGAGGTCCGTCGAGACGAGTTGCACAAGGGCACGCATGGCAGGTATGAGGTGTATCATAATGTCATATTTTATGACATTATGATACACCAAATATATTACGCGCAATTTCGTTCGGTGGGATAGCCAGCACAAAGCGGTCATATAACAGACCTCGTTCTTGGAACTCCTTTACCCCGACATTCATTCCACCGGTACACCCACTCACTCACTCACTCGCTCACTCACTCACTCACTCACTCACTCACTCACTCACTCACTCACTCACTCACTCACTCACTCACCATTGTCCGCACTAGAAACGTTTCAGCACCACACTTACAGTGTCCCTTAATCAGCTCGACACTGGCCTTCTCACTCTGACAAAATTAAGCATCATACACAGTGTAACTGCACTGTGTCTTGTTCACGTAACCGGCTTTTCTTTCTTCAAAGTTTATATATAATTAAATCACAAAAGCCCACAACTTCGTCACTGATTAACCTCGCTACCAACGTGATATCTTATAATATACTAGCTTGCGGGGAAACCATGGCTGTGTGCGCGAAGTTATGTATACGGTCCATGACTTGAAAACCCGAGACGAGGTAGGGACAAGGTAGGGTTTTCAAGTCATGGATCGTCACCACCAGCTCGCTTGCTACCTAACTTTCCTTTCGGTATGTATACGGGTTGAGAATGGTAATAAGGTTCCTACAGCAGTGATCTCAGAACACGCATTCTGCTCAGTGAGCGGAAGTCATCCCCATATCATCGTCATCATGTATCTCTCTCTCTCATATTTACTGTAATAGTATGCTGAGGATGACGATGATGACAATGGCAAAGAAAAATGTGAAAAATGCGGAAATAAATATACCGTCGATTTGATTTGATTTAATTTTAAGAAAAAAAAATAAAATGGAGATTTGGGGGATAATTAATTGGCAGAGAGAAACAAGAAAAAGGAAAGAGTAAGGGGAAAGGTCAGCCAGGCAGCACACCGGCTTGCTATTCAAAAAAAGGAAAAGAAGAAGAAAAAAGAAGAAACGCTAATCCGGTATTTTACTATCACCCTTTTCATTTCTGGCGTTTCTGGCTTCCATGGTGTGAGTCATTACCATTTCTTTTTTTATTACCTCCAAATCCATAATAACACCCACGTTGGTGCGTTCCCGCCCACAAGGCCTGTTTTCTTCAACGGCGTTTTGACGCTGCTCGCCAGTCCCTGTTACCTTCAGCTGTTTTGTCCCGTAGCATACATGAGATGACGTCATAAGCTCCTTTGACCAGGCTGACGCATTGCGGCTTGCGTAACCCTATGCAAGCGAAGTCTAGTGAGTGATGAAAGCAACGGAGACAGCGTTGATCACATTGACCTTGGTGCTGCAATGAAGTCACATTGGTTGGGATTCAGTTCACATTATCCTGAAGGTGGTGGACGTATATTCTCAGAAGCCGCAATTGAACTATTGAGTAAGGATAACGAAAGAGAGAGAGATAAAAAAAATATGTCTCTATGTACTCCTATGTCTCTGTCCTTGCCACCAGCAATGGAGTAGTCGAGTATCGGCACGGCCGATGAAACTCCCCAATCATAATCACAAAATAAAGTTCTTGTTGTTGTTGTTGACATTTATTAGCGCCTGGAAACGGGGTAGTTGTAACTGATTCATGTGGGAAACGCGGCATGCACGAACGCACACACACATAAAGAGACGATGATGAGATGTGGCGCAGCATAAACGGACACAGGCGACAGCACAGTCGCCTGCGTGTCCTGGAGTCTGTTTATGCTGCGCTTACCACATGAATCATTGAAATTTACTTCTTTTATAACCGGCAGGATTCGAGGTTCTTCTCCTCAGATATGGGAATCCACACCTAGATTGTGTGCTGTTGCTCACATACACTATAAGAGAGAGAGAGAGAGAGAGAACGAAAAAAAATAATGAGTAAATCAGGGTGAAATGACAGCTCCTAGCCCCTCTAGATCCTGCATTTTAAACTCCAGTACTGCAAATAGTCTTTAAATTTAACGTCGTAAAAACATCCGTGCATTTGTGCATTTGGTTGTGGCAGTGCATCCAATACTTAAAAGGACTAGGTTTTTGCCATAATTTCATGATCGTTGGGCGCAGCGGTCATGTACCATAGGGCTCTGTGTTTTTGTTTTAGGGTAAAACCTGTTGAGGACCGTTTATATATCCCCCCCATTTCCACCATCATCACTTCGGGCAAAACCCGGAAAAACCCGAAAATGAACATGGCAAAGTGGCAATTTGGGCACACAGCTGTTTCGTATCTTGTGCAGTGATTTATACAGACCCCCCCCCCCACCCCCTCCCCAAATCTAGAGGCGACCCCTAAAATTTTGTAAGATGGCACAATATTTTGTCAAAAGCATGGAAATACACCCCCTTGCAGAGCCCCCCCCCCCAAAAAAAAAGACGAAATTCTGGGTAAACCACTGATCTTATGTTAATCTAAAATGCGAGGAGCGCTTTCTTTCTCTCTCTCTCTCTCTCTCTCTCTTTTTTTCTTTTAATTCTTTACCCGAAAATCTACTTGTTCCACCAGATATCACCCGATTTTACCCAGATTTACAACTGGGTAAAGCCCGATTTTTACTCCCCCCTCCCCACGATTAAAAACAACAACAACATAAAAGCCGATAAGACAGGATTGTGCATTTTGACTGCCAAAGACTTCTGACTTAGAGAATCATCGCTTGTTGCTGGTAAAAAAAAGACAGTATTTAAAATTAAGTAAGAATGTTTGCTAATTACTGGTTGGTTACTTTTACGAGAGGTATGTTGGCGATATAATAATTATGGTTACGACAATTTATTAAATACATGCTCAATTGCAGTTACTTCAGGCAGAGAATTCCATGACGTTGCCTTCCTTTTCTGTGATCAGTGAAGCACCACAATACCCAACCGTTTACCCTTTCTTCTTCCGTTTTCTTCTTTCTCTTTTCTCATTCTATCCAATCGCGTGGAATGCCAGATACGCTTTAGCGTCACGCTTCGGCCACAAGTGCATGATGCCGTCACGCATTATCGCCCATTCAAGGCGTCAACTGTTCGGCAAATACCCGATAAGACGTAGACAAGTGAAACGGGCTGGGTGGTGAGCATTTTCTTCCTCCGAAGCAGATGTCACTTCCACGCCCGCACCACCCAAGCAGCACAATGTACTGAAAGTCGAGTGCAATACGGGTGGACGGTACGTGTCTTATCAATGTTCCTTAGGTTCAAGAGTCTGTTCAACGTCTTCCACCTACCCGTCCACCCCTATTGCACTCGGCTTTCAGTACATTGTGTTGCTTGGGATACTTCCTTGTTCGGCAAGAGGTACACCTGAACTGTGCGATGGCAAAAAAGTCAGCTCTAACAACAAAAAAAAGCACGGCAGATATTGCACTGGAATTCATTCTTGCCGTCATGTGCAGCAACAACAATTAATTAACAATAATAATAGCGTATCAGTTCACTGTCATTCATCGCCACTCTATTTCGGAACGTGTTCGACATAATGCTTTCGTTCGTTGGCGTACAGCGACCGGCGCCCCCATAGTACAGCGTCCCCATTCATCAAAATGCCGGCGGTGACGTCAAAGTCACGTGACTTGCTCCGTGTATCTGTGATGCTGTAAACATCCTTCTGCGTTCAACCCTTTGCAGTCTACTGCTACTGCCTCCATGAACGTCAGCAGTGTGTTTGTCGTCTGCTCCCAGCATGGAGAGCTGGAGTGTCGTCTGCTACTCAAATCAGGATGTGACGCCAGGCCTTCTGCGAACTCCAAGTGAGATGCCGCTGTGAAATTTATTCGCGACGACGTGTGCGCTATGTTTGTGTGGTTCCGGTCTTTGGCTAACAGCTGGGGCGTGCTAATGTGAGTATACTCATGTATTTTGGATAGCGCAAATGATATTCGATTCGTTGTCGTTGTCGTTGTTGTTCGATTCGTACACTTGCGCAGGAAAGTGAAATGTGTGGCAGACGCCGTGGATACTAGATCTTTCTCGTGTTTGTTTTGATTTCTTACCTGCTTGTTGATTACTTAATTTATACAACAATGTGCTTGCTCATAGTTCTGAGCAAATCTTGCTTTGATTGCACGCCAAGCCGTGGTCACGTTATTTGATCGATCTCATAAATGTTCAAAAACTGGAATCTCTGCCAAGAAGGGAAGGGGGAGAACGGGAGGGTGGCATATTTAATTGCCCCGTCACTTGGCCTGTATTATCCTGTATTGGCCTGTATTATCTAATGCTAGTATATTGAGCGCAACCATTAACACGTTTTGTTCACTGGAACTTTGCTGCAACCAGACTCCGTTAAATTTGTTAGATTTTGCTCAAATATTTCAGCTCTATCCACGTTTACTTGCCAAAAAGGTATAAGCTCAAAAGTAGGCATGCTCTGAGAAGCGGAAACTTTTTGACGATGAATGAGTGCCAAGGTTGCACTTTGAGCGTAAGCAGGAAGCCAATGGAGACAGTGGAGAGCGGGACATTTTGTAAAGACTCCGTTTCCGGTCAATAGCCCCGTTATCAGATATGGAGGCATAGGAAACTCCAGATCAGCTTATGGACGAATCACTTATATATAGATATATATTATACGTTTATGTTTACAATTTGATCGTGCACTCCCAGCCGGGGGTCCTCGGCTGGGACTGCACGATCAAATTGTAAACACATGCTCAACGTGCAGCCACAGAGCCTCGGCTATTTCTCCTTTGTATATATATATATATATATTATACTATATATATAAGTTATATTATATATAGTATTATATTGTCACAAAGCCACCAATATCACAAACATTTACCTCTTATAAAGCCTTGTGTTTTACATCCTATATCGTCTCCCTTGTACTCAGCATTCACTGACCGTCGAGTTGTTTCACACCAAGTATAAGGCGTTATCCAATTTCTACTTTTCCAATATGGCTTTTGTTCACGCATCAATGGACCTGAAAACCTGTAAGGCTTATTAAGTCTGAAGTGTTTCTCTTTTCTTTTTTAGTACGCGGTATGAAAAGCGATATGCGTAACGATATGCACACAGAGTTGTGGTTCTTTCGTGGTGAATGCTATTGAAAGAGAGAAAATTTTGCCCCGCAATGGGAGTTTAGTCAAGTGCCTAGTACTGTCCCGGTTGTGTCATAAGGGTCCGTGTCTCCAGTGGATGTGTCCCCAGCTCATCCAATGAAATTTATCATCACATAGATGGTGTAAAAGCATATGTGTGTACTTTCTATTTCTTCATTTGTTGCTCGACGATCACTTCCTGCATACCAGACAGCACCTGGAAGGCAGACATAAAGTTAGCCTGCTGTTGTAAATGCAGGGTAGACGTCTCACTTGAGGCTGTCGGCAAAATTTATTACAGCCGATACGGTCTGCGAATTTGACGTTGCCGGAGCGAACGCTTTTTGCGACCTCCTCGTGCATACCTTCGCGTGTCGGGGTGCACGAGGTTCAGGGTAACACAAGCTATAGGACTATGTTTTCTATGTTTTCTCTTTCTTTCTTTCTTCTTTTTTTTTGCTCCTACACTGGGAAAACAAATCCCAGGTTCGAGATGAGCACCATGGTGAATCGAGCACGCGAAATGCACACGCTTATAATACAATCGTAAGAGCAAAAGCGCAAGCGCGAACAAATGTTACTAAACAACAAAATATACGCCATATAAATATAAAATTGACGAAGAGTTAATGCAAGGCAGTGGCGGATTCAGGGGGGGGGGGGGGGGGCGATCGCCACCAAAAAAATGTCAGTTTATACATTGGATTTCCCTCTCTCCCCTTCCCCACTACGTGCTCCAACAAAGAAGCCTCCCCCCCCCCCTCCCCCTAAACCGAGTATGGATCCGCCCCTGATGCAAGGAAGGAGCACAGATGAAGCTACAGCAACATGCCCTTTGCATCTTTTAAAAGTCAATAAACATAATGAAGCCAAGAATAAGGCGAATAAGAGATTGAGCATTTGCTGTGTCTATACGGTACTGGTCATAATACGTACGGCTATTAAATAACTTTTTTTCTCCCCGATATGATTCGCACGGTATAAACCACATACAGTGTGGTTTAATGCATCGGTCACCTAGGTGTTGAGCGTAAGTGGTACAACAAATGAAATGCAGTAGAACGAAACCAAGCAAAGTCCTGCAGATATTAGACCCATTCTACGCGTTTCACACAATTTGAGGCGCCGTTCACCAACGAGATTTTTCTTTTTCTTTTTTATTTTTATTTTTTTGCTGAAAAACGAAAGTGAATATATCGAGATGAAACAAATATTTCAAATGTGTTTAACACGCTTTTGCGCGCATGCACACACATTCACAAAGGAAAAACAAAGCAAAAAAAAAAAGAAAGACTCGATAATGTTACAAGAAGAGCCTTCTAAAATCTGTCACTTTCAGAAGTGACAGGCTATCTGGCTCGAAAGAGGTTATACAATACTTATATATCCGCTTTTCTGTATTTTTGCCTTTCTCTTTTATAACTTGTAATGAGAACAGTTGGACGCAGCAGCTGTCAGGTTGCCAGACCTTTCGTTTGGCCCGAGGTGTCAAACGGAGCGCTCTTCCTCGCTGTTGTTTCGCCAGATGAGAAATTTGATTTCCGTGTCACTGAAGGGAAGGATCGATTGTACGACTTTAAGGGCGAACGGAAAGTTTCTCTCTCTCTCGCCTCCTTTCCCCCCCCCCCCCATGTGTCCTGAAAGCTGTGGAAGTCCACGTCGATGCTGTAATGCGGCACGTCGTTGTTAGAGTGGATTCGTTTGTTTTATACGTGGTTTTAAGAGGACATTGGCCTTTTGGACTGGACTTGTTGTGCAGCAACATTGTCGTAAACGTCACCCGCAGGGCCGTCGGGAAGCTTCCGTGTGTGCTCGTTTGGAGACTCGTTGATTTATGTACAAGGGTGTTTCGGTGTAACCATGTCGAAAAATTGCTACGATTGAACGCAGCATCCAGGGCTGTCGAGAGCTGTCAAGGGCTCCTTCTCAAGAAGCCCGACAACGCGGAGAGGCCTCGGATTGGTCTCCTCAAACTATCTCCCGCGATGATTGGACAAATCGTTTGCGGAGACCAATGAGAGAGCGCTCCGCATTAGCGGCCGTCTTGAGAAGGAAGGAGAGAGGGAAAGCGTAAATTGCGTTTCTTGTTATTTTTTTTTATCGATCATCAATCACGAACGACGCTACGGATGATTCCCGTTCCTTTTGTCTTGGTATCAAAGTAACGGCTTCTTTCAATCCGCGAGGGGAAATTTGTACACTTCGGTGCCCCTTTAAAGGGACGGTCGCATTCGAAAACCCACCTATGAAACCGATACTACTATGTTCGGAATCGACCGACAATCTACCCGGCTAATTTTTTTCCTCCGAGAAGTGCTTAGATATTAAATAAACGAGTTTTAAAGATCAGCGTTGCTTCCACGGCCGCAGAAGCTCCGGCGGCGTGATGTCACTACCTAAGCGGTGGAGTGAGAGCGCGGCGCTCAGAGGAGGAAAGGCGCCATCCAGACGCTCTATGAGATGCCCGAACGGCCGCGGCCATGGAGGAAGGAAACACAGGCGTGTAGCCAGTAGCCACCGCTCGCAGCCGGCGCGTAGGATTGTGGGATAGTCCTGTCTACCACGTGACCCAAATGACATGGCGGCCTCCGTAGATGAAAGGGGATCCGGGTGAATCTGGTGAATCTGGTGTTGGTCCGGAGGCCAACATAGAAGAACATGCGTGTAAAAGGTGGCATAGAATTAATTACGCAAGCACCGATGCACATAACAAAGCGACGCAAACCGAAACTGAAAAGAAAGTCACGTGGTGGACAGGGAGTAATTGCGGTTTTGACTCGAGCGACGAGCGACCGCCAGAGGGGTCGCACGCACGCCTGTTGGAAACAGGCTCCTGTGTTTCCTTCCTCCATGTCGCGGCTCTGTGTCCACGGCATTCACAGGGGTGACACAAACCCGTCATTGTTGTAACTACCCTCAAGCGGGTGCTTTTCGCAAAACCCTCATCTTGTCGTGGCTACACGTCATACGCAACGTTATTTTGAGGTCATGTGACTTTGTGTACGTGTCGGTTTTTTTTTGCCAGCGTAAACTATACGGTGCTTCTGCCGCGACATGGTATCCCATATGCCCTTAGTTGAAGTCACGACCGTCCTCCGTCCCAATGTATTTCCTGTGGAACATATTTTGTGCTTTTTCTCCGTAACCACCGCGCAGATTTTAACGCGGGTGGTCTCACTATAAAGAGGAAGACCAGATGAATGAGATAACGTTTATACATTTCTGACACATGTCGTATGTATCTTACGGCGACGTCACGAATGTGAAAAAAATACACAATTTTTCTCTTCCCTCTTTGAACAGGTTTTTATTAAACTTCTATAGCCATTTCGAAAAAAAAAAAAACTTGCCATTTACTTTCTCTCGAAATATTTCAGGAATCGGTAGACACCAAATTTATGTCTACCACTTTTCGTTTTTATAAAAAATCATGAAATGTGAGTACACATACACACTGACTGAAAGCATGTCACTCTGTGGCGACATCTGGTGACGCAAAGGAGAAACCGCGCTGACCCTATCCATCCGCCGAGCAAGCGGTGCGCATGCGCATCATAGTGCTAGCTCGTATGGGATGTGGATGGCATGCTAGTTCCTGCATCCTCTTTCTCTCTCTCTCTTCTCGTTACTTTCATGGCCCATCGACTTAGAGCATGGCCATGGAGACCAGTACAAAAGGTTGCTTAGCTGCTAGTAAAGGGACTATCCCCTGAGCCTGCATAGTCGTGCTTGTGTAATGTAAAGAGAAAGGACACCGACACCAACAACCCTCTTCTTTTCTCTCTCTCTCTCTCTGCGCACTGTGCACGTATAGAAGAGTAGGACGAGCTTATTAGCTTCACGTGAAACGTCAATCTGCCCATTTTGCCGGTTCGCGTTTGTGCGGACTCAGTCAACTGTTTGAACGGTCTCATAAGGATAACGAGAATCTCTCGTATTTCCAGTTAGTGCAAGCCGGGATTTACAGTCATTCGTTACAGGACAAATTTTAACAATGTATTATTTAATTTACGCTTCAGAGTTCTCCAAAAAAAGAAAAAAGCACAAATTCATTTTTTCACATGAAATATTGTCACGAAGCGAAATTGGTCGGCGAGTCGTCGAATAAAAAGCGACCGGTTTATTAGACTACTTGGTAGCAAAACACAAGAGTGGTAGCTCTCTGAACACAACTGAGTCCAAAGAAGGAATGCTCCAGCTTGGAGCGCACAAGCATTTAAGCGTCGCGCCGAAAAGTCTAGAACCAGCACGTGCGCTTGCCAGAGAGCAGGCGATGTGTCTGGAAGCTTCTTGCTTCTTCTTCAGCATGCGCCGGGATGAGATGTACCGTTTCGTGCCTGCCCTGGAAGTTTCGCGACGATGATTCGTGACAATATAAGGAGGTCGAAATGCATTGTTTCCTACACTGACACGCGCACAACTGTGCATTTTATAGCCAGATAACATTTATTTACATTAGTTTATTTTTCAACGGGGATTTCAATAACTTTATTTTGAGGTACACCCAATTTTTCGATACCGGTTCCATGGATTTTCTATCTTTCGACACTGCTTGCTGGTTGCGCGTGGGATGACCCAAAACCTTTACCCGTCTGTCTTTGCACCGCGGTCAAAGGGAGGCCTACTGACGAAGATAAGGAGAAGCTCCGGGTCACTGGGGACTCTGCGTTGAACTAATGAAACAACACTGAACGAAAGGTTTGCTGTAAGGTGAAGTACCCTGTGAAAACCAAGGAGTGTCTAAAAATATAGTACTGAAGTTTCCGGGTGCGTCATGAGGCGGAATTTGTGCTCCGAAACCTTCTCAGGCGTCAAGTTCCTTTCATTTTATTTTGTTCATTTATACATAAAGGCGGAGTTCAATGAGTTTTAGGAACTTCCTTCTTCTCCTTCTTTTTTCTTCTTCTTTTTTTTTCTGTTCCAGGACATTTGATCGAACGTCGCTTGATCGAAAGCGGTTTGATCGAACGCTGGACATTTGGTCGGTCGAAAGCCATTTGAACGCTTTGATAGCACATGAAGTAACTCTTCCGTGGTCATCTCCTGATTTCTTTAATTGGCAATCGACTAGCGCTCAGACTCAGTGCTGGCAGCCTTCGTTTATAATACCATCTCTGTATGTATGGCCCATATTACCATTCATACTATCCGATCACATTTGTACGTCGGCATATAGCAAGTATGCACAAGCACAACAATACGAAGAGGAACTAAAAACTTCCATAATCAGTTAGTACAGACGCCAGTACCTTGGGAAAACAATAGATACAGCGTAAATATATAGTAACAAAATAAAAATAACAAAGTAGTCATACAGCAAAGCAAAAAGACGTGAGTGCCCCGAATCGAACTGCAGTCCTTTCGTCTCAAAGTCCGACACTTTACGTCTCGACAAACACGCAGGGGAGCGTGCCGCGTGCCGCCGTAACCACACGACCTCGATCGTGCACAATGGGGATTATTTCGGAGTCTGAGGCGAACGGCGTGATAAGGCACGACGAGCGTGGCGCCATCTAGGATGTTGAAAATCGTGAATCGGAGTTGCTCCCCGACGGGTATGGCCTCTTAAAGGAGCATGGAAATTATCGGAATAAAATATGCCGGGAGAAGTAGAAATTACGATTCTGAGCCCTGTGATACATATTCGCACAAAAAGTTTGAGCGTAGCGCGCAATCCTGGCGCGCGAGGGAACTTTGAATCTCGCGGCAGAAATGCCCCCTCACTCGGCTGCTCGGCTGCCAGCAGCTGACGTCATGTGGCCGCGCCGTCTTTTTCTTTCTTTCTTTTTTTTTTTTTGCGATTTATTCGGCGTCGCGGCGCCGGCAAGCCGACCGAGCAGGAAGCGTTGTTGTTCATCGGACGTCGTGGAAAGGACAGGTAATGAACTAAACACCCTTTAGACGACACGTCTGCTCTTATGAACGAAACGTTTCATGGAGTTCGAGCCTAAGCTCCGCCAGCTTCGATTTCGCCACGCGAATGTACCGGAGGCTGGTAAGTGATGCTGCTAAGTGTGAACGAACATTCGGATTGAAATTAATTGATTGCTTAATTGGGCAAGTCACCTTGCCCAATCGCGGACGCGGAACGGCGGCTCCGGCGCGGAGAACGAATGCGATACTCTGTACCCCTATTTAGTGACGGGATGTCCCTTTGCAAGTTGTTTCTGCAACAGGTAGTCAGAGGGCCCTGGACCCTGTATATGAGGCAGGGCCGACCAATTTATTACTGCAAAAATATTCCAAAGGCCAGAGGGGTCGACATTGTGAAGAACTATTGAACTCCAAAAGGTATAGGCTCTCGCATGGCTTGGCACTAACGATGTGATCTCATGAGGGACGAAACCTCTAAGTAAATTATGTTACGTTATGTCGGAGCTCTCTACTTTACCATTTATTATTGTTGTTATCTATCATTGGATCCTTCGTCACGCATTGTATCCTTCCTCCCGTTGGATCCTTGTTCCCGTTGGATCTTCCGTTACTGCTTGGACCTATCTTCACGTTGGATACTTGTTCACGGTGTCACGTGACACGATTGGATCCTCCTTCTCGTTGGACCCTCGAGCCACAAGGGAACCAGCACGTGGGCCACTTCTTAGAACGTGCGTTTTTCAAGTCGTCGTTTCAAGTCGTTTTTCAAGTTGAAAGTCGTCTGCTCACGCCAGTGCACTAGCGCACGTAACAGCAGATGATTTCTGTATCCCATCACGGACTTTCTCGCAGGACGACGTAGCCGTTCTTATTGTTGCCAAGACAGGTCGCGGCATGCTCTGCAATCTTTATCAGTTTAATTCGGTTATTTAATAACCGTGACGTGCTTTGTCGGGTAAATTTGCAGTATTCCATTTTCAACGAAGGGCAATCGAATGGTACACTTTATGAGAGGGGCAGGGGGTACGAGACCGTCCCTTTATGAAGGGACTTTCCACTCTCCACCAAGAACCGCTTCCAACCGCCTTTCATCGTCTTCCACTCCGTAAGACTGACGTCAATAGATCCTCAGTGTTTTGTCCCCTCCGTAGTATAGAGGGGACCTATATCTATGAACGTGACGCCGAGCCAGTGAAAGCGTAGCGAAGACCTTCGCCAAGTTCTCGGAAGTGAATCCGCCCGCCGCAGGAAAGGGGATGCGTGATCAGCCACATGAATCGTTCCTCGATCGCTTTGGGCAGCGCACGTGCTCATTTCGTTAGAGCCTGAAAAGATGCATGCAACGACCCGTTTTTAGCCTCTCAGACCACGCCCGTTTGGTTTGGAAGGTGAAAAAAAAATTGTTTAGTCTGTCGCGCAAGCTTTGGGTGGTCCAGGAAGGAGAAACGTTAATTTTTGCGATTTATATGAACGTGTCGTAGCCGTATGCAGCAAGACTTGTCTGTCGACCATCACGCGTATAGTGTCACTGACGAAAATGTTGCGCTGCAAAAGCTTTACTCTTTCTTTTTTGGCATACAAACTTGTTGTTTTTTTTTTGTTTGCAAGGAAGGAAAACCGATAGGGATTACAAACTTATCAACTGTCGCCCACAGTTGTTCAATAGTTAAAGATACAGCAATGCAAGAGATGGCACACCGGTAAGCATCTATAGAGATGTTTTTATATTTATTCCCCTGGACTCTATAGAGAAGTTCACTTATCCAGACCCTTCTAACATCCCCCGAACAGCCCGGAATCTATAGCGTAGCACAGTCCCTCCATTTCTTTTCCGTGCACCCCCTACGGGGTGACCTGTAATATTTCAGCTTTAGACACATGTCGGTACTTATACATAAAGCTGTTGCAACTTTAACGTAACTCTAATGTTAACGCCACCACCCACAGTGCTAGCGATCGTGGCTAAACCACTGCTGGAGAAGTGTGGTAACTAAACATAGTACTTGGACACCGTATATGGTTTTGGGTTCCTGAGTTCCGATTGTCTTTTTTTTTTTAGTTTTTTATACTTCTACTCTACTCGCCGTGCGTCTTCTGAGACTTGTATCGCCTCTCCTCAACGATTGTTATGTAGATTGTTCGCAAGGTCCAGAAAGCGAGAGTTGGAATATGTGTAAACAGGTCTATCTCCATGGGCAGTTTGCCTTGCCTGATGGCATCGCTCTTCTTTTGTTGCTTGCTTCCGCTTTCAAACTTTCACTAACTTTTAACTGCAAGATAGCGCCGTAGATTTTGCTTTCTTGTCACGCTTTCTCTGCACGGATAAGGAGGATCTCTAGGATAAACCAGGGGACAGATTTTAATTGGCCCTACATTTACATGCTCAAGAATGGAGCGTCCTCTCTGTGTGCGTTGCAACGAGGCTGTCTTGGGAAAATGTTGAAACATTAAATGCTTAGTGGAGAACGTGTAAAAATTGTAACTTTATTTTTGCGACAACGGGGTAAAGTGAACTCTTACAAAAGAAAGTTGTTTATAGGAAGTGTGCATCAATGCGAGTGTGGGTGAAACTGCAAGACCCACAGACTGACTCCTGGTTTGGTATGACCGCAGCTTTACTGTGCGTCCAGGCGGTGCCACTGTGGAACTCCAACTGACTGTCGTGGGAGCAGGAAGGCGCGCCCCTCTCTGACGCATTCTGTCCTTGTCACTACGCAAGGTCAGCCAGACTTAAAATATATATGCTATATATATATATATTATGTCAGAAGAGACACAAATAACTATTGAGAGGCTATATTTGCAATCTAGACCACGCGGTCAGCTGAAGAAAACAAAACGGGGGAAATCTGGAATTCCCCGTGAAACTTCCACACCAGGGCCTGCGTATTTTCGGATAATGGAAACGTGGGTGTCTAACTTACCTTCGGCATCTCGCAACAAATCCCTCTTTTATAGTCGTTTCGTTTTCGGGTTTTACTATTTTTTGAAATTCGGGGGGTAAAATTCGGGTGATTCTTTCGAAAGAAAATTCGGGGAAGAATTGGGCGTGTTCTGTCACGTGTTTTATGCTGTCTGGGGTTTCCGGGTGACACTGAAATCGTGTAAGTCAAGCTGCCAAGATGGTTGCAGGGACGAACCATGCAGTTGCAACAGGTGTAAAAAAGAGAGAGAGAGAGAAAGCGGGCATTTAGTGCTCCCTAGGAGGTGACGGACAGGGGGAGCTTCAGGTGTTTTCTTGGGTGTTTAAGAATTAAGGTTGATAACGTGATTCATCCCTTTCGTGACTCACTGTGAAGGTTGAAAGACCCCGCGGAATTCGGTGAGAAATCGAGTTATGCCCGAATTTCAGGAGATTGGTTCGGGGTGCAAATATCGTGAAAAATCGAGTTTAACCCAAGAATGAAGAACCCTCTGTAAACTAGAAACCGAAAAAAATAGCGGTGACGTCACACGTCTGACCCTCAACTCACGATCATTGTCTCACGGGCGTCGTCCCGCTCTTTGGTGCCTGGTACCCAAGGTCGTGCCGAAGACTGAGAGGTGGTGGGTTCGAATCCTACTACCGGATGGGCTGTCTGAACGGGTTTTCCCTGGGTTGACCGAAGACTTTCCAGACGAACTTCATTTCACATATCATGTTTCGCGTGAAATGGGTTAGTGTACTGTTCTCAAGCGGTGAATCACCCCAGGCCATAGTCATTATTTATTTGTTGTTGTTGTTGTTTCCAGACGAATGTCGGCACAGTGCCCCCTGGAGTCGGCCCAGGACGCATACTAACCCCCCTGTCCCCCACTCCTTCCTGCTGTCCTCTCTCCATCTGTCTACATCTGTACGTCGCTCATAGCCACCGTTGCTTCGCAGGTTGTCGCACGACGTAAAGCCAGGAATTTCCCAAATTTCAGCTTCACTTTTCGACGGGACGTTGATGCATCCTTTCGTTGTTTCCGTATCCAGCCGAGCTGATGACACGTCATTTCACGCCTCCTCCTCACTCACTCACTGCCATCTAAAAGGAGTTGCTCGGCATTGCGTAATTTCAGTTTCGAGAAATGGGTGTTGCCCATATTCCGTGTTCACGTTTTGCCCTACATATATGCGAGGAATATTAACATAATGCGAGCATCTAATCCTTTCGCGGTTCCATGTATTACGTATAGTTGTGGCTACGTCACCACTTTTTATACTGTCCTTCCTTGTAATAATGTCCAAGATTCATCGGATGACATTGCAAATGTGAAGGAACTGCAGATAACGAAAATTAAAGTATAGAAATGCTAACGCATAGTTGCATTTTGAAGTTCGTCCTTGAGTTTGGCATTTCCGTACGTTAAGCATGACTTTTCCTGGAATGGTGGTGGTGGTGGTGGGAGGTTACGCGGTACTCATGACAAACAAACAAATAACAATGATAATTGGGAGTTTCATTGTCAGGGGCGATACTCTACCCTATTTCTGGCGGTAATGTAATAGAATTTAATAATGAGTCTCCTCACAATGACGAAGTGATGACTGGGCGTTGGGGTTACGCCCTATTTCGTCCAAACGTTTATTTCGTCCAAGTACTCACAACGTCCAAATATTTAATTCGTCCGAAAAAAATCGGACGTACTGGACACTTGGACGAAATGAACAGGCGAGGAGAAACTTGCCCAGCGCGTCCAATACCCGTACCGTCCAATAGCCCATTTCGTCCAAATGGGGGAATTCCCAAAGGCTCTGCTCCTTTCGGCAGACGACTGCCTAAGGCTCTGCTCCTTTCGGCAGGCGACTGCCTGGCTGCATTCATGAAAGCACAGGCCATTTTGACACTGGGCGAATGGCTGGTGACTGTATTCATGAAAGCAAATGGATTATCGATCAAACGGGGAATCACAGAAAACAAAATCCCGCTCACAGGACCGCTGACCTACAGTGACCATCCAGTTAACGATGTGTTGTTTTCTATAACTGTGTTCTCGCTAAGTACCGCGTTTCCCAATGTCAGTGATCTTCCTTGGAAACATCTAGGGATCTGAAAGGAAACTTGTGGCCCTTTGCCTTTACGTAGACTACTTCGAGCGGCAGTGGCTTACCAACGTTCATCTCTGGAATTAGTTTGTGGATGAGGACGATCTCCGCACAAACAATCACGCCGAAGGGTGGCACAATTAGCTGCGCATGAAATTCAAGAGCCTACCCCACATGACGTTTTCGAAGTTCCTCGTCGAATTTGAGTCAACCATACACAATGTAAAGCACAACCAGGTAAGCAACAAATTCGCATAATCAGGGAATATCATCATGATAATTAATAGAATATAGCATATATACTTCCTCGCTTGCTATCTTTGTATTCATGCTTCTTACCGTCATTTGCGGGTACGCATTCGGCTGCTGTTGAACGGGGCTTCGCCAAGCAGGAGACGAGGCAATTTCGTGGCGAACAACGCGACGATACAAGAGGCTCGCTCTTCCTTCTCATGGGCGTACGGAAAATACAGCTCAGGGGAAATGATGCTGGGAAACGAAGCACCCTTCACAGACGTAACAGAGCGGTTTGCTCATGTCATCAAGGCATACCTGCAGCGCATGTCCCACTTGCTGGGCCATGCTAACTAATAAGTTAGTTGTTCAAATGAATAAAAAAAAAAAAAAAAACTAAACGGAGAAGGCTGAGCATTTGTTTCTCGTTTTACTCGGTGTACAACATCTTTCAGTGGGAATGTTTAAATCTTACCTTCAACTAATACGTCAGTTGTTGGAACGAACAAAAAAAAAGAAAGAAAAATAAATAAACATAGCAGGCTGAGCATTTGTTTTTCGTTTTACTTGGTGTATGGCATGGCATCTTTCGGTGTGAATGTTTAAATCCTACCTTCAATCCTAAACGAAGCAATTGTTCACTCGCATTCGGAGATCCCCCTCCCTTTTCGGACGAAACAAGCGTTTGGACGGTACGGTTATTTGGGCGGGTTGGTCAGGTTGTCCCCCCTTTGGTTCAGTTCGTCCAATGCCCACTATGTCCAATTTCTTTCGGACGTGCTGAGTACTTGGACGTTGTGAATACTTGGACGAGATAAACATTTGGACGAATCGGGACGAATCGTTGGTGGTTGGGGATTTATTGGCAGAAAAAAAAGGAAAAGGAAAGATAAAAGGGGAAAGGCCAGCCATGCAGCACGCCGGCTTGCTATTCCCTAAACGAATAAAATAATAAATAATAAATAAATAAATAAATAAAATGTGCTGGATTAGTCATCTAGTGGTTATATATATAATCTCTTCGACAGAAGGTCCGAGTGGCGGTCTAACCCACCTGCAAAAACGGTACCTATATGTTGCTGTCATAGCTGTTTTATTAAGAATCTGTAAAGAATATCTATCTATATATATATATATATAGAAACACCCTGTATAAACTTCTCAGGCTTGGAACTGTAGAAGCACACTCAATCTATCCTCGTGCTCTCTATATATACTCTTTTAGGTACCTGGAAATACACGTAATCTTAAAACAATTCCCCGCATCCACTGTGATGCATAAAGTCCTGACAAAAGCCAGAGAACGCGGCCGCGATTTGTTTTCATTTGCCATTATTTTTATCGTGCCTCCTCAGGCCAGCTGCTAACATCCGGTGCTTGAGATTTACTGGCTAAACCTCCGGCCGATTCACGAACCACGCATCTTAGGAGAGGCTCTTCACTAAACACATTTGGTTCAATCAATATTTGGCTTTCGGGCGTGGGCTTCCATCCGAAGGACATACAATCTACGGCAATAAAGCAAAAGGCGCGGTAAATAAAGGTACTGCCCGAGTGTAGCGAACATGGCGTTCCGGTGGATTCTCGTGCATCAAATGAAGATAAACGTTAGACTAATGTAGGTTTCGCGCACCGTTCGGAAGAGAGCAGCAGCGTAACGGAGCTTCGCTGGGCGTTATTGAACGTGACAAAGCTAAATAAACGAGTTCAGAAAATCCCAGGGTGCTTAGCGTCGCAAATGAACTGTGGGAGTTTACTAGTACGAAAGAAACAGCTGGCCTCCAAACTGTTCCGATTTCTTTCCTACCGGTCCATTGTCCACGACGTGTCAAGGTCAACGAAAGCGAAATGTGAAGGATTATTCTTCGTTCCCCCGCTCAGCAAGTGCCCAGGATGCAATGCGTGCGCAAAGAGCACTGGGATTTTCTGAACTCGTCTATTGTGCCTTCTGTGTGGCCCGTGAATTGCCAGTCGCGCCCAATTATTTCGCCGTGAGGTGGTTGCCCAGTTACGTGAGCCATGTCACGCGAACGCTAACTGGCCTTTCAATGTGCTATCAGTGTGGCAAAACGGAGAGCAATGCCCTGCCAAGATTGCCCGTTTTGTGCAATTCTTTGTACCGCCCGCAGTCGCTTTCTACGGCGACATACCCGAACTTTCTACAGCAATCACAGTGCCTTTCTTTGTTAGCGGCGTCCCAGGTAGAAAAGCAGCGTGTTTCCGGGAGAGTAGTTTTAGCAATAGAGCTGTGAATTGCACACAACTATATGTGTGTTGCCACAAAGACCACCACTCCCCACTTTGAGAGTGAATTTAAAACCTCATCGCCATTTATTGTAATTGAAACATTGAAACTAAATGCATTTCGCTGTTTAATAAAGTTAATGAATAAATGTACCACTTGTAGAGACGCGGACTACATGGCTTGGCTATAGAGAGAGAAAAAAGATATCTGTTGTTCGATGTTGACGAAAACAAACAAAAAAAGTTGCTAAAGCAAGTGCCACCGTACAGGGTTCACCTCCTGCCGTCTCGGGGAAGTGTGCCGGAAAACCTAGGGAGGGAAAACCTCAGAGAGCACAGACGGTGGAAGGATTCGAACCCACCACCTCCCAGTTGCCAACGGGCGGATGCGTGTATCCACTCGGTCATGTCGCTGGTGAGGGACGGAATGCGTCTGCACAGCAACTGGGTGTCTCGGTGTTTCTTGTCTTTCTGGGTTATCCCATCATGTAAAAAATATTCAAAGTTGAAAGGAAAACCTTGTTTCAAGGCTCCTGATATCAAGGCGACCTTTTGCGAGATTAGTATTCTTACAAATTCGAAGTGGCCTTTAGACGTTTCGTATCTTCATGCTAACACATGGCGCGGGTGCTGTCATGTGGGATTTCCCACATAAAACATTCCACTAGCACTTTCGGAGATTTATCCTTGCCGATTATTCCTGTCACATTCCTTCCTCTTACTCTCGCTATGTTCCTTTATTTGCGCTACTTTGCTTTGGAGATCTAGCCGAATGCGAAAAATGTGTTTTAAGTGCAAAATCCAAGAGGCGTTACGCATGTCACGTAGTCTTCTGCCTATCAGGCTGGCGGAAGTCCGTTAAAGTTGACGTCATTTTGCCCTGACAGAGCCAAGTGATAACGAATATTTGCGATAATGAGGATGACGGCGGAAAACGAAATTTCTAGCGAGAAATGATTCGACTATCCCACTGCACGTGAAGTGAAAATGAAGAAAATCGTGATAAAGTGATTCCTTTTTTCTGTTTTCACTGTTGCTAACCGAAACATTGAGCCTGAAGAAATCGTCCTGTCCAAGTTTTTCTTTTTTGGCATATATCTGTACTCTCCCGTACGTGCATAAAATTCGTTCCCCTTTCATGCAATCTTGTGCCACTATTGCGGAACACTTATGATACCAAGAGCAGGTTTCCTTTTCATATCGTAAGCTCATTTATATGTGAGAGCGTTTTAGAATGCCTACGCCGGATAACTTAATTTCTGTACCTTATTCGTCTGGTATCGATAAGCCCTCACCTTCGGGTCAGGGCAACAAACGTATTCTGAAGAATCCGACGTAGCAGAGAGCGCAAAAGGAGAGTCAGGTCCGGCGATGGCAAACACGCTCAAATACTTGAGAATACTGAAGCTCTCTACATTTATTTTGTACAAGCTCTCTCGCGGGACCACGCTTCAGCGGGTGTAAAAAAGAATGCAGCACTTGTACGTATACAATAACTAGGTGGACACGTGAGTACGGAAGGGGAGGAGGATAATTCGTGGATAATTCGCGGATTCGTGGATAATTCGCGGATAATCCAGCGTGGATACCGTGGATAATTCGTGGAGGAGGATAATTCGTGGATAATCCAGCGTGGATAATTCGTGGAGGAGGATAATTCGTGACTTTACTTCGCGAGACGACTATGATCAAGACGACCACGCCACCGTGGTCGGTCTGTGAAATAATTTTGCCCACCTGAGGGATCTTTAACGTGCACTGAAATCTCGGTACACGGCACATCGCGTTTAACGTCCCACGCGGAAGACGGGCGTAGCTGAGCAACTTGTACCCTGGATACGAACCTGCAATCTTGGAATCAGTAGGCGGACACGCCACCAAGGAGGCCAAGGGGAGGAGGAGGTGACAGGAACAGTGAAGGCGAAGGCAAAAAGAAAAACATATAGATTACCAGTAAAAGAAAGCACGTTCTGGTCCTGATAGAATGTGACAAGCGGCTGTAACAACAATGACACTGAAGCTTACTTTATTTGTTGCAAGCTTTCTCGTGGTGGACCATAAGGTGCAACCACGCGACCATCGGTGCAGCCACGGTACGACCACTCTTTTCATCAGGGCCGGATGAAAAGAGTGGTCGTACCGTGACTGTACCGTGGTCGCGTGGTTGCACCTTATGGTCCACCACGAGAAAGCTTGCAACAAATAAAGTAGAGAGCCTCAGTGCTCCTATATTTTGAGTGGAAGTTCATATAGCAGAAATTCGATGGCAACTACCAGCTTCCATACTAACTTGCTAGCGCGGTTGTTTTTTATTTATTTATTTATTTCCCAAGGAAAAGGAAGTACGGGAAAAAAGCTACACAATGCAGCTTGAGAGACTCCGTACCCCCTCTATACAAGAATGACAGCAGTAAAAAAAAAAAAAAAAGCAAGAAAGAAGAAAAGGTCACGTTAAATACACAACATATACATTGGTAACATACGTCACTGGTAAGTCTTACCGTTCATTAGGTTATTTGCGGCGTAATTTCTCAAAAGCCCCTGCCAATATTAAGCTAACTATGTACAAGACTTTAATTCGTCCGAAACTGGAATACGCATCAGCCATTTGGGATCCTAGTTCATCCACACTAACCTCTGCCATTGAAATGATACAAAACCATTCTACACGTTTTATACTATCAAACTACCATCGCACTAGCAGCATCACATCAATGAAAGAATCTCTGGGTTTGCCGCCACTTCAGATACGCAGAAAAATATCTCGGCTTTGTCTCTTTCATAAAATTTATCAGCACGCCGAACTGAGTACACAATTTATCACTCGCCCCTTTTACATCTCGTCCCGCAATGATCATTGTTGCAAAGTTCACATTCCTTCATGTAACACTAATTCTTACTTTCATTCTTTCTTCCCGCATACGGCAGCTGAGTGGAACCACCTTCCACGTAACATAGTTCAGATAACTAACCCAGATTAATTTCGTAAAGCAGTTTTTCAGCTCCTGTTGTTATAACATTTTTCTTTGTTATAGTATTATTATTTCATACTATTTTTATATGTGTAGTTTTGTGTATTATTTTGCCTCACTCCCCTCTGTAATGCAATTGCGCTTGAGGGTAATAAAAATGAAATGAAATGAACATTTACACGGCACTTTCACACTATTTATACAGTAGCATTCACTAAAGAGCACGTGCAACAAAGTATTTTTTTTAGTTCTGTATACGTGACATTTTGGATTGCGATGAACCAGGAAGAAGGCTTCATTCGTTTAAGACGTGTTGTAGGAAGCATCCCTCTTCAACATAGGTTATCCTGCTGCGGAGATGTCTGCCACCCTAAACCCCTCGAGTAAATGCAATCTTGAACGTCCCATTAAGCCACGGGAATGACCCGATAAGATCGATAAGGATGAGAGGGCCCGACAGATACTCTGCCGATAACTTCCTTCGGCGCATGAGGCACACGGAATCGGACGCCAAGAACGCCCATTTTGCTCTCACTCTTTTCTGTCGTTATTAACCGTTTTTCGTTTTAAATTACGTAATTTTTCGATTCGGTTTCTAATTGTTTATATATTGGTTTAGTACGACAAATGGTTGCAAGCGTTTACGCGTGCCTGTCAAAAAAAAAAAAAAAAAAAATGAAAGGGCACACGTCCTCTTCGTAGCTAATGTAATTTTGTCATCGTCGCTCTGGTGTTCCTCTGTTCCTTTCAATAATCTATAGGATTTACGTCAAAGTTCCTGCACGCCACGCCTGTACCCCCCGTGACACGGGCATTTATTTCATTGAGGCTGTAACGGCGATACCGAGAACTGATCGGTACACAGGTGTTTTCTTGTTTGTTGGGTGCGTATTTCTCACGCTTACACCTATCGTACATCGTCGGCGAGACCTTTCTTTAGTGAAGCGAAGAAAGAACGAGAAGAATACTGGACGGTCTTGGCATGGCCGAGTGGGTGCAGAATCCGCTTTTTGGATTCAAGGCCATGCTAAATACGGAACTGATCACTAAGTTCCAGCTTGCTTAAAATCGAGAGCATGTGTCGACTCAGTATTAGCACTTATCAGCAACATGCATTATGCTTGCTGTTGGAATAAGTAGAAGTTTTAGTTACTAAGGAGGGCGAGGAAACGACGACGGACGCACTCACACTCGCTCATGCACAAACAAACAAACGAGCAAAAGCAGACGCAGCCGTTAAACATTTAATGTATTCGAGCAATGTGGACACATCTATATACAGAACATATCGTGTTCATTGTTGTTAGGAGACAAGTTCAATTTCTCCCTGGTTTTCTTTTAAATAATCAATCAATCAATCAGTAATAGTAATAAATTTTCCTAATCATAATATTAATAGCTCGGGCATATTTGTAATTAAGTTCTGTTTTGACGATTCTCGTTAAAAAAAACAAAGCAGAAAAAATATAGAGACATAACAGGACCAAATCCCGTTGTGCCGCCTAAGATCCCCCCGTTTCTTCTTCTTCTTTTTTTTTTTTTTTTCCGGCGACTGTCCTCGCGGATGTCGACACGGTTCCCCTTGAAGGGACCCACAGGGACGCGTCCGTCGAGTTAGCGCAAGAAGCGGCGAAAAACAAACAAACAAAAATGCGGTGATCCCCCCGTCCCCGAACTCTTATTCCTGTTTCCTCCTCACTGTTGTTGTTTCAGATAATTGGCGTGCAACCATGCTGCCGTTATGAGCAAAAGCACGGAAGAGGAAACTAAAGGGGCAGATCCATGGCCTTCTGTCGCCGCGTTTGGCGTTAACTTTACGGAGAACTGGCGGCGGACGACAATTCGCGCATCTCGAAACGACGGTTTCGCCTTTCTTTCTCTTTTTTTCTATCCACATATTACCATTGTAGAACGGAGTGGGAGAAGTCCAACATGCGCTTTCTGTTGCTGGCAAAAAGATAAATAAAGTGAGAAACGTAATGTTCACTCGCGAACTTCGTTGTTCAATTTTGTTGCGACAGAAAATTGATCCAAGTAGCCATATGTCGTGGCAAAAGTTCGCCGAAGGAAAACAACGTTGTCTCCAAAATTTAGGGAGATTTTTGTAATACATTTTTTTTACATCTAATACATTTTTAATCATATTTTAATAGGTGAAACACCCTGTTGATCAAAGTGTCATACTTTCTCAAACTTTTTTGTTTAGCGTTCTATGTCCTTTACACTGATGTAGCGACGTATTATGTTTCTGTGTATACCGTACTGTATCAGCAATTTATCGCTTTCTTAACTGCATCGTGCCTCACCCATTTGACGCCCACAGTTCATATCAGAGCACATGAGCATTTAGCTCGATCCATATCCTTCGCTTCGAATACACCATATATGCTATCACCTTGTATACTACCATGATTGCCCTCTTTTGTCGTCTCACTCCCTCTGCCTTGCAGGCTCGTGTCACGTTTGAAATCAAAATAAAAGTAGTCTCGACCTCTATCACATGTTTACAATTCACAGCAGCACCTGCTATAAAACGCGATGCCGTTGAATTAATGATCTCGTCGGCACCGACGCCACATTTTACAGGGCTTACAACTCGCAGCAATCTCCAAACGACACGTGGCAGTACGAAAAACCATTGATGCGCGCTACGATTTGCTATTTGTTGCGAGCTCGTGAAGTTAGGTGACAAAACCCGCCATCCGGGCAACGTTTATTCGAAAGCTCGTCGACACAAGTGTTTGCCCCACGCGGCACGCTATATGCCAACATATTTGTGAATAGTTCACACGTCTCTAAACTGTTGTATCTGACTATGCTTTATGCCCGTGTTTGACCGGCATCCTCAACATCCTCGATAGAGTGGCACGTGCGAAGACCAGGAACACGCCATCTTTGCTATATGCAATGCTCTTACACGTGCAGTTGAAGCGGGATTCCCTCGGGATTACTGCATCGCGAAATCTCTCGGATGCGAAGTTCGCGGTAAAGCAGAGCTGTACTTCCTTTTAGAGAGTAAAAGAGCAGACGTTAGTTCCTATCTAGCGCTAGAGGGTAATAGAGTAATAATATGAAGTAGATGGTGATAATAAAAATCTGAGGACGATTAACGTAAATAATGCATTGGTATTAGATATTCCTCTTGTATTAGACGGTACTCCTTGTTCCTCTTGACGATCGTTTATTATTAGACGTTCCTCTTAGTTGTTCCTCTTAGACGACAAAATAAATAAATATCAGGTCCTAAACTGGTTCGACCAGCGGCATGGCCGAGCGCCCCGCTCGCTCGTTGGTGGTAGCCCAGGTTGCGCTGAAGACTGGGAGGTGGTGGGTTCGAGTCCTACCACCGGCTGTGCTGTCTCAGGTTTCCCCTGGGTTTTCCGAAGAGTTTCCAGACGAATGTCAGCACAGTTCCCCCTGAAGTCGGCCCAGGATGCATACTAACCCCCCTGTCCCCCACTCCTTCCTGCTGTTCTCTCTTCATCTGTCCACGTCTGCACGCCTCTCATAGCCACAGTTGCTTTGCGGCGCTAACACGTAATTTAAAAAATATTGTAACACTAAATGGGCTTCGCATAGTTTATTGTTGTACTCAAATAATATTTACATCGGACGTACGTACAAATTGGTATACTATAATGAGGTCCTAAATTGATTCGAGAGGGAAGAATGGGGAGGAATCGGGTTCAATCCGAAAAAAGTGAGACATGTTTTCGAGGTTTTCGACTTGACGCAAGAAAAGGAAAAACTTCTCAGCGCGTTCCATCGGTTTAAATCGTGTTTCCTTCTTATCTTTCCCTCCGCCTCGAGTTCCAAGTTTTCAGGTTAAATGATACTTCCGATATCTTTTGCGTGTCTGATTTTTTGGTAATGTATTTGCTTGTCCCTACGAAAAGCGAAATGTAGAAGCTTAGACACGTGTAGCTGACAAAGGAATGAAAATTGAAAGCATATGCGTTATCATTTCATCCACGGACATTACGACAATGAGATAAGGAAGGGTTCATTGAATCGGGACAGACAGGAAAGACCTTTCAAGTCTGGCGAGAAGTGTTGTCTTTGAAAAAACAAAAGCGAAATAATTAATTAATTAGTATTGCGCAACACCGATTTCCCATCGCCTAACAGGATCTGCTCGGGATTCGCTTCTGTACAAGGTCGATCCAGAGTTAGATCCAGGGTCAAACAGTTGGAGGTGTATGCACGGGAGCCTGGATAAATCACTGCAGTATCAGCTCGTATCACTATAGAAAGCTGATTTTTTAGGCACTAACAGGGGGCGCCCTTGACTGTATAGCACCAGAGCCGTATATTTATTTATTTAAATATTTATTTATTTATTTATTTATTTATTTAATATACGGCTCTGTATAGCACGCAGTATGCCGATCATCATGGCGGATGACATTGCTCTGTGTCCCGAATATCTGAGAAAGGGAGCGCACACCTTTTTATGTATCAAAGTTCCTTTCAATCGGAAGATAAAACGATACGATGCTGAAGGTTGGTTATGGCCTAGAACAAGTTATGCGACGAAGAGCGCTACCTGTTACTGCCTAAAAATCGGCGCTTTACATATCACCCTTCTGCCTGGGAAATATGCCGCCTCTCGAATCTTTCTATCTGTGTGAGTGTGAGTGCGAGAGGGAAATGCAGGAGAGGCTGTGCTATACGAACCTACGAGCGCGTTATGCGCTGAAGTTCCGTTTTAAAAGTGGGATGATCTGCCGCGAGCGGCTCTATCTGGAGAGATGCCGGCGGAGGAGAGCATCCCCCGAGAAGATACCGCGAAAGAAATTCCGAGAGTATATGAACGACGCTGGAAGAAACGATGGAAGATGTGTTAGAAATCGTGAAGGAGGGGGGCTCGATGCGAGGCTGCTACAGGACGAGCGGCGGAAGAAGGAATATTCTGTGGCAAGCGGAAAGAATCTTTCTGCGGCACACACGGGAAGACGTGACACAAGTCCCTGATGGTAACGTACACTGGACTATCTCTCACGTTTGCTTCTTTCACGCAGTTGGCACCGCCGACATATCGACCGATAAAGTCGCTCGTGCGCATATATCCGGTAATGCGGCAGAATCTCTCACGGGAAATGCGAGGGTGCGTGTTCGACCCCTTCTAAAGATACATTTTGATTAACCGCCGTTCTTTACTCGAAATATGCACACACGCACACACGCACAGACACTCGCGCACACGCACGCACACACACACACACACATACACTCACACTCATACACACATTCACACACACACACACGAATGCGCGCGAGCACACGCACGCACACACACACACACACACACACACATAACGGGCATCTATGCTGCTCACATTGCCTTTTTTTTTTCATTAAAAATCTGTTTATTTTATTTCGTGTTAGCGCCACGCGTATACAGATGAGGACAGATTGAGAGAGGACGGCAGGAAGGATGGAGAAACAGTTTTTTTTTTAAAATACACACCCTGTATATTGAAGCAAGAGGTGAAAGTAGTGTACACACTTTCGCGATAGAAGCCAACATGAAACCATACGGCGTCAGTTGTACGTTAATTCGTACCGACATCAAAGAAGTAGTAACTCGTCACCGTACACTCTTAAAAATGAACTTCACCACATAGCACACCCCTATAGCCAACCATCATCCCGAGTGACATCGTTCTTCCCCCTGATTTGCTGAAAATGGCGTACGCGCCCCGTTTTCATCAAATCAGGATGAGAGAACGTTGTCGGGATGATAGTTGGCTAGGAGCGTGCTATGTGGCGAAGTACGCTCTTATAGCCACCCATCATCCCGCATGCATCGTTCTTTGCCCTGATTTGTTGAAAACGGGAGGCGTACACTTTTTTGTGTCACTTATGCGTTTGCGTTAATTGTTACAAAAGGGCGTACGCCCTACGCCTTCCAAAAATCACGAGTGATATATTATAACCTGATCATTCCGTGAAATGGTTGACCTTCGGTGCGTCATGCGAGCGTGGTTGCCCAACAGACGTTCATCCAAAGCGTTTCTCGATAGTTTTAGTCACTCGCGTGACGTCTTCTCTTAACGTCAGGAAGGAACGTTAACTGCTTCGCTCCATGCACGTCGCGCAACTGATGAAGGTCTTGCGCAAATAATACGTTTTATCCTACAGAGAGCGTGAACCAATTATCGGCATTGTGTTAGCGCCATTGAACGCAGGAGCACGCCAGAAGCCGTCCTCTGGGAAATGTACAATGCACATTTTGTAAAGACAGAGTATACCGGTCTTCTCTTGTACCATTCTCTCGTAACGTTATCTCTTCTGTCGTGAAGTGTAAAAGATGGCTCGAGAGCGACACTTGACGTTTTCAGGCGGTAAACAAGCAACAACTGCCACTTTACTTTTGCTCCCATAGACAACCATCGTCCTGAATGACAATGTTCTCTCCCCTGATTTAATGAAAATGGGAGGCGTACGCCATTTTTGTTTCGATTATGAACTGCATAATGCTAGAAACATGGCGTACGCCCCTCGGTTTCATCAAATCAGGGGAGAGAACGTTGTCATTTGGAACGGTGGTTGGCTGTAGGAGCGTGCTGTGTGGTGAAGACAATTTTTAGGAGTTCACGCCCCAACACCGCACACTGTGCTGAACAACAAGAAATGTAATGATGATGACGAATAGTGCTGAACAAGTAATGTTCGAAAAGTAGGGCCGCTTTTTAAGCGAAGGATAAAGCGGTACATTTATTATAAAGTGAAAGCTATGTTTGTTATTATTATTATTATTATTATGTTTTATTTATTACATTATTACGTTTTATTTATTACATTATTACGTTTTATTATTATTACGTTTATAATAGCACCTTTTAGTAACTTCACACCTACAGTGGCGTATTTACCTGTATTTACAGTGGTGTCACTAGCGTATGCGTCACCTGTTGTGGGAGCTCTTTGCATCACCCCCGGCCCGTAATGGATCCGTTTCCGTACCAGACGATACGCGATAAATAACAATATCATACCACAGAGCACACACACACACACAATCATGTGCTCGCAAAGGGCTCCTCATGTCGCCGCAGAGAACGAGAGGTGCTGGTGCGGCCCGTCACCCCCTTCCGTCGCGTCACCCGGTGCAGACTGCACCCCCCGCACCCTCACTAGTGACGCCCGGTCCGAAGCTTACCCCTTTGCTCTTCCCCCAGTTCATAGCAGGATGAAAGACCACGTGAGTTGGAAAGTGCAAATGCACAGATAAAGTATACAGCTACGAAAGAAACCTTGAAAGTGAATGTCAACTGGACCACGACAACCCCATATTTTATATCTGGGCCAACTAAAAGTAATCGATTTTTTGAAAAAGAAGTCAGCGAATGCTTTGATCTTCTGACCAAACATCTCGTATGCAAAACGCATTTTCGCTTCGCATACGAAAATCCTGGCCGACAGACCTCAAGTCCTTAGTATTGCAAAAATAAAGCATTCACGTCGTATACTGTCATCGTCGCTGTCTGCCGTTATGCAGACGATCCTAAGTTCGTTATACGTTGTCTGCATTCCAACATATCCGTGCACGTTCAATACGGCATCGACTCAAGGCGAAGTCCGTACTGTGTTGTGGGCTCGGCTCTAAAAATAGTGCTTCACCGCATAGCACACTCCTAGCTAACCATCATCCCGAATGACAACGTTTTCTCCCTTGATTTGATGAAAACGGGGGGGGGGGGGGGGGGGGGCGTACGCCATTTGTGTGGTATTATGTAGTTCATAATTGCCACAAAAATGGCGTACGTCCTCGTTTTCATCAAATCAGGGGAATGAACGATATCAACGGGATGATGAACAAGTTTTGAGCCTATGTGCACTCTTAAAAATGAACTTCACCACATAGCACGCTCCAAGCCAACCATCATCCCGAGTGACATCGTTCTCTCACATGATTTGTGGAAAACGGGGGCGTACGCCTTTTTGTGACAATTAACATTTCTGCACAAGTGTCACAAAAAGGCGTACGCCTCCCGTTTTCAATAAATCAAGGAAGGGAACGATATCACCCGGGATGATGGTTGGCTAGGAGCGTGCTATGTGGTGAAGTTCATTTTTAAGAGTGTGGGTTTTGTGGGTTTTGCTGTTCGACTGTTTGCGTGTTGCGCGTTTGCGCTGTGACATCTCAGTGTGTGTGCAATTGTTTTCTGTCGGAATCACCACTACCACTAATAATAATAATAATAATAATAATAATAATCTTCTTCATTGGCACCATCATTACCGGAGTTTTCCACCAAGGTAACTGGCGCAAGTGATGTGGAGTTGTGGGCCTCACACTAGTGAAGCCAAAATCTCCTTTTTATTTTTTCTGAAACCCAACCAATGGGATGATGGTTCACTATAGGAGCGTGCTATGTGTTGAAGATCATTTTTAAGGGTGGGTGTGGGTCATGAGTAAAGCGCCGATTTTCATGCAAATGCATGTTTTTTTCTCGATATGGTTTCGTATCTGGATGATGAAAAAAACACTTTTGGTCTTGGTTTGGGACCGATAAGGGTTCTATGGTGCATAAAAATGCACGTTTTGCACATTGTGGCATATTTCGCATGAAAGTGCATAAAAAGTACATATTTTGCCATATTTCCACTCCTAGAGTGGAAAACCTCCCCACTTCATCATCAGAATATATCTGTTGTTGTTTGCCATATTTTCATGCGCGAGAGCTTACTTGTTTTTGCATGGATGGTTTTGCTGATTTCGGGACGGCGTTGGGTCGTCGTTGGGACATTCCCGTAATCTCTCATCGTCATCACTCATCATTGTCACCACTCATATTAGAACCCCTGATGGGGTAGCGTTCCACTCCTAGAGTGGAAGACCTCCTCACTTCATCATCACAATATATATGTTGTTGTTGTTTCGCGAAAATTCTGGTCGGAATCGAATATTTTCCATGTTTCGGTGGGGTGAGGTGCGGTGTCTAGCCCATATACCCTGGCTGCTCGACCATCCTCCACTGCGTGCATTGCTGATGGGGCGTTCTTCACCTTCGCCACATTACCGTTACGAAGACGGATGGCGTTCGCATTTTAATCAGGATGATGCAGTGCCGAACTCAAAGCCCATGCTCAGGCTTGTTTCGTGATGGGTATCGTCCACCAGCCTGTGTTTACGCTATTTTATCAATCACGAACTCAAAGCCCAGCTCAATGATTTATATCTGTGGCGTGCAGTTTGGGGCGTGCAATGCTGCAGTTTGTGCAATTTTGGCAATTTTTGGCAATATCCAAATTGCCACAAAAAGGCTTACGCCCTCATCTGTCTTCGAATCAGAAGCGATAACACTATCATTCGCAGCAACGGTTTGCGCAGAGCGTGCTATGCGGTGAAGTTCTGGTTCCGTCTCTCTCTTTTTTGTTGGCTCTAGTCGTGACGACGGCCACTTCTGTGTGACCAACAACGGCGAGCCGATCCTGCCATAACCCCCCCCCCCCCCCTTTTCTGGTGGTGATATTCTTTCCTTTGTTTTGTACAGTATATCGTCTCATTCCATCTTATAACTTATGTGCTGCGCGTAATCTATGTATTGTAGTTTTGTTGCTGATATTTCATTGCATGTACTGCCTGGTATACTTGTCTGTAAATATGTAAGTACGTATGCGTGTCATGTAGTTTTGTTGCTGATGTTTCATCGCGTGTACTGCGCGGTATATTTGTCTGTAAATATGTAAGTACGTATGCCTGTTATGTTTGTAATGTACATCTGTTTGTGTCCCACTGTATATGTATTATATATATGTCTGTACATAATTATTTGTGCGTTTATGTCTGTATTGTATCCGCTGTGAGTTATGTGTATTGTGTGCGCCAACACCAAGGCCTTAGCGGCCGTTCTTGGGCACTAATAAAAATTATTATTATTATTATTAGCGTGTGTACGCTAAGGGAATGTTTCATGTCCGAGCTTGACGACTTTGACGTCACACCAACCTTTGCGAAAGAAGAAGCAAGAAGAAGAAAAACTCCTACTCCTACACTCTTAAAAATGAACTTCACCGCACAGCACGCTCCTAGCCAACCATCATCTGGAATGATATCGTTATCTGCCCTGATTTGTTGAAAACGGGAGACGTAAGCCTTTTTTGTGACACTTATGCTGTTCATAATTGTCACAAAAACTGCGCCACCCTGGAATACGTGACATCAAGCACCATAACCCCCCCCCCCCCTCTTCCCATGAAAAATCTTCCTCGAAGCATCCAGATCATGCTCCATAGGCTGCGCACTGGGTGTACGTTCACCAACTCTCAGCTATTCAAGATCGGCTCTAGGGGGGGTGACGCCAGCTGTGGCCACTGTCAACAACCCGAAAAAAATCGAACACATCCTGCGAGACTGCCGACCATACCATTCTGCGCGCGAAGCCCATCTCCCTCGCTCCACCTCGGGTACGCTAGCGGACATCCTCTACCCCGCTGGTTCTTCTGCCGAACGTTCCGCCAAAGCAAGAAACCTCATTCTCTTCCTGCTGAAGACAGGCCTTGCTCATCGACCCATCTAATACTCTACTCTCCCCGATGAACTTGTGCACCTCACCGCATCCCCATCCTCCTTCAACCTCCTCTATCCTCCATCCGTCCGTCCTTCCTTTGTGTTTTGTTTTGCTTTGCGTTCTTTTTCTTTCTTTTTTTTTTTTTTTTTGCTATAGTCGTGACGACGCCCACTTCTGTGTGTGTTCATTTTTAAGAGTATACCATAACCTCCTACTCCTAAACCTAACTCCTAAACCACAACCAAGCAGTGCAATGCCACTCCATGAACCTTTCGTTTTTGCCTGCGGCGCGTTGTACAAGAAATAACATGAACTCTTGCGAAAGAATGACCATCGCAACTGACCTGTAACGTGCGAGAGACAGAGGGACCTCTGATCTGCACACCCTCCAGATACCCTCCACTCCTTCAGACAGCGCGCAAGTGAACGAGGGGGGGGGGGGGGGGGGGTGACGTTCGCAGTCCCGATAGTCCTGATACAAGGTCTGATCAGGTGACTCTTGACATGTTCCGTGACGTATTCGAGACGTAAACGTGGTGGCCAATAAGGGCTTACGGCTGCTTCCCGACCTGATGCCACGTGAGGTCTGACTGACGCCACGCCAGGAGAGTATAGGGCTGGGTCCGACGGCTGCTTTCTCCGGGAGTAAATATGATTGGCTGATGAATGAATGAAACAGGGCTTCGAGCCCCGTTAAATGTCACTTCCCTGCTCCTATAAGACACTGTTTTAATCCAAACTCAAAACAAAGACCCATCTGTTTAATGAGCTTGCAATATAAGCAAGTTGAAACGCAAGCGTCACTTGCCACAGTTGCAAGCAGTTATTCTCTTAAAACGCATTCTGCATAAAAAAGAAAGAAAGGACAGTCGTGCTATTGGAATGAGTTTTTTTTTTTCTTCGTCCCTTTTTGTCTGCTCATCTTTATAATAATAATGATAAAAAAAAAGCGTCCTCTTTCGAACAGAATAATTAGGACCCAAAACAACCCTTGCAGGATACGAGGACAAAGAAACTCACACTAGACACCGTACAACCTATTTCACAAGGAAGAACGGGGAAAATACCTGAGTCCCTTATCGCACTTCCCTCCGTTCATTCCTTGTAACGTGCGTTTATCACCGCGAGGTTGTGGCATCCAGTAGAGCATTTCACACACTCTCTATCATATATTGTTACGATACGTCCTTCCCACAGAGACAGATTGGGGGCACTCAAAGTCTCCTTCCGCTGTTTTCTTTACGACAGCGGAGTTATGTCTGTCCGCGACAGACTAAGCTGGTTGCGGCATATATAAGTCTGCGGCGCTGAGGAATACCTGTCATTCCTCGGTTACGTCACCTAGGGAGAGATATAAATACATCTATATGCGTAACGGAAATGTTCGAGACATTATGAGGCCGTTACACGGGGGAAATGTGAGAAAAGGGAATGGAGCTATTAATATGAGGGACGACTGGTGTGAACATATAGACCGATCCGTCTGTGCTTTGCTCAGTAGCAGGACGGGTCGGAGCATCGTATATACACTCTAATTCCATACCGACGGAAAGGACCCGTGTGTACGTGAATAATAGACGGAAATGTGAGGGCTAGGGGCGTAGCTTTTCTGGAAATTTTGAACGACTGAAAAAAATAGTAAGTGGTCCAAATTTTCCGCAGTCATACCCTGCGGTGGTGGTGGGTGGTGGAAGGGCTTGCCGTTGTCGGCCTCACGTAGGTGGGCAACGTCACGACTGACGCCCTGGGCCGACTTCTAAGGGAACTGAAAGCGTCTGAGGAAAACCCAGGAAAAACCCCAGACAGCACAGCCGGCACCGGGATTCGAACCCGGGTACCTCCCAGTCTCGACGTGACATGGCCAGCACGCTAACCACTGAGCCACGGGAGCTGGTGTACCCTGCGGTACACTCTTAAAAATGAACTTCACCACATAGCACGCTCCTAGCCAACCATCACCCCGGATGACAACGTTCTCGCCCTAGATTTGTTGAAAACGGGAGGAGGAGCCTATTTTGTGGCCATTATGCACGGCACAAAATAGGCTCCTCCTCCCGTTTTCAACAAATCAGGGGCGAGAACGTTGTCATTCGGGATGGTGGTTGGCTAGGCGCGTACTATGTGGTGAAGTTCATTTTTAAGAGTGTACGTGCAACATGTCGCCACACTGCGCAGACAAAACTTACGTGTGACATCACGGTACCATTATTCTTGAAAAAAAAAAAAAAATTGCGAGTGTTCGTTTCGCTTTTTTATTTTTTATTTTTAATACGAATATTTGGGGCCAGGGTGGGGGGAGGAGACGAAAAGAAACGAGCCTGCAAGCGTACTTATTCATGTGAGAAGCGCTACATCCTGAAGTTTGAGGTGGCCAACTCCAAACCAACAATGGAACAAGCGCTCATTCCTGCGTGGGTTTGAGTGCGTGCTGTCCTGCCGTGTCTAGTCGGGCTCGAGGAAACATTGTCCTTCTCACGTATACGCCAGCCAGCTTGCATTCCCCTACATTCTCTTACTTTGTTCATGCATGTATTCCGTAACACTGCAAGTATAACACACACACACACACACACACACAGAGATGAAAAAACGTATGTAGCATTCCTCATCTATAGTAACAACGACTCAAAGCGCTGTATCTCTCGGAGTCGATACCACTGGGCTAAGAAACGTTTCCTTGTGTATCGCTCCATGTTTTCCCACATTGAGATTGCATGTACCCTACTCCTAAAAATGAGCTTCACCGCATAGCACGCTCTTAGCCAACCGTCATGTCGATTGATATCGTTATCTGCCCTGATTTGTTGAAAACGGGAGGCGTGCGCCTTTTTTGTGACACTTATGCTGCATAATTGTCACAAAAAAGGCGTACGCCTCCCGTTTTCAACAAATCAGGGCAGATAACGATATCAATCGAGATGACGGTTGGCTAAGAGCGTGCTATGCGGTGAAGTTCAGTTTTTAGAGTGTACACTGTTAAAACAGAACTTCACCACATAGCACGCTCCTAGCCAACCATCATACCGAATGATATCATTCTGTGTCACGATTTGTTCAAAAGAGGGGGGAGGCGCCTATCTGGGACAAGATAATCTGTCCCAGATAGGCGCCTCCTCCCATTTTCAACAAATCAGGACACAGAATGATATCATTCGGAATGATGGTTGGCTAGGAGCGTGCTATGGCATGAAGTTCTGTTTTAACAGTGTACGTTATTGCCTTCTGAAAACAAAATCGGAACTGACAGAGCAAAATTAAAATGATGCTGTAAAGAAAACAGCAGTTCGAAGAATCGAAAAATCTTTTTCTGAATTTGCAGGCATTTTTCTTCTGTTCCGTTTTCTTTCTTTTTTTTTTCTTTTTTGCCGTTCACATTTCTAGTGAGGACAAGTCGAAAGTATCCGAAGAACAAGCTGTCGCATGCCTATTTTAGCAGACCAAGGTAATACATTGATCTTTTTTTTAACCATTGAAAATTCCGGCAAACGAGGCCCATCCGCACCCCTAGTCACAGATGCGTTAACGGCTTACCACACTGTCTATGCAGCAGGCCACAGGCTAGTTCTCCAGTGGGTTCCAGCCCATTGTGGTGTCGTGGGGAACGAGCAGGCCGACAGCGCCGCAGAAGCAGCACTCTCGTATCGGAAACGGACCAGTATTGTTCTGCTGAGAGGAGACCGCCGTTCCATTCTGCGACGCCTCCTGACACTCCTGGCTTCCCGCCAATGGACAACCGACATTCTCCCCCCATCTATGTTGAGCAGAGTTGATCCAACGCTCGCTTTCCGCATGCCACGAAACACCTCTCGTCAAGATGCTGCATTAATCTACCGAATGCGACTCGATGTGGCCTTTACAGCTCAGTGGCGTTACCGCTTGAGACAAGTTGACTCTCCCACCTGCTGCCACTGTGGTGCTCTTGAGGATCTGGAGCACATTCCTCTTCATTGCCCCCACTACTAACCTTCCCGAACCGCACTCTCCGAGTCTCTTAGTCAGCTGGACTCTCGCCCCTTCTCCCTATCGAAATTGCTTGGTCCCTGGCCCAATCCAGCCCAGCAACGATCTGCGCTCAAAGCTCTTTTGACATTTCTGGACACCATCGGCCTTCACTCGTTATTTTGAAGGGGCTCATTATTTTATTCCCACCTCCTCAACAGCAATGGGGTAGAGTATCGCCTCTGGCGATGAACCTCCCCGCTCTCCATTTCTAAATAAAGTTGTTGTTTGATCTTTTTAATTTTTTTTTAAATTCCGTGTTAGCGCTGCGAAGCAACGGTGGCTATGAGCGCAGATGTGGGCAGATGGAGAGAGGACAGCAGGAAGGAGAAAGGGACAAGGGGGTTAGTAGGTTAGTATGCGTCCTGGGCCGACTTCAGGAGGAACTGTGCCGCCATTCGTCTGAACAGTCTTCGGAAAATCCAGGGAAAATCTCAGACGGCGCATCCGGTGGTAGGATTCGAACCCACCACACTCTTAAAAATGAACTTCACCGCATAGCACGCTCCTAGCCAACCATAATCTCGAATGATATCGTTACCTGCTCGGATTTGTTGAAAACGGTGGGCGTACGCCTTTTTTGTGACAATTATGAACAGCATAAGTGTCACAAAAAAGGCGTACGCCTCCCGTTTTCAACAAATCAGGGCAGATAACGATATCATTCGAGATTATGGTTGGCTAGGAGCGTGCTATGCGGTGAAGTTCATTTTTAAGAGTGCACCTCCCAGTCTTCAGCACGAACGACCTTGGCTACCACCAACGACGACACGCTCGGCCATGCCGCTGGTTGTGACCGATATGTCACCCGGTTGTTACATATCGACGTTTATACTGGTAATTTATCGTATTTTGTATCGATGGAAATATATTGATAAAATGTCAGTAATTTTTATTATCATTACTTTTTTTGCGGGACCATAGGTAAATATCCATAAAATACCGATTTGTTTCTTTTTTTTCGTGGAAATGGTGACAAGAGACAGTCCACGTTTTCTCTCTTTTTTTCCTTCTTCTTTGTTTCGCTGCGATTTCATGTGGGAATTAATGCCGTCACGTTTTCTCTCTCTCTCTCTTTCTCTCTCATTTTGTAATAATTGAGCGGGCCTTTGAATATTAGATATGTTGTGTAGAATCTATACATTGATGACGGGCAATGGAGACTTGATGAATTGTCCGATTCCGATGAGAATTCGCAATCCTTATTGGAAATGAATTGTCATCGAAGTTGCACCTGCTGGCAGGCATTGAATGTCACACACAATGATGACGTCAGGAGATTGGCACAAGAAAGGGGGTTATCTTGGACGAAACAGACCTCTTCCAGGGAACTCCTTCTGCTTTCGTAAACACAAGCCCAACCTACCGAAGAAAAAAAAAATGTGGGAGCGGGTGGGGCGGGAAGCGAGTGAGCGAGCGAACAACCAACGCGTCTCCCTCTGGTGTCGCGTGTCGCTATCAAGCGATCCTCTTGCTTGCGCACTCTTGCATACTCGTCGACGCCGACAGTTGATAGAAGTGGCTTGGAGGCACGTCGGCTGCTCCGCATCTATCACGTACAGGTGGGAACTTTACATTGCTCTTACAACCTATCGGACCAGCTATGGAGGGTACACTGCAGTTACATCCGTGGCGCCTTCTCAGAAGCAGATATCGCCATCGCCCCGTAGCAACCTGTCAGTTCGGCCTCCCAGCGTAAAATGTCTTATTCGCTATCCCGCAAATTGGGACAAACCTTCTCGTAGCTGGATTTGCGAAATGCTTCCCTGAAGCTCATGCGATCGATTTCTTCAAAAGCCGGAAGAGTATTTTGCAGTGCAGTTTGATTTGTTCGTATAAAACGGCAGGGCGCGCGTTTCGTTTTTTGCCTCAGTTTTGAGTCCGAGGCGGGAGTCTGCTTTTGCCGGCAAGCGTCGATGCTTCATCATACAGCGTCGACTGAGTGCTCGGGAATGGCTTGTATTCGAACGTGCTATATGAAGTTGTTTATCTGTCTCTTCGTTTGCCGTGCCACTCGTATGGAGTATCAGTGCAGAAGTGCTGGATAAAGGACACTCGATAACGTATATATACCTGTCGAACACTATACCGCAGGGTGACGGGTGAAATTTTTATCGTATACTTTCTGTTCATCGTCATAGGCATGAGTTTGCTATGCGGATCGCATCACCGTGGAGCGTGCCTTGCATTTCAATGCGATTTGGATTGTGGCGCGTCTGTGCTGCGGTCTCCGTATTCCAGCACATGTTAAATCGTGCGCCAATATGACTGCAGCAATAACACTGCGGTGCAATGCAAGGGTAACTGATTGAGTGCTCGGCGATTGTTGCTATGGGTTTCATCCCCGAGATCAGCGCATCGGCGTTGAGCATTTTCGCTTGTTGTTTTTTGTTTTGGCGCCTAATCCGAAACCTGGGCACGTGCGCTCGACCTAGAGCCAACGTTGATGCGGTTGCGCATGTATGCTGTCTACTGTGTCAGCGGACTGTTTATGGCATTGGCATGGCACGCAGCAATAAAACTGCTTCCCGACGAAGTACGTGCTGTGCAACTCATCATTGCTTTTGTTGATGTCGGCTAATACGAGAGCTGTCCGCATTTTATTATACATACTTTGTGGGGTTTTCGGAGGTTTTGCGGTCCGAGAGTTAATATTACAGGTGCGCGCGACCTCAAGTAAAATTAATTAGAGCGAGAGAGGAGGAAACAAAACACGATTTTAGATCTCCAAGATTTCAGAGATCCGATTGACATTGATCCATTGACCTCTCAGATAATAGCCAGCGAAATTCAGTTTTCCAGCCCGACTACATAAAGTTTTATAGCAGTGAACAACACAAAACATAGCAAAAATTTATAGTATTGAACCACACATGGTCTACGCGGTTGAGTTTGACGATTATAATCATGAAATTGACATGGCATATGTGACATGCCACAGACAATTTCTTGAAATTGCATGCATAAGTCGCAGAGCTCTTTTGATCTCGCCTGAACCAGCTTGCTCTGCTTATCATTTTATACTGCAGCCCACTTGGGACTCTCACAAAATACTGTTTCCAGGATGAGGAATGCAGCATTCACACAATGGATGTAGGGTTATGTTCATTGCATTCTGATCATTGTGCTGTATTCTCCCAGAACCCTTGAACCTTAATTCTTTGCACTACCAAGGGCACATCATTGACTCACTGTCATCTTATGTGAGTCATTTCAAGAGAAGGTGTATCACACTGCACACACACGCACACTATGAAAGGTCTCTACAGCGTCGCAAGCCACTGAGTTGTGCAGAGCAGTTTCAATATCCCTTATCCTCTATCTTATCCCTGCAAGAGGTCCGCGTATGCCAGACCGCCTACGTAAATTAGCATTTTGCTAATGAGGGTTTGCGTAGAGGTTAGCTGGGGAGACATGTGATGTGATATGATAAAGAAAAACATGGGGATGTGAGTTTTGACGAAGTCAAACTGGCTACCCCAGTACACTTACACACAGAAAGTACAAACAGATAATGAGATGATAAGAAAACAAAGAGATGATGACCAGAGAAGAACAGAGAATGATTATGATGATGATACATGATTCGTGTCGATCCTGCATCTCCCTATAGTGCTTACAAAAACTTGGAATGCTTGGTGAGTCATTTTTATGATGCGGATGGAATAGTTACTGCTACGGCATGTGCACTTTGAACGCGAAACTGCGAAGGCCCGCTGGACTTCTTACATCCCCCCCACCCCAATGTAACCCGCAAGGTTTCGATTCCAAATGGCAAAGTCGTAACAAAATTAGGTCATCGTGTTTATTTGTGGTTGTGGGATTACTATTTTTTTCCACTTCAGTCTTGAACTTCAAATGTTCAGTAATGTACCTCACAGTGGATTATCCAAGATTGCAGGTACAGAGGTGTTGCAAAAAATTATGTTACATTAGTTAATTTGACAGTTTTATGTATCATTGCTGACATGTGTCTAAAGTTCAGAAAACAAAGTTCCATGAATGTTCCTATGCACCCCTTCCAAAGTTCCTATGCACCCCTACGATCGTAGGGGTGCATAGGAAAGAAAGGGGGAGGGGAGCATCTAAACATATGGTAATCGGTGGGACTAGGGGAGTGGGCGTCTGGATAAATCTCTGATCCTCGTAGCCACCCCTATATAGCGGCTCCCCCACGGACCAAGAAATTTTCATGTTTACATGTGCTGTGCAGGGCGCAACATCGTGAAGGTTTGAGAACGTAAACCATTGCTTGTAAAATGCTGGGTAGTGGAAATATTAAGAATTTCAGACAAAAATTGAAGTATATTCGGGATAGATAGGCGAAAGATTTCATATTCCCCGTTACAGCTATTGCACCCATCACAAAAACTTCACAAACTGCACCCTCCACAAAAAGCATCAGTTACATTTCCATACCTCCATGTATGTTTCATACCCGTATTGCAGTGTCTTTCCATTTACTTACATACTAAGGAGTATATCTGTCTTCAAGACGAAACAGAATGTCATATGTGTTGAGAACTTCCATCGATATTGATCTACTAAGAGTATTTGTGCAGTGTTGTAAATACAGCTTTCCAGAATTAGACAATAGTGGCCTGCGTGATATTATGCTGCATCAGCATGAAATTATGTGTTTAAATTACGTAAGAGTTAAGTGTTTAATCTTTGAAGGTAATTTCTTCAATTATTAGCATTCAAATTGTATTAGAAAGTTTCGCACTGCTTCAATATTGAAACAGTGAAGAAAAACTAAAGTATGTGTTCATCATAACGGGTAACGTAGCACCGAGATTGACAAGCGGTTCAAGCACAAGAGTACTTGCGACGTGGAAGAGACACATGCAGGTCGAGGCATTGAATGCCTCCTAGCAGCTGGTAGGGCCGTGCATCCAGAATGGAAGTTGGTCATAAAAACTGTGCCATATCATTTGTCATAAAAGAGCCTGTGTAAGAGAGTGTATATTCGGTTCCAGAGAAGGCCGCAACAAGATAAGGGAGGAAGGTCGGCCACCCTTTGAGGGACAAAATGCTTCGCATGCTATCAAGTCATTTGTGAGTTTTTCTCTTTATTCGTTTCCTTTTTTGCTACATGTGTAAACGGAGATGATTGCTTTAGCCTATACGAGAAGCAGATTTTTATATATATATATGAAATGCCTGGATGGAATTGTTTTGTCAGCAATTTGTTATTTTTGCCAATATTGCAAATTCCTTAAATGTGACGAAAACGAACGTATCGATTTTCCTTAGATGTGGGTGGGATTGGTTTTTCTACCCACTGAGCAACAGTTGAGACGCAGTGTGTAATGCGATTTACCTGCTTATTACAAAATTGTGTACTAAAGAGACTTTGCCTTGACAAGTGGCTTCAGTAAGTTATTTATCTAACCTAGGAATGATAAGTAGGATATTTTATGCACTTTTTTTAATTAGCCTCATTAGTTCGAATTTACCCTTTGCAGTCTTGGGTTAAGCTTCATTATTTAGCCTAGTACTATTCCTTTACTTCTCAATACTTTGGGCAGGACGTTGAATGACCCACCTTCGAAACGTGGATGTCGTTCTCTGAGGCCGCTAAGTGTCCAGTTTTAAAATTCATGGGCCATAACTCACACCCTTACATCACTACTCACACCTTACTTATTTACTTACACCTTTGCTTAGAACTTCTCTCGAATCTCCTGAGGAATCACGCCCGTCGCACTGCCGAGCCATGTGTGATCCCGTGGGCTCCCAGCGGTGACTCCTCTGCCATGGCTCAGCTGCCAGTCACTTTTTCCGTACGACGGTCCGTTCCGAATGAGCACGGACATCCGGAGGAGCGCAACGTACGGATCTCTCTCCCATCTGCTCAGCACTTCCAGCTGCCGACACTGCGACACTCATCTGGCGGAAGCGTCAGCCTCAACCTTGCCGCGCGACGTGGATTGCTTCCCGTGCTCTTCGACCGTGCCTCAAAAACATGGTGGGAGCCACGGTTCGATTCCCACATTTTGGAAGAGCAGTATCGGAGGAGCACGTTCCCTCAGCTGCGACAAAGGTTCCAGTACGCCCTCTACTACGTGGTGCTCGCCTCGCTCCTGTATTGCATCTACTCGGCCAGCATGGCAAGACCGCACTGGCCGGCGTCGGTCGCGGTCAGCCTCATTCTCTCGACGTACGGCGTGGCGACGCTGCTGACCACTACGTCGCAGTACTACAAACGACATGCTCTCCGCGTATCGCTGGCGACGACCGGAGTATTGTGTGCAGCGTCGTTGTCCATGTTTGCGTTGCTGCTGTGCATAAACAATGACAACGACGTCTATATTTTTTCTGTGGGATCGTTTTCGGTGTGTGTTCTGGTGTTGATGATAACGTACGCTCTAGTGCCAATGCCACTGTACATTACCGTCGTGTCGTGCTTAACGTTTTCCATCGTGTTCGAGGTATTGTCGGCGGTGTTCATTTCATCGCTCACGGGGGTTGTGATCGCCGTGCGGGCGCTTCTTCAACTGTGTGTTCATCTGGTTGGACTGCACGTTCGTCTCATGACGGAGATCAGCATGCGCAACACGTTCTACAAGGTCGGACAGTCCCTGATGGTGCGACGTGACCTCGAACTTGAAAAACAGCTGAAGGAGAAGATGATTCATTCGGTGATGCCACCAAAAGTTGCCGACTGGTTGATGGCCACGACGAGCGAAGAAGAAGAAATATCCATCCGCGATAGGAAACCGTCGACTAGTCCGAGGCCGTCGCAGATGATATTCCGGCCGTTCAACATGCACCGCATTGAGAACGTCAGCATTCTCTTTGCCGACATAGTAGGCTTCACAAAAATGAGCTCAAACAAAACGGCCGAACATCTAGTCGGATTGCTGAACGACCTGTTTGGTCGATTTGACTATCTCTGCGCGAAACTAGGGTGCGAGAAGATTAGCACCCTGGGTGACTGCTACTATTGCGTGTCGGGGTGCCCCGAACCGCGACCCGATCATGCCAAGTGCTGCGTGGAAATGGGACTGGGCATGATCCGGGCCATAGCAGAATTTGACGAGGACACGAGTGAATCGGTGAACATGCGAGTGGGAGTGCACACGGGAACGGTGCTGTGTGGGATAGTTGGAACCAAGCGATTCAAGTTCGATGTGTGGTCAAACGATGTAACGTATGCAAACAAGATGGAGTCGACTGGAAGGCCAGGGAGGGTGCATGTGTCGGAGAGCACGCACTCGTTCTTGGTTGATCTGTACTACATGGATGAAGGCCTCCCTGATCTCAGTGAGTTCATGCGACCTTTCTTCTTGTTCTCCTTGTTCAGTGTGTTCCTCATATGCTTTTTATCGAGTGTTACTGAAAAGCACGGCCTGTTACCAACAATAATGTTTCTGTTTTCATTCCCAAGCTGCTATCAGTACCGGTTTCCGTTTCTGGACCAGTATTTTGTTTCTGTTTTGGTTTCCAACCAATTTTCGATAACACGTGCTCAACAGTTGCGTATCTGTCCGTCCGTCCGTCCGTCCGTGTGTGTGTGTGGATTGGATTGGATTGGATTGCTTAGTAGTCTGGTTAAGCTCTGTGCAAGAGTTGCCAAGCTCCACAGCTTATAAAAATGGCAGTATTTATGGCCACCATTTTGTTTCCGAAACTCTAAACAGTATTTGGGATAGTCATAGACATACATATAACTGTGATCTCTGCTCATCATATGGCAACTTATCGACACAGCTAGCTACATGCAGCAGTCCGCCTTTGCTAAATAAATTAACAGAAGGGTCAAGCAATTGGATACATCTCGTGTGTACAAGCAACCAAAACTGTGACGACACCCATCAGCATGAATTTGGTTTTCATCATCGTTACTGTACTTGAATTTGTGTTTCCCTTTCGGTATCTGCCAATTGAAACAAAAATATTTTCTTTCTGTGTTTATTTTTGTTCCCCACGGAATAGGGTAGATAACGTTTCTCGTTTCCGTTAAAGTTTTTGGTAACAAACCCTGAAAAGTGCTGCGATGTGTTTTCCGATTGTCTCGTACATGCATAGTGTCTGCACTCACTATGGCCACTAGGAAAATGCCTTTTATTCAGTTACAATAAATGGCCATATATTCTAGGTCAAGTTGGCCACATTATGGCCACACTATAGCGACCTCCTGGGGTGTTGTCCTAATTAATTTTGACTAATAAACTTTTTAATTAAGAGAGATAAGAGTTCGCACGATGACAACATCTGCTCTTTTAGGGCACTGTTGCCGTTGCCATCATCAGCAAAAAGATCGGGCCATCATATAACACGAGGAAATGTCCCCAGAAGTAAAGACAGATTTGATGGTCATTTTTTATGCTCTGCCAAAAGTGAGCTTTCTTCTTTGCTCTTGAATGCAAGGAAGAAAAAGGGCTGCCATAATTGTCCCTGCGGTGAGGAAAAGGTTTGACTTGTGGAAATAAAAGAAAAAACAAAGGTATCCCGTGACATTGTTTGAGGTAGTCCCATCCCAGGGCTCAGGGAAAAGGGCAGGAATCATGCATGTCTGTTAAAAAATATTGTTTCCTTGTCGCAGCGGGAAGGAAAAGAACATATGATTCGCTGTCGTGAAGCCAACTATAATAATAATTTTTTTTTAAATTCCAGTTGAAGTTGTGACATTTGTTTGTCTATTACCCTTGCAATAAGGTAGGGGGAGCCACCAAGTAACATTTGAGTTCCCTCTCCCAAAGATGTCTTTAATGTCGAGGTCTAAAATGGCACGTTATAACACGGTAATCTGAAAGTGTGAGCTCATGGGTGTGGCTGATTGTTTTTGCTTACATACTCCACCAAGCCTGATATGATTTCTTAGGCCATCTTTTGTTTCTGCAAGTTAGGTGAACATTTTCTTTCTCCCAGGGAGCTGCCTTTGACTACCAAGTTGTATATATCTCTATAAAAATCTGTATTTCTCTATACTACACTGATGTGCATTGCACAGTTCGCACGATGCCAACCCTTAGACAGAAATACAGGGCTGGAGTGTACGGGCTTCAGCTGCAGTAGTTATCGTCTGCTGCCTTGTTACGACGCATGCGTGTGGAAGCAGGGATGAACAAGTGGCATTTCAGCGACGGAGAGAATCCGAGAAATGAAAATGGATTATATTTACACACAGATGGCTAGAATGGAACAACTGATCATGAAATGCAGCCCCATTTCATCGTTGAAAGTGTAGTTAATGAAAATTGCAATATAGAGGCCCTGTTCATAGGCCTAGCCTCTGCGAAAGCAGAGCAGACGACGATATGTAAACCGGCATGTGATGTCGCTCTGCTGTCGACCAATTGGAGGAAACTTCTGGAACTAGAGAACTGCTTAACTTTTCTCTGAGGAAAGTGCTGCATGCGCAGTTGTAGTATAGGGGTCAGTGGTGCAGATACTTTGTATGTTCAACATGAACAGAGGTGCGTTATAACTAGATTGAGCTCAGTGTGGCTAACATTGACAGCAACTGCACTACGTGAGATTGGGATATCCGCACCCGAGTCTGCGTAAATGTTCAATATATCTGCACAACCTCGTTCACTGCATTTCTAATAAAGAAATTACACACCGAAAGAATTATGTCAAAGGGGCTTTTACTTCTAATCATCCAACCTGTTTAGGAGCAGCCCTTGACTACCAAATCTGCCTTTATTTCCGGGGCCACTTATTTGCTCTACATTGGCTCAATCATTTTTCTGATGGCAACAGCATCAGTGCTCCAAAGGAGCAGATTATGTCATCTTGCGGAACGGCCATTATGTCATCCGCAGTTGTCCAACAGTTTCAGTTAACTGCACAGCAATGGAATGGATGACACACTAGGACATGCCATTTTAAATTCATTCAGTGCTCCCTCAATTGTGGCTCTTCCAAGGAATGTCGGCAGAGACACTGCAGATGCATGCTTATTTGTGGATATCAGTACACTCTGCGGAGGCGTACAACCCATGATGTCACACAGGTATATCCTCATCCGCACGCACATCGATTTATAACTTCCCTTGCCACCCTTGCACACATATTTTCTAATGTTGAGTCCGAATCTTGTCATGCATATTGAGAAATAGATGAATGCATTTAACCATTAAGGTAGATGCTTTCTGCATGTCAGTGTTCTGCATTTGTGTAGTGCTTTATAGTATTCCTCTATTTTTTAATGTTTCGTTGGTTACTGCTATAGATCGCAAGACATATTTCATCCGCGGGCGCAAGCCGACAACGTATGAAAAAGCGCAGCACGCAGCTTCTCGACACTCTTGGCCCCACGTGGTTAGTGCGTCGGACACGACTACGATCATCGATGCCCGCAAAGTTAGCTGTCCTGGCACAGAATCTGGCGTAAGTTACTGCACTATGCGTCATTACAGTGAACTTATTTCCTCATATTGTCGCCTTATAGTGGTTATACAGTGAAGGAATCTTGTCGCATGCTAGAACAAACTCGTGTCACAATATCTGGCCACAAAATTGGTCTTGAAGCTGCTCTGACTGAGCTGTTGCAGTGTACTCACTCCTGAGCATTGCACTCAGGAGGAGCGAGGAGGAGGTGGCGCGTGTAAATCAGTTGCGTCAAGGTCGTATACAGCGTGTGCATGCCAATAAGCGGTTGCGGGAGGGCACAGTGCACCTTTCTGCGCGATAAATATTTGGTCAAAAAAGCAGTGATGAGTGGAAAACTACTGAACCAAACATTAGGGCCCACTTGCACAAACATGGAGGAAATTCCTTAAAGGAGTACAGAGGGCCGTCCAAAAAATTTTCAGATTAAGACGTCTGATGAAAGTGTGTGTGTCATTTTACCGAATGGCACTAAAGGTTTTGATGTGTGCAATTTGTTTCCCAGAAAAAAACTCACATAAACATGCGTCCACGCCTTCACCCTTAACTCGCTACTCCGGGTATTACGAGGAGGAGAAAGTATGATGCCACGTCACCGATGACGTTATTAAGGAGAACTCGTTTTGGTTCGCCGGTCAGTGGGGGTCAGCGCCTTGTCCCTTTGCCGCCGTAAACCAGTTTTGCCAGCTCTCCCGGAGAATTGGGGATAGAAGGAGCGCCCGAATCATTACCAAGCGAGGAGAAAAGCGTTTTCAGAACCCCGAACAGCCGAGTAGCAGACGACAGAGGAGTAGCAGACAACATTTCTCTAGGCCAATAAGTGAGCGTTCTCCTTATAGCGTCAGCGCGAGGTTCCAGGCAGATCACAGGCTGGTACTGCTCTTCACCGCCGTTGCGCACGGTCGCTTTTTGTGGCGTACTTTAAATTCAACTTCTGCGATAATTATGACTCTGTGGTGTGAATTACTTTTCATGGTGCATCTTACTGGCCTACTTGACAGTTTTATAGGAAGAAAACAGGGTGTTAAAAATGACTTCTGTGCTACTTTAACTCCAGTGCAGCTTTTGCAGTGTATTACACTGCAGAACTCTCTGCAGAACAAGCTTCCTGACGATGTGCCTTCATGCATGTATTGAATATGCTGTTATCAGCATTGCAGTACACGGCCCAAAACAAACGTCACTTGTACTTGTTTTTCAGTATATTAAGATGTCCTCTTGTACTAAATTATGCTCACATTTGCCAATCATATGTTTGTTCATTGGTCTTGCCAATGTATTGTGTCTTTAATTTGTGATGCTTCTTACAGTAAGCAAGCACATACAGCAAGCTTTTTTTGCATCTGCTGTAGGGCCTCCTATAAATGATTACATTGCATTAGAACACTTATAGCTTCTAGCCTTTGCCCTAGCATGTGGCCTCTCTCCAGTCCAGACAAGGCTTGACACGGAATTACAATAGAATAGCCTTTGATGCAGTGACTGGATATGTGCTCTTCTGCATCAATAGGCATCTCCTCCCCTGTTCTGTCTGTAACAGCTGAATGTGTCCAAAACATACACCACTAACCTTAGCAGCACTACTTATGTGCAGGTTTCACACTGATTTCCATGTTGTTATATATAGATCAATTTCCCACATGCAGACCTTTTCTTTTCTGAATTTGTACACATAGCTGAATGTGTTCCTGCTATTTTATGTACCATGTGCTCCAGTATGAGATCAAACAGCACTCCTTTTGCCTTGCTTCCTCAAATGTTGGACTGGCATATACACTAGCTACGTACTGAACCAGGTGTTCAAGGAATGCTAGGATGTTATCTTGCAAGCAGTTTTCTTCACAGTGGACTTTTTCATTTGTCTTTGCCTAATCACATCATATAGCCACTATATAGGACACGTTGAAATCGAAACTGATCCCAAATCGAAATTCCTGGCTATGAGCTAACTTTGAACATGCCTCTGCTGCTGAAAGGACTGAAGAATGTTTTAATAATGGCATCGAGCTTCTGTAAACTATGTATTAGTGGCATATCAACATGAATGGTTCATTACATGGTAGGAGAACAGCGTCCCCAGGCCTGGGGTGGTTGTCCTCAATATAGCCTGCAGTGTCTACCTCAAACCTGTCACTTACTGAACCAAGGCCATGGAGACAGCTATAAAACTGTATCTACTCTTATTAATGTCACATAACTGTTTCGTGGGTGTGTACAAGGCCTGCAGTACATGCTTTGAATTAAGAGCTAAGATTGCTGTGGATACAGTCAACCCTCGATTTATGAACCTTCGATTTATGAATTCCCTCGTTTTATGAACACGAGCACGAGGAACCAAACTTTTTACATGCATTCTTCCCTTGTTTTATGAACCTCGATATCCGAATAATGAATGGAATTTCTGGGAACCAACTAGGAGTTGCCCACCATTTTTGCCCTCAATTTATGAACGGATCGTTCCGAGGTCCTTCAGAAACAGAAACCTTCAAAGGGATTATTCTGTGGACTTAAGAATGACGCCTGAATGGACAAAACGTTTTCTAGGTATTGCACCCTCGGTTATTAACCCCTCGAAATCCGAACAACAAACGGGTTTTCCGGGGTCGCACAAGGGGCGACCAAGTGTTCCTGACCTCAATTGATGAATAAGATGGCCGCTGTCACCCGGAGATTTTAATACAATAACGGATGTTAAAAATCCTGGAGGAAATCCGAGACCAGTCGAGTGCGAATGTGCTGACATATCTTCTTTCCAAGATTGACACAGCAGAAGGTCCAAAGCAAAATTAAACAATTTAGTATTGCATAATAAACAGAGTGAATGTGCAAAAGTCTGTTCTTTGTGAGATTGATACAGCAGAAGGCGTGGTCGAAAGCAAAATTACACAATATATTACATTAGAAACGCAATCCCAACGCGGAAATACTGTTCCATTTGCTCGATAGTACTCACTTCACGGATTTTTCGATTTATGAATCCCTCGATTTATGAACAATTTTTCGGGGAACTGAGGGTGTTCATAAATCGAGGGTTGACTGTATACCTACATATTATGTCGGGGATTGCTGTTAGCACATTATTAACATGCTGCTTTATGTATTTGTGCCTAGGAGGTCGAAGAGGATGAAGAAGCTGAAGTTGTCCCTATGCTACCTCCAATACACCGGCATAGCAGCCTTTCTACTCTGGATAGCAGCCGTAAAGACTCTGGTATTCGCAGTCGACAGAGTAGCATTCAAGATGCGGTGAGCAGCCATTTTTCTACCAGTGCACGCGATGCCAAATAACAGTATCAATTATTGCTGTCTCGTGCCAAACTGCTCGCTACATTACCTGTATCTTGCATGTTACGTGCTTTCACATATATGATAGGTGCACAACAGCATGAACAGCACACTTATGAACTGTACAACTTTATATTACTTGAAGTCTGTGTTGATTGCACCCAGTTTTTGTGCACGTTCACTATTCTTGTTGAGTTGTGGTAGAGTGCCAATATTTATTGCTCATACTGGATTGTTTTGTAATTTAGACATTTTTGTGTTATTCATTATACCTTCACTGTTAACAGGGAAGCAAAGTATGTACTTTCGTGTACGTTTTCTTTTTGACTGCATGGCACAGGTGGTAGCAAAAAGTGCAAACATATGATCTCATGATCGAGACTAAGCTTTATTTGAGTGCTATTGTTGTGCTACAGTGCTAGTGCTGCATACAGAGTGACACAAGACAAAGTACAGTATTTCTTCCATTCCGTATAAAATATCGCAATGCTATGACTGTTGCCGAGGATGGATGAAGTTCTTAAAAATCGCGTCAAGAAATCTGATCTTCTAGACTTCTTTCACGAAATGATGAAAGCTGAATATCGCGGATCTTACGTGCACGGGTACGGTGCGGGTGCGGACACTGTCAGTGTTATCCGCGCTCACCTCTAACTTTATCTAACTCTGTATATAACCTTACACAAGTAGTGCAAAAATAATGTGTGGAGTTTTGTTGCATTGTATTAGCTACCACCTGGGTTTTCATCTATGAAGCTCATTGTCTCACAAAAGTTAAGCATGCTCTTACCTGAACTTACCTGCAATAACATATATTGGCACACTGCTGCTTTGTTATGTAACACTGCATGGTGCACTTGTTGTCATTCAGATGGTGCAACGTGATAAGCCCTGTCGTCAGCTTTGTAACAAAGTGCCTGCTGAAAATGGCTCTTGGGGAATGGATCTATTGAAGGTACTCTCCCTTTGCTCTGCAGAAACTTTGCATTCCGTCTCAGTGTCTGTGTCTTATCTCCTCTTTGCATACTGGGGATTTTCTCAGGTAATTCATTGGTATTGGTTTGCTAATATCAACTTTTGTGATGAGAGACTTTGTAACACTCTCACAGCAGCTAGCAAAAAATATACAAGTGTAATTGGAGCAACGTTGCCCCAGACACTAGCATGTAGACCAACCAGAAAAAAGTTAAGAAAAAGTTAAGGGAGAGTTCTAGTGCACGTGCAAGCAGCCACGTTGTATCATGTCAGCATGAACATCATTTAAAAGAGGCGTTGAAAATAATGACGATATATTCGGAAATGACCACCAATGCCACAGTATTGTCTGAGAGACAAAAACAGGCGCACACTACGTCAGTTATTACAGAAGAACAGAAGCATTGAAGGCAAGATCACTTGACCCAACAGCAACACCTTATCGTAACGATGATTAGGGTATTTCATCGTGATAGGCGATACTCTCGGCCAATGTTGGAGGTAATTTTGGCAAAATATAATGATGAGCTTCGCAGTGAAGGCTGAAGTCCTGGATTGTCCAGATAGTCCACCCCACTATTGTTTTTACTGCATTTTAATGATAGTGGAATTGTACATGGTTGTTGTGCAAAGCTGTTCAGATGCTTTCTAGTAGTAACACGTACAACTAACTGTGAAACTAAAATTTGCATTTGCAGCATTGTCGGTTTGTTTTTTTCTTTGTTTTTTCCCCACAAATTTTTCAGTTCAAACAATTTGCAAAAAGTAGGTGCTCACGGACATTGTGGGTTCTACAGCATTCGGTTTGAAAGACACTTTGATTCGAAATTCGAATATATTCAATTTGGAATTCAACTTGAGCACACAATTTCTTGCTTCAATATTCGAAATCCGTACATTTTCACAGGCCTATGCAAAATGTAATCTAATTATTTCCGCATTCCTCTAGTACACACCTCAGTGAAAATAGCAAAATGTGTTTCACCACAAAAACTAAAGCCAGAAAGTGCATCACCTGAGAAAATCTTTTCTTTAGGGAGGTTCCATCTCAAATCGAACAAGCCACGAAATTTTGTCTCTCGAATAAACGTGCACAAAATATACAGTGTCTGTCATGTAAGACTGGCCAGAATTTTCTTAAATTTGCAATTTATTTTGCTTTTGGAAAAGTCGTTGACTATATCTATTCCCGATGGGGCCTACTCAAAGGTAGTAGCGCATCAGTAATTAGTGCAGCCGTTAATGAACTTTCGTAATTAAGCTTCATAATTAGTGAAAATAGGTTGACGGCACAATTGCAAAGTTATACAGCACATCCCTGAGGAGTCGAGTGCACTAGAATCAAAACCGCAGTGCTTTTCTACGCCCTAGTAAAAAATATCGAAAATGCACAATTTTCGAGCTGTGCACGAGTTTTGCAGCTGCTGTTTCCTATCCCCCTCTCGCTGTCACCCTTTCTCAACTGACATCAGGCTGACCCCGCTTCCTAGTAGTAAAACGTTGCGATGTTGTCCTGAGTCAAGACGTCAGTCCTGAGATGTCCGTTAGCCAAGTTCCACTCTTTGTTCCAACTTTTTCCGCTCACGGCATTGTTTTTTAGTCCCCAATGATGCTCTTCCCTTTGTGCGGCTTATATTTAGAGCCTGAAGTTTTAGGGTTTTACCCGATTCTTCCCCGAATTTGCACCCGGAATTGAAGGTTCACCCTTTAGGGTGAAACCCGATTTTAACCCGGCAAATTCCCCTCATTGGGATGTCCGTAGGAATGCATTAACTTACTTGTTTGGCAGCAAATGCAATTACATCACCGTTTTGTACCAAACCATTACAGCTAGTTTGAGTAACTGAGCCCGATTTCTCCCCGAATTTAGCATACCGAGAGTTTTCTCACCCGAATTCGCATGGATTTAGTGCGCATGTTTACTTACCCGATTTTTACCCCCCGAATTTAGAAAAAAATATTTCCCGAAAACTTCAGGCTCTACTTATATTACACACTTGACAAAAACAAATGTTAGGCTGACCAAACCGTCTTCGAACCCTGAAATTTATAGCTTCCTGCTTGCTATAGAGAACCATTGGGAGAACCCCTCACCATAACCCAATCTCCCGTGTTTTTGCGCCAAACTCTGGGAGCCGCATGTCCAGACTCCGGGCATGCAGGGAACGAGGGTGGAATCTTCAAAGTGTCCGGCCGTGTTCTGTGAAAGCGCGGGGACACATAGAAGTAAAAATATAAAAAGAACCAACCATTTCAGTCGCACAGCAGGTTGCAATGTGTCCGAGTTGATATTGACTTATTTTTGTTTCGCTAAAACCTGGAAGAACGTGCCAGACTTATCGAGCAGCGGAATCAGTGATTTTATTTTTGTTATCTGCGTGGTTCTTAGAAGTTTTGTATTGGCAGCTTTATTGCGTGACACTATCAGATGAAATCGCGAGCTGTGTCTTGGCAGGTGTCGAGCAGGTCAAACAAGATAATGGAGGGAACAAAATGAGAGGCGGCATTTTGGCGATATCGTAGACTGAGAAACGGCATCACTATTCCCCCCTCACACTCACTCCTTGGGCAAAGCGGGGTGCTCCATGGTTTTCGGAACAGCCTGATGTCAGTTGAGAAAGCGTGACATCCAAAGGGGGAGGGGAGAAAGCAACTGCAAAACTTCCGCAACGCTTCAAAATTTTGGATTTTCGCATATTTTTTACTAGGGCACATAAAAGCGCTGCGGTTTCGATTCTGGGGGACTAGGTTCATCAGGGTTGTGCTCCACAACTTTGCAATTACGTGGTCAACCTATTTTCACTAATTATTAAGATTGATTATGAACGTTAATTAATGGCTGCACTAATTACTGACACACCACTACCTTTGAGTAGGCCCTGTCGGGAATAGATATATTCAATGACTTTTCCAAAAGAAAGATAAATCGCGAATTTAAGAAAATTCTGGTCAGTTTTACGAGACATGTCCTGTATGTCGAAGGCACTGTTGAGCAAAGAGCAATAAATGCTTTCAGAAGTTTTTGTGTGGCATGGTCCGGAAGCTAGGTGAAGGGGAAGAAACTGGCTCCGAGCAGACAAGGCCGCTCCGTGCGAGTTTGAGTACTCTTGCATACCTCCTGCGTTTGAGTACCTCCTGGTATTACTTTGTGAAGGACAGTGATTTCTCTTTCTGACCCCAGTTCACATAGAGCACAATAGGCTCCTGCGTTTTCAGTGCTGTATCGGTTTTCGTTTATCTGGCAAAAATGACCAAGGTTGAACCTTAGCCTCAAAAAGCACCACATCAGGTGCAACTTTCTGGACGATCCCAGGGTGTCTACCAACCTGGAAAACCAGGAATTGTCAGGGAATTTTGATGCGACTGGAAAAGTCAGGGAATTATCGGGGAATTTGCCAAAAAGCAGCTGAAGTAAGGGAAAATCGCAGACAAGTGCTGTGACGATGTGCAGCGAATTGCGAGTGCCGATCAGTGGTTGAGCAGCAACGTTGCCGCGAGCAGCAGTTCGCCAATAGGACAAGCTCAGAGGCAGAAAAGTAGGGCAACCTTACTAATACTCAACAAAACATCTGTTTTATAAGGGATCTGTATCAAAACATAGCAGCAGGCAGAGTTCCCTTTCATTTTTGGCCAGGGAATTTGAAAGCTGCAGTTGGATAGACACTCTGGATCCGCCGAACGGTTCAAGCTGAGGTTTGTGTGATTTTATTGCTTATTCACAGCGCTTTCGAATGACTCATTGCTGTACCTAGTCCCTGTCCGGAACATAAAGGGCAATCTGTCGAAGTAGAACGATACCTCGAAAAAAATGACAAGCTGCGTGAATATCCGAAATTTCGAATATGGAACGAATATCTGATGCTGTTCGCAACCTATTTTCAGTATTCGAAATTCTCGAATATTTTTCTAATAGTACCGAAGCGCGGTATCGTTATCGCCATTCTGCAAGTGTGCTTCGCCTCGTTATATCCAAGGGTTAGGTGAAACATGCAAAAGGGTGTTGTTCTTCATATGCTCACAGCATTTGCAGTGCATGTGTGACGTTAAAAATATGAGCACAACTGGTCGTTCTACAATCTACTTTCAGCGATTATAAATTAGTTTGACCGTAGAAGCCCAAAATGGGACTTCAAAGAAAAGTAATGTAAAAAGTAAGTACAGTCGACCCCCGTTTATCCGGACGGTGCCGTTCCCGGCGAAATCGTCCAGAAGGTGCCGTTCCCGGCGAAAACGTCCGGATACCGGGGCATCCGGATAAATGAAACGACCGAATAGAAACATCCTACAGAGCTAGGTTTAATTAAAACACAGAAATCTCGTCAATGACAGCTGTTACATAGTAGTGTAGGCACTCGATTCCTGCCAACTTTTGCTAATTGCACTGAGTTGAGCCACGCTGTTGCGCTGCTCGAAGAATGTCAGTGCGGACGCAAAGTGTCAATGTCGGAGCCTTGTTTCTCACTGGCGTCATCATGACGTGCCGTCTTGCTGCACATCATCGGAGGCAACAGCAGCAATCACACCGTCATCAGTCATAGCTGCACGCACGTCATCATCCTAATCAACATCAACGTAGTCAGAAACCGCAGCATCATCTACGGCAGTCGCAGTAAGCCTCTGCATCAGGGATCGCAGCTCAGCTAGGGGAATGTCTTCATCGGCCAACGGGCCGTAAGCAGCAAGCCCTCGGTTGGAGTTTTCCCCTCTAGAACCGGACAGTTGCTCAAGATATTTCCAAATGACTGGACTGGTCAACGTAACCCAATGCACACAAATAGAAAAGGGGGTCATCGTGCACGGTTGTCTCCCCTACGGAGGAATGTAGGTCCCTGACGTGTGACGGGAATAACCCCAACACAGCGAAAAGGGTGACGAAGCGGGGTCAGCGTCTCCTCTTACTCACAATAGTCCGGATATCTGAAGCTGGATTACAAGAATTTTCGACTTTCGTTCCCTGGAATTCTTGTCCAGGTCCGGAAGCTGAAGTCCGGATAAACGAGAACAAAATACATGGAGGAAAATCCGTTCCCGTGCCTTTTGTCCGGATACCGCGGGATCCGGATAAATGAAGTCGGGATAAACGGGGGTCGACTGTAAAGAGACAAGTCGAAACTCCATTCCAGAAATTTGATTTTGCTCCATGCGGGACCTGTGCCTGCTGTGTTCCCGTTCCACACGTAAAGTGTGTATGTGTGTGTGTTTCTTCCGTGTGTTGTTTCCGTGTATTGTCCATGTACCCATCTACGATATATCCAATTTTGGAGGCTTGTTCTTGGTGTTTTTTTTAGATAAATGCTTCCGAACTTTCTAATTTTTTTAGATATCGTTCTCCTTCTACGGATGCCTTTTATGTTTCGGACAGAATACAGCACTATGCTTCATTCGAAAGCGCTCTGAATAAGCAATAAAATTGATGATCTGGAATGTCTCACTGAATGCGATGCTTTTTGAGGCTACGGTTCAACTTTGGTAATTTTTGCCCGATAACCAAAAGCCGATACAGCACTGAAAATGCACGGTCCTATTATGCTGTATGTGGACTGGGGTCAGAAAGAGAAATCACTGTCCTGCGCAAAGTAATACCATTTGCAGAAGGTACTCACACTCGCATGCAGCGGCCTTGTATACTGGGATCTAGTTCCTTCCTCCTCCTCTATGAAGTCGGCCCAGGACGCATACTAACCCCCCTGTCCCCCACTCCTTCCTGCTGTCCCCTCTCCATCTGTCCACGTCTGTACGCCGCTCATAGCCACAGTTGCTTCGCGGCGCTAACACGGAATTTTAAAAAAATCCTCCTCCTCTAGCTCCCAAACAATGCAACATGAAAGCTTCCGAATGAATGAATTTTTCTTTGCTCGACAGTGGCTTCGACATCTATTTTGTTTGCGTTTATTCGAGAGCCAAAGTTTCATAGCTTGTTCGATTTGAGATGGAACTATCCTTCAGTGACATCAAGGTACTCGGTTTGCTTCCTTATATTTGTGCAATTTGTACATAGTGCTTGATTAATTAATGCATACTTAAATTCTAGTGAACGTAAATCTGTCTCTCTCTCATATTGGTACTTACGAAGCTCTTGTAAACTTTGAGAGTGAATTTTTTAGCTACAACACATCCATATTCTTCTTGCTGCTCAAAGTCATTTATTAGTTTAAACATCGTGGAAAAAAGAGCGCAAACAACAGAAATTTTAAGAAAGATATGGACTTAATACTCCTGACACACGGGCACTCTAGAGATCGAGTACCTCAGTGCACATCAAGAGAAGAACACCTGTTAGAGCGGAACGGAAGTTAGAGTAGAGTAGAGTACAACGGAGTGGAAAGAACGGAATATGGCACGACGACGCAGAATCTCCTTTTGGATGCCGCTCCTTCGCGGAAGAGCCAGCCATCTGCTTTGTGAACGAAAAGGAGAAGCCTCGAACTGAGGACCAGACGATGATTTACATTTCATGAATATGCAAGACTATAAAGTTTTGGTGTAAACATTTTAGGAGCTGTTAAAGAAGTTTTGTAAAACTCTCAAAGTCTCACCATGCCTATTACGAGTGATTCTTGATCCAGTATGTTTGCACGAAGGTTATCAGGGACCACCGCATTTCCAACACTATTGGATGTGCCCGCTGAACTATTTGAACAAAATACGCACATATTTAGCAATTCAAAATTGAACCACTCGAAAGTATGCTGTACTGCACTGTTGTTTATTTTTTGAACAGCCTAGGACCACATTTCTTGCGGCGTACACTGAAAGAAACAGTTAAATTAGGTAACTAGTGCTGTGTGTCTATGGTACAAACTCCTTTCAATAAGGAGCCCTGCAATGTAAATGACTCCTACCTCAAATGAGTTCTAGCCTGACCGTGTGTCAGGGGTGTAACATACTAGTTTCTTTTAAAAAAATTTTTTTTTGTCCTTTACAGATTTTTTATTTAAAAAGCTATGACAGCAGCATAATGTTGTTTTTGCAGTTGAGTTATATAGCCAGGCGGACATCCTCTCGCAGAGAGTATCTAACTACAAGATGATTAATTACCTAAATTCATTAATTAATAATTAGGGAATTTGGGGTAAAAGCAAGGTGGGAGAAAATCCTCGTTGAAAGCCATTCTGTTTTTAAATAATCTGAAACATACACGTGCATTGAAATACATATCCATCGCCAAATTTTGCTATGCAAATGAGCCAAAACTAAAACTGCGCGCCTCAGAAGCGCATCACATTCATTGACGGAGGCTTATCTGTGCCACAAAGCGGTCGATCTGACCAGCGCACCACCACCTACTCCAATCGTCTGTCGCTCGTTTGCATAGCAAAATTTGGCGATGAATATGTCAATGCACGTGCGCATTTCAGGTTATTTCAAAATGAATGGCTTTCAAGGAGGATTGTCTCCCATTCTAGCATTCCGCTTTTGCCCGAGACCCTCTAATTAAAGGGTTCATTAATGAATTTTAGGTAATTAATTATCTTGTACGTAGTTCCATGCCCTGTTCAAGAGTATGTCCACCTGCAAAATTGACATCTATGCTGCTCTCATAGCTTATTTTATAAAAAATCTGTAAGGGATAAAACAAAAACTGTATATTTATTTGCATAATTGATGCATCCCCTCTATGATGCTATGTCTACCTTTTGTTCTGTCTTGCTTGTATTAATTCCCTGCTAAAGTTGACAGTCGATGCCTCCACAGTCGCATGCGTTATATCCGGTGTTGTGTATTATAATAATGTACTAGGTATGTTGTATATCCGTCTGACTTATGTATAGAATACACAATACTTAAATTAAAGCAATAGAAACCTTGTTATCATGGGCAAGACATTGCCCACTCTGCAGTTATTCCTTACACCAGTGGTTCTCAAACTGTGGGTCGCGACCCCCAGGGGGGTCCACAAAGCGGCCCACACATTTTTTTTTAAATGCCACGCCGTGCCCGTTATTCAGCGCACCAGGAAGCCCGTGGCAGTAGACCAGGAGGTTTCTCATAAATGCGCTTGCACATGCGGGGTACATGCGATGCTTCACACAGAGTTGCTTTCACGCCTGCTTTGACTTGTGTATAAGGGCCAAAATTTATGTCGTGAGGTCCACTCACTCCCACTAAAGGCAACAGCGTCTGCGTCTGTCGCGGCATACACGGACGCCCCGCCCCTGATGTTGCACCGCGCAGTGGCGTCTTCTCAAATTACACCAAAACATAACAAACCATTTTGCGCGCGTTGTCGGTGAGCAAAGCAGTTGTGCAGCATGATGTTGTGCAAGGCTTTTTGGCCCCGAGAACTCGGTCTAAACGTAGCCCCAATAAAATGTCAGTCAGTGTACCGTTTTGGCCAACGTTCATGCGCTGAGATCGGAAGACGTCCTGCATCGCAACGACGGAAACCGGAGGGGGGGGGGGGGGTTCGCGACGAGGTTGCCTATATTTTTATGGACCGCGGGACGGCGAAGTTTGGGAACCACTACCTTATACAATATTTTATGAAAAGTGCACGTATGGACAAAATAGGTGCTGTTATAGTATATTAAGCGTACAATGTGCAGAAAATGAATGTGTAACACATCTCATAAAGAAATAGGCACAACAGTGCTTAACTTATACCAAACTTCATTGCAGCTCATGGATGCACCGACACCTACGCTTTACACCCATCGCACCAGTGGCTACTACTCCAGCTACACCTCGGTAACCGACACGGGACGTTCCAGCGGGTCCAGCCTTCGTGGGTACAGCATCTTCCTCGACCCCACTGTCATGCTCAACGAAAGCCTCTCTCGACTTCGACACATACGAAAGCAGTCGGACCTGCAGATGATACGCTGCATCCAGCAGGACACCTGCACGACAGAGTACTTCATTAGCCCACCAGTCAACCCGGTGACCCTATTCTTCAACGACCCGCAGATAGAGTGGAAGTATCGCCACAGGCTTCACCACCGTGACCTAGCACCAACAATGGCGTCTGCATCGTTCACAACTTATTTTGACATATTCGTGGCATTGGGTTTCTACCTCATTGTCATGTTTTCGTGTTTTATACTGTTCGATACGCCGCCGTCCTGGCTGTTCTTCTGCCTCTTCGCGTGTAGCATACAGATATGTATTTTCATGCTCTGCATCCGCGAAATGCTGGCCACCAGGGGCCACTGGGTGGCAGATTGCTTGGCGCAGATCTACGTCTACTGCACCGAGTGGTACCCATGGCACATTATTGGACTCATATTAGTCACCCTGCCGGTTGGTTCGATTTTTTCCAATTTCACTTGCGCGGGCGTAATGCCCACACCGGAGAGGACAAACGCATTCTGTTACGTGGTCTTTGTGTCGCTCTTCCACTTCAGCAACTTCACGCAGCTCAACTATGCGTTGCGTTCAATGCTTGCCACATGTGCTGGTGTGGTGCTGGCGTTGCTAGTGGGGGTTCCTGCCTGTCCGTGCCGGTTTGCTCAGCCAAATGTTACACGTTCGGATTCTGCGGGAGGTACTGCAGACCTGTTGGGTGTCACTTTTCATCGTGATTCGTACAGCTGCAACCAGTCTGCCATCTACGAAATCGTTCTGCATGTCGTGCTGAACACTGTCCTTGTCTGGGTCTTGAATCGGGAGTTTGAGATAAGCTACAGGCTGAGCTTTCACGGCAGCATAGTTGCAGCAAGGGATGAACAGCGTATCCAGGCCATGAAGAACCAAGCCGACTGGCTGCTGCACAACATCATCCCCCGCCACGTTGCCGAGATTCTCAAGACCACATCTAAGTATTCCGAAAATCACAGAGATGCTGGCATCATCTTTGCGAGCATCGTCAACTTCAACGAGATGTACGATGAATCGTACGAAGGTGGAAAAGAATACCTTCGTGTGCTGAACGAGGTCGTCGGTGACTTTGACGAGCTCCTCTCGAAGCCAAACTTCAGCAACGTTACAAAGATAAAAACCATCGGAAGTACCTTCATGGCGGCATCGGGGCTGAACCCAAAACTGAGGCGGGAAAATCCGCACCCATTCATGCACCTGTATGAACTAATGGACTTTGCGATCGCGATGCAGCAGGTGATAGAAGACTTCAATCAGAATCTTCTCGAATTCAATTTTATCATCCGAATTGGCTACTGTTACGGCAACGTCACCGCTGGAGTTATTGGAACGACAAAACTTTACTACGACATTTGGGGTGATGCCGTAAACACGGCTAGTCGCATGGACTCCAACGGGGTCCCAGGAAGAATCCAAGTACCTGAACATTGCCTTCAAGCCCTGCAGGAGATGTACATATTTGAACCGAGAGGTTCAGTGTACATTAAAGGAAAGGACCACATGAATGTGCATCTCCTTGTACGTAAGAAGGATAAGTCCCTATACAGAATACTGCCATCTTCCTTCCGTCGCAGCTCAACAGAACCCCCCGAGGCTAAAAGTGTTAAAATAGCTCCGGTTGTGGAACAGCAAGAGCCAGAGAAAGATTGATGACGGCCAAGTTTCTCTAGGTGTGAAAATGTGTGGTTGTGTTAGACCCAGAAATCGTGGAGCACAAGATGTCATATCGTGATTTCCACCGGGGCACCGTCACAGCAGGTGCAGGACGTAACACAGAATGGAGAGGAGGGCTTACGTATTGTAGGTGCAACTTGTGCCAGAACTTCTAGCTTCACCAGAGCATCTGGACGTGTCGCCGATAGATTTAAAAATGTATGTGCCTCGCCAGTGGCATATATATTTTTGTGTTGTGGTGTTAAATACTGTTGTGATACTTGTCTAGCAGAAGTATTTTTGGTTCTGTACACAGGAAGCCAGTCCTGGCTTCTGTAACAGAATAATACCCCCTGTCACGCAAGCGGTCTTCAATGATAATTCAAACCTGTGACCATTGGACATGCATGTAGTGCCACCAAGCATATAACGTGTCAACTTCTCAAAGAGCATTAGACGCGATGCTCCGTGACTGGCTGGCAAGTTACACACCTGATGGCACTACACACATGTTCTATGGCCATTGGCTTCAATTATCATTGAAGACTGCCCATGTGATGGGTATAACTCTGGGCAGTTGACTCCGCCGAGCTGGAATCGTGTGGGTTACTGCCTACCATTTTTCCTGCACAGATTTTTCCAACTTCTGTATGACAAGAACTTGAGAGCATAACTCACGCGAGTGTGCAAGCAGATGGTCTTGCATTCTTAAGTATCAAGCGCGTTGTAGCTTCCGAACAATATTGCAGTTAGAACTCGGTTGTGTTAAAGCCTTAGGCACCTGTTTGGGTGAGCTGAGCTAAGACAGGCACGTAGAGCTCGATGTAGTAATCTTGTTGGAGGCTGTTGAGTGTTTTTAGTAGCATGCAGATATGTTGTATTAGTTGAAATGGAGGACACAGTTTATAGAATGTGGTAATTTTTTTAGCTGGTACTGCCATAACCATATCCGCAATTAGGAAACATTTTTTACAAGAATTCATTGGCACTTCATGTGATTGTTTCAATGAATATCGTTCGCTGTACGTAATTTTTATGTTTGCATTCCATGCCTTTCGTTAAATTATGTTAGTACACATTTTCAGAAAGAAAATGTTGCAACCTGTTAAGGTGTACAATTCAAGTAACGTATTTACATTTGTTGATATGTATATCTTTTAATGAGCATATTTAATTATAGTAGGTTTGTTACAAAAGCTGCTTTATTTGTCATTAATGTGGTTGCCATTTGACTGCTATATATGTGTTAGTCTGTACATTATGAAATTACTGAGCTGAATGCCAGCGAATGAGCTTGTCCTGTATTGCTCTTTAAATATGTGTCATTATCTTAGCTTTATACACAAAAGAAATGACAGAAGCTTCTCTGGCAGACCAGGCTCAGTAGGACACATCATGTTGAGTACAGTATGTGTGTTGTTCTGGAGCCACTCAAACATGCACAGAGCGCCTATTTAACTTGTGCGCTATGTTGTATGAGGAATTTCCATAGTCAGAACTGCTCCTTTTGATATGGAGGGTAATATGCATGTGATATGACACAAAATGTTTTTGGGGTATGAAGCCTTCAATGCCTACTGTTTGCAATGTTGACGGTAAAAACCATTCATGGAAATTTGTGTTAATTTCGGCATTGGTACATATGTATTTTCAACACATTTTAGAGGAAACTTCCCTGTATGCTTTGATCACTTTTCAGGTACCTTTCAATTACTTTTCAGTTTTGTTTCTGTATGCCAAAGGAACGTGCAAATGTCTGTGCCATGAAATGGTTTAGAGATATACCTTTACATATATTGCTTTTACCTGCCTACTTTGCAATGAGTGCTGATAAAATCGCTCTCGGTTGTACGCTGGCCGTTTTATGGATCCCCCCCCCCCCCCCCCAAAAAAAAAAAGAAATTAGGCGGTGATTGATGAAATGTGACCACAACAAACAAACAAACAAGAAAGCTAAATGTGTGCTGCATCTCACTTGAAATTTCCCTCTGTCTTTTTCACTGCCCCTTTCGGATATGGACAGAGGAGGAGCCTTGTTGGCCTAGAGTTCTGGATCTCATTACATGAGGTTTACACGATCAACCTGCGATCAACCTTTTATGCACTATTTTGCGTGGCTAGTGCCCTACAAATTGACGGTTCAGGTCATGCGTTACCATGAACAAATTTAAAGGGACAGTTCATTCTGCAAGCATCAGTTTGTAGATATCTGTTTCCACAGTCAATGCATATTCCCTGATTTAACAAATCCCTGCTTGAGCTCCATAACTTATCATCGGCATTATAAATCATTGGAATCGCTCGCAGGGGAGTTGTTCAGAGTCAAATGTTCCTGCCAGACATGAGGAATTTCCACGGAGCAAACTTTCCTTTTAACTGGTTAGGTACGTTTTTATAGGTCAAAAAGATCTCTGGGGCGTTTCTCTTCTTTTTAATCCAGCTCTTTCTTAGGAAGATGTTGAGGATGCTGGGGACCTAATCTCCTTCTGCCCACAATTAAAAAGTAGGTTGTCTTAATAAGTGATGCTGAAAACAAAAAAAAAAAAGACTTTCAAATGGGCTATTGCTGGTTGGCATAGCTTGCACCGTTGCGTGTACACTAGCTGTCGAGTGTACTACGTGATACGCCTTGCAAACGTGTTTCGGACTATACTTGCCACAGTAATGAAACATGTCGCATCCACAAAAACTCTTTTGTAGAGAAGATAAAAGCCTTGTGATGAGAACCTCCGACATATGCGTGACTGTATGGCGCAGATGTTTTTGAAATCTCTGGATAGCCAGTTGTTGCAACAGTGTCAGTCACTTCCTGTTCACTTGGCTTTTGGTTTTTCACGCTGCAGTTCAACATTTCGAAAGCATCAATGTCATGTCTGTTTGAGGCATGACAAGGCTCTGGTCTGCAGCCAAAGCTATGCTGTAGGGAGTGTCAATTACTGATCTATGAGCAATTCTATCCAATAAGTTATAGTTTATGACACACAGACGTTTCATGTGGATGTTCGTGACACACAACCATGTCTTTTGAGAAAAGGAAATGTGTGTTTCGTCATTAGCACTCTGGAATACAACAAAAATTTTAGTTATGCTCTTCCTTGTGATGCAGAGATGATCTACATAGAAATTTAATATATGTAATTGGAGCACCTCTTAGGTACAAACTTAATAGACACACGAAATAAAATTTAATTGCATTGACACTAAAGAAATTATGAATGGAAATGTTAAATACGCAAAACACAAAATGTTGTACGTGTAGCTTTCTGTTGTGATTGTTTTCCGGATGTTGCAAATTTAAGCATTTTTTGAACTCACTGCTGAACACTAGGGATAGGACGATATCGATATTTGTATAAATATCTATTGTTTCCCCAGTCGATGTTATCGGTGTTTTAAAATGTCACTGTTTTTTAAATATTGATATAAATCAATAAAATGTTGATATCTTTCTCGTGGATATTGACATGTATTGATGTTCTTAATTTATATTTTAATCCACATTTATCCATATTCTATCAATATTCAAAATTCCGATATTTTTGCGCCTCTGCTGGGCACCCCCCCCATGCAGTCCTGCCTACTTGATGGTCAGAAAGGAGAGTAGGTCCCGTAGCTAGTCTAGCTTTCAGTTAGTGCATTTTCTTTATTACTTCGTTCATTGCTGTATAAATGCATTTGTCTGCTGATCCATCTGCATCTTTTCTCTCTGCTTTGTCACTTACTTGCAGTTGACTGTAACACATTCCCTTACAAAGAACTTAAGTGCCTTTTACCGGATAGGATTAATACTTGATGCCCAACAGTTTCGTAAATACATATGGAGCAAAGAGAACTTGAAACACTACTGATGTGTCACAATCATTAACGTTTCAAGACATACATAGTTTATTTGTTTTCTGGCTAAGCTTATCGAAATACGTGGAAACAGATCTCTGTACATTTCTCTGTTGGTGAAGTTTTAAATCCCAAAGGTGGAGACTGGAAGAACAAATACATGTACCGGGTTATCGACTAATTCCCACCACATCCACTGTCAGGTTTTGTTTGACTTCTCAACTCGAACGCCGTTTAGGAATAACCCCAGTGACACCAAGATATCGGCCAACACATTTCCCATGTGAAGCACACAAAGCACCAACATTCACACTGAATTGTGTTGCAAAACTTGCAATCATGCTATATAGTTATATGACCACATGAGCACCACTGCACATATGTGCAGCATTTAAGTCATGCACATCTCTGCCATTTTTTGTGCGTAGTTCAACATGCTCCAACTTTCACCACTTCTGTAAGAAAATTGCATTTTCACCCTGTGTGCCAACAGTTTTTTGAACAGCTAATTCGGAACACAACGAAATATATGTGTACCTCCTGTGAGAAAAAGGAAGCCTTCTAGTCACACAATTTGTTGTACATGTGATCAATTACATTCATCTCAGCACCGTGCATCTGTTGCACATAGTGCCGTTCCAGCGCAGAGCCTTTTTGCATTACCATTATCATATCTTGCAGCACCTCTTATCATATCTTGTCTTATCATATCAGCAAACTTCTTCTGTTGCATTTTGTGTCTAAATATGATGGTTTCGTGACCAGTTTGAGTGTATGAGTAAGTGTACGTCGCAGAATCCACGTTGATGATCAGTCACGCAATGCTTCGAAATGCACTCACGCAGCTGCTATGGGAGCACCAATTTACAATTATATTGCACACCTCACTTTGGGAGTAGTATTTAACATTCATGTGCTTGCACAACCATGAAACGAAACAGTTCTGAGTTGATTTGATCACTTTATTCAGTGTGACCCACTTTTATTTACCTTCAGGTATACTTGGTAGTCTCCTGTATCCCTGATGTACCCATTACATCAGAGCCGAGTGCATAAATGCTTAGAACAGTGAATGTCACGGTGTAAAAATATACTAATGTAAGGCTTTTTATTTGCATGCTAAATAGAGCTCTCTTACCATTGTTAATGGCCTTTAGACTTTGGACAGCAGCACAACAAGGGCCCATATCAGAGTTGTGGTGGCCTATAATGACCTCCTTCAGTTTTTCCGAATAAATTTGTCCTAAAAAAGCTAACCACATGCTTCTGATTGGATTGTGTAGTGTTAAAGGGGCGCTAAGGTGCAAAGATTTCACCTCTCGCAATGAAACATGTCGTTACCTCGACAGCAATACAAAAGGAACGAGATTCATCTGTTGTGTTGTTCGTGGTTTATGCGTGAACGAAACAACTATTCCTGCTTTTCTCCTTTTCTCCTCCTCAAGAAGTGCGACAATACGGAGAGGCCCGTTATTGGTCTGCTCGAATGATAACCCGCGATGATTGGACAATTCGTTTGAGGAGATAATGGGAGGTCGCTCCGCATTGCCGCCCTTCTTCAGGAGGAGGGAAGAAGTGAAGCGCAAGTTGTGGTTTCGCCCGTCCATAAATTACGACCAATGCAACAGATATGAGTCACATTCCTTTTGTATTATTGTCAAGGTAACGGCATGTTTCATTCTGCGAGGCAAAATTTTTGCACTTTAGTGTCCCTCTAAGAGGTGGGACGTTCCTTTTGTATTATTGTCAAGGTAATGGCATGTTTCATTCTGCGAGACAAAAGTTTTGCACTTTAGTGTCCCTCTAAAAGGTGGAACGTTCCTTTTGTATTATTGTCAAGGTAATTGCATGTTTCATTCTGCAAGACAAAATTTTTGCACTTTAGTGTCCCTCTAAAAGGTGGGACGTTCCTTTTGTATAACTGTCAAGGTAATGGCATGTTTCATTCTGCGAGGCAGAATTTTTGCGCTTTAGTGTCCCTCCAAAAGGTGGGAAGCTGATTCAAAAGGGAAAATTTATTTTACAAATTTTCATGTTAGTGGCTTTTACGTCTGATAAACAGAGGTATGTCACCCTATAACTGTGCTCCAGCATGTCATTAACATTACAAATCATAATATATCACTACCCATCATCACATAGTGAGCATCCAACCATTCATTCTGTGGGAAGTGCTCCCTCACGAAGTATAACTCAGCACCACATAGTTGTATATACCTTTACATATGGACGTTTGTAATATTACTGCCCTATAGGTTTTTGTATGTGCAGCATTGTTTTTGTACATGTATAGAGATTGCCAAAATAAATTATTTATTCCTTTGTAAAGTTTGTTGCCTTTTGTAGGATGTAACATGGTGTAATGTCACAGTACGCGATATCATTTATTGAGGCTGTGCGAATAGTTACGTAACCGAAGCAAATAGTAACGCTACTCAACCGAATACACGTACAGCACATCTACGAATATTCATATAAGGCAGCACCTTGTGTTGTACCCCCTCTTCTGGCATTTTTGTGCTTACAAAGTGCAGCTTTGTAGCTGTTAGAATACATATTCTGTTTGGAAGAGGCTGCCTAGGGTCTAGGAGAAGGGGGTGTCAGGGTGTGCTGACACCCCCTTAATTTCAGACGTGACTGTGTACTTCAAGTAATCTAAAAAGTGAATTTAGCATGCTCTCCAAGATTGCCCCCCCCCTTTCCATACCCTCAGAGAAAAATCCTGGATCCACCTCTGGGAAGAGGGATCGCTTGAATTCAAACCTTAGACATAGAATTCTATGTTCGATTCAGAATTTGAATTGAATATACAGCTAGGTATTTGGTTTGGTACGGCTTGGGACAAAAGTTTACGGAACACGACACTGTCATATTTCTTCATCAGAGCGGTCCCCTTCTAGCTATTAGGAAGAGATCGTATAAGAAACAGGTGACCGGCTACTCTATTCATCTCTCCGTGTGTGTCTGCTCTTGTTTGCAGCTAGGGTGTCGCTCCAATGGAGAAATGATACGTACTGGTGTTCCGTAAGCTTTTGTCCCAAGCTGTACTAAAAAAAATCTGAATATTCGCTCGGCTCTATAACTTAGGCACATCGCCACTGAAAAGTAGAGGTGTGTGGTTTCTTGTTTGGACTGAATACGTTTCTGGAGACCAAGGATGTTGATCAAAGCCATGTGTCATTGGTAATAATTTTGTCTTTATAATGGCCCATGCCTAGAAAACTTCTATCCTTCAACCAAACATCCTTCATTACTCAAAAATCAGACGACGCAGCATAGGTAGCAGAAGATGATACTTAACGTGCGTTTGTGTTGAAAGCCAGTCTGTTCACACACCACGGTTGATGTATAGTGCTACAGTTTAGTACAGCATGCCACAGCATCGAACCCAGCCATGGTACATGCGTGGGTACATGCTTCATTCGGTGGCTGCCTCCAGCGTTTTTTTTTTGCACGCTGTCGCCTGGGTTTCAACTCAACTATCACAGGTGAGGGAAACCTTTTGGTCGTTCCCAACACCACCGCCAATTGGCAGGGGTGCTTTCTATGGCAAGTGACCTTGCAAGTACATCAGAACTGCCGCGGTGCCATATGCGATGATTTCCTCAACACCAATTTTCGACTGGAAAGCAAGAGTGATAAACAATGTAGGTATGGCTGAAACCGCATGAGCTCCACACAAGGCAATGGGCGATACTGGAACCTATACTGGGACCGGGCATGATGGGACCAGGAGCAATAATCCCAAGGGCTTGTTGCAAAAAAAGTTCCAATGATCATCATAGTAATGCACGAGAGGTGACTTAAGGCTGAAAACGCCTGGTACTGGGGAGAGTGTGGCGTAGCAGGGGTTAAACCCCGTCCTTCAAAGCCATACTTTTGGTAGTGCATTTGGGAAAAGGAAAGCAGGGTTGAACAGCAGCGTGCTACATACGCTGCCTAGGATCAACTGAAGCACTCGGTATAGGCGACTGAAACTACCAGGACCCCTCACCATGTCCGCCCATGCTCGAGACTACTTGTCAGATGCCCACATGTATTCGTTGTCAGTGGCAGATGCAGGAAAATGGAGTGTGGGGAGGGCAGTTGAGCATCAGGTTAAACCTTAGGCTTCTCCCCTTTCCCGCTACGGGATTTGAAAAAGAAACGGAACCCCCCTCCCCCCTCAAAGTGAGGGTCTAGAGCTGCCCGTTCTTTGCCCATGTATTATAATAACAATCAGGCAACAGTAGGTGTACGCTTTGTTGGTTTGTTTTTTTAGGCATAAGTGCTGGCATGGTGATGTAGTGAGCCTGGAGAGAGCTACTTATGTAGCACTTTTCATGACTTTTATGTGTGGCCAGCGCTCTCTTTTCTCTCACCTTTGTGCACTGCAAATAGTGAACGTTGCACTAGTGGCCTTACACAGTGACCATGCTGGGAGGTCTCCGTCGTCCATGTGTTCACTGCGTTCATTTGTAATCTTAAAGCATACTTAGCATTCATGAATCACTGTACACCCTCGCGGTATCAGGTTTTATCTTCTTTCGAAAATTGAAGCAAATTTTTTGGTTTTGTCTCAGCTGTAGTAAAATACAGTAAAATTGGGAGATCAGGTGGAAACGCAGATTTTTGAGTAAAAAAAAGAAGGTGAAAAATAGAAAAAGGAGTGCTTCGTGCATTTCAGATGCACATGAGAAGCTGAGCGGCTGCAACGGATGTGCAGCACTTTCCATTCTTCAGTGGCTGCAATATACTGGCTACATTCACTTTGGCAAGTTTTGCTTCCGGAGTTTTTCGGGTTGTGCCTGTGGTATTGGATGGTTAGCGAGAGGAGAATAAATTTTGGGAATGGAATGAGGCCGGATGGTTCGTCAAGATATGCATTCCAATGAGAACAATGCTTAGGTTTCTTTTTCTTTCTCTGTTTTTTATGCATAAAAATAATTTTTCAGTTATCACACTTTTTTTTTTCTCTTTTGTTATTTCCCATTCCTGCTGCGCTTACTTTCACTCGTGCACGCTCCAGGTAGCTGTGAATTTTTCGACAAGTGGATTAGTCGGCTGTTCAAAATTTGGATAAATCGCGCAAACGGGATGACCTGTGAGCGCAGATTAAATAGAGTCTGGTGTGCGGATGTGAACAGTAATATTCCATGTGTGAAAGTCGTGGAAATATGAAACGAAGCGTACACATCGATCCCGTCTCTTGACATGTGCGCACTTCGAGTTATTTTGCACTTCCCTCGTTTTCCCAGGCGGCGCAGATCGGATCAGCTGGGACAGGGAGAAACAGCTGAGATGAATGGTAGTACACCTGCAAATCATAGCAGGTAAACGATAAACTTCGGAATTCATCTTTACTGAAGCTGCCGATAACACTGCAAGGTTTGTGTTGATCTCCCTTGGATAATACATGTATAAATAAGAAGGGTGAAAAAAGCAGGAAAATGACACGAAGCTGGTTAAGGTAACAGATTGCAAGCTACGAGACGCGAGACAGAACGGACGCCAAAATTACTTGTGTTCTTCTGTTTGTGGCAGGTTCTTAAATTGCCATTCATACATTTATTCTTCGAAAACAATAGAATAACGGCGCAACAGTTCTCGTACATGAAAACCAAAGCTCCGAAAGTGTTCGCAGTGCATCATGGGTGGGTAGCTATCCCATAGTGCATCAGAAAAGCAACTCGGAGCGAACTCGGAACATGTTCGGCAGTACTCGGAGAGAGTTCGGGCTATGTCGGAATGCCATTACTGCGAGTGAGCAGAGAACAGCCAATCACGCAAGAGTGTTTTGCCCATGTGACTGCCAGCGCCCAATGAACAGAGGCCAGTTTGTCGGCAATCTTCGTTGTTTTCTCTGACAAGCGCAGAAAAACTTTTCATCAACAGCCGCCATATTGGATGAATAAGGGGCTCAAAATTTGAGGGGTTCTACGCCAAAATTTGGCTTCTTTTTTCGTCCAAGTGGCACTTTTTGAGATCAATGGTGACCTTCTCTATCCACGATAGAAGTTTGGTAAGGGATTGAAACGTATTTCTGACCGGATTGCAGTTCCCGACTGCTCCGTGCTCGGCAATGCCTGTGCCTGGGTAGTCGCGGAGCGTAAAGTTTTGATGGGGTAGTGCGATGCCGTAGAACGCGATCATGAAGACTGTGTGCCTTTGCCATGAAGAGGAAAATCGAACTGTGCTGTCATATTTTTGCGTGTGTGATGGACCATCTGTTTTTCTATCGGTGTGCTGGTATGTCGAGGGCTTAAATTCTTGATAATCTTCGCCGTTCTCGAGCGCATAGGGCATCAGTGGTTTAGGCTTATCGACATGGCTGACCATCTTGTGGATGGGCCGCCTAGTAAGCGGCAGAAGCTGTCAGAAACTGGCTTATCGACGGATAGTGCAGGTGAGTGAACATTTTTTGCATGAATATCCCACACAAACGTCTCAAGTGTCCTGACTATGCTCACGAAGTGTATTTCACACGGATGTTGGATGATCCCAGTATCGGTTTCCGTGGATCCCGAAAGATGTTTTGATGTGCAGATGTGTGTTACGTGTTCAAATATTTATGCTTGACCGGTGCTATTCCCCACGATAGGTCCAGTAGACAAATGTCCAAGCATAGCACTGACCTAGAACCGCTTGTTTTGGCGCAATCAACGGAAAACGCTGGACATGTCCGAGCTTTTCATTCCGCTTGCTTCCCTGTATCGTTTCATGTCTTCTTTAAGGCTCTTTTGCACGTTGCAAAGTGCACTTTTTAACTGTCAGCTTGCTACCTTCAGTGGTTAAAGAGATGCGCAAGTGACAATTCGTAGTATCAAGCCATATAACGCATTTAGCAGCACCTCAGACGTGTGTAGTGAAAAGTCGTCCTAAGCCTAATTGCATTGGAAAAGCTTCAAAATTTCGTCCATTCAGTTCATTATCCTGGATATAAGACTGAGTATGCAAGAAATATATCTTCGGATATTATTCCTTACAATGATACACTTCGAGGCACTGTTTGGAAGGTGCAAGGTAGCGGACAATTGCTCTTTTATGGGTCTGACCCGTGAGGCTTGTGCAAGCCCGAAGTGCAGGCATAAAACGTTACCTGCGTTTACGTTTCTGGGATGAAACCAACCAAGTACCCGGTGCGTGTTTCTAAAGGCTCGAGACAAATTAACTCTGAGTTGTTGGTTTTAGATCCCCGGCGTCGGCATATCGTTCAGGTGGGAATTCAGGGTCGCGGTGCCACCGCAATCTGAGGATTCCGAGAGGCAGGGAATGCTTTGATTTGTTGCATCTTCATTCGAATCCGTTGCGCCTATGGGTCTTTCGCGCGTCACGTCGATTTTTTTTTGGTGGTGCTGCTCACGGGTGTGCGTCAAGTGTTTGCATCTGAGCTGCTGTCACTCGTCCGTTTCAGAATGCCAGACTGCCGGTTTTCGTGATCTTTCTGAAATGCACAGAGCAAACTCATAGCATGCTGTGGGGGAACAGCTGAGTTGTAAATCACCACGTATTGTGACCCACCTGGAAGGGATATTTCGTCCATCATGACAATATTTCGACAGGGTGCAGAACACCCATGCATACGTATCGTGGCAAGTTCCTGCGCGATACAGGCGTCATATGCGGCCCAAGTAGAGGCTGGTGTGCAACCCTTGGTAGCAGAAATGTAGATGTTGCTGTTAGGCATGAGAAGGGCCATAGGCGGTTCCTTGTGCCATGAAACAGTTGGTCTGCATCCTCCTTGTGCATGCAAAAGTAGAAACAGATTGCAAAAATAATGGCAACAGCTGTTAGGGGCAGCACTTACTTGACCATATTTCAGAGGGGCATTTTCATACCAAAAGAATCGTGGGAAGAGTTCGTATGTACGTGACATGCCCATTGGCCCCCTTGCCAGCTTCACCTCACGCCCCTGCGCTCCTTACTCCCATTACATAAGCTTACTACAAGTGGTGGTTGCCATTTTTTGTTGCTTGTAAAACCGCTGGTTATCACGCCTTTCAGACTGTTTAGACTCATTAAGCCTATATCTCTCTGAGGCTCAAGCACCAGTTGTAGCATATCGTTCAGCTGCTGAGCCAGCTTTCCGCAGGCTGGAATATATGTACACGTCGAGTGGTGAATTAACCGGGGGTACTAGTGTGGCCTGTGCAGACTTCACTAGGAATGACTGACCTATTTTTGTGCCCAGGTGCATGTGTCTCAAAGTTTTTATTTGCGATGTACTACAGACGACTACTTGGTGAGCCAAGTACAAGGGGCCCCATACGTGGAATGACACAAAGACACATATGTTCAGTGTGTAGTTCTACCAACAAAATCGTACGCTGACACACTGGATACTTGGTCAGGATCGAACTGGTCCAGGACGCAATCCGTACGAGGAAAATATGAACAGTAGAAACATATAGTGTAAGAACGATGCTCTCTCAGGTGCTTGCTATTCTTTTGTCGTGTTTCTCTGGAGATTTTCGACTAGATATAATAGCCTGCATTGATCCGAAGTAGCCTTACCGTTAGAAGTAAAACTTGCTCTACGCCTCCCAACAAAGGGTGGTGTAGTATCTCGTGAGTACATGGAGCAGACAGGGTAACGTCGGTCATATGTATTAAAAATAACGTGGAGAGTTTGTTTGCATCACCTAGTTTTCTTTAAAGGGTGCTCCTGAAAGCACCAACTGCACTAGAGAATTCTGCACAGTAGTCATGCACAATGCTCAACAGTAGTGTGTCAAAAGAACATACATGTTAATGACTTGTGGGAGTCTGGATTCGACCTCACTTGTGTTGCTCCTTTTACAATGTGGACACTGGGAAGAAAAAGGCAGACACTGTGTCATCCACTCATGACCCTACATTCTAACACCGTAATGTTCCCGTTTCAGACTTTAGCCGTCTGTGGGACTTGGAGAATGAGCTGCCGGAAGAACTTATGGGCGGCGGCGGCGGTCTGGGGGATCTGGGCCCCCCTGGCCAGACGCAGCAGAACGGCACTGCGTCTTCGTCAGAAGATGCAGTGTCCACGACAGCAGCCACCATAGGAGCAGGTCCCAGGCAGCACCAGCAGTTGTCTCAACTATTGCAGAGCAAATCGGTACCCAACCACGGCGTCGCCAGTCCGAAAGGGCTTGCCAAGCCACCACAGGCGGTATGTGTCCTCTGTCACTCGGCAAAGTGTGCGATTCAGGTTTTGTCACATTGTATGCTATTGCATACTGATGCGCTAGGAGCACCGTATACCTGCTTCTTGAAGGGAAAGGTCTTGGGAAAGTAACAGCGTAAGTTGAAGGTGTAGCGCCTAAAATAGTTTCTCATTTAACTGATTAGCTGTCTATAAGTGCTCTTCCTGGATACTGCTAAAGTAAGAGTTCTCGTGGCGTTAATTTTTCTGCAAAATTAAAATGTAGCGAAATGTTGGTAACAGTGACAGGGAAGTATGTGCTTCAACAGGTGAGCTTGACAAAGTTGGCGTGACCCACCGAGGGCGAGTTATTGTAGCAGTCTCGATGTTGTGTCATGAGCTTAATGTGCTTTGGCAGTGCCATTGGACATTCCACACTCACTCCAACATAATTTCATCACTCCATACCCATTCAAGGTTTGCCTGTAGATGTCAGGTTCACCCAGGTGAGGCTCGACGCAACATGTTGTTGTGGAAGCATTAATAACATAGATGTCCTGATAAAGCTTCAGTGCTATGATCTAGATAAGCTCCATGGCACAACAGCGTGGACAACATGAACAACAACGTGAACAGCGAAGTTGAGGTCCCGCGACATATCCCCCCCACACGCCTCCTTTCGAATTTCGATACTATTAAAACTGCGAAATTAACCGTTTGTGCAGCACACAATATTCTCAAGAAATTCTGTAAACTCTATGCAAATATATCACATCGAGTTAAAATAACCGAAGAGAAAGTTAGAAAGTGGCAGTGAGCGTACCTTGATATTTCCTCATGGTAGTTTGTTTCATTGAAGCTGCAACCATAGAGATATGCAGAAGTAACGTTGCTTTGTTACAGGTGTCCGTATTGTTTTATATAGTGTGACACATAGTTTCCCTTTGTGTCCAAGGTATCACTGTCGTATAGCAATTTGGCTACTGCGCTACCACTGCATCTGTCTCCTCTTTGTTCTTTCGACTAATGGTTTCTCATGAAAGGAATACTCGGAACCAGGGCCTGCCTCAGTGCTCTTGTTTATTGGCTGTCCAGTCTGGAATCCAAAAACCAAATCTAGACTAAAATAGTGGGCTCCATGGTCCGTGGAACCCTGTACATAGTGGGACATGAAGTAACATTTGTTCATTTAATTTGTTTAATTAATTTGTACATAGTGTGAGAGCAAAAAGAGGAAGAAGTGAGTTCAGGCTGTCCACTGACCTGCCATATGATGTAACTGCACCCTACTTGACAGAAGCAGCAAAACTGCGTAGCACACTGTCAACATAATTTTACAGATTTATTGTTCCTTGAAGCATTGAGGGCCAGCAATGCTCTGTGAACTGTAAATGCATAAAGGAAGTGCAGTTACACTTCTGTATTCTCAAGAACTTACGATCACTGTTTAGAAAGTGATATAGGGGCATGCCTGAAACCACCATTGGAGGGTATTTGCTGTTGCGAGGCGGAAATTTGAACTCTACACTCAATGTACACCCAACTATCTCTCCCCCCCCCCCCCCCCCCCCCCCCCAAAAAAAAAAGAAAAAATCTGAGTAAATGCTGTAGAATCAACAGTCAATGTGTTTCTCGGTGGCCTTCACCGTGAGTCATTTTCTCACCAGTGCTTGGATCACAGTCCTACCATACAATACGATCTTCTGCTCTGTCAAATGGTGAAAAAGCTCTTATGGCTTTTCACAATAATAAGAGGTGTGCCCCGTGCCACTACGATCTTGTGGTTTTAGCCATCCATTACGTATAAAGCTGTCAAAAGTTAATGTAGGAATATCTCGTTGACGAATGCATCCTGGATTCCTGGTGTTGTACGGTGCACCTAGTTCTCCTGGTAACACTGTGAGCGTTGCGTATGACACTTGTTCCACTTCTCTAAACCCATCTGGTGTGGAGCGGAAACAAAATTGCTTCCCTGCTTGCCTCTGGAACTAGTGTCACTAGCCTGAGGTAAAGCTTATTCACTGACTCTGTAGCGGTGTTCAACTTAAGAAGGAAAAGAAATCTAGTCCGTCAGCTCTCAAAATATTACTGCGCCACGCATAGGATGGCTGGACACAGTGAGGTCGTGCTCCCTCCTTGCGCCAGATAATGTAATCCACCATACTCACTCTGCTTCCGTATTGGCTGTTAAGACTGGCGCATGACAGTACCAACGCCACCTAGATACATGAGGCCTGCTCGTTGCCTCCTCTCCCTCCTTCAATTAAGAGTCAGAATTCGTCTGCTACTGCGAGTCACCGTTCTGCGAATTCAAATGATTGCAGCTCAATTATTGCAGCCGCACCCGCTGCATGATTGAGATTGCAAAATGATTGCAGCTCACCTCGAACCTGCAGACCCGAACATTTACACAAAAAGTGCAACACGCTTTCCAGAAAATCAGTTTTGAGAAAGATAGTCATTTTTGCGCTTTGTTTCCAAGTTTGCCCATTTAGTACGCAGGGACGTTCAATCAACTCGCAGACGACTGTGGTTCGTCCTCATGGCCACGACCGCTGAAAGCACGTTCGTGATTGGCTATGGCCGTCGAAAATGTCATCCTCATTGGCTGACTGTTAATTGTTACGTCACAGTGACGCGTAAGGTGGCTTTCTCTATCTAGGTGGTGTTGACACTACGCTGCCGCAGAAAGTGCGCTCCCCTACTGGTGGCGCGCATCTATTGCTTCTCCTTATCTCCAACGGCGTTTGTAGTTGACGGACTATATTTCTTTTCCTTCTTAAGGGCTGTCTATACTCCGACGTAACGTTGACGAGTGAGCGCACGCAATGAGGTTGACTGTCGTGGGAGTGTGTATACTCGAGCGGCAGAGAACGCGCAACGTCAATCACCGCGCTCCGGCAGCGATGGGCGCATTTCGTGCTGTCGTTGCGCGACAGCATTCGCCAGCACGCACTGTATCACAATCACACATGCGCTTCACAAGGAGAAGAAGAAGCAGCAACGAAAAATGGCGAAGTCCAAGTCTAACACGTGCAAGTAGACACCAGTAGGACCAGTTGAAGTCCCTGGATGTATCTTACAACACCAACATGCCAAATCTAGCACTCTGCTAAGTTATACTTAGAGCCTGAAGTTTTAGGGTTTTACCCGATTCTACCCCGAATTTGCACCCCGAATTGAAGGTTGACACTTTAGGATGAAACCCGATTTTTACCCGGCAAATTGCCCTCACTGGGATGTCTGTAGAAATGCACGAACTTGTTTGTTTGGCAGAAAAATGCAGTTACATCACCGTTTGTACCAAACCGCTACAGTTAGTTTGAATAACTGAGCCCGATTTCTCCCCGAATTTAGCGTACTGGAAGTTTTTTCACCCGAATTTGCATGAATTTAGCGCACATGTTTATTTACCCGATTTTTACCCCCCGAATGGAGGAAAAAATATTTCCCGAAAACTTCAGGCTCTAGTTATACTGTATCGAGGGCCCGGAAATTTAGGCACTAAAAAGGACGGAAATAGGCAGGCATTTAGGCCACCAAGAAATACCAAAATAGGCAATAAACAGCAAAAATAGGCACGTTAATGTGGTATGCTCTTTGGCTTTCTTGATGTTTCAGAATGCTCCATCAAGGAAGACTTGCTCGTTTAAAGGCTACGGTACCATAAAAGCTTTGACGTCTGCTACACGAATGCTGAGGCAGCCGGGAAACGCGTTATATTGAAAAATACTTTTAGTTTTCCGCCCTCGAAAGATTTTGAAAGGCTCAGAGAGGCCAAATCTTTGGATCGAATGTACGCAAAAAAGGAACAAAAGGCAGAAACACGCAGTTATGAAAAGCAAAATGCAGCAGTAAGCACGGGTCTGAAAACCGCGCTCGCACTTACACCTCTAAAAAAAGGCTCTCATGGCGTCTAAAAATCAGGGTTGCGGAGTTGCCACTCCAGAGTTGGAATGATTCCGGAATCATTCCAGACTTAGCAGAGCCTGGAATGGGATTTAGATTGAAATGGCGGAAACTGTCCTAGGAATGGGAAGGGAATGGTCTGGGTGCCCCGGTGGCAGTTTTGGTTTCAACGTGCTGGTTTCTGCCCTCGCACCCATTGCACCACACCTGCACACGGTCAAGTGTGAAATAACCTCGTCTTTGTGCTTTTTCCGTGCTTGGTAATGTCAATCTCCTCTAGCACTGCTGGACTTGCCAGTATGGTTACGGGTCCTCTTCTTTTATTGAGGGAATTAACGGAATGGAATTGTGTTGCCAAGCCATTCCAGGAGTGGGAACTGACCATACCTTTTCATTCCGAGAAATTGAAAGGAATGGAATTATCGCAAATCTCCATTCCTCCGAATGGGAGACCCCATACCGCAACCCTGCTAAAAATGTTTAAAAAGGCTGCAATACAATAGAGTCGATAAAAAGGCAGGCAACCCCGAAAATGTCATATTTAGGCGTTTCTAGGCATTTATAGGCAAATGCCTAAAAATCCGGGCCCTAGTTATATCCCCAAAGGCTTCAATGATCACCTTACTGTGATTGGAGTGGTCCAGGGGCTTTGAATGATACCGTACTGTGTGTGTACGTGAGTAAATGTGGTAACCCACCTATATTTGAGTTTTTACTAATGAGTACAAATCTGTATGAAGACTGAAAGTTGATTATATACCTTGCAGGCTGTTCTGGTGAGTTCCAGTGGAGGCCCACCCATTATGAATGGGCCTGCCATGGCAGTAGGCATGGGAGCTTCACGGGCATCCATGGCAGGACTTCTGGGAACTGCACCTCATTCTCCACATCAAGGGATGATGGGGCAGCCAAACCAGCAAGGTCTCATGAAGGTGTGCCAAGAGGCTTTTTAACATACTTTTTGTCCTGTTGTGCATTTATTGCCTTTGGATACTTTTGACGTAGAATTTGTCTTTCTGATCGTGTATGTTTCTGACATCAAACAATTTTCACGTAACGTTTTGGCATTACATTTCGGTGGAAGGATAAAGTAGATTAATGCAATTAACCTAACTTTTAATTACCTACAGAAAAATCAATTTAAAAGCCACTAAAGTAAGTTTACGCAAGAGCCCCTCGGACCTCCAGTGTAGAGAGCCTCCCTAAATCTTTTAGGAACTCCGAAGTAATGTATGGCTGAGCACATTTCGGTACTTGAATGCAGAATATCTGCACATGAGTGTTCCTGTTCTTTTGTGCGTGAGAGAGAGAGAGTGTGTGTGAGTGCACCTGTCTCTCCAACTCAACATCTCTCACGTGTTTAAACAGGGCCCTGGAGGGATGAACCAGGGAAATGCTGGCTTTGGCGGCTATGGGAACCAAATGATGAACCAGATGGGCAACCTTGGCAGTCAACGGCCCATGGCATCCAATCTTGGAGGGGCCATGGGCATTCCCCCTCGTTACCCAACTTCTAACGTTGATTCTCAGCAGCTGCAGAATGTGAGTAGATATCCTGTATGTTGTTCTTCTCTTCGTAAACATTTTGTAGCTTTTTTTGCTAGGACTGTTTGACATCTTGTATTTTGTGCACGTGAACCGTCATGGGATTGAAGTTTGCACGCTGTCGCATTGAGACATGTTATGCTGTGACCCTATGTCCAAACGGTAAAACATGTAAGGTGGCACTTCAAATTAGAATTGCTCGTCAGAGGCATAATACTTAGACTACTGTGTTCCTGGTTTCATGTTTCTTAAAAATTGTTGCACAAAAATCTGGTTTTATGTCAAGAGCTGTAAAATTGGGCAATATTGTGAGCAAGAGCAGATTTTCTGGTGGAAAATAAAAAGAGAATTTTGTCGCATTCCGGAGGAACACTAGAGGCTGTGCTAAATGTGCGGTACTTGGCGTGCTCCAGCGCCTGTTTTGGGTGGCTGAATTTGCATGTTGGTAGGCTTCACTTTTGAGGATTTTTGGTTTTGACCCAAAGTGGATTCGATGCAAATTGGGGAGAGGGGGGGGGGGTAAACCGGGTATTACTGGGCTGAACCCCATAACACGAGGCTCTAATAATACTATACATACATACGGCGCTGTGTTTTAGGGTAGAACCCGGTAGAAAACACGTTTTTACCCCATGATTTGCATCATCGCCACTTAGGGTAGAACCTGAAAAAAGCCTGAAAACCAACTTGGCACTTCGCAAATTCAGCCACCAATACCGGTGCTAGAGAACGCCATGTTCTACACCTCATGTTCATGTAAAACGCGAGAAGCACTCTCTTTTTTTTCTTTTTCTTTTTTTCACCTGAGAATCCGCTTTTCCACCTGATATTGCCCGATTTTACCCTGTTTTACGACCCCTGAAATAGCACACGATTTTTACCCCCGATTTTGAAAAAACATGAAACCCGAAAAACGAAGGGCCCTATACATACTACATATGCTCTTATGACCTAGTAATACTTGTCACGATAATATGTGGGCATAATGCGCTGCCAATGCCATGGGGCGATGGTGTAGCATTTTTAATACTGTAAATGTATTTTTATTCGCGATTTTCGGGACCGCGAGAAAGTCGTGAAAAATTGTACTCACGTACATAGCTTGACGTTTATCTCGCGAGAGGAAACAGCCTTGGAATCGCGAAATATAAATATACTCGCAAATAGCTTCGCAAATGACTGAATCTGCAATTTGCAAAAATTAATACATCTCAAATAAAAACACGTTTACAGTATTTCGTGGTAGATTATAGCTTGAGTTCCTTCCATTTCTCTCGCCACTGTCTCTGGTGAACGCCCGCTCTGGCGCCCCAACAACTCACAACCTGTCGCTCGTACGACCCTTCCCCGTAGATTCACGGGAACCCTAGCTTTCTCGTCTCCGTCCTGCAGCATGGACAACAGCCACAGCAACAACAGGCTCAGCAGCAGCAGCAGCAACAACAACAGCAACCACAGCAACAGCTAGTGTCACCTCAGCAGCAACAGCAGCACCCTGTCGCTTCACAGCAACAACCTGTGGTGGGCAGTGCGCAACAGCAGCAGCAGAATCCTGCAACTGTACAGGGGGTATCGCAGCAGCAGCAGCAGCCCCACTCCACAGGGGCCGGGCCCCCTCCTCCGCAAGCAACGGGGGCTCAGGGAGCCGTTGGCGGAGGAGCCCCTTCTACTGCCGATCCCGAGAAGAGGAAATTAATCCAGCAACAATTAGTACTTCTACTTCATGCTCACAAGTGCCAGCGCAGAGAGTCACAAGCAGCCAATGGAGAGGTACGTGTGAGCGTCTGCAAAGTTATTTCGGAGCAAGGTTAACTGGAGTCTTTTTCGAGGCTGAGTTCCTCTGCACTCATAAGGTAGCACAGACTGCTTTTATTGCATAGTTCGAACATAGTGAGCACCCGGCAATAACTGTGTGATCTGGAGTACACGACCTAAAGAACAGGAACAGATTGGAAAGTCAATGATAGAAGTGCAAGGGTGCAGGCGAGCTGGTACATTGTATAAACGATGATAAAACCTGAGAAAAGGAACAGAAAAGAAAGACAACACGAGACGTTCTCAAACGAACGTGTCGTGTTGTCTTTTTTTTCTGTTCCTGGAAAGGCCTGTCGGACAACCTTGTACATTCTGCTCCCACTTTGTTGCCACCGGAAAAGCCATAGAGCAGGTTGAGTGCATCATGCTCGTCCTTAAACGTGAATGTGGATTCCAGATCCGCCAGTGCTCTTTGCCCCACTGCCGAACGATGAAGAATGTGCTGAATCACATGACCAACTGCCAGGCGGGCAAGGCGTGTGCCGTGCCGCACTGTGCATCCTCAAGGCAGATAATTTCTCACTGGAAAAACTGTACCCGTAACGACTGCCCGGTGTGCTTACCCCTGAAGCAGTACTCTGATCGGAGACAGCAGCAAGCAGGTACGTCATTGCTTCTTGCTGGAATAACTCGAGATGGTAATGGGTTGCCTCAATGCAGCCGGAGCAGCGGTACAACAGACCCAAGGAACAAATCAAGGACCTGCTCCTGCTGACATGCAGCGAGCATATGCAGCACTAGGTCTTCCTTACAATGCAGCAGGTGGAACACCGGTTAACCAAGTTATGAATAGGCCACAAGGAGTTTCACCTCGTAAGTTTCGTTGACGTTCTTTGCTTTACACTCCTCTTACCTTTTTATTGCATTCCACTCACTTTGTGTAGCAACATAGTGCCATAGCACCTAAACATGCATGGTTCTGGGTTTATACGTGCTAACTGACACAGCCTCAGTTGTGGGGTTGTAGTTTGCGACAAATTATTTCTGAATGTACGATACCTGCAAATGTTTTGAGCCCACCAACTCTTCCCCGCAAATGAACTGCAGCTTTGTGAGAAGCATTCTTTCATTCTGCACCTTCCTCACTTCCTGAAGGGAGACGCAGAATTACAGCTTGAGCAAACTTCAGTTGAAATTTTGTGGGGCATCCTAGGCACGGCTTTATTTCTGTAATGAGCAAAATCACTAGCAAACAAATCGAGTGCAGTGATAAATATAGTTTGTGAAAAATGGCAGCTACCTGCATTGGTGTATTTATTTGGGTTTTCTGTTATTAGCCAGTAAATTCTGTACATTCTGGCTGCAACTGCCAGCAGCTCGGACCTTTCGTGCTTCCCCCCCTCTATCATGCACAGTAGACAAATTTGCTTGCTCCCATTCCTCTAGAGATGCTTTATAGTAAAGGTGCTTTCGACTCCCCCTGCAGTGAACGACCTTCAAACCACATCAGTATCCCACTGCTCACCGCAAGACCTCCTAGCACAGAGCCCCGCCCCTCCTCAGGGAGCTCCGCCCCAGCAGCCACCCGGCTCTGCCCCAATGCCCAGTCCCGTCCAACCCCCCCAGAGGACATTAGGTCCTCCCACAGCATCTCCTTCTCCAGGGGCTATCGCTCAGCCTCCTTCGCCCTTTGTGGGTGGTCCAACCTCTCCTGCAGCTCTTACAGCGGCCAAGCTGATGAAAGCTGTGCAGCAACAACAGCAGCAGCAGCAACAACAACAGCAACAGGGAGGGCAAGTGACAGCTCCACCCAATCAGGTTGCCCCCTCGGCAGGAGGGGGTGTGGCCCAGCCCGCGGGTGTCGCAAAAGACTGGCATCAGTCCGTGACGCGTGACCTGCGGCATCACCTCGTGCTCAAAATGTGAGTGGCCTTCAGTAGATCCTAAGGCTGGTGCAATCTATTGTAGAATGTTACATAGCTGTCATCAGCTTTCCTCATTTAATTGGTTTCAATTTTAAAATTTTAAATTGTGTCACCGAAATAACTTACCTTCCTTATGATGATTAGATCGGATAACGATGTGGTTGACACTTCGGAGGTTCAGTTGAACCCATTTATAACAAACTCGATCGTTATATGGGAGCGTCGTTACGTGTGAGCATTTGCACAATTTTCGGTCGAGGTCATCTTGACCGGTTTACAAATGTGTGCACTGAATGTGCATGTATGATGTTAGATACAGTGGACTCTCGTTAATTCGAACTCGAGGGGGCCGCAGTATTTGTTCGAATAAACCGGAGTTCGAACTAACGGGAGACGCTCTCCTGCAAGGGGGCTTGGGCGCAGGGAGCCCATGCAGATGTGTCGCGACGCACTTCGAGTCGTATTTTACGTTCGTGATACCGGTGTCACTTCAAGACGCATTTATATTGGCGTAATTCAAATCGTTACTGCTGCCGACCTCCGCCGCTACCGTCGTTACGTTCCCGATACGGCGGCGAAAACTCCCAGAGCGTCACGGCCGCGCGTTACGATTTTGAAGGAAATACAGGACTTATATGTTCACAAGAATTCACTTACAGAAATTATAAAATGACTTAAGGTTCAAAGCAGTCAGTATTTCGCTCTTGCAACTTTCTTTTAGCGGGACTGTTAGCATCGCTTTTGACTCAGAGACAAGTTCAAGAGTGGCATCCGCATTTTTCTCGAAAGAAAAATGGCGCACTGTCATATCCAGCGTCGATGCTACATCAGATGCACTTGGTAGAGGCACTGGATCGCGAGACAGGTTCCTGACTTGAGTCGCCTGAACTCGCCGTCGCTAAGCCGGCGCACGCGGCGTCGATGATGTCTGCGTCAGTTAAGAGCCCAGTCTCCACGCCGTCGTCTCTGCTGACATGGTGCACGTTAGGGAAATAAACGATGTCAGTGAACGGGTTGTAGAACGATATTGACAGTTCCCGTCTGACGCGCGAGCGCTGTTTGTTCGAATTATGCGATGTATACGCTCGTCTGTTTGAATTACCGGGAGTGTCTCCCCATTGAAATACATGTGCTTTAGACGGGACTCGGACGAGTGTTCGAATTATCCGGTGGTTCGAATTAAGCGATTTCGAATAAACGAGATTCTACTGTATTAAATCTAGGGGTGTGTGAATCCGAATATTTGAAGTGGAATCGAATGGGAGAAGAAAAAAAATTCTTCGATGTGCCACTTCGAAGGCACATATCCAGTGGTCACGCCCTGCTATTTTTGTCTGATAACTGCGCCCCCGTTGTACTGAATATGGTTAAAAGTCGATGTGTGTACGATAGTGAGGGATCATGAGAATGGTTTCTTGCAGAGTACTCGGAATTTGCGAAAATCATTTCATGGTCCCTTTAAAGGTTTTAAGGCAACCTCCGAGACATCAAATCAAATCAAAATCCCCCGCCGGGACGTGGGAGGGATGCCACCCCTTCCTCAGGAGAAGTATACACAATTAACTTGGGCTAACATTATCTTAAGCTAAACAACAACAATGGTCAGCCTGTGTTTGGCGATTTTGCAAAAGAGGCTTTGCCTCATGCAGGGAAGCATCAGGCGAAGCCCACTTTAAGGGTGGTGTCGTTCATATTCGCGAAATAGTCGAATATTCGGAAAGCTGAATATGATAAATTCGATCCGCAGCTCGAATACTTCTTGTGACTGATGATAGATTCTTATTCCAGAACTCGAATATTTGCACACCTCTTGTTTGATCTAACTCCATATTAAAGGTGCTTTTTGCCACATCCCATTAAAGTACATGCTCATGCGCCTGGGGGAGGAAAATGTGTGAACACTAGAAACAAGGAGGGTCTTGGAATCTGTTCCAACAAGAGAGCGTTTGACGCTTATGGTGGGCTACTACTCGCAGAGTGCAAGCCATTTTTCCGACCCCGGAACCAGCCACTCTTCAGGACCGGAGAATGAACAATCTAGTCGCATATGCCCGGATGGTGGAAGGAGACATGTACGAAATGGCCAACAGCCGGGTGGGTCCTTGTTCCCTTCAGGAGTACTAGCATTGTGCTGGGCAGTGTCTCACGTTTTGTTTTGTGCTATCTCGGAACAGGAGGAGTATTATCACTTACTAGCAGAAAAGATCTACAAAATACAGAAAGAGCTGGAAGAGAAGAGGCTAAAACGGAAGGAGCAGATGCAACTTCAGCAACAGCAGCAAATGCATGTTGGGGGCCCTCCCCCACCCAATGCCTTGGCCCCACCTGGCCGGGGCCCTGCTCCTGGTGAGTTATTCCCAGTCAAATCTAATCTTAAAACCAAATTAAACGTGTATGTTATGTGCACTGATTCTCACGGTTAGATACGTGACCAATGTTAGATAGTGAGGCATTCCTTCAATAGTCGTCGCCAATTTGAAAGTTGGCTTCACCTACCACTTCCGTGTATTGCGGGCAAGCCCACTTCAATGAACGCCAAGCTTTGCTTAACTCTTCGTTTCTTCGCTCTTTAATGCTATTTTTGCTGATTTCTTTGCCATTTTTGGTACGAAACCAGGGTATTCTTTTGGTTGGCGTTGCCATTCTGCAAGGCGGTTTCCGGATTTGGAGGGGCCGGAGGAATACCCATGCCCATTTATGGGGGGGAATAAATGCCCATTTCTTGAAGTGGGCTCGACCGCAATACACGGAACTGTCAGGGGAAGCCAACTTTCAAATGGTGACGCCTACCAAAGGAATTTTGATAGTGAGATAAAACTGCCCTCTGGTGGTAGAATTTGATTACACTGGCACAGATCGTAACATTTACGCATTTTCTTTCACTGCAGGTGGTATGCTTAATGCCCAACTGCAGGCTGGTTCTGCGGGCCTGGGCAACCTTGGAGCGGGTCCTGTCCAGACGCAGGGAACTGGACAGCGTATGGGCCCTCCCAACATTACTGTTCCCGGTCCTGGGTTTCAGCCCAGCCCTCTCGGCAGTGGGCCTCCTTTTGGTTCTTCACTCCAACAGCAGCAGCAGGCAGGGTCGTTTCCTGGTGCAAGTGGCCTTGCCAACGCATTAGATGGTGGCATGAACTCCCTCAACAGCCAATTCCCCACTGGTCAGCAACAGGCACAAACTGCTCAGCAGCAGCAGTTTGAGGCCATGAAGAGGCATCTTGCAGTGAGTAGTGAGACTGGTCACTTAATTCAATACTGTATTTACTGGCATAATTTGTGCACTTTATAACCCAAAAATGCGGAAAAACCTGGGGGTTCGCAAATTGCACGGGAACATTTGACACGATATTCAAACAACACAATGCTCCCAAATTTTAGTACACCCGTCATGTGGGCTTTCTCTGGGTTCTATTGTCATTATCACTGCATTGCGCAAGATCAGTACTATACTATCACTCCTGCCGGGCAACCGGCAACAGTCGGCACGGTCGTGAGGCAAAACGCCTGGCCCACTGCTGCTACCCTACTGCTGAAATATGGCCAGGTGCTGTGACACAGCTGCAAGTGGCTGCTAGGAGCAAAATGCAGGATGTCTGTCAAGTGTTTCTTCATGCACTTGTTTAGTATGAGTGATAGTATCATCCATTGCATCGGTGGACCGTTGTCCAAACGCGGCGCGCGAACCAAATAATAGCACAGCTGTAACTTCGGTGGCACTGATGCTGTTGCCATTAATTGTGACGCAGGTACAAGTGGAAGGTTCGGCAAAAACAATGTGGACGCGGGAACTAATCGCTACGGTCGCTGGGCCAGGTTCTTGCGTGCGAAGCCGCAGGTGCACAAATTCCGCGACATTTCTTTTCTCTAATTTGTGCGTGTGTGTGTACCAAACTGGGGATGAGCAAATTAGGTGATGGCACAAATTATGCGAGTAAACACGACGTGTCATCAATCTTCATGTCTAGCCAGTGCTGTTGTTGCTTTTTGTTGTGCTTGCTTACACAGTGTTGTCTGCTTGCTTCAGATAAAACAACAAGCTCAGCAGTTGATGAACCAGGCGAGTCAAGCACAGTTAACAGGGACGACGAATACGGGACCTGCAATGCAGGTGCGGAACTTTTGCTGTGTGCTTGTTCAGTTGCCTCGCATTTGTTGCTGTGTGTCTTGCCACCTACCCTGTGCTGGAGGGTTTCTTTGTGTGCCGTGTACGAGCCTACGTTATCGGGCATTTCCGTAACCACGGTTCAGCCCGTTTACAACGATGACTGGAATGCAAAATCGATCATTATATCGGAGCATTGTTAAACGTTAACCTTAAAAAAAAATCGCCGGTTGGGGTCAAGTCAGTGAAGTAGAACATTGCAAAATAATTAGAGCTGCGCGAACACTCGAAAATTTGAATAGAATAGTTAGTTCTGTTCGAACAGTATTCGCAGGTGATTTTGAGTATTCGAAGTTTTTGAATATTTTTCGAATATTCCAGAAACGTGGCGTAGCTCCTTCGCGGGCACACTTTCACGGCAGCATTGTGGACGAGACTGAGGCAGCCGCGAAAATTCGCATATACCGAAACATGTTGTGCAATAGGAGTAGCGATGCGTTGGGTCTTGTTGGTTTTGTGCCAACCCGAAATGTAATTCGCTCGACCGGCATAGTCGTCGCCACGTTTCGCTATCAGTCGGCGCTGCCGCATCTCGCGTCCACCTCCGGTTCAATGGCGTCACGCGAAGTGGCTTGTAAACTGAAAGTGGGAGAGTTGGTAGTGAGTGTGCAGCATTGACGTCAAATGGACCTTTTCCATATTCGCGTCGCCCCTGGCGGTGGAATGTCGAATGTCGTGTCTTTCCCCTCAATAACGGTGACGCTTTACGAACTGGCACGTACGTTGCGTGGGAGAGTAGCAAAAGGAGATTGGAAGAAAAATGCGGAAAGAGTGAAAGCGTATTGTACTCATTACCAGACCGCAAACGTCCGCGTAACCTTGAAACTGATAATCTCCCCACAATGAACATGACAGTCGCCCGCACGTGGGTCCATGGCTATGTTTTCCGCTCAAAGATGGCCGACTCAAGAGCTGGGCATGCGCATACGCGTTGTCGGAAATGGTCCATTGAATGGCATTCCCAGCGAATGACATTTGCACCGAATGTCATTAGTTTGTATTGCATTGAGCTACACAAAGAAAGAGAGCGTAATTCGCAAATGATGTCACTGTCGATTATTAAGACACCAGGGCCAGACATGAAGCTATATACAGGTGCATTCGTCTTTTTTTTTCTCTCTCTCTCTCTCTCGAAACAAGCGAAACATTTACATTATTTCACAAAATCATTGTGTTTTGAACGGCAGTCAGTGGACTAAAGGTCTGTGTAAACTAGGGGTGTGCGAATCCGAATATTTTAAGTCGAATCGAATATCGAATCGAATGAGGGAAAAAATTCCGAATACCGAATCGAATGTCGAATATTCGTGCTAAATTTATAATATGTGACTTTCGCACTAAAACTTTTCATTTTGTAGCCCATGGCATTAGTGTAATTTTTCTGGCATTAACTGTCACAAGAGAGACATACAATTCTTCTGTTTAAAGCCCCTACTCTTTAATTTTACATGAGAGTGCTTCCTGCTTTTCAGGTGAGCCTACACTTACTGGAGTGCTGGAGTGGTTACCTTCATTTCAAAATTTTGTCAGACAGTAGCATGTTATACGGATGAGGCTGTAATTGTTTCTGACAACCACAGGCCATTTGTGAAACAAACGAATTGGCATCCTGCCTCAGCTTTGCCATGAACACCCTTTAGTTTCTTTGCACTCGTCCTAGGAAGTTGCACTACTGAAATTTTAGATTTAAAGGACATCTTTAAGACACCCTTCCTGTTTGTGGGCTGTAGTCATTATTCAAGAGTCCTAACTTTTTAAAAGCAACCTCACAGACATCACATCAAAGTCCCTCGTCGGCACCGCTAAACTGCATGTGGGAGGGGCGCCGACCCTTCCACAGATGATGTCTACAAAACTAACTTGACCTATGTGCGATGTGTCAATTGCATGGGTGTGGAGTTGACTGGGAACGAGGATAGTTCTCTGAAAAAGAGTGTTAAGCCTTCCTTGCTTCATGTCAAAAGTTATTAGGTTCGTGATAAAATATTGAGTACAACTTCTCATTCATGTTAGTTGTTGTTTTTCTACCTCTCTACTGGTGAGGGTACACAGTTGGTGCGAGAGGAATAAGCAAATGAGCTCTTCAAGCTCATTCGCACGTAATGCCATTTGGCTGCACCATTTGACATGGAACCAGTGTCATTTGCTGGGAACGCCATTCAACTTGCCATGTGACAGGGGCATTAGACAAGTTTGCTGTGTCAAACTTTTCCTCCCTTTAGCTCCTCCGCATTTTCTCATTCCTGTACACTGTTCCAGATGGCACAGATGCTACAACAGCAGCAGCAACCTCAACTGGGTGGTCAACAACAGAACATTGGAATACAACAACAGATGTCCCTCCACAATGCAGGAATGATCCCGCAATCGACTACTCCCCAACCAACTCCTCCCAGCATGCAGCAGCCCCCTCGTGCAGCCTCTGTACCCACGACGGGGTCCCTGGGGGGCTCCTCGCAACCTCCAACACCCCTTGGGGGATCGACAAGTGTGCCTATCGGTGGCACGCAACTTCCTCCACCCTCACATCAATTGCCAGATCAGATCCTGGCAACGGAGGACGTCCCAGAGGATGTTAAACCTGAAGTGTCCATAAAAGAAGAGATGCTGGAAACACCCGATGGAAGTGGGGGGACACCTGGTGGCAAAAAGCTGCTAGAGGGACTCGATAGCAGCGGGTAAGTGTTGCTTAATTGAATTGTGCGCATTTGTTTATGTGGACCATAGATTGAGAAGTTGCCCGTCAAAAAGAACTTGTTACAAGTTAACCTACTGTGTGAAAAATGTAACTAAGTTAATAACGAAGTTCTTCAGCCTGAAATGTAACTCGCAGTTACTGAGTTACTTAAAAAAAGAACAAGTTACAGTCGCCGACCGTTAATTCGGACCCTAATACAGTAAACCCCCGATAACTCGAAGTCGTAAAAACCGGGAAAAATTTCGAGATAAGCGGAGTTTCGAGTTAAGCGAACAACGAAAATTACGTTGCCACGATGTTACCACAATGCAATATGCTATGAAACGTAAAAAAAAGCGTTCCTACAGTAATAGGGCTCCTGAACAATTCCGCAGCCATTTATTTTTTAACATCATCTTAGACAGAATAATTCCGTAATAGCAACTGCTTAGCATTCGCGTCTGGGAACAAGAAAGAATCTTCAATGCAACGCATGAGACGTTCCTCCCGGCACGTCACTACCGTGGGCACACTCGACCATTCCAGTATCACTCAGTTCTCCGCTACTGGAACATCGCCGTCGTAAAGCGCATAGTGCTCGAAGTTCAAATCCTCTAAGTCACTCTCGCCACAACATGCGAAGCGTATCACGTCGTTGCACAGTTCATCACAGTCACTGAACTAGTCTGCTGGCTCCGGTACGGCGGTGGAAGACCAGAAACCCGCATGAACGAAACAGTTCACGATAATGGCTTCATGAACTTGCTGCCAGGCCTTTGATAAGTGCCACCTTCCGCTCCAAAGTCAGGAACTTCCACGTGCGTTGTTCAGCCATCACGCCACGAAGAACGAGACGCGAGACGCTCGGACGAACGAAATTGCAAAATTCCCATATCGGACCCCCCTCCTGGGAACAAGGCTAACCGGAAGTCACGCGTCGCTAGTAATAAATTGCACAGTAAATGTCCCCCCCTCCCGCAGTTGTTCGAGACTGTGCTCACTTCCGTCTAAGCCTCGTTCCCAGGGTTAGATCGGAGGGTGTCCAATGTGGGATCTCTGGTTCACTCCTCGGACGAATGCAGAGGAGGAGGAGGAGGAGGATTGACGTTGGGTGGAAAGGGGAGTGCGGTCTGCCTGCCACAGCTAGCGGCGCGTGAGTCACTAGGACTGAAAGGCTTTGACCTTGACCTAGCCTGGGGGACCGAAGAATGCACGTCATCAGCCGTAGGTACGCTGACCTACCAGTGGTGGAATTTCGAGATACCCGTACTCCGGCAAAAATAAGCTTCGACTTAAAAGGGCCCAAATACGTAAGAAGCATTGGGACAAGGATCGGGACGCAAAAAAACTTCGAGATAACCGATATTTCGAGATAAGCGAGTTCGAGTTAACTAGGGTTTACTGTAATTCAGACTTTTCAATAGTTCAGACAAAATCTTGGACTCAATCAATAGCCCCCATAGAACCAATGCATTTCTGCTTCCAATAATTTGGACCGTTTTCGGGGCCACGGCTCGATAATTTAGACGGATTTTGGCCGACTTTCCCTGCTTTTTGTGAAAATCCACGCTCCTAAATTCAAAATCGGACCCTCGAGCTTCCGACTCCCGCTCGCCGCCGGCCTGCCCCTCCAGTAGCTCCCTCGGAGCGCCGCCTGCGGGGAGGAGAAGCGCGTGCCCGCGCGAAGTTCGCGTTCATGTGATTGACGTTGCTGTTTAGACACGCACTTCGGATGAGACAATCGAAACTGTGGAAATGTCGTCGTCTCCGTCAACTGACAGTGATGACAATGCGATCAGTGGCATTTTGGATATCAGCGATGTGGACGGCACGCCGTCCTAGACTGGAGAGTTGATTTTTATGATTAACTACTAATTCGGACTGCTCGATAATTCGGACAAATCCCGTGACCATTAGAAGTCCGAATTAACGGTCGGTGACTGTACTTCCAAGTTACTTCGGACACAAAATAGCATTACGCAGGTGCAGCGCGCGTGAGCAGTTGAGTTAGACCTTGAGTTGCCTGCGGAGGAGTGCAGCACGCTTGGATGTTTGGACGTTTATGTCCAACAGTAGACCTCTCCCTGTTTGTAAACAAATGACGTCATAGTGTTAGACAGCACCACAAATTTGGTAGAGTTAAACTACGCTCGATGCTAGCAGTGAACAAGGTCGCACCCGAAAGCCACGGTCTTCAGGGGTTTACGATGGTCCCTGAAAGGGACGCGATCTTCGGTCCTACTTTTCTTTCAATGGGTGGCAGCGAGCAAGTGCCCGTTCATGGAACCCAGCCCTCTCCTTCCGATTTGTTTCGGTTTCAGTCTGTCTACCAACGTCATGATGAGGTTTTTCTGGTAGAGGTCTATTCGAACGCTTTGCATCTTACTCCCTGTGGGCGCACAATGGTTCAGCTTCATTTCAGTGGCAGCGGTTCTTAATTTCTAAATAAAATACAGTCGAGCCCGTTTATAACGATATTGACGGGAACGCGAAAACTGATCGTTATATCAGAGTATTGTTAAAAATGAGCTTTCGAGAAATTGCCGCTCGGGTTCGTGTAAACGGGGTAGATCGCCACAAGTAGAGCGCCGCTGAACATGCGCGTTTGTTGTGAGCGCAGAAGCATTTTATCTAGCTCTAAATTGACATTGCCGCGTGTCGAAAGCTTTTGATAACATAACCGCCGATATCGCGTGAAGCGCCGCACCTTCTGAGATCGACGTCCTTGTCCATTGCTCGTCATCCGATGCCGTAGTTAGCACTGTTTTCACTGTCGGGACTGCGTGGTCCATCAGAATGCGCCTCCGCCACGGGTAATCCGTCGACGCGTGTTTGGGTGGCGACACGCAACTGTCTGCCTACACGTTTCCGAAGCCGCGGTACTTCACAACGAGGTTTTGCACCAGTACAAAACCCGTAGAGCGCATGCAACTTGGGGTCAAGCCACGCGTTTTTCCTCGTCAAAAAAGCATCTCGGAACCACGGACGCTATCGTAGCAAGCACGCAGCAAAACAAGCAGAAAAGCTTGAAGACGAGAGAATGATGTGGAGAGGGAACAACGTTGTCTACTTCGCGCGAGCGCCTTCCGCCCTTTCGAAGTGACGTGCCTTGCAACGCACGCATCTAATCCCCGGCAGTCATGCGCGGTTAGACGCACTGCGTTATCACTTCAGCGCGCGCGGAGGCGAAAGCTCTTGAAAATGCCAATGTAATTTGTTTTCAGTGAAATGGTGCGATCTTGCTTTCTAATTTTCGCTCGTTTTACCGGCCGCTGGGGGAATTCCGATCGCTCTATGCGAGCAAGCGCTTTGGCGGCGATCGTTATATCGATGTTTTGTTTACATGCAGTTCAATGGGAGAGCTGACGGGAACCAGCAGTGCGATTGCAATATCGGAGTTATCGTTCTATCGAAGATCGTAATAAACGGGCTCGACTGTACTGTCATTGATTGAATATCACGTTTTATGGCAAAAAATGCCATGAAGGAACCGGAGAGAAAGCAAGAAAATATGTGAGTGAAAAGCGAATTAAAAGTAACTTGGAACTTAAGTTACTTTGGCAAAGTTACCTAAAAAAGAAACTAGTTCCTCTGAAAGTTACCACGGCGCAAAAATACCGAGTTAAGTTACAAGTTACCGAAGAAAGGAACTTAATTACAGTAATGAGTTACTTGTAACGAGTTACCTCGAACTTTGGTTTGGACTGACAGACGGGAAGGCACTAATGTGAAGTTTATGAAACGCGGTTTGCCCCTACTTGTGCTCATGAAAGAAAAGTGTAGGAGTAGCATTGAAGTCGTAAATGCTGCCAGGATGTCCTGGGTGAGTGACGAGCTATTTTTCAAGTTTGTGTTGGAAAAACTGCGTGTTAGAGGGACTGTCGCATCCATCCCGGTCGATTCTGAAACTGTAGCGCAGTTTTACTCTTCGTCCTTCACCGACAATAACGGTGAACATCTGACGCAAATTATTGGAGTAGTTTCTGTACAGTTTGATGAAACGCACGGCAAGAGCACAGCAAAACACCGGATGTTGAGGGTATGCAGGAGTTCCCTCTCTGGAAATCGGAGAAAAACTTCACACGCACAAGTCTTATCAGGGAGTGCCCTTTGGCAACTGTGGAGGCGGGCTGGCTGGTTGGTGTGCTGGCAGGCGCCTGCAAGTCGCAGAGATTGGAGATTAGCCTGATGGAATATCGGAATGTTGTTTCTGGGTTAGCATAGGACAAGTCCGTACGGCCAGGAAGGTAGCACCGCCTTTTACATGATATGATCGCGTCAGAACTAGCACTCATAAGCAAAAAACTGCATATTTACGGAGGACTTTTCACTTAGTACACTGAGATGCGAAATCGGGGCAGACGAGCTCGGAGGCAATTGCCCGCGCTGCGCTCCCATTGGTGTACCTGGCCTATGCATTCATGATCTCATTATCTCTGAGACTTCCTTAGCTGCAGGGGCAGTGTGAATCTTTAAAACTCGTTTTTTTAAACACGTAAGCTGTATTGGAAAGAGAAATTTGGCGAGGTAGACTGTGGAGCGGTGCCAAATATTACTGTATTGGTCCAGAACACACATTTCTGGATGCGATAGTCACTTTCATTGAATTGCAATCATGCTCCATGCAGCTTGCAACTAAATTTCTTGCACAAGCTAATTTAATGGTCAGCACCAAAAATCTGGCTTCACTCAAATGCAACAGTTTCCAACTGTTCGACAAATGCTATGTGACTCTAGTATCTAGTGCAGTGTTGCAACATTCAATGCGTCTCTCACAATACGTGAGAGTAGAACCTCTCTATAGTGAAGATATGGGTATGATGAAGGAAATCCAATCCCATCCCATCCCATCCCATAAGTTGAAGCCCCATCCATGAAATACTGTAGCTACAGTGATGATACTGATGTAGCTCTTACGATATATGTCTTTTAGTGAACCGACTAACTTCACTATGAAGAGGTTCCACTGTACTTCAAGTGCAGACTTGTAGTCTTGCAACTGCATGCAAATAAAAGTGACGAGGATTTATGAGTGTCCTGCTGCTGAGCATGCCTGTCAGTTTGCCCTGTAACTGAACCAAAACGTTGTACAATTTAGGGGATCCAAAAGCAACCTTGACATGAAGATGGAAGTAGAAACAAAGCCTGAAGTGCGGTCGATAGGCAAAGGGAAAGAGAGCTGTGGGAAACAGGAGCCAGGGGAGAATGGTCTGCCGCACTTCGACACGTCCGGTGTGAAACAAGAACCTGTGTCAGTGAAGACTGAGCCTCAGGAAGGACCCCCCGCAAATGGTGGTGGCGACATCCAGAGGCCCATCAAATCGGAGCCTGACCTCACTCCTACTGAACCTGAGGAGCCTCCTAAGCATCGGCCCAACAAGAAAAGTAGGGAACCATTTGCTCTTTCTGTGATATGCCCTTACGTTTTGTCCCGATATTGCTTGTACATAGAGCCTGAAGTATTCGGGAAATATTTTCCTTGATATTCTGGTGGGAAAACTTCAGCATGCTAAATCGGGCTCAGTCACTCAAACTAACTGTACTGGTTTGATACAAACACTGTTGTAACTGCATTTGCTGCAAAAGAAATTAGTGTGCGTTCCTACGGACGATTCAATGAGTGCAATTTGCCGGATAAAAACCAGGTTTCGCCCTAAAGAGGCAACCTTCAATTCGGGGTGCAAATTTGGGGAAGAATTGGGTTAAACCCTAGAACTTCAGGCTCAACTTGTATAGCACATAAAACATTTTTAGTACTTCAGTTTTTTGTAGATGCGTGCAGCTGTAGTGCTGTGACCCCGTTAAATTTCGCAAGGGAAGTGCGAATTTCTGACAGGTACTTCATCTGTACCCCAATCGGAGCATTGTGTTGCCCACCAGTGTTATCCATAGAGGCACTTCCGTACGACATAAAATTCAATACCGTTAAGCATGAAATGTGACAGTAAGGGGGAGACATAACAAAAAGGTACTTTCATGGGAGAAAGCAATCGTAGCTCGAGATTTCGTTCCCCAAAGATGATGATGATGATGATGATGATTCTGTCCCACAATAAATATAGAACATATATTGTTTTCTCCGCAGTATTCAAGCCAGATGAATTAAGGCAGGCGCTGATGCCCACTTTGGAGAAGCTCTACCGCCAAGATCCACATTCACTTCCATTTCGTCAGCCTGTGGACCCGCAACTTTTGCAGATCCCTGTGAGTGGTTTTCTTGTCTTTGCTCCGTTCCGTTCAGTGTCACCCCTGTTTTGACACTGTGTAACGTAGTGTCGTCTGTGCTGTCCCTATAGGACTACTTTGACATTGTAAAGAAACCAATGGACTTGTCCACTATCAAGAGGAAACTAGATACTGGCCAGTACCAAGACCCATGGCAGTACGTGGACGATGTGTGGCTAATGTTTGATAATGCCTGGCTGTACAACCGCAAGACCTCTAGGGTCTACCGGTATTGCACCAAGGTACGTAAAAAGCTTGGAGTCCGAGCGCTTGTTTACTTCTCTGTAGGAGCGTTGCTCCCTCTGCCTCCTTTAAATTAGCACAGAAGTCATTTTTACCACCCTGTTTTCTTCGTAAAAAAATTACTGCTAAGCAGGCCAGTAAGGCACACCATAAGAATTAATTCACCCCATATAGTCATAATTATTGCAGAAATTAAATTTAAAGGACGGTGCAAAAAAGCGACTGTGCGCAACGGCGGTGGAGAGCAGTACCAGCCTTTGATCTGCCTGGGGCCTAGTGCTAACGCTACAGGGGCCACGTTCGCTGATTGGTCCAGAGAGATGTTGTCTGCTACTGAGCTGTCATCTGCTACTCGGCTGTTTGGGGTTCTGAAAAAGCATTGCTCCTGTCTCTGTCATGATTCGGCCGCTCCTTCTATCCCCAAATTCCAGGGGGAACTGGCAAAACTGGTTTGCGGCGACAAAGGGACAGGGCGTTGACCCCCACCGACCAGCGAACCAGAACGAGTTACCCCTGTAACGTCATCGGTGATGTGGCATCGTACCTTCTCCCCCTCGTTATACCTGGAACGGCGAGTTAAGGGTGAACGCGCAGAGCCATGTTTATGTGTTTCCTTTTCTTTTTCTGGGAAACAAATTGCACACGTCAAGACAGTAACATGACACTCACACTTTCGTCACGAGTCTAAACCTGAAAGTTTGCTCGATGACCCTTTGTACTCTGTATGTACTCTGTATGTCTAAAGAGTTTTGTAACTGAGGCTTCACCGCTTTTCCTTAGCTGTCGGAAGAATTCGAGCAGGAGATTGATCCCGTGATGCAGTCGCTCGGATATTGCTGTGGCCGGAAGTTCGTGTTTCAGCCGCAAACCCTATGCTGTTACGGCAAGCAGCTCTGCACAATCCCTAGGGATGCCAAGTACTGGAGCTACCAGAATAGGTGGGGAGCCATTGCATCTTTGGCTTGCATGCATAATTAGCGGCTTTCTTCATTGGTAGTATTTCTGTGCAGGTACACCTACTGTCAGAAATGCTTTGCTGAAATCCCTGGTGACACTGTTACCTTGGGTGATGACCCCACACAGCCACAGACGTAAGTGTTTTCTCGTATCTCTTTTGCTCCGATTGTAACAGTGACCGAAATAGAGCAGCCAGAGAATGTCTGTGTCTTTATAGAACGTGAGCTATTTCACGTTTTTAATGACACGTCTATCAAAGAGGAAAATCTTGCAGTAAGCCCGCACAGAGCACAACTCTCTGCTCATTTTTTCTCACTGTTGCAAAGTGCTGTTATCCAGTGACGAAATGTCACAGATGGAGTTCCAAATGTCTAACCAACCCGTGGGGGTGCGATGAACCTTATATAGGTTCCTCGATTGCAGAACCATTCGAAAGGACCAATTCGTCGAGATGAAAAACGACCACCTTGAGATGGAACCGTGAGTAGCGCTGAACCTCTTTGCCTTTGCGCTCTGTCTTTCTCATCAGTTATGCCTTGTCTAATTTCCTTTCCTACTCCAGGTTCGTAGAATGTCTAGACTGTGGCCGTAAAGTGCATCAAGTCTGCGTGCTTCACTTCGACCAGATATGGCCAGAAGGGTAAGTGATACCCTGTCTTTGCTATTTGCTTCAGTTTTTCTTGCTTTGTTTTTACAGTTTTTGAATTGATCTGCAACACATCCTCCATTTTCATGTTCAGTATGCTCACATAACAAGTGCACCTCAGACACGGTTGGATATGTAACGGACAGTGCCTTTCATTTGCATTTGTGACCTGCACTGACGCTGTCCGTGTATTCACCCGAGCGACATTCCTTGCTGTATTCCGGCGGAAGATGCGAAAAATGTCATAGCTTTCTGCCGCGGCATAAGCAAGAGCGCTGAACATGTTATCGTGCACTGCAAACTGTAGGGCAGCTGCAAGATATTCCGTAGCAGACGACACCATCTTTTCCGGTCACCTGCTAAGTTTGTAGAACTCCACTCTCGATATTCATGCACTGTGCTCAACATAAACGCGGCGGAACTTCTGCCCTGTGAGCAGCGTTTGGTTTTTCTTCCACTAGAATACTCTGTGGGGATGTCGCTGGTGTGAATACACGGCAACTGTCAATACAGCCAGTTGTGAGCGAGTATATATAGTGCCCTGTGTTTTCGGGTAAAACAGTTTTTACCCCATGATTTGCGTCGTCATCACTTCGGGTCAAACCCGAAAGAACCCGAAAACGAACTTGGGAAAAGTGCCTATTCAGCCACCAATATCGGCACTGGAGAACGGTAAGCACTGGCCACTCAGCACAGCTGCTCCGTATCTTGTGGTTATCTAAAATGCGAGGAGCATTTTTTTTTAAATTATTCACCCGACATCACCTGATTTTATCCTGTTTTATGGCTCTTGAAATAAAACCCGATTTTTACCCCCGATTTTCAAAAAAAAAAAACACATAAAACCCAAAATCACAGGGTCCTAAGTATATATATTTTACTCGCATACTTTTGCTCAATATTCCCTACCTAATATTCCAGTTACACCTGTGATAACTGCCTCAAGCAGAAGGGCAAGAAGCGGAAGGAGAACAAGTTCACTGCGAAACGTGAGTGCTCGAGCTCCATTCTTCTCATCTGCATGTGTGTGTGTGTGTGTCTGGGAGTAACGGTTGAGCACCATCCATCTCTGCAGGGTTACCAATGTGCAAATTGGGCAACTATATTGAGAACAGAGTCAACACCTACCTCCGCAAAAAGGACACCGGTGCAGGGGAGGTCTTCATTCGCGTGGTTTCTTGCACAGAGAAACTGGTCGAAGTGAAACCTGGCATGAAGAACCGGTACGAACCGTGTCCAACTCGGTCCCGTTAGACGCGACGGGTCACGCTGTGTCTCTGACTCGACTCTCTCTTCTTTTCATCTTCTGCAGATACGTCGACACGGGCCATTGGCCGGAACAGTTTCCGTATCGTGCCAAAGCTCTATTTGCGTTTGAGGAAATAGATGGCACCGATACGTGCTTTTTCGGCATGCATGTGCAAGAGTACGGCTCTGACTGCCACCCTCCCAACACCAGGCGTGTCTACATTGCCTACCTGGACAGTGTACATTTCTTTAGGCCAAAGCAGTACAGGACGCAAGTGTACCACGAGATCCTGCTCGGATATCTAGACTATGTAAAACAATTAGGGTGAGTGTGCGAGGACAGCCTGCCATTTGCTCGGGGTGATGGAAGTGAGCACGGCAGGGGTGTATTGAACGCTTGCGTGTTTTTTGTGCACAGCTTCGCCATGGCCCACATCTGGGCTTGTCCACCCAGCGAAGGAGACGACTATATCTTCCACTGCCACCCACCCGAGCAAAAGATTCCAAAGCCCAAGCGCCTGCAGGACTGGTACAAGATGATGCTTGACAAGGGAATCATCGAGAGGATTGTCCTGGAGTACAAGGTGGGTTGTGCTGCACACATTGCAAGTGTAGACCTCGCATTGCAACTTGACGTGAGCCTCCTGTGTGTTGCACGCTGCATTTGCAGTGTCCTGTATTTCTGCAAGTGATGAACCCCACTTAAGCAAGCATACATTGATATGCTGCAATACAGCAATGCTGATTCTTAATTATACCAAGAGTACATGTGCTTTTCCACAAAGGAGTAGAGCTCTGCATTAAAGGGGGGGGGGGGGCAGATGTGGGTCTTGTTATGCGCATGTAGTAGCAAAACTTGTGTTGTCGTCCTGTGGATTTTGGTGTCCTGAATTCAAATCTGTGATTGGAATTTGAGTACAGTAAACCCCCGATAACTCGAAGTCGTAAAAACCGGAAAAAATTTCGAAATAAGCGGGGTTTCGAGTTATGCGAACAGCGAAAATTACGTTGCCACGATGTTACCAGAACGCGCTATGTTATGAAACGTAAAAAAAAAAGCGTTCCTACAGTAATAGGGCTCGTAAACAATTCTGAAGCCATTTATTTTTTAACATCATCTGAGACTGAATAACTCCGTAATAGCAATCTGCTTTGCATTTGCGTCTGTGAACAAGAAAGCATCTTCAAGCGCTTCAGTGCAACGCATGAAACGCTCCTCCCGGCACGTCACTACCGCGGCCACTCTCGACGATTTCTGTATCACTCAGTTCACCGCTACTGGAACATCGCCGTCGTAAAGTGCATAGTCCTCGATGTTCAAGTCCTAAGTCACACTCCCCAAAACATGCGAGGTGCATCACGTCGTTGCACAATTCATCACAGCCACTGAAGTGGTCTGCTGGCTCCGGTATGGCGGTGGAAGACCAGAAACCCGCATGAATGAAACAGTTCATGCTATTGGCTTGATGAACTTGCTACCAGGCCTTTGATAAGTGCCACCTTCCGCTCCAAAGTCAGGTTCTTTCATGCGCGTTGTTCAGCCATCATGGCGCCGCGAAGAACAAAACGAAAAGATGCTCGGACGAATGCAGAGGAGGAGGAGTCTGCCTGCCACAGCTAGCGGCGCGTGAGGCATGAGTCACTAGGACTGAAAGGCTTTGACCTTGACCTAGCCTGGGGGACCGAAGAATACACGTTATCAGCCGTAGGTACGCTGACCTACCGGTGATGGGATTTCGAGATATCCGTACTCGGGCAAAAAAAAAGCTTCGACTTAAAAGGGCCCAAATATATAGGAAGCGTTGGAACATGGATCGGGACGCAAAAAATATTCGAGATAACCGATATTTCGAGATGGGCAAGTTCGAGTTAACGAGGGTTTACTGTACGTCTGCTAGGAGGAATTTCATAGGATGTTCACCCTTGAGTACATTTTTTGTTGCTTGGTACAAGTAGACACTAGTTATTATGGACTAGTTTGAGACATCAGTCAGTGTCGTCTGCTAACTGTTTTGTGGAAGATGTGGCACAGAAAACTAATGTGGTTGAATTTGGCTTTTGGCCCAGTTCGAGATGGTAGCAGGCTATTGCGTTCCGATTCGGACGGAGTTCAGAGCTCAACGAAGACTGCACAGAAAATCTAAATACATGCAAAGCATGGCTTTTACTTATCATTTTTTGCCATTCCAATCATTTGGGTAATTTATTTTTATAAACTGTGGAAAGTTGTACATATTTCTTCCGCTCTGCCACGCAGGACATCCTAAAGCAGGCAACTGAGGACAACCTTCAGAGTCCGAGCGAACTTCCTTACTTTGAGGGGGATTTCTGGCCCAACGTGCTGGAAGAAAGCATCAAAGAGCTGGACCAAGAAGAGGAAGAAAGAAGAAAAGCCGCAGAAGCATCCGCCGCTGCTGCATGTGCCTCCGAAGCCAGCCAGGATGGAGAACCAGAATGCGGCGAGGTGGGTGCCTTTCTGGTATGGAACCCTTCTTACATTTTTGTTAGCTAAGTCGCGTCTTGCATTGCTACTTTGCCATAAAGAAAAGTTTTTGAAACATAACTGTACCTGAAAAAGAAAAAAAATTTTTCTTCACAATGTTCCCAATATTAGGGTGACCTGAAGGGTCAGAAGTCCGGCCGTAACAAGAAGGCGAACAAGAGCAAAAGCAATCAGAGGAAGAACAACAAGAAGTCCTCCGTACCTCACACTGGCAACGATCTCTCTGCGAAAATCTACTCCACCATGGAAAAGCACAAAGAGGCAAGACTTTTTTGCGACTTGTCTAACTCAGGGATGGGGCTAACGTCAGCTACAAGTTTGCCACGAGACAGGAATGGGAGCAAAGTAGATCCGTCACACTCTGCTCATGTTTGCAAATGAAAGTACGGCCCTTTACCGTTGCACGAATAATGGATTTTCAGGCCGAACAAGTGCTATTCCTCTCAAAATTTGAATCGAATATACTGAATATAGAAAAATTTGAGCAGATTTTCGTGCGAACAAACCTACACGCCATCAGGGGCCCTCACCACCGCTCAGAGCCTCAGTGGCGTTTCACGAACCTCTGTCAAGCCGAGGACTTTGAATTACAGCTGACACGGATGCCAGTTGTAATTTTAAGGACTATTGAAATGCCCGTGTGACAGCAGTATAAAAACCCTAGCGGACATCCGGGAAGTAAAGAACTCCTGTCCTAATGGAGCGCTTATCTGTGCAGGTGTTTTTTGTCATCCGGCTACACTCTGCTCAAGCAGCTGTGAGTTTGCCTCACATTCAAGACCCTGATCCGATGATGCCCTGCGACCTGATGGATGGTCGGGACGCCTTCCTCACCCTGGCTCGTGAGAAGCACTACGAGTTCTCATCGCTCCGACGGGCAAAGTTCTCGAGCATGGCCATGCTGTACGAGCTGCACAACCAGGGCCAGGACCGCTTCGTCTACACGTGCAACCAATGCAAGACTCACGTCGAGACACGCTACCACTGCACTGTCTGCGACGATTTCGACCTCTGCGTTGGCTGCTACGACCGGGAGGGCCACCCACACAAGATGGAGAAGCTGGGCTTCGACCTGGATGACGGCTCGGCCGCTGCGGACCAGAAGCAGACCAACCCGCAAGAATCGCGCCGCCTCTCGATTCAGCGCTGCATACAGTCGCTGGTCCACGCGTGCCAGTGCCGAGATGCCAACTGTCGCCTGCCCAGCTGTCAGAAGATGAAGAGGGTCGTGACGCACGCAAAGGGCTGCAAACGAAAGACCAATGCAGGATGTCCGATCTGCAAGCAGCTTATTGCCTTGTGCTGCTACCATGCCAAACACTGCCAGGAGGCCAAGTGTCCCGTGCCGTTCTGTCTGAACATCAAACACAAGCTGCGCCAACAGCAGCTGCAGCAGAGGCTACAGCAGGCGCAGATACTCAAGAGGCGTATTGCAAGTATGGCCACAATGCAGAACAGGGGTGGCAATGTGCCAGCCCTGCCAGCACCGGCAAGTGTGCCACCACCCAGCGCTCCGTCGCCCGGTGGGAAGAATGTGCCAGGCATGGTGGGCGGGGGAGGTGGTCCACCTGCGGGGGCGTTACAAGCGGTTCAACAAGTGCAGGCAGCGGTCGCGAGGCAGCAGGCTCCGCATCTGACTGCTGCCACGGGCTACGGGAAAGGTGGGGCAGTTGGTGGCGGAAAGCCTGGTGCGGGGCTCAGGATGGTCGCAATGCGATGGGAAGGGGCGCCGCCATACAGCCAACCCCAGCCCCCTCAGCAGCCCCTGGGGCCTCCGCAGATGCGCCAGCAGCAGATGGTGGGGGCCACGTCGCCAATGGGGCCCCCAAATGTGCAACCTCGTCCGAACCAGATGACACCCGCACTGCAGCAGCTCATCCAAACGCTCAAGTCACCCGCGTCACCGCAGCAGCAGCAACAGGTGTTGCACATCCTCAAGTCGAACCCGCAGTTGATGGCGGCATTCATAAAACAGAGAAGCCAACACCAGCAACAGCAGCAGCATCAGCAGCAACAACAGATGTTGATGAGCCAGCAACAGCAGCAGGCTCCTCCTCCTACGCCGCAGCAGCTGCAGCAACAGCAGCAGCAGCAGCAGCAGCAACAGTGGCAACTGCAGAGGCAACAGCAACTTATGATGCAGAGGCAGCAGGGCCAGTTTGCGCAGCAGGGAGGCAGTGGGACACCCGGTGCACCTCCTCACTATCAGCGACCACGGCATTTCTACCAGGGCGGCCCCGTGCAGGGTGGGGCTGACCAGTACGCGCAGTTCGGTGGCCTCAAGCAGAGCCCACTCAGCCCACAGCAACTCATGCAACAAGTGCGGTCTCCACCCCCGGGGCAGTTGGTGCGGTCTCCGCAGCCCTCTCCCCGTTCTATCCCATCACCCCGTCAGCAGCCCATCCCCTCGCCACATTACCCCACGCAGACGCATTCGCCTCACTTAGGACTGGTAGATGCAGGTGGTGCGGACATGATGTTGCCACAGGGCATCGGGGGTCCCAGCCCACCCCACCAGGATCTCGGTGGTGCCGTGGGCGGTGCGGGGCCCCTAGTTCCACCTCCCCAAGTACAGCCTTCTGAGGACTCTGCCCTCCTAACGCCCCAGGAGCAGCTCAACAAATTTGTGGAAAACTTGTAGCGTGCCGTGCGCGCAAGAACTGTAAGTGTACTATTTAAAAGAGAAACTGTGCCGCCAGGTTGGGTGCAACAGGGCACTGCTATTGCCTTTTGTACGGGCCCAGGATTCTTTTTTTTTTTTTTTCTTCCCGCATCCGGTTCTTCCGTTTGCTCGTTTCTGTGTACAGTTCTCGTCATTTTAATCTGCCGGTGCACCGGCTGCCCGTCTCTTCTCCCCTCCCCCCTGCGCTCTCATTGTTGCATTGTAAATTCATCTCTTCTGCTCCCCCCCTTCTTTTTTAAAAGTGGACGAATGAACATTTCTACGATGGTTTCGCTCATCATGGTTGCCCGATCTAAGTTAAGGATGCCAGTCTTCCTCCCCCTTCACCTTTGATGAAATGTGGCAAACGCAGCCGTCCCGCTACTTGGCGGGAGTTGGGCCAGGTCAAAGGCAGAAGAAAAGAGAAAAAAAATCTAGCATAAGATCACCCATTATCACAATTTCATTTAGAGGCTCTGACTACTACAAACCTCAATGCGAAAGCACCGCATATTTATTAACAGAGTTTGGTGCCTGCGCCTTCTGATTGTTTTCTCCGCTCGTCGACCGAAGTTGATGAGATTGCAGCAGATAGTTTTTTTTCTTTATTTTTGTTTGAGAAGATTGATCGCATCCCAAAGTTTGCAAGGGAGCAACAAAAGAACGTTTCTTTTGAGAGAAATTAGGAAGTACATACCATCGAATCATTCAGGTTAGGAAATCGTGTGATAGAGTTATTGGTGACAGGAAGGAGGAGGTTGACAGCATCCGGAGGAAAAGAGGACAATGAAGATCTCTGGGCATTGTTCCAGGGGGTCATTTCTTCTTGGAGGGAAGGGTGGCGGTGTGAAGAAAAATCGCTACCTGCCCATTGTTTGTACATTCATTCCCTAGGGTCACTGTACGGTTGAGTGACATCTGCATTGTACATATTGTACACATTTCATGTCTACCAACTGGAATAAAATTAGGTACGTTAATAGCCGGTTTGAGTCGTTACTAGTTGGTCTAATTAACGTTTATTTGCCCAGTGTGGTCTCAAGCATGCTGGGGATGGGCTTTAATGGTGGTCTACACAGGGAAAGTGGTTTATTATAGGAATTTCACATATTCCTTTGTACGACGGCTGTTGCAGTGAGAACCTCAAGGTACAGTATCTACTTTAGGTGCTCTTTTGAGTATTTACTCTGCGGTGTTCTGCATGAGGCACGTAGCAGTCGCTATGCGGAGTAGGCTTCAACCAGCCCGTTCTTGTGATATCAAAGGCGATTCTCCTTCAGTCCCTCAGGTGTTTGATCACGTATGGTGCTGGAAAATAGGGCAAGAATGATTTTTCTTTTGTCTTTCCCAGGGTAAGTCTGTGTAGAGGTAGAAGAAAAACGGCGTACTTGCTCGAATAAGTAACACCAGGAAACCGAACTTTAATACAGCGCCTATGGTTGCAGACCGGGCTTGGTTCTTTTCTTCTGTATTCTCCATTCTGACTTGTTGACCTCTTTGCATTCCTTAGTAAAAAGAAATCTCGAAGCAATCGTTCCTTCAAGGAATACGTAACGGAAAACAGTAACGTTATCGTAGGGCAATCGATTCCCACGTTCCTACCACGACCTCAAGTAAGTCGCAGTTGCTAGGCTTGGATTGGAATTGGATATTGGAACGAGCATCCATCAATATCATTTAAATCACGTGATTTAATTACGTTCCGAGAAGCATTTTTAATTAAGCATTTAATTAAGCATTCCGAGAAAGAACATTTCGATCCATATGGTTAAAGAATTGTGCAGTTGAGTTTAGTGTAATGTGTAATAACCACTTTTAGATACGCCATCTCATGTTTAGAGCGCGAGTGACAACTAGAAACCAAGATGGATCTCAATGCAGAGTTGAGGACCCGTGGATGGTAATTTGTTTTACGCCAGATTTAGTAAAAGGCGTTTTTCCTGTCCTTTTTGCGCATAATTCAAATTATATGAACACTTGGGACACTCTAAATTGAAGATATCAGGACACTGCTGAATACGTTATTCTGCACAGCACTATGGCAATGCGTGTCTGCAACGGAGCGGTACACGAACCTTCCTAGTTGAGAGTGATTTAGTCGCTTCTAAGGAAGACCATACGATAAAAAATAAACGCAAAGGCATATTTTTCTGTCTATGAAGTATTTGGACTCAACTTTGATAAATATTTGAGCTGCTGTTCGTGTGTGATAACTTTCATTCTTCAAGCTCAGCTGCCATCAACGGACAGTTTGCTTTCTCGTCAGGTACCTAAGTTCGGATGGGTTGGAAGAGTGTACAGAAGGCCTGGACAAGCCTAGAGCAGATGAAGTTATACGGAAGGCGCTTGACGTAAGTATGCACACTGATGATCCCAATACCGGTCCCAACGAACCCGTCTTCCCAATATTCAGCTTGACCTGACTGAGATCAGCGAGGGAGGATTACCTGAAGACGTCGTGAGAAATAGAGTTGACACAGTGAGTAAAGTCTGTTCTTTTTGTGTTTTGGGAAGTGATAACTGTGATGGTACATGGTGATTTAAGGTGTCTGGACCAGTGGTCGTTCAAGTTCAAAAGGTTCGCAACGTCAGCGCTCCAAAGAGTAACCCCGAGTCTGAATTTGCACCGAAGCTTCTTAGGTTGCAAATCACAGATGGCTCATCTTACTGCAGTGCACTGCAGTGGGAAAAGTGGCACTCCATTAGGTAAATGTGTACGATGTATAGAGATATATTCTTATAGAAATGATGTTGAAGTTGCTTATTTAAGCAAAACCTGCTTGTTTCTTTCTTTTTTCAGCTTGTCCACTCCACCTGGGAGCAAAATCCTCCTAAAATCCACCTCTATTCCTGTTGTAAATGGCTTCCTTCTACTGTCTGAAAAAGACATCAAGTTTCTTGGTGGCCGTGTTGCTCATCTCATTGAAAAATGGGAAGTTGCCAAGGTTGGTCGGCTGTTAGCTCCTTTCTTATTGTTTGTTTACCTATATTATCTGCTGCACCCACTGTAAACTGGGGCAGTAACAAGACACTGGGACTTTCTTCTACGCCATATTCAGTCGATGATGATAACGGTTACATCTGGTGGATCACCAGCGGCGTGGCAGAGGGGGTAAAGGCACCTGCTCATTGGTGGTAGCCAGGGTCGTGCTGAAGACTGGGAGGCGGTTGGTTCGAATCCTACCACCGGTTGTGTTGTCTGAGGTTTCCCCTGGGCTTCGTAACATACATTTTAGACAAATGTTGGCACAGTACCCCCTGAAGTTGTCCCAGGATGCGCACTAACCCCGTTTGTCCCCCACCCCTTCCTGCTGTCCTCTTTCTATCTGTCTGCCGCCGCTCATAGCCACAGTTCCTTCCCAGCACTGACAAAGAATTTTAAAAAAGTCCAGTGGGTCTTTGGTAAAACTTGTAGTAGGTATGTGGAAAAGTCAGATATTTATGTTCACCCAAACGTGTTCTCACTGTAGCACTGAGAAGACATAAACGCAGTAGTTTCAGCACGTTCAATACAATACATCCAAAGAGACGTTACTTTTGGAGCACACATCGCATATACCAATTACATAGAGCTTTTGTCTGGTTGAGCACTTGGTACTGCACCATAGAATTGGCATAACGTATCAGGTATTGTCAGAATTAGTGGTAAATTTAGTAAACGGTGACGAATTGTGGGCCCGGGCTGCTTCCAAACATTATAAAAATTATTGATCACTGGGAAATACAGTACAGGTTGCAATGCAGAGGAAACAGCATTATTTGCTCCTTCTGATTTTAAAGTTGTCTATTAAGAGAGCAGTGAAATGACATTTAGGGTAGCTCGTAACCCTGCTTCATTTATTGAGCACTCTATCAGGTCACACTGCGCAAAATATTTTTTTTGCTGAATGGTGCCTCGTCACTGTACAACATATCTAGGGTTCAGACTTTTCCGTGTTTTCATTTGGCAGAGTTTGAGGGGCGTCTGCAGTAGTTTTCATTTCTTGGAGTTTCTCGGAGTGTCCATTCTTTGATACCTCTGAAAACACCACATTTTTCAGAAGTTGAAAACTCCGTTCAGCACCTCCCGAGCCTTGCCGAATGAAAACGCCAAAAAGTCGGAACCCTGTTGTAATTTACGAAAGTGGCCAGAGAAATAAGCCCTGTGTGGAATGACGTGAATGTGGAGGCACAGTCCAATCTACTGGTGTGGCGTAAAGGAACCAACATGACATGTCATCAGCATAGCTCATTTAAAGCTTTTAGCTCATTTACCCCCTGCCCCCTTTCATAAAGTGTACCATTCGATTGCCCTTTGTTGAGAATCGAATACTGGTACTTTACCTGACAAAACACGCCACAGTTATTAAATAACCGAATTAAATTGATAAAGATTGCAGAGCATGCCGCGATCTGTGTTGGCAACAATAAGAGCGGCCACGTCGCCCTGCGGCTAAGTCCGTGATAGGATACAGAAATCGTCTGCTTTTGCGCGTCATTGGCGTCAGCAGACGACTTTCAGAAGTTACTGGGCACCACGGCAACTCTCGTACATTTTCTTTCAGTTCTCAGGTGAAAAATGCACATTCTAAGAAGTGGCAAGCGTGATGGTTTAGAACAACTATGTTAATCCTCAGAGACAAGTTAAAAGTCGCAGGACAACCCCATCCACAATCACAAATCTGAAGTCGCTGGCCATCGGCGCGCGTGGTCGCATTACAGTTACGACCAAAAATATATTACGCGCGCTTCCATTACACTCCCCGTTGTACACTGATCATGCTTCGAAATGAAGTGTCGCTGACGACGTATATGGAGAAGGAGTGCGTGTTTATTTAAAAACCGCATTACATACTCGCGGAAAGAAAACACGTGACCTAGCTTCCACGTATCCGATTATGCGCCACATTATCGGAGACCCCACAGTCAATGCTCGGACTACATTCTCCGCTTGCGGAGGTATATGCCTGAGTATCCCCATTTCGTGAGCAAAGGGGATGATTCAACCAAAGGTGCTTCTGTAAGTTACAATTACCATGACAACGACAACATACCCGCAGGCCGAAACTTTGACGGTTGTATGTGTACAGTACTCGTGAAGCTAGTTTTGACCAAGTTTCGGAATTGCCACGGCTGTACGAGACCGTCCCTTTAAGGTGCAAGATATCTTTGTATTTATTCTAGGGATGTGCCAACCAAATCCTCGAACCCTAGGCAGGGATTCGAGGTTCGGGAATCCGAATCCCAGTGCCCAGAACGGCGAATCGAATCTTTCGAATCCACCAACCACGTCTGTTTGTTTCTTTTGAAAATTGACACCTCCAGAGTCCGCCGAAAGCCTCATTGACCGACGGGTGTTCTCTTGTTTGTTTGTTTTCATGCCCTGGACTGAAAGAGTTCAGGCAGGAACTGTCACATTACAGGTTTAAAAGTAACCTGGTTTTGCTTTTGATTGTTGCTTAGTTTTATCAAAATAACTCGGACTTGAGAATTTATGCATTCCTTGAAGTCGATGAACAGCATGTTAAATAAAAGAAGAGCTATATGGGTATATTTTCAATTGAAAGTGAAGTATTATTTAGTTTGTTTTTCATTTTGTGTTTCAGGTTTCATATTTTGCTTCAAAACACTTTTCGTTGGAAGAGTTTTTTTTTTTTTTTGGATTTCTAAGCTCTTTTTAAAGAAAGGATTCGAAAGATTCGTGGATTCGTAGAACCTTCCTTGGATTCAGATTTGGATTCGGATTCGAAAAATTTTGGACTCATCCCATCGCTAATTTATTCTAAAGCTGACACTAAAGCAATTGTACAGTAGGGCATTTATTTGAGGTTTGAGTGAGTCAAATTTCAGTGACTATGCAGACATGCTTTAGAACGAATGCCTACATGACTACAAGTCCCTTGAACTGTGTGGTAAGGCCTGGTGTGGAACTTTCTATGCGACTACCGTGTAGGTTGGTGTAAATTGAGCTGACGGCTGAACCTGCTGCATGTTGTCGTCTTTATTGATTCTTATGTCATTTTCCTCCTCAAACACAACATTGATGGAGACAAAATTCAGTATTCAGTCGATGCACATGACAGTGGTATGTCGGCACAACACAGTTGTGGACCCTGCGTTTGGCAGAGGCTGTGGTGGTAACATAGTTTGTCTATAGTGGCTTCAGAAGGGCCAGACTTTGACGAGGGCCTTCCTCGTTGGATACTCCCTGGAAGCAGGAAAGTGTCCAAATGTATTTGACAGGCAGGATAGAATTTGTAGAGGAACTGGAACAGCAAGTGAGAGCATTGGTTAGCCACGGCAAGTGATGAGTACAATTTGTGGAGCGCCATGTTGTGGTGGCACCATCGTCGGCATCATTAGCACCGAAGCGCATGGCGAATAAGAGCTTCCCGAGCTCAGTCGAGCTCTGGTCTCCATCCTAACAAGTTGTGTTCCAGTAGCTGTCCTTCACAACAGTGGTGACCCGACATTTGATCCACCAGGACCATGCCTCACGGCAACAGCTCATCTACCAAATCTCTGCTCGCTGCTCCTGTTCTCGATGCTGCTGCTGCTGCTGCTGTGAAGCTACCTCCATATTGGGATTGGAACCCCGCGATCTGGTTCGTCCAGGCAGAAGGCCAGTTTCACTTCTCTGGGGTAACTTCCCAGCTCATGAAGTTGTATCATGTCACGTCAGCATTATCACCTGCAGCGGTTCTTAGTTGACGCTGGTGGAGAAGTTAGCGTCGTACCTGCCAGTACACTCTACTACAGCTTCCATCAACCCTGCTTCACTCTGAAGGTCGCTAACAGTTCATCTATCTCAGTCTACGGCCAAAAAGCCCTAGCCTTAAACTTTGGCCTGCACAGGGGTTTCTGATGGCTGTTCCATATCGCTGACGCCACCCATGCTATCTTTGGCGCCGATTTCTTGCAGCACTTTCGCGTTCTCGTCAATGTCCCCCGCAAACGACTGATTGACACCACAACACACCTTTCCGCCCACAAGTTATAGACTTACGAATTCATTCCCTACCATCCCAATTTCTGTTTTACGCAGTCCCTGAATCTGGCTTCCTTCCTGCAAGATTTCCCCAGACTCACCCAACTGCCTGATTGGACCCAACCAGTCAAGCATGATGATGTACAGCGTGTTACACTTATCTGCACGGGCAGACTTATCCGGGGCCGACCTGGCCCGGGTGCATAAAAAAAATGTCCCGGCCTTTCCTGTTTCTATGCGGCCCGGCCCGGTGACTCAGTGAATAGAGCTCGGCCTAGCATTTCCAGCTATGGCTTACACCATTCTAGCACTTATCAAATAAATTCATCAGATTATCAACAAATTTAGAAGAGAACACAAGGCTACAAATATACAAAAACTGGCGGTTTAACACGGCAACAGCACGAGACAAAATTTGCTCCAGAATGCACGCGGGCAAGCGCGTTATCATTACACTACAAGTTTTTGTGGAGGTAGAGGATTTTGTCGACAGACTCCTCCTTCTTGCTACCCCTCTCAACAAGCTTTCCGGACGTGATTCTGAAAGATGTGAGGAGTCAGGAGCAATGTCATACGGCTTCGACAAGGTTCTAGAGGGCCAAATCTTATGCATAATGTATGGTGTCCTGCGTTTGTTTTCGCAAATATATGCACAGGAATGACGCAAGCATGCGAACAAGGAACATCAGCAACACCTTTATTTTAAGATGATGAATGGGGAGTTTCATCGCCAGAGGCGATACTCTATCCCATTGCTGGTGGTGATGTGGGGCATGAAATAACGAGTCCCTTCACAATAAGGATCGAAGTCCGATCATGTGAACAAGCATATGAACTAATAGTCCTGCATTGTGTGCAATTAGCTGCATGTTCCGGCCTAGCCGGGAGTCCGGGAGTCCGGATTCTATCCCATTGCTGGTGGTGATGTGGGGCATGAAATAACGAGTCCCTTCACAATAAGGATCGAAGTCCGATCATGTGAACAAGCATATGAACTAATAGTCCTGCATTGTGTGCAATTAGCTGCATGTTCCGGCCTAGCCGGGAGTCCGGGAGTCCAAAATCCCGGGAGTCCGGGAACACTACATGCAGCGGGTAAAAGCTTCCCAAGCTCAGCTGAGGTCTGGTCTCCATCCTGACTAGTTGCGTACCAGTTACTGTGCTTCACAACAAACTGCAGCATACGACAGCAACAAAATCCGACTTGGAGGGACTGAGTCGGAATCCATCAGCGAAAATGAATTGTGCTACATCCAAGAGGGTGGCATAAGTTGTTGCACGCACCCAGCAAGCTCGGTTAGTCATCGCACTCGGCCTTTGCCTTACCTTGCAACACACAGAAGTGACCACAGTGCTCTGTTGGAACTCTAACCCTGTGGTTCTAAACAGCGTTTCCTCGACCTTGTCCTGAGGTTCAGCAAACATGTTACTGTCGAACTCCTGCAAGTAGAACTTGAGTGCATACCAAGGCTAGCCATCAGCCAGCCTATGTATCTCGCCTGGCAGCCTGGCATTGGGTTTTGCATTGAAATTGTCCAACATTATGGTTGACGTTTGTTGACTTTTGCCAGCAGCTATCGTCATCACCGGTTGGCTCAGCCAGCAGTTCAACCTCAAAATAGATACTGTATAAGTAGTAATTGTTGTGAGGAACTGATTTTCGCAAAATTTGCAAGCGCTTTTTTTCTTCACGAATTTAAAGTTCCGCAAAATATTCGAACCAACGACAAAAAAATATGCGAACAAAATATGTAAGAAAGTTCACCCAGGACGCTGGGGCAACTTATATACGCCGTTTCTTACGCTATTACACTGCATTGCCTCAGCTCTTCTTCGCTGCAAGTGGAGACAGTAGTCCAGCCTTCACAAATCCATCACGAATGTCGCATCCTGAGTTCCTTGTAAGCCTGGGTCATTCAGAAAGCGTGTATGGGTTTAGGCACACTGCCACACAGATCGGCATTTGTAAAAGTTGCCGCGTCACTATCGAGTGCCCATCGTACCTGCTCGATCCAGGACAGGAATGACGGGAGACATTTGGATAGACGGGGGCTCCATGGCGAAGTGGATTGATCTGAAACGACCATTCAGACGAGTGAAACACACATTCTCGGCTGAATATGATCACACATATGGCCAAAGAATATGCTCCAGATTGAGCCACAGAATTTGCCATTAGCGCTTGAGTCGCACACCACTTGTTACTCTCTCTTTCTTTCTCTCGTGAATCATATCTTCAGTGTGATGCACTGTAGCCTGCTGTGTAGATCAGGCCAGTCAGTGAAAGTTTACATCAGCATATTCAGCGCCGTGGCTGTCACTGTTGTTTTCCTCTCTGTGCAAGTCTGTACACAGAATGTCTAGCCCCGGCAAATTTATGGCAGTGTAGGCTTCACGATTACTAACAGTAGCTTGAGACTTCTGCTTCAGTTTGCTAGTTCTTGTTGACATAGCTTGTTCCATTCATGGCTCTAGGCCAGAAACATTTGGGTACCCCAGGTACCCAGGTCTGTTCCATCAGAATGATTCACTGTCTGGAGGTCAAGGGTTTGTAACACAAGTGCGCCATACAAAGGAGACGTCTTATCCCATGAGGTGCCATTCGTAAAGCAAAGTAATCCGTAGATGGAGGCTTTAGTCGATTTACACGTAAGGCGAATCAGCCTATTTGTGTGACGACATGCTGCGTATCCCGCAGGGTAGAACTGTGGGCAATTTGTGCCACCTGAGGATCTTCGTTGGTCTTTCTCATGGTGCATTCAGTGATGCCATGCTTTCGTACCATCTGGCAGTGGTGTTCCTAGAGGATGCTTATTGCCTAACAATGTACTTCGCCACATGCTCAATTAAATATGAAGCTGTAACGGGCCCCAGACTGTGCCGTCAAAGGTGAACTGCATGCCAGTTTTGTTTCTCATGTTAGTCAACGCATTTCATTCCATGGCACAGTGGTGGCAGAAGGCATTGCAAAGTGCCGCATTCTTTTTCGTCATATGCAGTGCAGCTCATACCCTACGGCAGTTTGTTCCTACGCAGGAAGAGGGTGAAGTTGGAAGCACAGAGTAAGAAGACTAGGAGATGGAACTTCACTCTCCCCCGCGACCAGAGAATGTACGAGGAGCGCGCGCTCTGCGCCCCAGCCCTCAGTGCCATCTGTCTGTTGCACGAGGACGCAAATTTTGCTAAACATGCGGTCACATGGTACTGGCGCTTGTCTGGTGCTCTGGCTCTGCCCTTGCTCAGCGCTGTTGGATCCGCACTTCGCGTTTGCGGGCTGCATTGCAGGCGGCATTAAGCTCGCGGTGAAAAGTTTCCAGGTGGTTGTTGGTCCGCGGGCCTCTGTTCTCGTTGTGGTCCCACTTCCCGATGTCGAAGCTGCCCTCCATCCGGGTGTTCTCAAAATAGCCCAGGAGGCAAACTGCGTTTGGCTTGTTTATTTCTTGCCCATCCTCCCAGAGAACCGGCCAAGCGTGTGGCAGCATTGCAGGCGGTAGGAAAGCAAGCGCTACCATTTTGCGCTCAAGGGACTTCAGGGATGGCTGTTCGTTGTATGACGTCTGCAGCAAAAACTGCTGGACCGCTGCCTGTACGCATTGAGAATAATGCAAATGGCATCCACGGTGCATGGCACTCGGAAATGCAGCCCTCAACCCCTGAATGAGACCCTGCTCAAAGTCGATGAAAAAGACTGAGGGAGCTGGTGATGGATATCCTGCCGACGTGCACGCATCCTTTAGAAGTGAAGGGGCATGGCTGTACACTGCCATCGATCTTCCAGGGAGAAGGATATATGCACGTGGTACTGAAACGCACATGCACAGTCAATGGTTGTTCAAATATCGGGGAAGTAAGGAAGAATGTACCATCCAAAAAAAAAGCTCCGGTGCATGAGTAATCAATTTCAATCCTGTCGGCGATGCAAATCCTAGTATCTTCCGGTCCGCAGAATCGTCGATCACCAGGAAAGGCTGACAGTTGTTAGTTGTCCCGTAATTTTCGGTCAGGAGAACGTCAACCACTACATTCAGAAGCAGAGGTTTGAAACGTCTCTTCTGTCGATATATGGTGTCCTTCATTCCACTAAATGTGGGCAGCTCCGCCAAAGCATCCCCTTGTGCCTAGACATGAAAATGGCCTCTTGTAATACGGGGAACGCGTCAAACTTTTTCTCTTACAAAAATATCAATAAGGTACTTACATTTTCTGTTACTATCAGTGCTATTCTGTGCTATTCCGCGAGGAGAAACCTTGTATATTTTCGTGTCCCGTTAACACAATGTCTGCATGATACCCTAATAACAAACCATGTTTTCTCCACCTTCTAGAACCTGAGTCATCACAGCCGTATTGTTGGGCAAGAAGGGAATGCCCCACCCTGGGTGCCGTTTGGGCAAAAAATTGACACGGGTTCACTAAAGGACATGAAAGGTAATAACGAAAGCTTACTTTATGGGTGAAGGGAATTTCTCAGCAACATTTCTGTGTTTTTGTTTGTTTGTTCTTGTCTGTACATGCCAACTCAAGAAATACTGTTGTTTATGCAGGCAACTTCAAATCGATGGACCAGTGCCAAAAAGACACAAAACCGAACGAGGCTTTTGAGAAGCATCGCCAAATGACTATCGCCGAAGTTTCCCGTGCAAAAGAGGGCAAAGTGAAAGTATTTGGAGGTGTGAAACAGGTAATGTATGCTCACACATTTCACATGTTCAGCTGCCCTTGATATAGAAGAGGGACATCATATTTACCTAGCTCAGTGTTCCCCAAACTGTGGGTCACAGTAGATTCAGTAGGGGGTCACGAAGCGGCCTGCCAGCAGCTCGGGTTTGTGGCTGCAGTTTCTACTGAAGCCACTTCCCAAAATTTTGGGCGGGTTTGGTAGGAGAGTGCCTGCTCTTGGGTACTAAAGCCATGAAAGTTCTCTTTTCCTTTGCCATGATGTACCTTGTGAACTTGGCTTCTTTGTGGTTGCATCGACGAAAACAAAGCACAGGGCGCAGCTCAACATGGAGCTGGAACTAAAGAGATACTGTGTTCAAACTCCTCCCTCATTTTGAGAAACTGTACTCCGACAAACAAGCTCACGTCAGCCATTAGGAACAGTCACTCCTGCTGGCATGCATTGTTATTTATGTGCGATGGTTTCCAGCCGTGCTGATTCACTCTGATTCACTATATTAACTATCTTATAAAATTTCAGTGTTAGTTTTGTGTATTACTGTTCATGCACTGAAATCGAAAAGCTTGTGGCATCGCGAAAAGCTGGGAAAGGGACGAGGGGGTCGTGATGCAAAATTTCATATTTTTGGTGGGTCGCTGGGTCGCAACTTAAAGTTGCAAGGGTCTCAAGAAGCTGGAATCGAATGCAACCCATGCCCGTTTGACAGAACTTCAATATTAGAGGGAGCTCTCACAAAACAACTAACTGCACCAGTGGGCCAAAGCAAACTGTAGCTGGGTTGAAGGACAGAGTACTGCAAATTGGGGTATAAGGACGCCGGGCGGTGCTCCTTTAATGTTCAACTACGTAACTGCCTTCCCAAGGTTCTTAAGCTCATACAACACTGGAACTGGACAAAGCCGTCTCCGAAGTGGGCTACAGAATGTGGTACATGAGCAAAGGAACAAATCCAAAGACAATCCAAATCCAAACAAATCCAAAGTTTCTGACGGCATCATCTTGGTGTGCTGTGCACAACAGGAACGTGTTTGGAAACGATAGTAGCGCTCACGTCGGTTTGCAGATGAGCATGTGAATCTTCCATTGTGCTGTAATTCTATTTATGATCACTGAATCGAGCACATCTTATGAGACTAGCTGTCGTATTCCTTACACCCTTCACTTGTCGAGTTCAGTTGAATGTGGCTTTTAGGGAGTCAAATATAGTAGAACCTCTTTATAGTAAACTGGCTGGGACTTGCGGATAATTTTACTATATCAGGGGTTTTACTATATTAGGTGTAGCTTTAAGAGAGTCATAAATGGAGGAGGACAAGTCATTGAGAGATTTATTACAATGCTATGTACAAATAGGAACTCTGCAGTGTTAGAAAAATGCTTTATAAAGGTATAAAAAATGACTTAAATGAAGCCTGCCATGCCGTAGACTTTGTATACGTCGCAAAAAAAAAGTTTGCTTTCGCGTCAGTTCGTTTCTGTCCACCAGTTGCAGCAACGTCATCTTTTGAAGCAGTGTCAACACTTTGCATTTTCTGCCACAGTCCGTCATGTCCCAAACTTCACGTCTCACACAAAAACAAAAAACACGTCACGTCGCCAAATCGAGAACTGGGAAACACATATTGGACGTGCAAAATCAGGCGGGAACTAGGAACTATCTCTCCTATGCCGCTACCTACTACGCACTTCCACCTCTCATTGTGTGGATGGACGCTATTGGCTGTTCCCTTACCGGCTGATTGCAGCGTTAAATAAAAAAGAAGAAGAAAATACACAAGCAGCAAGCAACATCCCCAGCATCATCAACACGACAAGATGGCGGGATCCAGCCTACCGAAACCCACATTCTAGGTGCCCGCTCTTTACTATAAGTGGTATCCTGGAATTTTTCTGCTTACTATATCAGAAAATTTAACCATTGGGTCTATAGGAATTCAGTCGGGACCGCAGTTCTCTTTTACTATAAGCAGAATTTTACTAAAAGCGGAGTTACTATAACAAAGTTCTACTGTAATCTTACCTGATGTGTACTAAGCGCACAAGTACCTATCGAGTCTTACATATTCAGTACAGTAAAACCCCGCGTATAACGATATTGACGGTAATCACGAATTCCATCGTTATACGGGGTACATCGTTAAACGAGGGCTGACCTAAATACGACGTCCCGGAAAAGTCGCGCGCCACCCCGCGTGTAGCAAAAAAAAAAACAGATGCTAAAAAAAAACGCGAAGCTGTGTGACATCGCAGTGGCTTGAGAGAACAGCGATCAGAACTCGTGGAGAGAACCAGACAACATAGCAGGACAACTTCTGGCAACACTACACATCACCATTCCGCAAGTCGGCTTCACCTAACGCCTGCGTGCTTTAGGAGAAGCTCGCTTTAGAACACTGTCGCGGGTAGAAAGCACATGCTAGGCCTTTTGAATCATCTCCCGAATTTGAGCAGCATTGGCCAAATACGGAGACATAAAAGCGTTACCACCTACCTCTTTCACTGACAGTATTGGAAAATGAACAGTCGCTGTCTATTTTCTTGCCTCAATTTTTATTTTGGTTTAATTATTTTGATGTGAATTTCGGATGATACGAATTTTTTCCGCTACCCCGTGAGATTCGTAGCGTCGAGACTCTACTGTATCTTATCGTGGCGAAAATCGCCGCGTGGTTACGCGCACGGGGCAGCGTCCAACATCGTTATACGAGTACTCGGAACCGCGGTCTCCATCGCTATACGCGGGTCGTTTCCCCATAGAACCAATGTATATTTTGACGGTAAAATCATGAACCATCATTTTACGAGGGGTATCATTATACGCGATATCTCTGTCCGCGGGTTTTACTGTATAAAATATGTTCTCGAGCAAACTCCGTTTATTCAGCCCCAGGACGGAGACATCGCGCAGCTTGTTGGCTTTGGCTGCACTGTAGATGAGGCTGTAAATGCGCTCCGACTCAACAACTGTGACCTGGCATCTGCTATCCACTCGCTGGAAAAGTCTTCCAACAACAACAGGAAGGACAGAGCCGGAGGTCGACCTGGTGAGTACTAAAAATGTAAAAGCGTGTCATATTTCTGTTGTTTCCACTCTGAATAAATTGCGTGTAGTGCAACTGTTGTCTTTCTTATTCATTAGAGAACAACAGGAAAAAACGAGAGCATCGCGAGAGGGACTCTGGGGAAGACAAGGCTCCAAGCCGTCCTTCGGCGCCAAGTACACTGTTCGACTTCTTGCAGAATCAAATCTCCCTTCCAAAAGGTACAGCACCATCAAGAGCATGTCAGATTTGTTTCACTATGCGGCTCTTTTTCAACATTATTTTTCGTAATGACTCACATCTTAATGTTAACAATTCACTTTGGGCGTGTTGGTACAGATATATACTAAGAGAAGCGCGTTTAACGAAGCGACGAGGACAGGGCGGCACACACATGGCACATACTGGTGCAGTTGAAACGAGTTTGGTTTTCAGTGAGACATTTGAACTAGGATCCATGTGCACTGTATCTCGACACTTGTGCCTTTTAACCTGTCCTGCACCTAAACCATGGTTATCTTGGAGAGGCAACAGTAAAACCAGAGTTCGAGGTAACTCGTTACAAGTAACTCGTTACTGTAACTAAGTTCCTTTTTTTGGTAACTTGTAACGTAACTCGGTACTTTTGCGCCGTGGTAACTTTCAGAGGAACTCGTTCAGGGGCGCCGGAACAGGGGGAGCAGGGGGAGCGACGGCTCCCCCTCATTTACGAATGGGGGAGCACGGCTCCCTCAGTGTCAGCCCAGCGTCCTAATCTTTTACGGTCTAACGGAATGGCCCGTGCGTGCATGTGTTCTTTCGGTGGCCATAAATTTAGAGAACAATAAACAGAGATCCTACCACTGTCACTGTGTGCGGAGACCGTTTGAGAAGAGCTACATACCAATGGTGTCAGGTTCACAGGGTTCTGGAGTTAACCATGGCAAGGTTTGTGGTACAGGTTAGGACAAAAGTTTACGGAACACGCTAGCGACGTACTCTTTCTCCGGTGCGACACCCTAGCGGCTGCCGGAAGCGAGTGAGTTCACTGTTGCGGAGGGGTGGAAGGGTGCGCTGTTAGCGACACACAGCGGTAACTTGTACTTCCCAGGCACGCATAAGCGACACTGGAACCACCACTGTGTGTCGCTAATAGCGCATCCGTCCACCCCTTCGAAACAGTGTACTCACCCGATTCCGGCAGCCGCTAGGGTGTCGCACCGAAGAAAAAGTACGTGGCTCGCGTGTTCCGTAAACTTTTGTCCCAAGCTGTACGAAGTGCAATAAATCAGTCAGAAAGTGTGTAACGGGGGGGCGAGCACTCCCAGACTCAATCCACGGGGTGGGGTGGGGGGGACAGAGGCACAAACGGGAATCGCAAAAGGCACGCAAGACACCAGGCGTCTGAGGGAAATAAGGATACGAAGAAACCGCCCAGTTGAAGACAGAGGGTTGTTATAATGGCGGTTTGCGGGGCGCAGCCACAGATTTCAGTCGGTGGTGGACAGGGTGCCCACTTCGAGCTGGCGTGTAAGACCTGTAGTAGACAAGTGCGATGAACTGAGACGAAACGTCGCACCGGTGTTGTGTTCATGTGTCGGCAGTGGCAACGTCGAGGGAGCGCCACCAAGTCCTCGACTGCAGCAGCGTTACAGGATTATTAAATGCCATAGACATCGGAGAAGGCAACACCTCTGGAATGAGATATGTATCGCAGCTTGTTTGTTGTCTTATATATATTGTGTATATCTTCACCCGTCATAGTAGAATATTCTAACTGTTAACCTGATTGGTGGCCCCTCGCTTTCCGTCGTACCGATGTCCAAAATTTACCCGCTGTTTTCATTTATCCGGCTTTTCTTATTGAGTCGCCCGGGAGTTATAACGACACCGTGACACCCAGTCAAAAGGCTGGGTGTCAAAGGGCACATTCTAGCTGAGCTCCAGACCGGCCCAGGAAAGTCTGGTTTATTCGCAGAAGGCTTGCGGATCAGACGATATTCGCTTCCAGTCCCGGCACATGTATATGCCGCGACGGCGATTCCGGGGACAAGTACCCGACGTTCCCTACACATTACTTGCCATAGAGGTCTATAGGCACTGCGCAGAAGTAAAAAAAGCCGGACGCACTGAACTCTTACCAACTAATTCACCACCAAGTGCTATTTAATTACAGTACTACTGCAATGTTACTTTAGATCTACTGTACAAATATGCACATGTCATTTGCTAGGTGCACGTTTACTGTTCGTGCAGCAACCATGTATAACGTCACTATGAGCCCTCAAGGAAAATAAGTGATGATGATGATGATGATGATGTTTAAGGTAGCACTTTTTTTTCGCTCCCCCAGTGAAAAATTAGTTCCGACGCCACTGAACTCGTTCCTTTTTTTGGTAACTTTGCCAAAGTAACTTAAGTTAAGTTCCAAGTTACTTTTAATTCGCTTTTCACTCACGTCCAGACATTTTCTTGCTTTCTCTCCTGTTCCTTCATGGCATATTTTGCCATAAAACGTGATATTCAATGAGTGGCAGTATTTTATTCAGGAAGTAAGAACTGCTGCCATTGAAATAAAGCTGAACCATTCTGCGCCCACAGGGGGTAAGATGCAACGCGTTCGAATAGACCTCTACCAGAGAAACGTCATTATGACATATTGGTAGACAGACTGAAACCGAAACAAAGCGGAAGGACGGCTGGGTTCCACGAACAGGCACTTGTTCGCTGTCTCCCATTGAAAGAAAAGTAGGACCAAGGGTGTCGTCCATTCAAGGGGTCATGTCGTAACCCCCTCAAGACTGTGGCTTTCGGGCGCGACTTGGTTCACCTCTAGCTTCGAGCGTAGTTCAATTCTACCAAATTTTGGCGCTGTCGAACACTATGACGTCATTTATTTACAAACAGGGAGAGGTCTATTGTTGGGCATAAAGGAAAACGATCTAAGCGTGTTGCACTCCTCCGCAGGCAACTCAACGTCTAACTCAACTGCTCGCGCGCTGCACCTGCGTAATGCTATTTTGTGTCCGAAGTAACTTGGAAGTAACTCGTTCTTTTTGTTAAGTAACTCAGTAACTGCGAGTTAGATTTCATGCTGAAGAACTTCGTTATTAACTTAGTTACATTTAGCACGCGGTAACTTAACTTGTAACGAGTTCTTTTTGACGGGTAACTTCTCAATCTATGGATAGAACTGTTCAAGTACCATGCATTCAGTAACCTTACGTACATTTCCGCACTCTTGAGCTGCTCCAGTAAAAAAAGCCTTGACAGCCTTACAGCGGTCGTGTTGTTTCTATCTTTCTTTGTGTTGTCTCCTGCGCTGTTTCATCGAGTGGATGAATCATCTGCCTTCTTGTCAAATGCATGGAATCACTACCAAAATGCTTCTGTTGAAAGCCAGGATTTCTTTAGTAGAGCAGGCCTTGTTTTGTCATTCTTTTCCACATATTCTTTGCGTTATCGTGCTTTACATCCCCTGCTTTGCAAGCAAGAAGTGTGAGAGGCTTATGAGGCTACATTTCATAGTCGAAGCTGACTTTCTCACAGGTCTGTTCGAAACAGAGCTTCAGTACAGGAGACTTCAGCAACATAACAGCAACACCTTCTGAGAAGTTGGTCTTGATCGGTTGTAGAAGGTCCTTGATCTTTAGCTTCTTGCTATCTCTACTTACAGCATTAAAGGGGACATAAACAGGCCGCCAAACATTTCACAAATAATGGTACCCCATGAAAGACTGTAGGTCATAATAATCGCCATATATCATCACGCAGGTCATAATCTGTCGGCTCGTGCCAGCTCAGTGACCCATATGAAGGCTTTGAAAGATGAGTAACCCGCGCGCCTCTCTCCACTACGCATACGTCACATGGCTACGTAGCCTTTTGCCGTCCATGCAGGGGGTCGAGCTCCAGGGCCCAGCTCTGGTGGGATGTGACGTTTCAAATTTCCAGCCAATAAACAGGCTTCATTATCAGCTATGAGGCGGAGTGCTTCGTTTGTTTCTGTGGAACCACGTGCTGAACTAACTGCGCTCCATGGTTTCGAAATGCAGCGTCATGACATCTCCGGGTGGACTAGTTTTGACGCGAACGTCAACAATTGGGCTGCTATCATGTGACGCAATTCGAACCTGGGCACCTCCCAGTCACAGCGTGACATGGCCAGCACGCTAACCACTGAGCCACGCGATGCCGGGTGGTTCAAACCGAAGTACGGCAGCCCAGTTGTCGGAACCATTCGAAGGTGACGAAGATGACCCATCGCGGGGAACTGTAGCGCCGGATATTCATTAGCGCTGGCAGTGTGCTGCGTGCTACTGCGCCGAAAACGTAGTGCTTGTATAACATCTAAATAGAACGCATTTCTTTTCCAGTTTGAGGTTGTATCTGTTTAGATTTCGAATAGAATAAGATTCATATTCACCTAGTCAATTTCCGCAAGTGAAATAAAATCATACGTGGAGCCCTTGATCATAATTGGTGAGGAAAGCGCCACGTCAAAATGACATAAAGTTAGAACGCAAGGCGGGGCTAAAAAGCGAAAGAGTGCAGTGAATATTTCATCCATATACAAGCGCTTTTTCGATTTGAGTGCTAGCAATTACAAGGAGCTTTCACTGCCTAAGTTTCAATAATATAACGCGGAGAAATGCGCACCTTGTATACCTGTTTACGGCCCCCTTAATTGAACTTTCCATCTCTAGTGTAGGTTTACCGTAATTTCACGCGTATTAGCCGCGGCTTATGCGCGATTTTTTTTTCTCACAGCCGCTCTGCGGCTTATCCACCGGTGCGGCTTATCTGATGACTATTTTTTCCTGGTATTTTCCTCATACGCCGGTTTTAACGAAAGGACTGACGCAGTGTCTCTGGAACAGCACTGTCCTGCCGATGCACGGACAGTGCGTAACAGGGACGGGTCCACATTCGAGTAGATTGATCTTCCTGGTGCATTCCCCCAAGCAGCTTTATCGAAAGTGGTGACAGGGATTCACGTCGTCTGGAATACCACTGACCCACCAATCCATGAAAAACGCCTAACAAGGGCACAATCCGATCTTGGTAGAACTCTAGAACTGACCTCCTTTTTTGTACACTATGCCGACCCCGGAGTATGGACCACAGGGTTTATGGCCTTCTCTATGGTCTCCTTTGTCGCACAAATCAGTCGTCTCGTATTGCCCGCGGCTTATCTGCGAGTGCGGCTTATCTGCCAGAAAATTTTCAAAACGTTCCTAAATACGAATCCTGCTGCTTATATGCGTGAAATTACGGTATATAAATTGAACCATTTTTAGGGGAGTTCATGCTCGCTTTTCTTTTTGGCCTAACATTCTTCGGGCCCCTAGTTTTTCATTTCAATATGCTCACATTTGAAAGTTTCTTCATCCTGCTTTTTTTTGCAGTATTAATTACCGACATTATAACTTCCTCCTCATCTGTTTCATTCCTCTGAATGAGCTATACTACCTGAGCACTTTCATTTTACCTTCCCCGCATGACTTCTCAGTTCTCTCAGCAGGAGTAACAAATCTGCAACATAGTTATGTTGTATAACATGTTCCTTTTTGAATGCTAATTTTCCCTGGCCCTACCTTGTTGAACGTAGCTGAAGCTGTAGTGTTTCCTACCAAAATGGGCTATTGGATTTTGCTTACTTTAACATACTGTTTCTTTGTTTTTTTTTTCAATGTCGTTCACAAATGATGCTGTACTCAAGAAGAGCATTTTGACTGATCAGTGCGTTCAGGAACTTGATAAAATATTTCCTAATACTATCTAATATTTTCTGTGGTGTTGCTCATTCTCTGTCTTGTCTGCAGTGCCTGAAATTGAAGACGCCCACGTGATGAATAGCTACGAAACACGGAGAGGTGGAGATACGTCAGACCGGTATCGGCGACCGGAACGCCAGCAGCGTGACCCACAGGATTACAACAGTGCAAAGCAGGGCCAGCAGAGAAATCGGGAATATGGCGGACGCCGGAACGAGGGGAACGTTCCTTACCAGAACAGCGGTGGAAGTGGCACACAAACCTCGCATAGAAACAACACTGGTTACCAGAATGATGGGAACACATTTCAAGGAAGACAGCAACGGGTGAGAGCAACTGTCTTCTTACGGTATCGCATTGACACGCTCTTTGTACAGTGGTCAAACTCCTCTATAAGTATACGTCTGTACCTTTATGTCTTTGGGTTTTATCACTTCTGAAAATCTGGTTTTACTTCAGGGGCTGTGAAATAGGGTAAAATCAGGCGGTATCGAATGGAAAGGCTCATTTTCGAGTGGAAAACGGAGATAAAAAAGGCCTCACACATTTAGGTTGAACCTGAGCACCTGTGCTGAATGCGCAGCACTCAAGTGTTCTCCAATGCCCATTTCAGATCAGGATGTCTTCAGTTTTCAGATCAACTCTTGAGGGTAGCACTATCAGCGTGCAACTTTATTATTGTGGAAACAAGGCGTGTATTTAAAAATGATACCAGTTGCAGTCAAAACCAGGGATGCACTGTTGCATTGTGGTTTGCACTGCTTCAATAAACATTATGAGAACACGAGAGTGCAACATTGTTCTGCTTCCTAGGGATACGTGTCACTTTGAGGCACAAGTAATGGGGTATTGGAAGCCCGAAATAAACCTGATCCGATGTAACGTTATGTACCGTTTCAATGCTGCAGTTAGTGCAGAGAGTTCCGACATTATGCCAGCGTGTAACTAGTAATTGTATGTAATCTTTGTTGCGGAAGAACGTGGAATTCCCAATATTTTAGCGCGGATTTTGAAAATTTTTGCCGCGGCGAGCTAGGACCCCTCGTGATAAGGAACAACATGCACTGCTAAGACACACGTCCATCAGAGAGTGCTGCAGGATGCTATGGTCACATCATACTGCCTCTAGCCAGGATGATGACAAAAAATAAAAATAAATAAATAAATAAATAAATGTCCTACTCCAGCAGTATACAATCATCACAAGTATGACAATGAAAAAATGGCTAGGAAGCAAGCGAGCTGATGAAGATGATGCATAATGTAAAAACCCCGAGACTAGGGAACACGAAGGGACAGACACAATACGAAGTCTCAAGAGAGACTTCGTGTTGTGTCTGTCCCTTCGTGTTCCCTAGTCTCGGGGTTTTTACATTATGCATCACAAGTATGTCGTACTTATCTTATGTATCCGCATTCTTCTTGTTCTGCGGTGACAGCTTGACTGTCTTGCACGTACTGGCATCCTGCCCTCACTTCGAACACCAACGCCAACAGTATTTCACCGCATTCTACAGATACCATGTCCCACTCCACCCAGCCCTTTTACTGGGTGACACTCCTCTTGTGCCGTTTGATAATGTCATCCAATTTTTGACCATGTGTGGGCTACTAAGTCAGATGTAGATGTTAAGCATTGCTCCGCTTTTATCCAATATCACCGAACTCCTCATGTAAATACCTCATCCTGGATCACCTCATTGCTCACACTTTTACATAGCTTTTAACTGCCATACTCACTTGTTATCATCATTCTCCTCTCCCTCTCCTATCCTGGTCCATCTCATCGCTCATACCTGTAAATAGCTTTTAATTACCACACACACTCTCTCTCTCTCTCACATCATCTCTCCCATAATCATCTCACACCACCACACACTCACCATAGTTTTGGCGCTCTATGGCCTTTGCTGCCTTTGTGCCATTAAACCCATAATCTCTCTCTCTCTTCTTGTTCTTCGCAGCCATTCCCAAATCACAGAGATTCCAAACCCTCCAGTGGAGACTACCACTCCACAATCCCTCCGCGGCTGCAGCACGTGCAGGCTGCACGCCAAGATGGCCGTTCTTACTATGGTGGAGAGGGGGACAGGAAGCGGACATCACGCACAGACGAGAACCAGCAGTCGCAGCAGCAGCCGCAGCAGGCATGGCAATCCCTGCAAGAGGCAGCACTACAAAACGATGTTGCAGACGCGAAAGACACTAAGCAGCCCCAGAAGCGCTTGACGTCGGGGCAGAAGGTGCTAGCAAAGTACTGGGAGGATGGGAAGGTGAGTTGAAGTTTTTGCTCGAAATTTTATCTGTGCCGTTATCTGCAAAGTTTTATCTGTACTCAAATTAGCGAGAAAGCATCGGGTGCGATTCACATGCACCTGTTTGAACGGAAATCGGGACAGAGAGCTTACAGGGGTTGCGACACATTGATAGATCTGGTTCGTTGCATGCACGTGGAAGTATATATAGAGACCCCCAAACAACGCCTCGGAGTCAGGCTCTGATGTCAGAGGAGTGAGACAACAACAACTGTATTGAAATGATGACGAGTGCGGGTTTCATCTCCAGGGGCGGCACCCTACCCCATTGCTGGCGGTGAATGGAATATTGAGTCACCCCGCGGTGAGAACTGGAGTCCTACAATGTTCAAAAACTTTAGAAGGGCTTTTAGGGCAGAGCGTTGGTGGGCTGGATTTGACCATGGACCAAGCAATTTTGAAATAGTGAAAGGGGGAGAGTCCAGTTGATTAAGAGACACTGAAAGTGGGGATCGAAAAGGTTGGTAGTGCGGGCTAGAGTCACTGAATACACTACACTTCAGAGTATCGACACTGAGGCAAAAGGGCGAGTTGGAGCCGGCACTTTGTTTCCGTTTGACCTCCAGCGCCATCTATGGAACGCTCTTCGAAGGGTTCTCTTCTTCCACTGCCGTACCTCATCTTAAATTGTAGAAGTGGGTCTGGAGGTAGAACGAAAACAACATGGTGGCTCCAACTCTCCTTTTTGCCTCAGTGTCAATACGCTGCTTATTTAGTGACTCTAGTACGGGCAATGAAGAAGGATGTGCTCTAGATCTTCCAGATGACCGCAGTGATGGCATATGGGAGGGTCAACTTGTCGCAAACGGTAAAGCCACTGAGCTGTAAAAGCCACATTCAGTCGCATCCAATGAATTAATGCAACGTCTTGAGAGAGATGGTTTTCATGGCATCTTAAAACCGAGCGTTGGATCAACTCTTGCAAGCATAGATGGGAACAGTGAAAGATTTGGCCATTCCTGTTGCTTTTCCCAAGCACTTGACCTCTACCACAGTCACCTCACTGGCAGAGACGCTTGCAGCAATGCGACAGCCAGATAAGTTTAGGTATTTGAGGTGGCAGCCCCTTGGCTTGGCTTGGCTTAGCTTAGAATGCAGCATCACATCGGTGTACATGACCATCTCTCACATTTATCCGGCAAGATGTCACAGCCCCTTCAAGTCATTTTTCGTGCTTAAAACTCAAAGTGAGGTATATGTTTTCAAGGTCAGCATGCAGTACAAGCTAGCATACATATGCGCTTCTTTCATTCCCTCTAGCATAGATACCTCTGCGGTCAGATTTTTTAGCGTTGAGATCGAAAAATAGACGTTGGCTGCAACACTGTATCACATTTCCCCTTAAAAGTTCGATAACATAAAGCTAAGGTTGCGCTCCAAAACAAACTCTCGAGTAGGAGTTGGTCACGTGACAGAGTTGTACCATGTGACCCAAAGGGTAGATGATCCTCGAGTTGGTTGTGGAATGGGTGCGAGTACGATCTTTGACATGGCGACAGCAGACAACAGTGACACTTAGGCCCCGGGACATCAGAACAGCTGGCCGCTGCTTCTCTTTGCTGTGACGGTGTTGACTTCAGTGTGGGGTCATCTGTGTGAGTTCGTAAAGGATTTGTGCCATGAACTAGGGGTATTCACCGTGCATTCCAAGAAACGGTAGCGCTGTTCTGGTCCGCTGCTAGCTCTAAAACGCATAGAAGCAGCTTTCGACCTTCATATGCAACGAGCTGATGTGTGTTGTATGTATGGTTCCACGCATGCTGCTCTGAAGAAAACATCAGGTCGCAAAATCCGCACTGGAATTTCCGGGCATCCTCTGTGATGCAGTGGAGATGAGCAGCAGCAAAAGAAGACGACCATAGATTTCTGTGCAGACGACAGCTCTGATGTCATTACTCTTAGCTAACCCCATCTGATAGGGAGTAGCATGAGTCAATCAGGAGTTGCTACCCTCGGGTAGGCGGCCCATTTTAGGAATGCGGGTCCTGATGTAATCGGGTTGATTCTCGATCGCAAAGAGTAGCTACCCTCAACTCTTGGGTCGACCCAGGTGAGTTCTGGAATGCAGCCTTAGACATGGAGTTGCTGAAGTGGGACGGGAAGCTGCACAAATGCTTATGAACTCCTTTTTAACTGACCAAGCAACAATTACTCGCAAGAGACACCGTGCTGGGAATGGCTGTTGTGGGACTGCTGTCCTCTTAACACATTGTGTAAAGCGTCCTCTTCTCCTTGTCAATGCGATTGTTCTGGAGTCACGGAAGTGTTTGAAGTATGGGAGCTGAACTCCCACAAAGAACATGTGGCAAAACAAAGTGGCTGACAACAGGGTTCAATATGTGGACCTAAGCCAGAACTGAACGCCACAGTGGTCGGGTCGGGACTAACTTTATTTAGTTCCATATTAGCCCTCCGAACATGTGACTACTGCAAAGCATGCCTCGTGTTGGCCTGAGGCCTTTTCTTCATTTATGTGCCATTCGCACGACAAATACACCATGCACTACCTACTTTCACAAAGCTCATAGTCCTATGTGCTATGAACCTTCAAGTAACCTTCAATTCGGGGTGCAAATTCGGGGAAGAATCGGGTTAAACCTAAAACGTCAGGCTCTACTGGTAACCTCCTCTGCGACTTGTGATGGGGCTCTGTGGCTTCTTTGCTTTTTTCAACTGCCTTTCCTTTCTTTTTTTCTTTCAATTTCCTTCGGTCCCATTAACATTAGTGTGACATTAGTGTAACATTAGGTAACATTAGTGTGAGTATCACGAGGAGACTTCCATTCAGAATGGACACCTGTTGCTGCTCATAATAGTTAAAATTATTAAAGTTGTTCTTACAATGTAACTTAGTAAAGTAACTTCAAGTTTATTTTTGCGGCTTGTAACTTTGTTATTAACTGGTTACGAGTTTCCTCGTCTCTGAATAGGGCAAACTAAGCTGCTGTCTGTCAGCACTTTGTATAAAACGCAGACAACATTTTTGTGTCACTTCATGGGGCCCTTTCCATTTTGGATAATGTTTCGCAGACCAGCAATTGTGAAGTGTTACAACATTTGAACATCTCCCACTTGGAATTCTTTGTCCGGCAGTGGCACTGCTTCGCGTACTCTGACTGGTGTTTTCCCGTGTAGTCCCGCTGTTTCTGCGGACGCCCTGATCTGCTGCCTCAGCCGTTCCGGATACTAACCAGGAGCTTCCCAGGATACGGAATAATTACGGCTCCATTCCAAAGATTTTCCAGGTGGACTGCACTATGCATAGTCGGTGGCATAGCCAGAAAAATATTTTGGGAAGGGCTCTATGGGAACATTACATGATGATGATGGGTCTCACCCCCATTTGCCGTTCCCAGCGCACTACCAAATCTATGCATTGGTGGGCGGCAGTTTTGACCCCAAAACCACCTCCTGGCTACGCCACTGGTATATGTTGTAGGCACAAAGACCGACGGAAATTCCCCTGGATTTCGCTCAGCCATTTGTTCAGCGCTGGTGAAGTTGGGTGGGTTGTGGTGGGTTGCGGTGGGTGGTCTTCAAGTAACACATGCCTCAACATCATCACTTACCATGATGGCTTGGATGGGTACACATTGAAGCATTTATCCGAAACAATAATTCTGTAATCGGCACACAGAGAGCATTTTGCATCCACTTCGCACTTGGTCGTAATGCTGCTGTTCTGCGCTAAAAAACCATATAGAAACCATATTGCTATGGTTAGCACAGGGTTAACACGAAAACCACATGGAAGATAATGCAGCGTTCGGATGCCGCAGCATGTCAGCACTATGCGACAGTCCATTTTGCAGTCATCAGTCAGGGCACAACCACATGAAAGATAAAGAGCTTCAGCTTCCCTTTGCACTACATCCTTCACTGGCTTTGCCCTACAATTTTCAGTTGGTGAGGCTCTCACCCTGACGGAAGGACACCACATTCTACATGACCTTCTGATACACCCACTCAAACGTTACCTACCTGCGCACTGGTGACGGCGGCTGAATAAGCCAGAAACAGCGGTCCAGTGCTGATATGGTGATGTTGGAGTTATAAACTTATTTCAAATATAAATACATACACGTATTTTTACATTGTAATTAAATGTGTCGTAAAACTTGCATGTACAGTAGACTCGCGTTAACTCAAGCCGTAATATTTCGTACTTTCGGGTAATTCGAACACATGTTGAATTTTTTTGGCCCGCTATATTTTAGGCGTAATTTTGCTGCTTAATTTGAACACCATTTTTGCTTAATTCAGACTTTTCCTTCCATCATAAAGTGTTTCTGCCTGCAGGAAGTGGTAACGCTATTTCGTGTGACTGTCACCCATTCGCAACATGCCGAACACACTGAACATGCCGAACATGTGCGCATAAATCGCATACACAAAATGAGACTTTAGCCGTTTGGGTTGCCTATACACACACAGCCATCGTCCACCACTGCACACTTCCTGAATGAGGGTTACTCCAGATGTGCTGCACATACTTCTTAAATACATGTGAATACAACAAAATGTGCATATGTTTGCTAATTTCACAGCTGAGGTTGCCATCATGACACGTATTGTTGGTCATCAGCTATCTGTTTCATGATCAAGGGCTAACCACAATGACTACAGTGAGAGATCTCTTGGCTGCTGTTGCACAAGAAAGGAAATGCTTACATGCAGGATGAGAGATGTGCAGGAGCGTCATTAAATGATTGTACTTGGCAACTTCAGAAACCCCACTTGCATCTGAAGGTAGCTGCATACAGGCCAATCGCAGTTGTGTGGGATCCATCCGCAAATAAACACATTGACATGCTCGAACGCGTTCAAAGATTATCCGCTAGGTTCACTTACTCAAAATACAAGTACTCAGACTCAGTTTCGGCACTGTTGCAACAGGCACACCTAGTGTCATTGCAGGTGAGAAGAAAAATACAGAGATTGAAATTTTTTTACCTAATTTGTAATAACCGTCTCGGTATCGATTCTACAATGTACCTTTTCCCACCTGCCCGCCAGTCGGCAAGACTCAGCCACAACACAACACCCCTTCCTTATTGTGTATCTTGTGATACGTTTAAATATTCTCGCTTAAATATATATTTGCCGAACAATAGAAGAGTGGAACAGGTTGCCGTCTAATATTGTACCCATTGATTCTGTAATAGGATTTGTTAATGCCGTTCCTACGTTGCTCACATAGGCCTCATTTTGCGTATTTTGTAATGTGTTTCGTCTCCTTTTTTTTTCCTTTCTTTTTTTAACGTCATTGCTAGTTGTGTATTGTTGTGCTTGCTTTTGATTATTGTAATAACACCCGCTTGGGCCCGAGACGGGCTCACAGTATTGCTAAATACATTGCCCAGACACTACTTAAGCGATGTCATGCGCAACCCCTTCTGTGCATTAGCTGAGAGATGGCTTGGGTTCTGAGTCCCGGCGCTGTGCCCTGCAAGGTAACTAGCCTCGTCCCAACGCCCCGAGTAAAGAGCAGTCGCACACAGAGCAGCAGCAACAAAAATTGTGTGTTGTAAGGTTGAACAATAGTTTCCAGTTGTGGCTCATTGAGCCCATACCAGTAAATCCAGTAAGTCGGGACAGCTCAGGCCCTGTGTTTCTATGTCTATGTTTCTCTGCTTATCTTGCCCCGATGGCAACCCAAACACAAGTACACAACTATGTGCTGGTCTGTGGGTGCCTATAAAGACACCAAAGTTGGAGATGTCAACGTCCATCTTTTTCAGTGTGAATTGATTAGAGATGGGACGAATCCAAGGAAGGTTCTGCAAATCCACGAATCTTTCAAATCCTTTCTTTAATTTGATGTAATTTGTAATAATGTAATTTAATTTAATGTAATTTGTAATAATGTAATTTAATTCAATGTAATTTGTAATAATGTAATTTAATTTAATGTAATTTGTAATAATGTAATTTAATTTAATGTAATTTGTAATAATGTAATTTAATTTAATGTAATTTATTTAACATGTTGCGCATCGACTACAGGAAATACATAAGTTCTCGAGTCTGAACTGTTTCCATAAAACTAAGAAATAATCAAAAGCAGAACCGTCCTACTTTTAAACTTGTAATGTAAGAGTTCCTGCTTGAACTCTTTCAGTCCAGCGCAATGTAAACAAACAAGAAAACATCCACCGGCCAATGAGGCTTTCGGTGGACTCCGCAGGCGCCAATTTTAAAAAGAAACCCACAAACGTGGCTGGTGGATTCAAAAGATTGGACTCGCCTTTCTGGGCACTGGGATTCGGATTCCCAAATCTCGAATCCCTGCCTAGGATTCGAGGATTTGCGGATTTGGTTGGCATATCCCTAAAATTAATGCTTTAGAGAGCATTTGGGTGTCACAGAATCTTGAAAATGACACTGATTAACTGAACATACTAGTCGCCAAATATGTAAAGAAGCCATGTAGTAGGATATGTGCATTGCATGCTGCTGTGCCTAAACTGTGGGGAACGTTGGAATCCCTACCTTGCATGGCAATCCAATGCATAGGCAGGTGCTGCAAATAATCTTTAGAAGAAGCATCTAGTGAATAAACCCATCAGGAATAATGAGTTCAATGAGTTCACATAAAGCATATGGGCAAAAGCTGAGCCAAAATACAGTCAAACTCCTTTATAGCGAACACCTTTTTAACGAAAATACCACTACAGCGAAATTTTTTTGCGGTCCCGCTGGAGCCTATAGGTCCAATAATGGACATCCTTTTTAACGAAAATACCTTTACTGCGAACTTTTTTTGCTGTCCCCTGAGCTTCGTTGTAAAGGAGTTTGACTGTAGTCTCTTTTTTTTTTATTGTCGTAACTTTCTACATTAAATCACATTCAGCTCGTGAAGGCCACCCATTGAGTACCCATTATATCTCACTTTCACCTTCGTATTTTATGTAAGGATGCACAGCATACTACATAACCCTTCAAATGCCTTATTGTCCTGTGCACACACAGCATTGCTGCCTCTGTTATGACACTGGATAAGGGTTGTAGCTGTCACACAGCTTCAGCTAGGTCCATTAATACTGTCCACTTGAGTTGGTAGTTGACGATTCACTCGGAACACTGAGCATGGTTGCTAATGGTGATACTATACACAGTGATGTTTCATGATAGAACACAGTCTGAGCATTCTCAGTTGTAGTGCCACAAGAGCACATCTGCCTAGCCCACGAGAACAGGCTGAGACACACAAATTGCACTGACTTAAGTTAGCGCAGGTCTTCATGCCGGTTCGTCTGTTGGCTGTGTTATGCCTGCACCACGCTTGGACCTACGCGGAGGAACTTCTAACACTGTGTCTTCAGTGTTGGCGTTGTTGTTCTGAGTCACTTTATCTGCTGGGGCTTCTTCCTTGGCTTTGTCTTTTTGCAATTTTGTGCCATTTGCCAAGGTTGCAATTTGGTCCTCGACTGTTTTAACCATCTGCGTGTTCGGCCGATTCCGAAGTGGCAGCTTGTTGCTTGGGGCGGGCTGCTTTCGATGTGGCATTGCATACCTTAGCTTCTCCCAAAACCAGCGTTCACCCCAAATAAGGTATGTCTTGGTAGACAGTAGGAACCTGAGGTCTTTGTCAAGACTGTCCTTTGCAGGGAGATCACCTTTTGTGATCACAATAAGCCTGTCTACACGATCTTCCAACATTTGGTAGTATGCTGTGTGGAACTCAACTTGGAACCACAGACTTTCCAAGAAGTCCTTTGAGACAACAAGTATAGTTCGTCGGCTATTTTGAACGGAGTTAACGATGTTCCAGCTGATATTGTATCCTGGGAGCCAATCGCGCTCATGAATGCAGAGCTTAAACTTTTCCTCGTTAGGTCCGTTTTCGAGAATGTTAAGGATGCCCATGGCAACATCACGGTCAGCACTACTGTAAGATATGAAAGCATCGTACAGTTTGTCTTCATCGAGGTCCTCTTCATTGAAGATGCACACAAAGAGGTTGTTGAAGTTGATGTAGACGTATGCTAGGATGGTTTGTCGGTGTTGGTAATACAGCACAGACACCAGCACTAACAGCACAGCAAGAACGACACAGACACCCGACACTATCGCAAGCTGACGTCGTTGGTCTATGTTGTCTGGAGGGCAATACGTTGAGTCTGGTATCTCGTTGATGTAGAGCAGGGACAGCGAATCGTTGTAACGAAGCGGCTTATTGCACTTGATATCGGAGTAGTCCTTTACTTGAAAAACATGACCTCTCAACCAGGTCTTGAAGTTGAAGCTAGAACAGTCACAAACCCATGGGTTGCCACTGAGCATCAAGTTTAAAGAGTTGTTGGACAGCATGTCCATTGTTTCCGAACTGAAGCGGCTGATTTTGTTGTTGGACAGCGATAATGTCCGCAGCGAAGAAGGAAGCTTGTTGGCATCTACGGACGTGAGGGCATTGTTGTCTACATAAATCTCCGACAGGTTCTGCCACTGGGGCCTGGTGAGGTTGGCTAGTGAAGTGATGTGATTGTCCTGTACATAGAGGATGCTCGCATTCAGAGGCGCCGTATTAGGAATGGTTGTGAGGCCCTGAACGCTGCAATTGACGTGTGTGGTCGAGTCGATCCGCCGAAAGAAGCAGGCACATTTTTCGGGGCAGTTCTCCGTCACATTGCACTGAAGTTCCCCTAGACCGAGATCCAACAACCCCTTGCCTCTGAGGGCTCTGGGTGACTGGCATGCGTAATAATCTGAATCTTCGAAGATCACCGACTCTTTCTTTTTGTTGTCCCTCAAGTACTTGATAAACTCGTAGAGTTGGCAGTTGCAGTCAAAGGGATTACCCTGGAGACGGTAGAAATGCTCGTAGCTGTTGTCGGAATAGACTTTTTCTTTGTGATTATCGTACGAGGTCAAGAGCAAAGTGGAGACTTCGACCATCGTGACTTTATTGTGTCTTAAGGAAAATTCTGCCTTCTTCGACAACAGGTTAGGAACCCTGAAATATGATATGTTGTTGTAATCGAGGTTTAGTTTCTCTATTGCAAGGTATATTTCCCAGTTCACATATGGGAATTCAGCCAGCTGGTTCCTGGAGAGGTCAACACGTTTCAGTTTCTTGTTGTACCCAAAGGGAGTCAGGCCTTCAAGTTTTTCCAGCTTGTTGCTCCCTAACTTCAGGTCTTCGAGCTTCTGTAGTCTTTGGAATGTGTCCTTTTCAATGCTAGTTATAAAATTTGACTCAAAATTTAGTAATTTCAGACTGACAAGGTTATCGAAGGGCCCCGCCTTGAGCTGCGTGAAGTCATTTTTATAAAATACTAGCGTTTCAAGCACGTACTGCTTTTCAAACACCGATGAAGGTAGCGAGTTGATATCATTGTAGCTGAAGTCCAGGTAGAGGAGCTTCGTATTTTCCCTGAACACATTGGCGGGTAATGTCGTGAGCCGGTTGTTCTGCATTTTGATGCTCTTCATGTTTGGAGCGTAGGCAAACAGCTTCCCAGGAATGCTGCTGAAGTTGCTGTCTGAGAAAGATATATTCTCTAGCCTTCCAAGTCCCATGAGCAACTTCTCAGGTGGAGATCCGAGCTTGGTCAGAGCGTTGAGATTCAACTCCCCCAGTTTCTTGTTGTGGATGAAAAGGGCATCTGGCAGCTCTTGAAAAGGATTACCACCAAGCTTGAGGTATTCCAGCTGCATAAGATCAGCAAAGTGATCCGACGTGATGTTAGTGAGCTGATTCAGAAGGAGGTCTAGGTTTTTCAGCGAGGTCAGGTTGCTGAAGACGCCTACTGGAAGTTCCTTCAGCTTGTTTCTGTACAAGTAGAGATTTACGAGGTTACTGAGTCCCTGAAACTGACTAGAGTGCACGCTTTCCAGTTGATTACCCCCCAGCTGAATGCTAGTAATGTTCGTCAGTGGCCAGAACACTTTTTCGGGAAGCTCTTTGAAGCCATTGTTGTTAAGTTCCAGGGTCACTAGACTCGTTAAATTGCCAAACACGTCCTCCGGTAGTTCGGTCAAGTTCTTGTTGCCAGTCACCGAGAGCCTCTTGAGAGAGTCGAGCCCCTCAAAGAGTGTCTTACTCAATGCCCCGTCCATTTTACAATCAAACAAACGAAGTGACGTCACTGTCATTCCCTGCAGCACGTCCGCAAATGACCCGTTGGGCATTTCACAGTAACTGAAGGAAAACCGTTGCACTTCACTGATGTTAAATGCCTGGTACATTCCCTCTTGAAACGGAGCACCACTGTCGCACTGAACACGCACCGAGTCACTGATGACATACTCAATCATAAATGCTTGCACATCAAGTCGCTGCGGAGAAAAGCAAGCCAAGTGCCACCCTCCGATGCTGTCATGTCCGAAGCGGTCGTCACAGCTGCACTTGTAGCCTTCCGGAGTAGGGAGTTTGTTGCATGTGAGGGCACTGCTGGCAAAAGTGAAGAACATCTGGAGCAGGGCTGCATATATGTAGAGCCGTGGTGGTACGCCCTCTGGTGTGCAGTGGACATGTTTCATTTTGGGGGACCTGCAGCAGAGAAAAGAATGTTGACACACGTGTTTCCTTACTGTGTTGTGTGTCTCCTGCTAAGGATGGATAGGGGCAGACAGGTGAAAATGCAAGGGCATGTGAAAGCATAAATTGGGCATGTATCAAGTCAAGCGCACTGACAACTAAGCTGCGTGGTGCACTGCATGCAAACATAAAGGGTGGTTTCTAGAACTCCATTACTGTCTCCATTACGCTAGACCATGAATGAGGCAGTAGCGGATCCGGGGGGGGGGGAGCGGTCACTCCAAAAAAAGAAAAAAACACGTCACAGTTTATATATTGGATTTCCTCACTCCCACCACGCGCTTCGGCAAGCGAACAGCGTCTTGGAGTTATTTACAGCGACAAATTGCCGCCATATTTACAGTCGTTATTCGGAGCCATAAAACTATATGCGCTACACTAAGTGATACACTCGCGAAGGTAAAGTATTATTCCAGTTGTCTTTTGAATCCCCGTCGCCAAGATTCCGCTCGATGATGAGCGTGTCGCGGTACAAGAAGGCTGCGGGTGCGTACATATTTATCTTTGAGGAAACCGCGGACGTCTTGTAAACGTTGAAGTTCATGTCAGTGGTGGTTCGACATGACACTTTGAAGGCTGATTGCTGCGCAATCTGCAGCTCGACGGGAGTTTCTTTCTCCAGGAACGCTCTTTCTCATGGTTGCTGTTGCCTATGCTGTTGCCCTTGAAAAATATTAACGAGTGAAGCACTGGAAGAGTGCCAGTGAGGGACGAACGCTATGGCAGACTCTCCGTGCCGGAGGCGAGGACGCATAGAATATACAAGTTGCACCGATTGGCCAGATGCGGGTGTTGCGAAAACACGTTGTTCGTGGACTGCGATTGCTTTTCGTGGCATGGCGTATAATTGAAAGCAGAATCATTTTTCAGGATGATATGATTCGGAGGTCACGGTTGGGCGTTAACATAAGGCTGTTAGGTACCTTCAGCGCGTGCTCGACGTTGGTGCAGGTGAATGGTTGACGGTGAACCCGAATCTTGGCAGAGAAATAGTGATTCGATTTCAGAGGATCACTTCTAGTATAATACGCGCGCGCGTCCCAATAAAACACACGCAAATCATTGGTTTACAGTGAAGGGCCACATCATTGTACACAGTGCAGAACACAGCTTTCATCTGGCGCGTCCTGGCCATGGTATACCATGTACTGTTAAAATCCGACTCATCATGTTCTCATGTTTTCGATGGGTGGCCTGTTCGATGCACCAGGCTTTATTGTCGTTTCCGCAAGTGCTTGTACGATGTACGGCAAATGTACGAGCAAACTTGATTGTCAACACTGCTTGGGTTGTACATCGTTGTCTTACAGTTCTCTCCATAATATACTTCGGAAGGACCAACTTAACCTGCTTTTCTCCACGAATACCTCATGCAACAGCAAACTCTGTACTATATACGAAAACACCCCGGACGGTGGTAGCCAAGGTCGTGCTGAAGACTGGGAGGCGGTGGGTTCGAATCCTACCACCGGCTGTGCTGTCTGAGGCTTTCCTTGGGTTTTCCCGAAGACTTTCCAGGCGAATGTCGGCACAGTTCCCCGTGAAGTCGGCCTAGGACGCATACTAACACCCCCTGTCCCCGACTCTTTCCTGCTGACCTCTCTCCATCTGTCCAGATCTGTACGCAACTCTTAGCCACAGTTGCTTCGCGGTGCTAACACGGAATTAAAAAAAAACTTTATTCACATGACGTCACTCGGCGGGGATTCGCGGAGCATGCGGCAGCAAACAAAAACCGAAACCAAAACCAGCCGTACCTGCATCATGGCGGCGGTCGCGCCTTGCCTTTTTGAAGCTTCTGCGCTCTGCGGGAGTAACAACAGGGGATACGCGCCCCATACAAAATTGGATGTCAATGAAACGGGAACAGAAAGTGCGTTGGCGTCGCACCCAACTGAGCACTCCTAACCTAGTAACCTGTCGTCCTTTATACATAGAAGATGCTTTGTTTTTGATGTTACTGCCAGGTAAACGCGCCTCCGCGCCAACCAATTGGCACGTCAGCCATCTTAAGCCATCTCAAGGTATATAGTAGTGTTGGAAGTATCGGAACCCCTCTGTTGCAACCTGCCTCCAATTCGCTCTCTGGTGCAGATCCGGGGCCGATTTTCTGTGGCAGTACCTTCGAGAACCCTAACGCTTTTGCACGAAACAGGTGACGAGATACTGACCGCTCTTTCAGAAGCAATCGTTTATTACGAGGGCAGCTTTGCCAAAAGCTCCGCTGGGTTCACAACTGAATCCGGCCTGAATGCGCTTTTTACTGCTTCCACTTGCCCGTGACATGGAAATTTAAATTTAGCGCCACATCATTTATTACGCAAAGTATATATCGCTAATAATATATTATTATCGATATTAATATTATTAAACGTGTAAGGATCATACGTCATTTATTGGTACGATCCACAGTGCATTGGAAAAAGAACGTCAACTACACCATAATATGTGTCCATTACTTCCGCATTTAACTGAATTTTTGGCGGCAGTGCACAGAAGAAGGGAGGGCGGGGAACAGCCCCAGACCCCCAGTGCATGCAGGGCCGGATCGGGGGAGGGGGGGGGGTCCGAATGTCTTGTCTACTGTCACCGTGTGCTTCAACTGGTATTCGGCAGAGAACGCTGCATGCTCTCCCTCCCCCCGAATAAAAATCCGAATCCGGGGTACGCGTGGTCGTACGTGAATACAATAACTCAATGTCGGATGAGGCAGCGAATTTGGGTTAAAACGTGGGAAACGCATCCCGTTCGCGATTTCCCAGAGAGAGAGGCTGGCTGGTGTACGGCATCTTCGTTCCTTCTTTTTTTCCCCTCACATTTGCGTAGGTGCAACATACTGTACGAAGCTGACCCAGAAATCAAACAAACAAAGAGAAAGAAAAAAAAAAAAGAAGGCTTCCGCGTGAGGCCAGTGAGGCGGCAGACATTCCTGGACTGGAGGAACGACCCATGCATGCACGGGCTAGTGGAAGCACGTCGTGTATACAGCTTGTTTTACAGTCATTGGATGGGACGGGGGGTGATCGACGCGAAGCGGCTGAAAAACCGGTAGGATGTTCGCTCGCTCGGTTAGTGCCCGGTACTTCACGACTGATTGATCGCAGGACAATGGGACGCGAAATAGAAAGAGTTTGTCCCGTTATGTGCGGCAGCGCGAGTATCGGGGAAGTCTCCAGGTACGGATTTGGAAGCGACAAGTCATTGTGGAGGCGCTGCTATCTGGTATCGTGTGAAAAGATTTGTATTGTTTTTTTGTTTTTTTTTCCTTCTTCTTCTATAACGTTGATATTTCTGCCGGGAACGATTTTCACCAGAGTGTCAGTGATAATAATTTTAGACAGAGAGTGTAAGTTGCTCTTATGAAATTAAAATATGTCGCTAGGAAATGTCAGTCTAGCGTGACTTGCAAACTTTAAAGTAACGTCGGTAGAAATCAGTATTATCAGATCAAAGTACATATTGAATTGGGGGCACTATGATGGGATTTCTACCGCTTTTTGTATCATTGCTGTGCCGAAAGAAAAAAAATGTAACTTTGTGCCCGACCGGGCTGTGAGAGGTTACCTAAGAACTCGTACCTTTTATAATGCCTGTTTTTTTAAAAAAGAGAGAAAACACGGAATATAGGTCGGATGTTTTTCTCAAGATACGCTGCAAGAAGTCGACCTTCGTCTTGTACCGGTCACTGGCAGAAAACATCCGTGTCTCGCAACGATGGGTGTCGTACGCGGCCACCTGATGTTTTTGTTTGTTTGTTTGTGTGTGTCTCCAATGTGCGTGTCGCTTGAGCTGTTCGTTTTATTTATACATTAATACTGTGAGCCCATTTGCGCCGTGACAGGAGAGGATACAGTTATACAAGTATCACTTTTCACACGAGTTAACGTCACGTTTTTCTAGCGCTTTCATAAAAATAATAACATCACGCCCATCACCAAATAAATTAGCAGGTAATCCGTTCCATTCTTCTGGTATTCTTACAAGGAGCGAAAACATGGAAGCATATACTGGCAAAGCATGGAAGCACACTGACCGCAGTGATATTCCCCGTAAGTTAGGTGCCACATAACATTCTGCAACAGCCAGCTGAACATTACATGTTTTACGAAAAGTTTTTAAACTCTCCATCTTTCCACGTTTTTCCAATGTATCTAATTCCGCTTTAATTCAGTTACTTGTATCTGCTTATTGGTGATATAAATCTTAGAGCCCGATTTTGTATATTTTCAGTTTTACCAATTTGGACTTTTTTGTTTTGTTTTTTGTCGGTTCTGCGCCCGAATGTATTATCAATGTTCGCTTGTCTTTCTTGAGCATAAAAAAATCCTTTTTTTATTTATTTATTTATTTTTTTTACAATTCCGTTCATTAAACCTACAGTTCCTCACACGCCTTATGAACTGGTTGCCACTTGCTCACCTACGTGACCGCCTGACGCAGATCCATAGCGACCGACCTACTTCAGACTGAACAAAACTCGACACAAGAAATCTCCCACGGGTTGCATACACATACTCGTAAGGTCTGCACAGGCCTTGCACATCTTCGCACGCTGGCAATATCGCAGCACGCGAAGAGATACGGAGAAAGACGGTTACACATCGCTTCGGAGGAAAGCTCATTAGTGAGTCTTCTTATACAGCCAGACGTCCACGGGTACTATTCGAAACGCTACGTTGCCGACCATTATGCTTCTGCCGTGCAATTCGACGAGATTTCGCGTAACTCGCATAAAATCGCCCAGTGGGCGTGAAAAAATTTTTGTGGCCGTTGTTATTCGGTCTGGCAGATCATTATGTGCTTACACTTCGCATTATACGAAATTATATATAAGTGGCAGGTACCAAGCCTGTATTTCCTGTTTCGTGTCCACTGCACCGACTCGGTCTGGGTGCGGCGTTAAAGGATGCCGTAAAAGCAGCAGACAAATTGTTTATGTTGACGGCATATGGTTTAACAGCATGTTGCTTGTAAACCAAGCACAAGTTGTATATGTGACAGAGAATGCCTGATATTTTTAATTTGCTAGAAAAATTGCGAGAAAACGGCACGGGGCGAGGTCTGCTGGTAAATAATCCCCAAGTCGTCACCCAACAGTGATCTGTGTTCACGACTGACTTGCTGCTCCTTGGGGCTGCGTAGCCTGCTTTTTTTCTTTTCTTATTTTTTTATTCCTTTTTTTTTCTTTTTTTTTTCGTTTTAGACCCAATGCCTTGCGCAAATGTTTTTGGACCGAATGATTTAGACCAATGTTTAGACCGAACGCAAATGTTTTACACCCAATGCTTCAGACCAATGTTTAGACCCATTGCTTTAGACCAAGGTTTACACACAATGCTTTAGACCAATGTTTAGACAAATATTTGACAATGTTTAGATCAATGTTTAGACCCAATGCAAATGTTTTACACCCAATGCTTTGCGCATGCAATGTAGATATGCCACCTTACTTGACGAGCAATGCCCAACTGGCGACCACTTCGACACGGTGTTGCCTGTTATTTTCGGTTTTAATTTTCAAAAAGACCACGAGTGCAATTAGGACGAAAAAGTTGTGACGTAATAGTACCGTTTGAGAGAAGTCGGTGATCGATTTGATTTGCGGAGATATTGATAGATACTGAGATATTGATCGAAGTGCGTTGGGTTCGGGCATCTTGAGTTTCCCATCTCCAAACGCGCGCAGCACGTGGTTCTCACTTGCAATGTCCCTTTAGACTGGTCGTTGTATGTACGATTGAAAAGTTCAAATTCTTAATGGGAGCCCCTCGAATCCGTCCTTGTCTCGTACTTTGTTCGTTGTATACGCAATATATTGTATGTTCTGTCTTGTATTGCAAGCACGTGCTTTCATATATTCATCCGATATTTATTTATTTACGATATGTACTGCTTGCGACACGGATGTCTGGAATCGCCTGTCACTAGTTCTGCAGCCCATATTTCTGTGGTTGCCCTCGGAGATGATGTTTCAATATTGTATTTAAAGAAATACCATGTGCTGCACGTGTTTATTACTGAAATTGTCTTGCAACACCTGGAGATCTGAGATTGTGTAAACGGCGGCCCAGTGTTGTACCCGTTACTGAAATATGGTATCGCGATACCGATACTCGTTACTTGAGTAAAAAGTATCGAAATACCGATGTCGATACTTCTTTTTAAAGTAACAGAGTACCGCTACCGTTACTAAAAAAGTAACGCGATACTTTACCCGATACTTTTGTTGGAAATATGAAGTTGGTGCGACATAGAAATCTCTCTTACCTGACCATCCCATTTGTATAACAGGAAATCGGGAGAAAACAGTTTTGCAGTAAAAAGACAAGATATTTATTATGTAGCTCGGACACTTTGCTTGACTTTTATCAATAGCTGGTTCTGAAAGTTGTCTTCTGCCATCCTAGCAGGCCGTGGTCTCTCCGGCAGATGACAGAGGAAATATACGACAATTGCGTTAGTATCAGGCCCACACATACCCTGGAGTCCAATGACCAAGGAAACCTATCCGAAGTTTACCGTACCACAGTATATGTGAGCGTGACTCAGTGCGACACGGCAGCTTAGCAGTGGAATCCAGAGCCCAGGACTGACCTCTGTCCATTGACCTCAACTCTTTCGTTGAGCGCAGCGTGGCTATTTCCTCCAGGTTCGAAGAAAAAAAGTGAACGTGTGTTCGGTATAATTCTCGTTACGGAGCAAGTAGGCTTGTCCACAGGCTTCTTGTCGAGCGCTAGGCGGACCAGTGACAGTGAAGTAAGAAATACGGTCGGTGAAGAAAGTGTGGGGCACTAAAAAGTATCGGTAACGATACGGAGGTGGCGTTACCATAAATTTGTAACGGAAATACTTCTCCGATAACGATTTAAAAAAGTATCGCGATCCGCATTCCGATACCGAAAAAAGTATCGATTACTGTAACGGCGCCATGTACAACATTGGATAAACCACAGGGTGCTGATTTCAGACAACCGTGTCGCAAGCAGTACCTTACTTAACTAACTCTTCCTTCTTCGGCACTTTGTGCCAATAGTACATAAATCTTTGACTAGTAGCCGGGTTGCTGTGGGTTTTGTTGGCGGGAATTCATAACGAAAAGCAGTAAAAACCCTCAGTGTAGTATTAAACAAAAAACACTACGAGATTGAAGGACGCACACAACGTGTTGTCCTTGTCAGGACAACACGACGCGCCTTGTCCCTCGTAAAACTGCACAGAAGGTTTTTACCGCTTTTAATTACGGATGTCATATCTCGTTCAGTGACCCTGTACAAATAGCTCCATCAATTGATCTTCAACTGAACACGTTCCTGTTAGGCATTTTAATATAGCAAACACGATGAAAATCCCCGCGCGTACCAGTTAGGCTTGTGTCGTATTATCAGAAATTTAACACGGACTGTTCTTTTTGTTTTTACCTTTTTAATGCCCTCGTCTTTTTTTTTTTTTTCTTCTTCACTATCCATTACCCGAGCAGGAAATTCAGTAACTTGACTCCAACTCGGCCTTTTTTTTTTTTTTTTATGTGAATCATTTTGTGAGCAATTTATGTGTTCCGGCTAGTTCCGTTTCGTTCCGTTAACCTTGTGTGCCGCTAATGGAGCCAGACTTCTGTCTAGAGTTCACGTGTGAGCCGGAAGTACTCGAAATCTAGATTATTTTCTTGAAAAAAATAAAAAAACGAGTAAAACGGAAAATGGGGCCACTATGAGCTGACACACTGACTGACTGGCTGGCTGCTGGCGCTCTCTATTCTCAGGAACGGGGAAAAAGCTAAACGTTTAAAAGCCATACTTTTTCTTACATCGTTTTTACGTGCGAAGCCTCTGCACGAAGTCACTCGACCACGGCGGTTTTGCAACATGCGTAAGGCCGCTGTTTACGAACAGAAAGAGGAGAAAGGGTGGAAGGCTAAATCGTGACCGGTCGTTGCAATTTGCTGGAAACCTGTCATACAGAACCGGCGGCGTAGCAACTATAGCATTGTTTTTTACCGCGGTCAGAGATGGGAACACAAAAGCGATGTGATATCCGATCGCGAGGCAAAAGAGTCGGGTGCTGGTCGTTCGTTTGTTTTTGTCTCACGAAGAGAGGGAAGGCCGAACGGTGTTTTCCTTTCTTTCTTTCTTTTTTTTTTTCCTATGTGGGTAGGTGACAAATGCATACAGTATGCGCAGGTGTCGCCTGGAATGCAAGATACACCGTTGTCACAAATTAAGAGAGAGAGAGACAACAAAGTGACATAGACGATGTGCCTGTTTGTTCATTAGTATTGGCGCATTCAAATTGCGAGCTTGACAGCAATTGTACGGAAAGTCGTGGGTTCAGATCCTGAGCTCTCTCATAGCGGTCGTTATCGTTATATTTAAAGTTCACGCGCTCCAAAGCCGGTTTGATAGGCTCGCAGGAGACCTCGTGGCGAATCACGGGCCGAAGTGATGCATTTAGCGCGCGTTATGGCATTGGATAACGACAAGTTGAAGATCGCGCGTGGAAGAGTGCCCTGGATAAATCGCGTTATACGACGGTCGGTTATCTGACGTAATCAGTTATTATGCTAGGGCACCTGACAAAATTACGCCCCCCCCCCCTGTGTTCGTGAACTTGGTGCCATTATGTGCTGTAGTGATGCCTACTTATGGCAGGACATCGTCTTTTACGCCTTATCAATCAAACATGCATGACGTCGCCATATACCATGAAAGTATAACACGTTGAAGCTTCTGGGCATCCTCGTATAGTAGGGTGTTTTAGTGAACCGGAAGCACTCTACGAAAACGCTGTGATAAACCTGCGGTAAACTGTGTGAAATCAGGGTTCACACATGTGTAGTCACCGTTACCGACAACACGTTCCGATTTAGTAAAACTTGCGAGTCACCCTCTCCCGAATTTCTGTCGTGAAATACTACAATTGACACCAGGTGGTGTCTGTAGCATGCTGTACAAGGCTGGGCCCCCACCAAGAAAAGATACTCCGACCCTTGTCTGGAGCACTACGTACCTAAACTTTAAAATGTGTTTCTGGTCCAAAGATTCCTGAACACCATGTGACAGGCCGTGAAGTGGAAAATACTGGGATATAATGCCGCGATGAGATAAATATCTTAACGGCATTATAAGCAGCCTCCGTCTCGAGCGTAAATCGTGTCAGTGGCAAGCGGTTGATCAAGATGTTGCAGATTATTGGAAAATCCCGCGCGAATATATCATTATGGCAACGGGAATAAGTTGTTCCTTGGAGAAAAGTCAACGTTACGCACGTAATCAGACGCGAGAAACGTCATCAACAAAACGGGTCTTTCCCCGTTCTTCGCCTCCGAACACGATCACCTTCCGTGCTTTCCGATCGCTTTAATTTGGATTGATGAGGGAAAACTGGCTGTATCGGATTGATCGCTGGGTATCTTTCGGAAAAAGTCTTCGCTGTACCAACACGATCTATATGCTCCGAGGCAATGCAAGAGCTCTACGGTCACAGATTTATATATCTCCGCCAGCGATTAATCTATAGTGCGCACATTGAGCGAGTGTGGGACATATGAGAAGATGGCGGGGGCCGATTGGTGTGTTTTGTTGACGCGAATGGTACGTGTTTACTTCAAGATGGCGTCGTTAGTGGTTAGCGTGCTGGCCACGTCGCGTCGAGACTGGGAATTGCCGTAATTTCACGCTTGTTAGCCGCGGCTTATGCGCTTTTCTTTTCTTCTCTTCTTTTCTTTTTTTTTTTTTTTTTTTTTTTTTTTTACGGGCGCTTTGCGGCTTATCTGATGACTATTTTTCCATGGTATTTTACCCATATCGCGGTGTTAACGAAAGGGCCGACAGTGTCTCATGTTTTCCGGAACAGCCCCGCCCTGCCAATGCACGAACAGTGCGTAACAGGGGCGCGTCCACATTCGAGAAGACTGATCTTCCTGGTACCTTCCCCCACGCAGCTTTAACGAAGGGGGCGACAGTGATTCGTGTCTTCTGGAAGACCACTGACCGATCTTAGTAAAACACTAGAACCGACCCCGTTGGTTATATACACCATGCCGACCCCGGAAATCTGCATCGCTGGTTTACCGCACAAATCAGTCACGTCGTATTGCTCGCGGCTTATCTGCAGTGTGGCTTATACGCGTGAAATTACGGTGCACGGGTTTGAATCCTGGTGCCGGCTGTGCTGTGCGGGGTTTTTCCTGGGTTTACCTCAGGCGCTGTCGGACATATATGTCGGCACAGTTCCCTTAGAAGTCGGCCCAGGACGCACATTCCCCCAGAGCGTTAGTCGTGACGTTGCCCACCTTTGTGAGGCCAACAACGGCGAACTCTTTCATTACCACCACCACCGCAGTTTACTGTACAAGCATGCAAGTGTACTCTAAATATGTGGAATCCGACGAGTGTTTTCACAACATGATGAGTATACAAGCGGCAGTTTGGAGCACGCAGGCGTGCTACGTTACGACTCGTCTTCATGCGCGTGCCCGAGCCAATCACAGGTATATTTAGGTTTTGTGGGCGGAGCAAAACCTATTGAGATTGAGTATGACACTCATCGTCAACTTTTGCTCAACTCAAAGGTTGAGCTAAGGCCCGTTTGCATTAAAAAAATTTGAGTACGAGTCTCAGACTCAATCTCAATAGCCTTGGCAGTGCATTGAGCACGCGCTCGCTGCTCGCGCGGGAAGCGCTGCCGAAGCTGCTGAGATTGAGTCGGAGACTCGAACTCAACTTTTCTGCAAACGGGCCCTTCTTTCCTTTGCTTTTCTATGACATGTTTTTCACACCCTTAGACCGCCTGCCAACAGCGCGCATACTTCAAAGGCTGCCTGGAAATTTCGCGCAATGACGTGCATACCACCGTCACAGGCCGTAACGTCCACTGACCCGTTGCCCGCAATAAGTGCGGCAATTCCGGCATAATTCCGGCCCGTATTATTTTTATCCTCGCTACTCCGCCCCGCCAGAAACACTCCCGATAGTTCCTTCTTCCTCCTGGGAGCGTAACACAGTTATGCATATGTTTATTCTGTCGAAAGGAATAGTCGTTTCCTTCTGTCCTCGTGCTTTCTCCCGCGTGCAGATTGTATCCGTAACGAATACGACAGGCCCGTCATCCACAGTGGACCGGTCGGTGATTGTTATGCAGCCGGTGCTACCTGACCCCTTTGTGTTTGTTATTGAATTCCTCTGGGAAAGGGGTGAGGGTGATAACGGAACTTGATTGCGTGAGGCGGTGTGACCCGCGTTTCCGGTTCCGTCAGTCCAATTCGCCGGACGAGGCCGGACGGTCATGACGTCATAACAGTCATGACGTCATCGCCAAGCTCTGACGTTCCCGGCGCGACAGGTGGTGAGGAATGCAAATATTCTGGTTTCGGGCGAAGGCTTTGGGCAACAGTCTTTGTTTTGGTGGTCAAACTGGCTGGTAGAGTGAGGAAGATGGCGCTGTAAACGATTTTTTACCACCTGCTGATATAACAGAGTTGCTGGATAATCATTTCATCGCTACAGGTGCGAAAGCTCATAAATGAAACTCTCGTACAGAGCATCCGCGAGGCACATTGGGGCCAGCCAATGTTGTCATTCCATGGCAGCTCCCGTTGTTGTCCATCGCGTTCGCCCTGCGTTCCGGCACGTGACCAGGAGAGAAGGACAACAGTACAAACCGACAAAACGGCTCACGTCGTATATGCATATCGTTAGGCCTGTAACCGTTCTCTAGTGCGCAGCTGCGTTTGTGTCATCTGCCAAATACATATCCCCCATTGTATTTCCGTTGTTTGTTTGTTTGTTTATGAGGAAAAGAGAGGTTGGCCATGCTCAGCAGGCCTGCTACTCTTATCGGGGGGGGGGGGGGGGGGATTGGGAGGAGTGAGTTAGGAGAGGGAAAGGGGGAGTGTGTGTATGTTATCTAGAATGCAGAAGGAAGGGGAGGGAAATGTGCTTTTCGGTACATGTGCCTGGGGTGGGTCGTGGGGGCGAGTGGCACGTATACGTACTATGGTACGTGCTGGTGAAAATGCGAGGCATCTTTTGGACACCCCTGTGGTTAGTGAGGATGGCCTGTCTGGCACAGTGTGTGAGGCATCGCGTATTGGTGTACATGAAAGGAGAGTCGTCGATTCTGAATGAGAATTAATCATTTTCTCGATGGGGGCGAAAGGAGCAACTCGCGAGGGGAAACTTCTAGCTGGGTAGCAGAAATGTGTACGTGTATGCTACCCCGGGATCCCCGACGAAGGTGACGCTGGATGCTATGTTGATATCGTGCCTGTCGTCGTTCCTGGATCTGGATATGCTGGTCCTGTCGCTGAGCAACTGGCTGGAGCCGAAGCTCGTTTGCCGTGATGCGCCAGGGTTCATTTACAACTATACTACAAGTATATTTACATAAGAGCTCAGCTACGGCAACTTCTCGTCATAGTGTAACAAGATGTCACTCGCCCGCTCCCAGCTGTCTAAGTCCCCTTTCATACAGCCCCCTCGGGGAAGCAACAGTTTCGTTGCTCCTGTTCAGGCGGCCTTGGTTACTGCTTCAACAAAACTTGTGTCGCAGACAGGCCCTAGGCTCAGGCGGGAGGACCTCGATATTCCTGGTTGCGAAAATCACGGTTTTGTAAGATGATATGCCGCATTTAAAAATCCGATATCGCTATTTAACCAGTCAAATTCCCGGATTTTCGATGTCTGTCCAGGTCGTTTTAGCGAACGATAGCCACATTTTTAGCGGCCGTCAGGATTAGCAGGGCGGCCACGACGAAACAGCTTGTTGGTTAGTTCATTATTGGGTTAGTCCAAGATCGGTATTTGCATTCTTATGCTCAGGTTAGTCTAAGTTCTCTGTTGGCATTTTCACGCGCGCGACTCTCCATTTTATTATCAGATAACATTTATTTCCAGCAGTTTATTTTGCGTCGGGGATTTCGATCAGTTTACTTCGAGGTAGAAAAAAAGGGGGGAACTGGTGTACCGAAGAGGGGAGCAAAGAAATGGGGGGTGACGTTTCGAGCGAAGGTTCTTCTTCAGACTAGATGGACGGAATGTGGTGTGGTGTGTCCCACATTCCGTCCATCTAGTCTGAAGAAGAGCCTTCGCTCGAAACGTCACCCCCCATTTCTTTGCTCCCCTCTTCGGTACACCAGTTCCCCCTTTTTTCCTCTGTGTGTACGTGTGCCTGGTAGCCCTTTTGATTACTTCGAGGTACACCAGCTCGAGCTGTCCCAACTAAACAATGTCCCCTTCGGCAGGATCCGCTCAGAGAAGGCATACTTAGCTCGTTTGGTTTATGCGACGACCTCTACCTATATTAACCACTTTACCAGCGACCTCTATAAGGGTGCTACTCGAATCGTCAGACGAAGTATAGGTGGTCGCGTTATTTCCCTGGAAACGCAGAAAGTATACTGGAAGCAGGGTCACTGCCTACTTTTCTCATTCGTAGCTTGCCATCGTTTCACCCCTTCAGTTTTTTTTTTTTTTTTCGCGCTGTTGAGTACGAACTTATATGCAGTATATATGCAAAAGACTGGGTGGTATCTAATGACTCAGTTTCCCAGCTCGAATGATTAAGCGGCCGACGAACTCTCATTGAAATGGTTAGACGGTGATGTAATTCATGCGTACGGGAGCTGAATGTTCGGCCCGTGTTTACCACTCGAGGAAACTTTTGAGAAAACGAAAGTCTCAGCTCGTCCATTGCTGTGTTTGGCACACAGTTGTTGTTACAGTGTTAAGGTTTGTTTTTGTTTTCTTTTTTTCTCCGTGCATCAGAGTGATTGTCCTGTGTGAGCGATAGTTTTTACGTCGATTGCCCAGTGCGCAAAACTCTTCTTATCGCTTCTGTGTAATTCCCGTATTGCGACTGTAGAGTAACGCGGGAATTCAATCGTCTACTGTAGCTTCCCGACACTTCCTCAGCTGCATTATCGTTGAGTTACGTATTAATAATTTGTCTCCGCTACAAGGGTCAAATATTTCGCGCAACTGAAGTTTGTATTCGTACTTCCGAGATATCATTCGACGACGTTTCGGTACAAACTGGCATCTCTCTGCCGGTCCAACTTTCATAATCCTTCACGTTGAAAGCAAGCACGCACAAAGAACTGCACGCTTTCTGCCCCAGCATGGAACCGTTGCCTGTATGGGAATAATCGAGCTCGCAGGAGCCTGAGAGCGGAACGGGAAATGGTCCTCAAGCGTCCTTGGCTAGCGAACGTGTTCGAGTAACGCTTGGTTGCTGAAAGCCCCCCCCCCCCCCCCCCAACTCTTCGAGCGACTCGGCATAATACCAGGAATTCTTCTTGTGAGGCACAGCCCGTGACAACACCTGATTGGTGTAACATGTGACGCATGCCAAAGCTGCTTGCATAAACGGTGAGCTGCTGATAAGTGTCTAAAGGAGCTGACGTCTGGTTCATTGTCCTTCGACCCTGTCCTTGCGGTGTTTTTCTTCTTCCTCGGCGTCATACATGTTTTATGAGCTTCCGGTGCAGAAAACTTGTCTGCTTCGGCGATGGGCGTGGCTGGATGGGAGACAATGACATCTCCATGGTTCCATAGGGTCCCTCTCTGAGTTTCAGTTGCAAGGAATGTCTGGTTTATGTAGAGTGTAAGCATAGTTACAGGTATCCAGCTGTCAAATGGAACCGGATGAGAGAGGGCGCCTGTGCTGTTCGTACGGATATGATACGAAAGGTGTGCAGAATGATAGAAGCAAACTTTGCGTGTTACATTATCAACGTACTAGTAATATCATAATAGTAGACGAACGTTGGGCTGGAGGGACAGAAAAGAGACGACACGACACAGAGGCTCAAAACCAGCAAATTAACCAACAGTGGTTCATTTGGTGGTTTTGAGACTCTCTGACGTGTCGTCTCGTTTCTGTCCCTACAGCCCAACGTTCGTTTACTATTATGAATGCTTACCAGCTTGCCACTATTTTCCCATTATTATCGTACTAGTACTATGTCACATACTATACGTGCATGTGGTACATATAGTGTGACAGTACAAAGTGCACCATACATTGCATATGATTACAGCATGTACCGTAACACATACCGTATGAGTATACCGTACATACCATGCATGTAATAGCACTTAATATAAGATGGTGGCGTATATATGTCAGCGAATAACGTCTAGATAACAGATGTGTGTGTCTGTCACTTGTGTATTACACAATAGCTTTCACTTATGGCGCACAATACCAGACAGCCAACTGAATAATCACGTATTCAACCAGCGTCCGTGCTATGACAAAACACACAAAAGACCTCGATGTACTTTCTACGACTACCAGATCGTGACAATTGCCCCACTTCGCAACCTTTAACTTTTCTCTTCACGTATCATCGCGTACTATTTCGCCTCCCACATGCGATAGTATCTTGACATGGGCTCCCCACATTACCACACATCCTCCTTATACAATTGGCCAATATGAGCGTCACGTGTTGTCGCGCCTCACGAACAAATGCTTCGTCCCGTAAAGTCACACTTGAGACACATGTCGATCACTCACCAGAAGTATATTTCACGACGTTCAATATCCAAAAGTGCGAACACCAAGTCGGTCCTTCATCGAGTACCGAAGAAACGACGTTTTCCACAGTAGCTTCATTTCAGGATGCGAAGGATAATCCACATGCAGAGCTGCACTTAGTCATCGAAGCACCGTTGTGAGTGAGGTAGCCACATTGTTTACATGCAAATGGCAAACATTGGCGACGAAGGGGGGTGAAAAAAGGAACACGGTATGCCTTGTCAACTCCGCTAACTGGTGTATGTCATCTCGGAACTCCAAAGCCAGCGAGCGGCGGAGAGCGTGTTGTGTGTGAGAGGGTGAGATGAGAGGGGAGCGGTCAAACGGGAGGAGGACTTGTTGGACGGGTTTTGGTTCTTTCTCTCCTTGCTGAGTGTTTGTTGGAAAGGTCGCTTCTGCGTGCGTCATTCGTTCCAGTTTTGTGAGCTTTTTCTGCAGTGTTTTGGTCGAGTGGAACAAGAAAAGGAATGGTCTGGGGTGATCTTTAGATTGAGTTTCTCATCCTTCTAGGACGTTTTCTTCTTCTTTTTTTTTCTACCTGAGTGTAAGGTTCAATAGAAAGCCTGGGGGGGGGGGGAATGTGTTTGGGGTGCACATTCCTATGGCCAGTGATGGGCAATGTACCAGGAAAAGTACTTCAAGTAAAATATTAAGTAGTACTCGCGAAATATGTGCTTTCAAAACAGTAAAAGGTCCTGCCAGCGCTAAATACTTTAAGTAAAGTAGTAGGTAGTGAGACATGAACTTGAAGTACCCTCAAATACAACGTGCTGTTTTCATGTCACGCCATTTAGCTGTTTTGCGGTGACTAATATGCATGAACATACGTCCAAATGTAGCCTCTTAGACAAGTCACACACGGACCTTATATGCATGAGAAAATAAAGCGGAAGAGCACGTTGAGGCGTACCAATTCATGGGCTCCGACAAGATTGCGAACAGGCTAAAATAGGCCCAGGTGCAGCGCTGTGAACACCACGATGAACACTGCGGTAGAGGGCAGGATGCGGTGCCGGCTGTCATGGAAGGAGCTAGCAAGGCTCACAGAAGGGTACTTCAAGTACTTCAACCAAAAGTACAGCAAAATGTACTTCAAGTAAAGTAGAAAGTATTATTCGGCAGAATTACCTGAAATAAAGTAAAGGTACCCCGAAAAGTGCTTTAAAGTATTACTTAAGTACCGAGTACTTCCAGTACTGCCCATCACTGCGTTTGGCGGGCGTACTTCGAAATAAAGTGGTCGAAATCCTCGTTGCAAAATAAACCCCTGTAAGTAAACGTTATCTGACTATAAAATGCACAGTCGCGCGCGGGAAACTGCCAACGATGACCTTAGGCTAACCTGAACATACTCATGGAAACACCGAACTTGGACTAAACTAATAATAAACTAACAAACGTTCTGTTCCGTCGTGTCCGCCATACTAAGCCTAACGTCCTGGCTAACGGCTTGGACAGACATCGAAAACTCGTGAATTTGAGTGGTTAAATAGTGATGTCGTGTTTTTAAACACGGCATAGCGTCTTACGAAGCAACAGAGCATTCTCCTAGATTTTCCTTGTTTCGAGAACGTGAATTTGGAGACAGGGGATTTCGTAATCGGGAATATCGAGGTCCATGGGCGACTTACGGTACTTGATGTAGTTGCATACTCCTTGTCATTCTCCTGCGTTTTAAAATGCAAATCCTTCCTTGTGCACTGAAGCAGGTATTGCATGTACGAGCGCCGGGAGCCAAAACACACGGTTCCCCATTAGCAACTTTACCGCACAGAACATGGGCTCACCTTATTGCCATTCTTTTAAAGGGGCCTTTCTTTCACGGTCGCGTCGCTGTGTTTGCCGTTGACATCGTTTTCCGCATATCAGATAGAGACAGTTTGATGTCAAGCAGACTCTGCAGTCTTTGGCCCGCACGTCACCATCTGGAGCGCAGTTGACTGCAATCTCTTCGCAGAACGCGTGAGGGATCGTGGTTTCACGTTGACATTTCTGGAGCAGGCGGATAAGAGAATTGCGACCCTGAACCTGAAATGGGTCGCCTGAAATTTCTTTTGCGTGACCAGTATGACTCGCTGCGAAACATAAAGTAACGGGACGATCGTGATAAAGGTCTTCCCTGTCATTTCATTCAAAACGGAAAGTGGGGACGCAATAATGACACAATAATAGCGGACAAGCTCAAGCTGAGCGGCTGTTAGTTTGGGTTTGGTGCTAGTTTGCTTGTCGTGTCCGGTGTCGCTTTGTTGTGTCCCGGCTCTTCGTTTAGAATGAACTGCAAACAACTAACGCAACTTTCTAGAATGAGTTCATTTTTCCTTTGTTGTCTTTTCATCTCGTTTTTCCACAGTCGGTTTTGCTTTTGCGTTAGTCTTAGCACAGGAAACCGTTGCGCCTTGGGACCCCAGAACCCCAAAGCGCTTGCGTACCCTATTCGAAAATTGCATAGTGTCTTCAAGGAGCGCCGTGTAAGCTAGTTATCGGCAACACTTCCCTGACATCCACAAGGATAGTCTCAGACAGACGAGACTCAGCAACCATTGCTGCGTGAGTAAGCAATCAGTGCTAATGGCAAACATTTGTGATCTTCTGATCCTCACATCGGAGAGAGTTCCAAAACGTCAAGCAACATTGTGGCATTGTTGAGCAACCCAAACCGAACTACGCTGACTACACCTTACGGCCCCACTTTTGAAATGACAGGCATTGTTCCTTAGCGCAGAAACGCCATTGGCCTCTGCGGCTCCAAGGCGTGTGATTTTTGGTAACATCTCACCACGATCAGTGTATCACTCCGGTCAAAAGTCTCATTTCGCGCAATAATGATTTTAATCCTAATAATACCAGTAATCATTTTAATCCTATAATCATGATATTCATTTTAATAGTCATTTTAACCCTAACAATGGGATTTTCACCGGAAAAGACATAAAGAAAACATTTAACAATCTCGTTTCAGTGTAAGCGCATGACAAAAAGTTTCGGGAAAGGAGATTCCGAGAAGGCGAAGTGTTAACCAACCCGTTGGCCTTCATGTATATAGGAGCTATGAGGAAACAGTTCGAAGCGCGAGTAGAATATGTACGATGTCGCGTTTAATTGCCCGGAGGTCACTTTGCGATACGTACGGGAAACCCCCTTCGATGTGAAAGTGTCCCATATCACTCGGCTGTGGAAAGCCCCAACTGCATATGCAAAACGAGTCGGCTTTTATCAGTCTCCGGGGGCGGAATGGCATTTCAGCATGGCGAATATCTTCCGCGAATATCTTCCGACTGCTCCGCCACATGGCTCGCATGTTTTTTTGACGCGGTTTTCGGCGAATGTCATTTGAGAGCTCCAGTCACGTGATTCTGATTTTTTTTTCTTTTGTTGTCTATATTTGCGATGGTAAGGTCGTCGAAATGAGTTTCTCGAAAGTAGCTATCTCTCGCTAGTGCAAACGGTGTACTTGAATCAGACAGTCGAGAAAAGGGCCTTTGAACGTTGCAGAATGTGACGGTGAAGAGAGTTTTTTTCTTCTCTCTCTCTCTCGTTTCTTTTTTGAAAGTGACAGTATTGTAGCTACACAGACAACCGCACCGAAACTGTGTCGAACATAACGAGTTTGTAGATGTGTAAACAGAGCGGTGTGTCAGCATTTAGTTCAGTCTACGATATTATGTGACGCACCTAAGCGAGATACAGTTTAACAGCAATCGTAAAGGTCATGGTAGTAAAGTAACTATAGGGCTGTGCGAATATTCGGATTTCTGATACCGTAGCGAGCAATTGCATATTCGATTCGAATCCCGAGTCGACTATGGAGTTTTTAAAACGAAGCGGTATCTGTTCTATATACCGAATATATTCGAATAGTCCCGAACCTGCACCCGTAAGCCCCAGAACTCCAAGGAGGACATAAAACAAGGCCAGAAGAGGACAAGAGAGGACACAAAACAAAGTGAATGCTGCTGCATATATACGAATATGCGTATCCATATATTATTTACATGTGTTGCATGTCTACACATACATGCAGCATGTGAGTTTTGTTCAGTTTGTAACTATTCGCTTCGTAATAGAACCGGCGGCGAAATTGAGAAGCGCGCATAATAAAATATTAATAAGCCTACTATAGGGAGAGCAAGCGTGGCATCACGAACCGTTACAGAGACGTTTATTAAGAGCAATGAAGTGTAGTGCCGGGGTGTTTGGGAGACAACGGCCTCACATCCTCGGAGGACGAAGGGGACTGTGTTTCGTGCGCGAGGTCTGTTTCGTCAGCAGTTACTCCCCGAAGCTTCCCACTGCTTTTCTTTCGCTTCAGAGTAATTCTCCGAAATCGAGGCTTTTTGAAAAAAAGCAGTGCATTTGTGAATAACGGTGACCGTAAATGTGGATTCATATACTCAAACCCTGTGTGTTCTCCGCAATTCTGTAAACTTTATTTGCGAACGGTGTATATACAGGGTGTCTTTTTTTAGGTGCCACATATTTTTTTATTAATAATCTATGTGAGCCCCAGATATGCCGTTTGGGGATCAGACACAGTACCTGGCCTAGCGGACATCTTTCCTAACCGGTCGCATCAGCGTTCGATGACTAATTAACTAAAACGCGATTATTAACTTATTAATTAATTTTTTTTTAACTGATATGACAGGATTAAAGACTGTCGTAGTCGAAAGCTATTCCAGCTGTCAGCGATTTCAAAATGTTTCTGTGCCTCAATATAGGAGCAGTTTTTGTTTGCTATGCAAATAAGCCGCAACCGAACCTGTGCGCTCAAGTTGCGCCGGAAGGGATGTTCCCATTTTTCCTTCGGGGGCCAACTGGGTGTATATATCTATAATTCGGGCTTTACGTTGCGAGAAAACTGAAATCACGAACAATGTAACTTCCATAATTCGTGGCAGTGATATATCGAGACCCCCCCTCCCTCCCTCCCGCAATGTTTGGCGATACCCCCTGCCATTCGTTCTTTTTTTTTTTTTTTGTCCTGTTTGCGAATCTGGATGAACAACTGATCTTTCCTAGACTAATTTTTCCACCACAATGCCACCATAACGGACACAACCACGCAGTTGACTTTCCATTGAGTTTCTATCGCCTACGAAACTTCATTTGGTTGCCTCACTATGGATGTGTCCATTGTTAACGCACATACGACGGGGCGATCCAATCCTCGTAGGTCAACCCCGACCTTCTCAGGGCGTACGTTCTCTCGCGTATATAAGGTACGTGCGTGCCCACATGTATTAGCATACATTTGCCAAGGGTTGAGCAATGTTGGCTCTTATAGGCGGGGGCGGACCCATCGGTAAAGCGGGCGAAGTCACGCCCGGTACCATATTGGAGCATAGAGGCAAGACAGACAGATTGCTTCCAGTTTGTTTGTTTGTTTGTTCGTTTGCGTGAATGTGTGCTGCGGCCTTGTGCAACGGGCTGTCATCCCATCGCGGGGGAAATACGGCGCTCGCTTTCAATTGCTAAACGTTCGTCTGTGTGTCGAGGGGCGACAGCGTGAATCTACCGTCGCGCACGTTATAAATATGAGATGATCGGCTGTCTGCATTAAATTTTGAGCGTTGACCTACACGTAGGATCTGACTTTTTCGGGTTGAGTGCCTTTCGCGAATCCGAGGAGCGAAAAATTGGGTGCTATTTTTAAATCTGTAAGTCGAGGTGAAATCGGGTAGTTCGGGTGTTATCGGGTTATTGTTTTTTTTCCTGTCCAGCAAGCGGCCCGCAGTTAAAGGGCATACAGGGTGTTTCACCAGAAGTGATAAAAAATTTTAACTGGCGAGTAATCGCCGGAGGATTGTGGGACTTCCGACATTTACCTTTTGGGAACTTCTGCCGCCATTTAGGAAGGCTTTGGACAAGTATCGCAACAGAAATAATCTAAAAAAATAGTAAAAATTCCGGTTTAGCCCCGCATGCTTGATTGTCGCAAAGAAGAGCGCACGGAAGGCGCGGGGAGAGGAGGAAGTGTTTTAGTGTTCCCACCTCTTGTTTTGCCTTTCTTTCCCCCGCTTTGACCTTGATGCTGGTGACAACAGTACTATCACAAAGAAGGCAAACCAAATGAAGGCGGGGACGCGTCCTCCTCTAGACGCACATTTCGCGCGCGCTTCTTTGCGAAAATCAAGCAGGAGGGGGGGGGGGGGGGTCTAACATCACAATTTTCGTCACAGTTTCTCTCTTTTTTTATTTTCGAAAATTAAAATTGCGGGCAACACTGCGTCGAACTGTACAGCCACGAACTGCGCATGACTCGTCAAATACAGCTGCAAAACGACGTTGCATGCGCATAACAGTGGGTCTGAAAAGGGGGAATGTCGGCTACGTAGCCTAGCCATCAGGAGCAAATCAGTTGGCAACATAGGTCACTGTCGCTTGATGAATTAGGGATTATTTTCCTCTGGGCTTACAAGCTCGCCATCGGCATAAGCTGCCTGTCTGCTGATTTACGCTCGTTCTGTAGGCTGTTGTGTCCTCGTCTTGCCTGTAGTATTCCACTGCTGCTGCCAGGCAATTTGTTCGCGCTTCCATTGAGAAGACGTCCGCCCGCAATGAAGCGACATATAAAGCCTTGACACCAAAATGGAACGATGTGTTTGTATGCGGTCCAGCGAAAGGGTGACCGCTTGCGCCTATAGGGAACAGGAAGGCTGTCACGCTGTAAAGGGTTGGCTGCCTCCCATTGCCTGTGCAGGTCTTGTAGTTTCGTCGGTCTGTCTTTTGTGTCGGGGAGGGATCGTTGACTGATGTGTACAATGGAGACCGATGCTTGATGGTCATGTCGTCGTCATTAAAGTGTGTCAAGCGTGACTCAAGATCTCGTCTCCACGAGGATAAAGGACGGACGATTGCGCTCGTATTTCTGTTTCAGAGCGAGGTGTCTTCGTTCTTTCTCTTCGATGGATGTGTTGTGGGAGAGATCGCTGCGGGCTATAGAGTTGATTCGAAGTAGAGTTCCTTTGTTTTCGTCGATTCTTCTTCACTTCTCGTGTGTCTTTCTTTTGTCTTCTTTTATCTTTTTTTTCACGTGTCTTTAAGACACAGGCTAGGAAACAACGAAGACCAGCGAAACCAGTAAAGACGAAACGGGCAACGAGACCAGGACAGTGAGCCCTATGGGTGTAGATCCCGAAAATGCGTTGTTCGGGATCAAGCCTAGTCATTGATGGTTCTTTTTACTTCATCTTCTTCTTCAATCCGCAGAAAAGTAGTCAATTTGAACAATTTCGTTCATGTATGGACATCTCTCTTTTCTATGGAGCTCAGCAAGGTTCCCGCTGTGTAAGCCGTAAATACAGGCTGTCGAGTTGCTGTCGAGAGCCGTAAATACAGCTGTTGAGATCGAAGGGCAAATTAATTCGGGACAAGTTAACTCCTACAGGTCAGCTCCGCCCACAAGTCTAAAGACGTTTGTGACAGGGGCTTAGGCGGGAGCGTCACATGCGTCGTCGTGCTTCAAACCAGGGAAAGGTAACGGAACCTTTTCGGTTTCTGTCACCGCCTCCGTTACTGGCCCATATTTTTTCTTCTGTTTCAGTTTCAGTTACCACCATTTACGTTTCCGTTGCGGTTTTCGGTACCGCTCCCCCCCCCCCCGTTTGTTTTTTCACTTTTATGGTGAGCCTTGAGGCTGTCACAAAACTTAATACGACTTGCTATAGTATATTCTGAAATCTATTTTCAGGGCTTTAGGAATACGTGCACATAAATGATATTTATAGAAAAATATAGCACGGGGTTCAAACATGGTGTTCACGACTGTTGCTCACCACAAGCGTATAAGAACTATGCTTCTGCTGTTTATTATATACATATATGCTCCAGTCTGATAGTTAACTTTAGCTTTAGTTTGATAGTTAATTTGGCGACTGATCACAAGCTCATAAGAACTCTGCTTCTTCCGTTTGATATATACTCTGCTCCAGTTATACTTAATTTTAGCTTTAGTTCCTCAGTTAATTTTTCGTTCGCTCGATTCAACTCTCTTTAATCAATTCATCTGAATGATGCTGTAAAACATTATAATCAATTCGGGGTTTTCACTACCCGAATTATTACCGTCAATTATTTTTGTTTCCGTTTCTGTTTCAGGTATTCTGAGTGTGCGATATCCGTTTCGGTTTCTGTTACCGTTACCTGCTTCAGACTGTGGCTTGTACACGTATAGCATTCGCGTTTGCGGAACATGTGAATCGGCTTCTCTGTCTTGCCTGTCGTCAGTGTGCGAACTGCATTCGCCCCTGGTGGAGATGTAACTCTGTGACTGTCGCTCTAATGTTGTCTCGGAGTATAGTTTTTCCACGGGCTGCTCTCGTTATTTCCTGACACCGTTCAAGCAGCTGAGGCACTTCTAGCTGCTATTTGCTGTTTGAAGTCATCTCCAAGGTGCCCGGCAACTGTCCAGCAGATGCCTCCATTTTGGGTCTGCAATGGACCTTTTTCTAGAAGCCGCAGCAACCCATGAAGGCTCCCTACCTTTTTCACACTCGCGTCGTACCCTAGCGGCTGTCCAGCGAAACACGATCGGCGTGCGCCAAAGCACAGCCGGCACCATATTGGCGCCATCTATTGAATATGTAGGGAACCTTCTTCGGCGCCGTCAGTGTCACAGAGCATGCGCAGAAACGTTGTGAAAAAGCTCCATTGCGGCGCACGGGCAGGTTGTCACGTGGTATTTAGTCTTCTTTTTTTTTTTTTTTTTGCTTTTTATTTTGACAAAGAGAGAGGAAGAAACAGACAGAGTATCTTGTTGGAAACAGCTCGGTCGTGTGAACAGCACCCTTCTAATTGATATTTCGTCTCTTATAGCAGTATTTTGGAAGTTCGATAAGTTGTCTTATCTAATTAATTAGGCACAATGAAAAAGACTGGCGACTACGATACACTACGACAACATTCATTTGTTTTGCATTTGCGAAGTACGTTGGGTCTTTTTTTTTTTTCTTCTTAAATCGTGCTACATGTTTGTTGGGACACCCTGCGTATGTGTTTTAGTATCTTCTCTCTTCGAGCAGTAGTCTCGAGGCTACGCTTTCGGTCTGGCGAAGTGACTTTGGCGAACTTGCTCGATCGGTAGTTTGCGAATGATGACACCAATGAATCCCCACCACACGAATAACGCCAAGGACGAGTGTGATTCATTGGAAGTGACACAAAATTTGCCCACGTGATTGGGGTATAACTTGTATAAGGATGCATGTTGGAGGACTGCAGTGACATGTGCACTCTCTTTTCTTTATAGTTTTACCGGTCCATCGTCCACGAAGTATCTTCCAACGGAAACACGTGCGTGGTCAAGTTTGTCGACTATGGCAATCACGAAGAGGTCCTCTGTAGTGATGTTCAGACGGTGACACTTGCGCAGTGGGTGAGTCTCCGGCATCAATTAAGCAACTGTACGTGTGAGACAGTGCGATAATGGTTCATTTCGATCAATGCCTCGCCTCGAGTGCTGGTCAGAAGCCTCGTTATGGCTTAGGCGTTAGTTTGATCAAAATATCACGTGATTAAGGCATTGTATGCGTATGGCGCTGAGGGGGTTGTGTCTGTGAATGCATGTTGCAAACATATGCAGAAGGGAAGGAAAAGGTGATATAAGTAGGATGTGATGTACGAATCGCAAAGGTTGGCATGTGGCCGAAGTTTGCGCTGTTGTGGAATGTCTAGAAGGACTAGGCGAAAGTTTAAAACGCTGTCAATTCGAAAGAAAAAAAATCTCCTTGTTTGTGGATCTTTGAATCTGACCCAAGTGGGTTACAGTAATGCTTTGTGTATCGTCCGTGCTTTCCAGATGCCGTTGGACTATGTGTGTCTCTAGGAATGTGCGAAATTTTTGGTCTATAATACGCGGAATATGCCTGTGGTTACATAACCAGATACGCATTTTGTTTTTCACGGGCGTACATTGTACTAGCTGCAATTGAAGTCGGTGCGAAGCGATACAGTAGCACATCGCGAGTTTCGGCCGAGTAGGGAGCACCTTCTTTCTGTTGTGTTGAAGCACTTGTACATTTGTAGAGCTGTGTAGTCTTTTCGCCACTTTGCTACACATAAGATTGCCTTCTAAGATGGGCTTAAGCATCTCGCAGCAGTTCCTCACATAGGCTAAATCATTATTTTTTAAAGAAGTTCTTTTTTCGATGGCTTTTCTGCGCTGGATAAATACTGAGCACATGGAAGCGTCGAGGGAGACAGTGAAAATCACTCAATATAGGCTGTATAGGCATTTACCAGACCATAAGCGAATATTCCTCTTTGTTGTTGAACATAGAACTCTACTAAAGGAGCATGGAAGGGCTAAACAAATCTATCAGAAGGAGCACAAGTTAGCGTTTAGGGTTACAAGGATTAGGATTACGCATATTCGTACAAAAATACGAGTGCAGCGGGCAACTCTGGAGTAGAAGATGCGTTCAATGTCATATGGGTCAGATAAACTCCTTCCTTCGTTTGGCGGTCCCGGCCCGCACGATCCCGGCCCGCCAAAAGAATGCTTTACCCGGTCCGCGGTCTCGGGCCGATGAGGGAATGATGAGGCCGAGTCCCGTGCAGTGCTTTTCGCGGAGCAGTCGACCGGTCGCGTTGCTCCCGCGCTGCAGCAGACAATCCTCGGCAGCCAATAA